>NC_064638.1:237576199-238201199 GCF_023864345.2 Schistocerca serialis cubense | reverse complement strand
CAGGATCACATGTATTTAAGTACAGCTATAACTCAGTGAACTGAAGTATGGTAAGTAACCAGGGATGGCCCTAACAAACAAGGATGTTGTAATTCACTAAGATGACGTTTTTGGCTCATCAGTCTTCTGACTGGTTTGATGCGGCCCGCCACGAATTCTTCTCCTGTGCTAATCTCTTCAATGCAGAGTAGCACTTGCAAGTCCTCTATTATTTGCTGTGTGAGTTCCAATCTCTGTCTACAGTTTTTGCCTTCTACAACTCCCTCTAGTACCATGGGAGTCTTTCTCTATCGTCCTGTCCCTTCTCTTTATCAGTGTTTCCGACATATTCCTTTCCTCTCCAATTCTACACAGAACCTCCTCATCCCTTACCTTATCACTCAGCCTAATTTCCAACATTCGTCTGTAGCACCACATCTCAAATGCTTCGATTTTCTTCTACCCGGTTTTTCCAGAGCCCATGTTTCACTACCATACAATGCTGTACTGCAGTCATATGTTCTCAGAAATTTCTTCCTCAAATTATGGGCGATATTTGATGTTAGTAGACTTCTCTTGGCCAGGAATCCTACTTTTGCCGTTGCTAGTCTGGTTTTGATGTCCTTACTCCGTCCGTTACTGGTTATTTTGCTGCCTTGGTAGCAGAATTACTTAACTTCATCTACTCCGTGACCATCGATCCTGATAGGTTTCTCGCTGTTCTCATTTCTACTACTTCTAATTACCTTCGTCTTTCTTCGGTTTACTCTCAATCCATACTCTGTATACATCAGACTGTTCATTCCATTCAGCAGATCATGTAGTTCTTCTTTACTTTCACTGAGGATAGCAATGTCATCAGCAAATCGTATCATTGATATCCTTTCACCTTGGTATTTAGTTCCACTCCTGAACCATCCTTTTATTTCCGTCATTGATTCCTCGGTGCACAGATTGAACAGTAGGGCCGAAAGACTTTATCCTTGTCTTATACCCATTTTAAAAAGAGCGCTTGGTTCTTGGTCGTCCACTCTCAATATTCCCTCCTGGATGTTGAACATACTGTATGTGTCCCCTCTCTCCCTATAGCTTACACCTATTTTTCTCAGAATTTCAAACCTCTTACACTATTTTAGATTGTCGAAAGCTTTTTGCAGGTCGACAAATCCTATGAATGTGTCCTGATTTTTCTTTAGTCTTGCTTCCATTATCAACCGAAACGTCAGAATTGCCTTTCTCGTGCCTTTACCTTTCCTAAAGCCAAACTGATCGTCATCTAGCATATCCTCAATTTTCTTTTCCATTCATATGTATATTATTCTTGTCAGCAACTTGGACGCATGACTTGTTAAGCTGATTGTGTGATAATTTTAGCACTTGTCAGCTCTCGCCGTCTTCGGAACTGTGTGGATGATGCTTTTCCGAAAGTCAGATCGTATGTCGCCAGACTCATACATTCTACACACCAACGTGAGTAGTCGTTTTGTTGCCACTTCCCCCAGTGATTTTAAAAATTCTGGCGGAATGTTATCTACCCCTTCTGCCTTATTTGATCCTGGGTCCCCTATCTCTTCTAAATCGACTCCTGTTTCTTCTTGTAATATATCAGATAAATATTCGCCCTCATAGAGGCTTTCAATGTATTCTTTCCACCTATCCGCTCGCTCCTCTTGATTTAACAGTGGAATTCCCGTTGCACACTCAATGTTATCACCCTTGCTTTTAACGTCACCGAAAGTTGTTTCGAGTTTCCTGTATGGTGAGTCGGTCCTACCGTCAATCATTTGTTTTTAGATTTCTTCACAATTTTTATGTATCTATTTCGCTTAGCTTCCCTGCACTTCCTGTTTATTTCATTCCTCAGCGAGTTGTATTTCTGTATTCCTGAGTTTCCCGGAACTTGTTTGTACTTCCTCCTTTCATCGATCAATTGAAGGATTTCTTGTGTTACCCATGTTTTGTTTTTTGTACCGATGTTTTCATTGCCCACTTCTGTTATCGCCCTTTTTTATGGGAGTCCATTCCTCTTCATATGTACTGCCTACTGAGCTATGCCTTATTGCTGTATCTATAGCCTTAGAGAACTTCAAGCGTATCTCATCATTTCTTAGTACTTCCGTATCCCACTTCTTTGCATAATGATCCCTCCTGATTAATGTCTTAAACATCAGCCTACTCTTCATCATTACTATGTTGTGATCTGAGTCTATATCTGCTCCTGGGTGCGCCTTAAAATCCAATATCTGATTTCGGAACCACTGACTGACTGTTACGTAATCTAACCGAAATCTTCCCGTATCATCTTGCCCGTTACAAGTATACTTCCTACTCTTGTGATTCTTGAACAGAGTATTCGCTACTACTAGCTGAATTTTATTACCGAATTCAATTAATCTTTCTCCTCTCTCATTCCTTGTCCCTAGTCCATATTATCCTGTAACATTTTCTTCTATTCCTTCCCCTAGAACTGCATTCCAGTCCCCCATGAATATTAGATTTTCATACCCCTTTACATACTCTATTACCCTTTCAGTATCCTCATACACTTTCTCTATCACTTCATCCTTAGCTTGTGACGTCGGCATGCATACCTGAACTATCGTTGTCGGTGTTGGTTCGCTATCGATTGTGATAAGAATAACCCTATCACTGAACTGTTCAGAGTAACACACTCTCTGCCCTACCTTCTATTCATAACGAATCCTACTCCCTTTCTACCATTTTCTGCTGCTGTTGATACCACACTATACTCATCTGACTAGAAATGCTTGTCTTCTTTCCACTTCACTTTGCTGACCCCTACTATATCTAGATTGAGCCTTTGCATTTACCTTTTCAGATTTTCTCTTTTCCCTACCACGTTATAGCTTATGACATTCGATGCCCCGACTCGTAGAACGTTATTATTTCGTTGATTATTCCAAATTTCCATCATGGTAACCTCCCCCTTGGCAGTCCCCTCCTGGAGATTCGAATGCGGGACTATTCTGGAATCTTTTTCTAAAGGAGAAATCATCATGACACTTCTTCAGTTACAGGCCACATGTCCTGTGGATACATGTTACGTGTTTCTAATGCAGTGGCTTCCATTGCCTTCTGCATCCTCATGCCATTGAACTTTGTTGATTCTTCCGCCTTTAGGTGTAGATTTCCACCCCTCGGACAAGAGAGTGCCCTGAACCTCTGTGCGCTCCTCCACCCTCTTTGACAAGGCCGTTGGCAGAATGAGGGAGACATCTTATGCCAGAAGTCTTCGGCCGCCAATGCTGATTATTAATCAAAATGTAAGCAGCGGCGGGATTCAAACCCAGGCCGAAGACATTTTGACCATGAATCAAAGACACTACCCCAAGACCACGGGTGTATGACAAAGATACGCAATTCGTCAAACCATGAACAAAAAAGTGGTCACCATTAAGCCTTATTTATTGCAGCTCCCTGGAGATGTCAAGTTAATCACAGTGTGAGCAAATAACAAAGAACAATTTCGTTCATGAAGTGTCAACACATGTTACAATTGAACTAAAATATTAACATCTCGACAAATGTTAGATAAAGGATCTGGAGTCACCAAGTTAGAAATAGCACGTATTTTGGAGGGCAACTAAGTTCGCCCAAGCCACAGAGTGATTGCCGATTGTTAATTAAGAAAGCAGGGAAGCACAATCGAAGGAATCATGCAAGCACCTATTGCCTTGATTGAGCGTAAGTTGAGCTTGCAGTTACAAGTAAGTGTACTTGAATAAAAATGTGAAAGTCGTAGAATAATATGATATCTTTGCGTGCCACCTAAAATTCGATTTGCAAACTCTGCTGTTGCACACCATACTTGGTGTTGCCAGTGCCCACGAGTCATTACTGTGGTGTCTGTAAAGTTGTCTGTCCAGCAACGAAGGCTGCTCCCCATCGGAGCCAGGAATGATCCGCTGCCTCCCGTATTAATTTTGCCAGGTGAAGTCTTGTACATAGCGCTGTCAGTAAAAACGAATTTTTACTGTTACTTAGTGCATGTGAGCTTTTGCATGATTCTACAGTCTGGAACCGCGCGACCGCTACGGTCGCAGGTTCGAATCCTGCCTCGGGCATGGATGTGTGTGATGTCCTTAGGTTAGTTAGGTTTAAGTAGTTCTATGTTCTGGGGGACTGATGACCAAAGTAGTTAAGTCCCATAGTGCTCAGAGCCATTTGAACCATTTTTTATTGCATGATTGTGATGACCAATGACAGTGGTTCTTCATAGTTTCGACCAATCAGATATATTCTAATAAGGCAGCATCTCCCTTACATGGTCAGTTTTAAAATGATTAACAAATAGTGGGCATTTTTAATGCTTAGACTCAGAAATCCCCCCTGTCTGTCCTATTTCATGTTCCACCCTATATGGCCTCCTCCATATACACACAGGTGACTGCTTTCTCCCACTCCAGAATTTATTTATGTTAACGTACGGTAGTTGCTCTTAGCTGATGCCACGCTTTCAAGCTCACGAATGTGCAGGTGACAACTTCTCATTCCATCTCATTGACATTATCACTAAACTGTTCCCTGCCTAGCGTTTCCCAGAATGTTGAACTCCTGCAGGGCTTAGGTCTTTACAGTTTTGCGCTCCCTGTCCCTGCTATCTTGTGGAAAAAAGTTCTTCATTACTCAGTAGGCTCTCTTCGCTTAAGATGCACGCACTATTGCCAACCAAGAAAGTGACGATGGCACACGTCCATCGCGCCTCTCCTCACGCACAATACAAAAGGCCCACCGGCTTCCTATCTGAAAAGGACCTGTAGGTACTAAGGACTAATGGCGCGACACTGGCCATCCTGTCTCTGTTCTGCGAAGTTTTGTTCAACATACATTCGATATGACTCTCAACTACTCATTTAAATAATCTTCCAGAAGAGGAAATCAGCTTGGAATTTTAGTGGTTGGATGTGGAAATCAACGATGCTAATTTTATCAGTACACATATTCCCAGTTCTTGACCGAAATTAATTTAGATTAGCTGGATTTATTAATTTAATGGAGTTGGTGTATGATCCATGGAAATTTTGATCAGAACAGTCATGTATCATAAGGCTTCGAGAGCACGATTGGCCAGTAAGATGTTAGATAGAGCGTGGTGGCAAAAATGTTAGGCAGGGGTCTTTCTATAATATTTTGAGTATGTTTTCCATATCACGAATATGGCACAGCTCCTCCATTCATTTTACTGTGACCATGAACCACTGCGTCTATTCCTTTGTTCTCTATGAGGAAGTGTTACACTTTCTTGTACATCTTCATGATGAGTCTGCTGTGGACACTCCATCTTTCTCCCAAGATAACAGCATCAGTGTTTGCAGGGCTGCAGGCAAAGTTTAACAAACAGTCAGACACCCTTTCGCACATCAATTTTCTCGCTAAATCACGTTGTCTTACTTCTGCAGAAGCAGCTTCGCATTCTCTGTAACAGCACGAGAAATGTATCCATTAACACACTCCAAATTTGGGAAAGATGGTATGTCATCATCAATGAATGAGTGAAGACGCCTGTGGACAATTTTCTTTGCGGGATTGGGGCTGCTATCAAGAAGAGAGTCTGTGCTACACTATCACCGTGATGTCTCCTGTAACAAATTTATTTACCATTGTGCATATTAGGCTCATTTCAGTCAAATATAATATTTTTTGTTGGAATTTCCCCGTAATTTGTTGTGTAACACTTCTAAAGCGACGTGCTGCTCATGTTTCACACCACAATGACAAAAATAGCAGAAGCCACACTGGAAGTTGTTACATTGGAGCGTAAGTCCGTAGTTTAATAAAGACAACCGTTATACATAACGGACTTGGGTCATCAATAATATATTCTTCTTGACTCTTTAGAATAGTTTGCCAGCATTCGAGTAGGTTTCCGTTTTCGGGAATGTAGAAATTATATGTTTTGCGGTGAAGGACTCGTCGAGCCATGTTCTGAGCTCGTTTTGATCCAGAAAGGAATTTCCTGAAGGTTATTCGATAGAGAGCGGAGAAGGGGAAAATCTGACGCCACTAGATTAGGTGAATAGGGTGGGTAAGTCGGTGCGGAATGACCTCTAATGGAAAGTGTAGTGTTTTTTGTCAGTGCATCAGAATGCGGGCGGGTTTATTGTCATGTAACATCACTTCACAAAGTCTTTGTGGTCGTTGTTGTTGAGCTACGCCTGCAAGACGTCTCAGTTGCTGTAAAAAAAATATCAGCAGTGATGGTTAGATCTCGGGGAAGAACCTGTAGTACACCACCCTCTCGTTGTTCCGGCAGATGCGTAACACTATCTTTTGTGGATGAGCGCAGGTATTTTCCAGGGAGTTGCTGTTTTGTTTGGCCTCAGCCATTCCTTTCTGTTCATTACGTTAGCATCAAGACACAATTTCTCGTCACCAGTGACGGTACAGTATAAGAATGGTCGGTGTTGTTCACGAGCCAATTGGCGATCTTAGCGATTTTGGATTAGAGCCTCCGGCAACCACGCACCCTTTCTTTGAACCTTCCTTATTGCATGTAAATGTCGGACGATGATGGAATGAACAGAATTCATCACGTCTGCAAGTTAGCCGCCCGGGATTAGCCGAGCGGTGTCAGGCGCTGCAGTCACGGACTGTGCGGCTAATCCCGGCGGAGGTTCGAGTCCTCCCTCGGGCGTGGGTGTGTGTGTTTGTCCTTCGCATAATTTAGGTTAAGTAGTGTGTAAGCTTAGGGAGTGATGACCTTAACAGTTAAGTCCCATAAGATTTCACACACATTTGAACATTTTTTTCTGCCAGTTATCGAGTGAAATGATGTGGATCATTGTGGATTCAGGCGCTTGAAAAATCTTCATTAAACTCCCAATGTCTTCCTCAACGTAGAGGGTCACTAATGCCAAAACGACCCTCCTTAAAACAAGGGAACCATTTTCTTACCGTGCTGTGTCCAATGGATTTACCGTCATACACGGCGCAAATGTTTCAGGCTCCCTCCTCTGCTGTCACCCATCTACTGATCTGAAACGGAAATATCTGTCGGAAATGTTCCGATTTCTCCACTTGATACTCCATTTTCTAGCGTCCGCAGATCCACTCACTATCTTCAGATGACAAAGTGATAATAGCAACAGTGAACTATAAATGTAAATGGCAATCGATAAACAGCCTCATAGTAACCGGAATACCAACATGCAAAGTAAAAACTCCATGAACTTATGCACCAGCCTAATTTACTGTAGCCGAGCGGTTCTAGGCGCTACACTCTGGAACCGCGAGACCGCTACGGTCGCAGGTTAGAATCCTGCCTCGGGCATGGATGTGTGTGATGTCCTTAGGTTAGTTAGGTTTAAGTAGTTCTAAGTTCTAGGGGACTGATGATCTCAGAAGTTAAGTCCCATAGTGCTCAGAGCCATTTGAACCAGCCAATTTACTGTACACTGAACACGACGTAGTCTTTGCAGCCTTGTGAGCTGAAGGCTGTTGCAACGACTGAGAGCACACGCAGGGGTGGTGAGGATTGCCGTGTGAGCCTGAGGGTGTGTCGAGGCTGCTGCTAGCGATTTGCGGCAGCCGCCTGCCGGATCAGCGCCAGTATCACGGAGGCGGGGATCAGGCTGCACTCGCCGCGGCCTGCGGGCTGCGGGCTGCTCGGTGTCGCGCTAATGGCGCGTGCTGCGCCACTAATTCAGCCTCGGAGGAGCGCCTCGAGGCGGGCCCTGAACGCAGGCGGTCGGGAATGCTTCTGCCCAATATCTCCCAGTGCAACATAATCTGGCGTGATTCGTAATAGTGCTGCAATATATTCTACGAAGAGAGTGGCGGATCATCTGTTCGCAGTTTTTTCTTACAATGTCACAATACCAAACTGCCTGTTTGCTCGATATTCACACGTACAATGGTAGATACTGTGGTTGACCATTTTTAGAATCCGAATCATCGTGAATCCCTAAGAAAGTAGTTGGACATAATTAATGATATTCAATGGAATTTCATAACATTACACGCGAAGAATTTATTCCCATTCTTTGGGACACTGTTTTGCAGCACAGTGGTCTCTTAACTGCTTTCTTCTTATTATTTTAATAAAAGCGATAGTTGTTACTGATATTCAAATATTATGGATGTAGACTCCATGTTGCTTCATGCTTATGTTCATTAAACAAAACTAGGGTATAAGCGTGCCACTGTCGTGGAGAGAGTCAGCTGTCATAAAAGTTTTGTCGATGAACGGTCGCATCATGTTGCAACAAAAAGCACCTCCCACCGATGTTTCGAACGCGGTTGCAGTTGCTTCTTATGGATCTACTGTCGTACAATTTCGTCTTAATCCCGCTAGTGGGTTAATATTACGTCACAATTCTGGGAGGGGCGAAAAACTTCCGACAAATGAGATCAAAAAGTTCAGATGTGCGTAAAATCTTATGGGACTTAACTGAAAATGTCATCAGTCCCTAAGCTTACACACTACTTAACCTAAATTATCCTAAGGACAAACACACACACCCCGAGGGAGGACTCGAACCTCCGCCGGGACCAGCCGCAAATGAGATCAATCATATGAATAATTAATGAATATTATATTATGACGTAATATCAAGCCCAGTAGAGTGGACTTACTGAAGTACAGGAGACTCAAAATGTAGGCAATGGAACGAAAGTATTCCTGTAACTACTGTAATTACTTTATTTTAGAAATATTACTTTATTTTAGAAATATTACTTTATTGTAGAAATACACATACAGAAGTGCGCTGCTCGTGGTCTCGCGGTAGCGTTCTCGCTTCCCGAGCACGGGGTCCCGAGTTCAATTCCCGGCGGGGTAAGGGATTTTTCCTGCCTCGAGATGACTGGGTGTTGTTGTGTCGTCTTCATCATCATCATTCATCCCCATTACGGTCGGCGAAGGCAATGGCAAACCACCTCCACTAGGACCTTGCCTAGTACGGCGGTGCGGGTCTCCCGCATCGTTCCCCTACGCTCCGTCACGGAGTATGGGACTTCATCATCACACATACAGAATGCAAGTTTAACTCTAAGAGCTAAGGTTGGTAACAATGAAATGGTGGCAACCCACCGACGTTGTTCATAGTTCGCTTTTGTATTCAAAATGGCGGCACGTGAGCGATAGAAAAGGCATATTATGTCATAGAATTCGGCAAAACATCATCATCAATCGTTGTTGAAAGACATTTTCGGACAAAGTTTGGTAAAGTGGCACCACACTGTCACAATAATGCTAAATGGGCAAAGCACTTTGACTAGACAGGATGTACACGCAACAAGAAAACCACGGGATGGCCATTGGTCGAGGATGAAATGGCAGAATTAATTTATTCGATCTATAAAAAAAGTCCCAAAAAATCTTGTGAAAGTATCTCTAATTCAAGGCTTACAGAATTTAAGGGTTGCGTGCGCTAAAACCAGCGGATAAACCAAGACTGATTTATTGATTTTCAAGCATAGATGGAGGTGGAGGTTTCGTAGACAGACTTGTGTTCTACAACGAACCCGCCTTTCACTTAAGTAGCAAAGTGAACAAGCGGGATTTGAGAAGATGGGGTGCAGAAAACGTGCATGCCTCTTTGGAACATGAACGTGATTCTCTGAAATTTAATGTATTCTGCACCACAAACTACCACAGAGTCTGGCCCTTTCTTCTTCTCAGAATCTACCTTTGCACATGAGATCCATCCCGATATACTTTCTCTCTGGTTGATATCTCAGTTCACTTCGTTTTGCTACAGGGTGGAGCCTCACCACATTGACATAACTTTGTACGTAGTCCCCTCAACGAACGTCTTCCACAGCGCTGAATTGGTCATGCTCGGTCGAATGATGTGCCGTTCTCGTTGTGGCACCCCCATTTCTGCAGAACGTAACGTCAGATAGTCGGCGTGATTAATTACGTTATTCGAGGTACACTGGAACTGGTCTGCCAGGAAATTCAGAATCGGATAGAAATCTGCTCTGTCTCGAATGGAGCCCACATCGAACATCTGTAAGTGTCCTTAGATACTGTGTCAGTTACTCTTTTAGTACACGTGTGTATTTCTGAAATTAAGTCGTTACTGGAGTCTTCTTCCTCAGGTCATATGTAAGTGGACAACAGAGAACGTTGCAGTAGTGCCAGAGGAACGCTAATGCAACCACCGACGAGATGTTCTGCTCTTCTTCATTTCTTCCTAGGCAAAAGCCCGTTTCCTTCAGTAACCCTCAGTCTACCCTGAGGTTGTCGCGCCATCTTATCCTTGGACGGCTAATATTTCTTTTACCAGCTGGTAATTTCCTTGTTAAGATTCTCACAATCTTCCCTCATTCATCCTGTCTGTGTGTTCGTTCCATTCGTTCTTCCTCTTATGTGTTCCCTGATTAACGGAGTTCGCTTTACATCCTTTTCTAGCGCTTTCGCTTCTCTCTCTATCTCGCAGCGTCATTCCTGTAATTCTTCGCAGAATTTTCATTTGCGTGATTTCCAAAAGTATTTTTGTTTTTGACGTTAACGATCTTGTCTAGACTGTGTACGTCACAAATGGTTTCACTATTGTTTTGTTCATTCTTGTTTTTGCATTTTTTCCTTTATCCTTTTTCTTCCAAATAGTATCTCCTAAAGATCCTGCCACTTTATTTCCTTTTGCCACTTGTTTTCTAAAATTCCTTTTCGATATTTCCACTACTGGACAACGCAATACGAAGATCATTACCTGTTGAATAATTTTTGGACCCACTTCCAGTTTGCATCTCAGTGGCTCCAGAGATGTAGTCACACTTTTGGTTTTTTGAATGAATCTGACCATATTTACTATCTTGGCTGCAACGTTAAATATGTATAGAAGTTTCTGTATATTATCTCAGCTATTTGCCAGCAGAACTGGATCGTCAGCATATCAAATAATTTTTATTTCTTCATCCCCTATTCTACAACCATTACCAGCCAATACCTTCTTAATCACCTCGTCCATCACTATATTAAAAAGTAGTGCGCTCAAAGAATCACTTTTTCTAATACCACTATTTACTGCTATGCACCTAGTTACCCTGGAAACAATTTTCTCCTGGATACAATTATTGGAATAAATTTCTTCAGTTGTTATTATTAAGTCGGAACCGTAATGTTGGCGGCAGTTATTTTATTCGCGATGCATCTATACATCCTGAAATCCTGTAAATGTAGCATGGTTCTAGCTTTGATAGCGCATTATTAGTTTAGATTATATCGCCCTCTGCTGCGAATGATGTTTTCATCATTGGAGTGACATGATCGCCCGAAATTTACTCATAGGCCGTACTAGTAGATTTCACTAATGACCACAATACGGTCTGTAATACCTGATATTTCGTATGGAGGAACACTGGGTACAACGTGCAGTTGTGACCATTGGAGACAGAGTACAAGATCGGATAAGGCAGTCTCTGAACAAGAATGAGGTTGACTGTCAGAAGCAACAGAGACCCTAAACCTATTCGCCTAAATATGATATAAATCTCAAAATTTCTGGGTGAGTGTTCGGGGAATTAATACGCAGCGCATTACTGGAAGATGACACTTTGGATACTGCTCTTCTCCCTTCATGTGGTATATACGTCGTATGGTATGCTCCGGCCCAAAAACACACTCTCGGTATCATATTACATCTTCCCATTGATCAGTCTCCCACATTATGCGCTCCTTGAACTATTGAACACCCTCCATGGTGCCATCTGGTTTACAACACGTTTCGTAATAGCAGGTGTAACACGAATGTTTCGATTACATAGTTCCCACTGCAGTGCGCTTCCTGGACATGCGTTTAGCTAGCAGTCACTTTTCGTTTTACTGTGAGTGATGACAAGACAGTGGCATTAAGAAACCTTTTCTCTCTCTCTTTCACACACACACACACACACACACACACACACACACACACACACACACACACTCTATAAAAGAGTTACTTTTTGCTTTTCGTGGACCAATGTATCCCATGATCTCCGTATTCGATCGTCACAGTAGATATAAAACCTTTAATACGTCCAGTGGTTTTATACCCAATTTGTTGTATCCTCTACATAGATAGCGACACTTTGTCGAGGACGGTCGCTAAGGTTCCACGACTCCAATATTGTCGCACGTGTACTGTTGGTTCTGAGCACTTCTAGAGACGTTATAGCGTACGTTATAAGCTGGTTGTCAGAAAGAACTGTAAGAAAACGTAGAATGAACGAATGTGTTGTTAGTTTGTTCCTTACCAGCTTCTATAAATTATCAATTAACTCCTTACCGAGCTGTTCCAATATATCTTATTGATTTGAGACCCTCAAAGAATACTAATTCCAAGAGCGATCAGCACAATATACATAGGCTTTCCAGAAGCAGTGCACATCAGAATTAATTTTTTAGGCATACACTTCGCTTACAAACAGGTGGGAATTCCTGAAGTGTTCTATGAACGGACTGCGTTCCCTCCGAACTAAGTTGGAAACGGGGACAACATTTTGATGGAATTCCAACACTGGTAATAGAACCTAGGATCGACCGCGTTCCAACTAGCATTACAAGAGCGCAGTAACTGATCATATTTGCAATGAGTGTCAGCATTTACTTCTCAGTTTGGCGTGGTCAAATGTGTGAAGAAATTAGTAGTCATTCACTATTTAGTCATTTTACAAAATAATGTCTTTGTTTTCATTCAGGTTTCTCTGGCGCCCGAAAGAAAATGCGTTTGTAATCCTTTTTACTAATACTAGTAGAAGCTTCAGTTCTGCTAGTTCCTCTCTCCTACTCTACTAACTCCACAGAATGTTTCTTACACACCATGCTGAAATAGCATATTGTAAACAAGCCTCATAATAGTATAATATACTATGGCTAAGCAATTTCTCTGCGACATAATTTCTTCCAGGAGTGCCAGTCCAGCAAGCCATGCAGGGCAGTTTCTGTGAAGTCTGGAAATAGGAGGGCATACTTGGAGGATTGATGCCATGAGGGCAGATCACCAGCGGTACCTGGATAACCCTACTTACCTGTTAGCACCCACCTGTGTTGGTATCTTTGAATCACCTGCACATACTGGTTTTCGTCCACTCAAACAGGCGTGTTGTACAAGGTTAACATGCTATCTCTAGTAAACGCGCGTTCATCCGTGAACAGCACCAAGCTCGGGAATTGTGGTTGGGATAGACAACCTTATAAACCACACTGATTGGATAGTCCTCCTCCCGTAATGTCTGGACTATCTACAAATAGTACTGATGGGGCCGGTGTTCATGGTTAACACGCGACACGACGCTTTTATCCCTGTACACCACCTATGCCATCTGCCGAGTGTTGGTGGATGAGTTCTCTTCGAACACAGTCAAAACGTCATCTTCAAACTGTAGTGTTCCAGTCGAGCATGGACGACCCGCTACACGTTTCGGCACCTACATAAAAGCAAACAATAGACTGCTGATAGTATTTACAAGCACAAAGAGCTGTTAATTTAGTGTATAATGGACACACCTCTGGCAGAAAAAACATAAGTGCTTTACGGCTTGTCTGAGACGTCTCTCAACTGCCGCGAACGTTGGATTGATGTGGGTTATTCTGTTTGGGAAACGTTCCACGTACAATGCTGTAGCAGCTTCATCGCTGCAATCCTCTCCGCCATGTCGATCATTTCTCCAGCTGTATACTGGTATAAGTCGCTCTACTGTCATCAACATTACTGCACTCGCAGAACACACAAGATTCGCAGTTGGATGCACACAAGGGCTGGATGGAGAAATGTGACGCATGTAGACGTATGTTATTATGCCCAGGTCGTCCAGCCGCAGTACACGGATGACTAAAGGGTTGCAGCCTTATTCAGACACCAAAACAACTCCGAACAAACCATCACAACCGTTCGTTCTCAGGCATCGACGTTCACCAGTGCCGAAGCCGTGAGTTTCTGGATATGGGCCGGCCGTGGTGGCCAAGCGGTTCTAGGCGCTTCAGTCTGGAACCGGGCAACCGCTATGGTCGCAGGTTCGAATCATGCCTCGGGCATGGATGTGTGTGATGTCCTTAGGTTAGTTAGGCTTAAGTAGTTCTAAATTCTAGGGGACTGATGACCTCAGATGTTAATTCCCATAGTGCTCAGAGCCATTTGAACCATTTTTCTGGATATGGATTTTTTTTAAAAAATCCGATGAGTTTGCAACAAACTGTACACACAATTTCAAAGCTGGATGGAATTTTTCTCGCTGACAGCTACCACAAAATGATGAAAGGAAGTAAGTTTAACGGTTACTACATTTTCGTTGTTCATGGAATAGAACTGCAGAACTAAGTATTTCGTTTTCATTTATTACTTCTTTACTGTGAGCTGTATCCACGACACATTTTCGACACAGTGGGTTCCACATATCACATATACCACTGAATGTATCTGCTAATTATATCCCTGTGTGACACAGACATGTGACGTCGTAAACATTTAAATGCGTGGAAAACTGAGGCATCAAGCAGGATATTTAAATTTGTTACTTCACTGCTACTACGTCTGTTCGCTGCACAATTGGTAGGCAATATCCATATAGGCCGCTGAATTCCCCTACAAGAGTATATTATTTTACGACACACAGTTTAGGAGATATGATGTCAAATACTGAGATGCGTGAAGACTACCGCATCATGGATGGCATTTTAATTTATCACGTCTTGACTACCATATTGTTCACAACACATTTCTCCGGCATACACTATGTCATCAAAAGTATCCCGGCACCCATAAAAGCATACGTTTTTCATATTAGGTGAGACAGCAGGTGACTGGGTGTCACTTGTGTCATACGTCTGTACGCGAGATTTCCACACTCCTGTACATACCTAGGTCCACTGTTTCCGATGTGAGAGTGAAGGGACCCGTACAGCATAAACGCGTACAGGCCGACCTTGTCTGTTGACTGACAGAGCCCGCCGACAGTTGAAGAGGGTCGTAATGTATAATAGGCAGACATCTATCCAGAGCATCACTAAGGAATTCCAAACTGCATCAGGATCGATTACAAGTACTATGATAGTTAGGCGGGAGGTGAGAAGACGTGGATTTCATGGTAGAGCGGCTGCTCATAAGCCACACAACACGCCGGTAAATGCCAAACGACGCCTCGCTTCCTGTAAGGAGCGTAAAAATTTGTAGCTTGAACAGTGGAAAAACGTTGTGTGGAGTAACGAATCACGGTACACAATGTGGCGATCCGATGGCAGGGTGTGGGTATGGCGAATGACCGGTGGATGTCGTCTGCCAGAGTGTGTAGTGCCAACGGAAAACTTGTAGGCGGTGATTTTATGGTGTGGTCATGTTTTCCATGGAAGGGGCCTGCACCCCTAGTTGTTTTGCGTGGCACCATCACAGCACAGGACTACATTGATGTTTTAAGCACCTTCTTGCTTCCCACTGTTGACGAGCAATTGGGGGATGACGATTGCAAAAAAATGGCTCTGAGTACTATGGGACTTAACTGCTGAGGTCATCAGTCCCCTAGAACTTAGAACTACTTAAACCTAACTAACCTAAGGACATCATACACATCCATGCCCGAGACAGGATTTGAACCTGCGACCGTAGCGGTTGCACGGTTCCAGACTGTAGCGCTTAGAACCGCTCGGCCACCCCGGCCGGCGATGGCGATTGCACCATTCAACACGATCGAGCACCTGTTCACAATGCACGGCGGGTGGCGGAATGGTTACACGACAATAACATCGCTGTAATGGACTGCCCTACACAGAGTCCTGACCGTAACCCTGCAGTACACCTATGGGATGTTTTGGAACGTCGACTTCGTGCCAGGCCACACCGACCGACATCGATACCTCTCCTCAGTGCAGTACTCCGTGAAAAATGGGCTGCCGTTGCCCAAGAAATCTTCGAACTCCTTAGTGAACCTACCAGTACCTGATTAAACGTACGCGTGTGAGAGTGGAAGCTGTCATCAAGGCTGAGGGTGGGCCAACGCCATATTTAATTCCAGCATTACCGATGGAGGTCGCCACGAACATGCAAGTTATTTTCAGCCAGGTGTCCGGATACTTTTGATCACACAGAGTACACATGCACACAGTTCAGGAGATACGACGTCATAATCATTGAGCTTCATGAAAATGATACTGCAGGGTGAATTCGCTTGAGATTCAGGTGAAATTTCTGTACAAGTGTGTGTGGAGTTTGTGAAATACATGTCAACTATATTTGATATGTGTGTACGCGGGCAAAGCCAAGGTTATGAAGCTGTTTTTCAACCAAATTTCGTTCACACTTTAGCTACGATCTGGAAGAACCACCAGTTTCCTTTTGTGCTGAGTGTGATAACATAAAGAGGGAAGGGAAGAGGTGGAGGATATAGATAGAGGGGAAAGGAGCAGGTGGACAGAGGAGAGGAGCAAATGGATGGACAGAATGGGGAGGAGGTGATGGACAGGTAAGGCATGGGATGGAGGTATGGTTGGAGAGAGAGGGTGTAGGAGATGGACATACATGGGATGAAGGAGTAGATGGACAGAGAGGAAGGGAAGGAGGAGACGGACTAATAGATTAGAATGTATACATACACCTGGGCAACGCTGGTTACTCAGCTAGTACTGAAATAAGAAACAAGGGCCATTCCAGCAGTGCAACAAAAGCTTCAACACGCTCGGTATGGTTTATTCTGTAACGAAATGGAAAAGTGATGTAGAATCCGATGTAGATTCAGAAATTAATTCTGAATCATTTATCATGTATGTAAAAGTTTTTTATGGTTTAAATATGAGATATAACCCCCAATATCTTACATTTTATTTTATTATAAATCTCAACGCTTGACACGTCTATTTCAGTAGGTCTAGACATTTGTAAGATATATTATTTAAAGAAGGTTTCATCATTTCTATAGTGCATATACTTAGAACGTTTTTACGTGCCCTTTTTATTATATGCATTTAGTAACAATGGGAGCTGTATCATCATAAGTGTAGCCTAAGAAGGAATTTTCATGTATTAGGCGTCTTACACACGGGAGAATTTCAGCAGCGCTGCTGAACAGCGTGCTACGGCCCCCGCTATCTTTTTTTTTTCTTTTTCTTTTAATCTCTTACTTTTTCCACCTCTTTTGTAACTGTGCAAATGTGTTGCTGAAATAAAAATATTTCCTTTCTGATTTCAGGTATCTTGCATCAGCAAATAAATTCACAGATCTATATTAAACATATAAATGTGCAGTTTCCACCATCTCAAGCATAGTAAAGGACACTTGTGAAAATATTTGGAATGTTCTGAAAGAGTCTACATTTTCAATGCTTACTGAACAGGACTGGTTGAATATTGCAGAAGGTTTCAAGATAAATGCAAATTTTCAAAACTGTATAGGGGCAATAGATGGTAGACACATGCGTTTGATTAAGCCCCGGCCTAGTGGCTCACTTTACTTTAACTACAAACACTTTTACTCAATTGTGTTATTAGCAGATTGTGATGCAAATAATAATTTTGTTTACATAGATGTCGAATCTTATGGCACAAGGTCAGATTCACAAATCTTTAAAAACAGTACGCTTTTCAATAAAATAAGAGACAACAAACTGAACATTCCTATATCGGCACCAATATGTGCTGGAGGAGGGCCACTGCCATTTAAGTTCATTGGTGATGAAGCATTTGGTTTGGCACAATATATGCAAAGACCCTATGGCGAAATTAATTTGCCAGTCATCAAAAGATATGTAATTATCGTGTATTACGAGCGAGACGTTTCATAGAGAGTGTATTCGGAATACTCAGCAACAAATGGAGAGCCGGCCGGTGTGGCCGAGCGGTTCTAGGCGCTACAGTCTGGAAGCGCGCGACTGCTACGGTCGCAGGTTCTAATCCTGTCTTGGGCATGGATGTGTCTGATGTCCTTAAGTTAGTTAGGTTTAAGTAGTTCTAAGTTCTAGGATTCTGATGACCTCGGACGTTCCATAGTGCTCAGAGCCATTTGAACCATGTTTTGAACAAATGGAGAATATTCCGTCGTCCACTCAATGTTTCAATTGATTTGGCCTCAGAATAATGAAAGCATGCTGCATATTACACAATTTCGTTCGTCGTATATATGGGTATACATTTGAAGACACACTGAACATCGTTGGAGTACATCGAGTTGACGAAGCTCTAATGCCGAGAACAAGCCACTGTTATTAGAGATAAATTTGCTGAATTCTTTGCAAGTGAAGAAGGTGCAGTGAGTTGGCAATTGAACAAAATTTGATGTTGGGACTTCTAATATTTGTACATAATAATGTAACATATTGTACATATAATTTTAAATACATACCTTTTTGGTTTTTGGACTCTGTTGTTTCATTTGCAAATCCTGGAATAAACAGTTTACACAATTCTTCCCGTGCGCTGCGTTTCACAATCCTGTTGCTGTATTCGCCAGATCTTGAGTCCCAAATAGCAGGACGCATTTCCACCTCACAAATGAAACGCTCCGTATCAAAACTAATGGTGCTGTGAGAACGACGGCTACGCTAATGAAACGCCACGTGTGAAAGGTAACAGGTGTGAAAATGCCGCTGCCAGCAGCGGGCAGCCGCTCGTCCACGGATTGTCGCGCGGTTGCCCCTGCCGCATGGCGTACGAATCCCCGCGTGTGTAAATGTCCCATCTATTTGCCCTATGGAACGCTGACCGCTGCCGCCGTGCCGCTCAGCAGCGCTGCCGGAAATCGCACGTGTGTAAGGGGCATTTGTATTCGTATGTTTCCGCTTCCGTGTGCCAGTCTAGCTTGCAGACAATTTTGATTTTTAATGAATATGTATGTGCATGCATTACTTTAACTAATTTTATACGACTATGATTATTCATTTTGCGCTTTGTTTTTGATAATTTGTCGTTCACGTTGAATACCGCTTCCGGTAGTATTGTTCTTGTCTGTCAATTCTGTGAATGTTGTTTGCTGTTGATATTACTAGAAGTTGACTTAACTTGTTCTCACGCATTTCAGCTTTGAAAAATTAGAATTCACGGCTGCAGGAGGAAGTGCTTTTGTATTGGATGATCAGGATCGGTACTCTAGAGACAGAATGCGGTGGAGTGTAACATGTGTATCGCTGCGTCAGAGGCACAGACGGTAGATAGGAGAAACTTTTACGATGCGAGAAACTCTAAAAGCGTAAGGAGGAGTATCTTTGTATTAACTGTGCCAAACACATTGCCTACTAATTTTGCGAAAGATGATATGCAGCAGGTTACGGTCATGTCGACACAAATACATGCGGATATTCGAGCCGACGCTGCTGTGCTATGGACTGTCATGGCCGCGCTGTCGGTATGAGTGAGAGATACAGATCAGCACAGGATACGATATTCAGCCTATCATCTCTGAACCTGAAGCCTCAAATAAGCTAGAAGCTTCCCACTGGAACACAATGGATATACGAGAGGGTTTCACAAAGTGAGTTTCACATGTCGTCCCACTCTAAGAGTGGGGTTGTTTTCAGGGAAGAGACCAAACTACGAGGTGATCGGTCTCATCGGATTAGGGAAGGAAGTCGGCCGTGCCCTTTCAAAGGAACCATCCCGGCATTTACCTGGAGCGATTTAGGAAAATCACGGAAAACCTAAATCAGGATGGCCGGACGCGGGATTGAACCGTCGTCCTCCCGAATGCGAGTCCAGTGTGCTAACCACTGCGCCACCTCGCTCGGTCCTACTCTAAGAGCATTGCGCAACGAGAGTGGCGCATTTTTAGAAGCGACTATATGTTCTGGATTTATTGCTGACATATCTCTGCTGTGGTGTGGACAATAGGTGAATCACAGTGTGGGAGTGAACAGGTGCGGCAACTGAAAACGTCAGTTAAAGTATGCAAGAGAGGAGGGCTTTTTTGAGGAAAATACCTACATTGCACAGAGACTCAGCCTGATAAACTGACAGTATATGGACTAAATCCAATGGCGATTCCGGCCATAGAGAAATGCTGACAACAGTTTCACCAAGGCCGCACAGACGTGAGTAATGAAGATCAGGAAAGAAAGCGACAGACCATAATGTTCAACTAGTCGAGAAAACAAATCGCAGCAGTTAGAGATTTTCCAACGGTGAGGACGTTCGCACAGCAATTCTCGCATGGCTCCATGGCCAAAGCGCGGTTTTCAACTGTCGAGAGATTGAAGGACTGATAGAAAATTCTGACTGTTGTTTACGTCGACATGGTGACAATGTTTAAATGGAGTGTCATGTATCTATGTCACTATGAAATGTAATGCAGCTTTCAATAATCATTAACAGGCCTGCTATAGCCCTGTTGTAATTCACTTTTCAAATCCTTTCGCTTTCGCGAATCAGGTAGTAATGTTACAGAGTGAAATTTCAACCAATAAAAGAGAAACAGAATAAGTTTCGATGGATGTGGCTCAAGCGCAGAAACAGATGCGGCCAGTCGAACTGAGGAAAACCATGGGACTCAACAATCACATCACCGTACAGAGAGGAGCTGTGTGACACGTCTGCTGCGGGTGTATAATGCTGCAAAATCGAGGTGTTGCCAAAAGTTTCTCCTTGAGTTATAAACATATTTTCGAGTCAAAGAGACTGAGGACTGCTTGGAAAGTACAAAAATCGGACTGTTAAGTGGTCACATAATCCGCAATGGCATTTGGATATTCCATCATGAACGAAGTTTTCCGAATGAATTTGTGAAATAACGCCATTCTTACAAGACAAATTTAGAGATATAACGCATAGTTCCATTCCAAAATCGATATCGGAATGCTCGCTATCTTCAAGTACTAATTTATATTTTTAGTCTGGATTTGCAGTATATTACCAATAGCCTTGCTAGGCAATAATTCCAATATTTGCACATTTCTTGGCGCCTCAACCATCAGGCCAAAATTATGGAACGTCGTACAACAAGAATCAAACTAAACCTTTTGAAAATTATTCTCATGCAGGAACCGACAATGAGACGAAATCGCACATTACGTCCTTGTTGTCGTCTACGGAAAATACCGGATGTTTGAAAATGGGGTTTTAAGGCTTTGCTGCGTTTACTACATAAATAGTACATCAAGTGACAGAGCAGTTCAAATAGTTTCGATTGTATATCTGTGCTCAAGCGCGTGTATTGCTGAATGTGTCTTCTTTTATAATGCGCTAATAGCAAAGATGGCCACTACTGAAAAGAATGCCTTTTGCGTTTTACAGTTCGCAACGACTGAATCTATTGTTACAGTTCAACGTCCGTACCGTACTAAGTTTCATCGTCGGTCTCCAAGTGACAGTAACATCTGTAGATGCTATCATCAGTTTGAAGACACACGCTGTCTTTGCAGGCGGAAGAGTAAGTAACGACAAAGAGTGACTGAAGAACTTAACGTTTGAAGACGTTACATGGTGTAAAAATTACAGACTACGATTCATATGCGACCTTTGCAAACTAAACGTTGCTGCATTACGATGATTAGTTTCAGGATCGTGTCGTCTTCAGTGATGAATCGACATTTCGTATAAGTGGAAATGTGAAGAGACATGAGGTGCGCCTCTGGCGTTCAGCAAATCCTCACGAGATGGCACAGTTGCAAAGAGACTCTTCTAAATTTAATGTTTCTTATGCCATATCTAGGTGGAAAATTTATAGGCCTTTCTATTTCGATGAGAATTTATAACTAGTGTTTCTTATCTTCACGTGCTGGAACTATGGCTCTTTCCTTAACCTGGAAGGAACTGAATCACAGAACTTCATTTGGCAGTAAGATGGTGCGCCGCCTCATTGGCTTAACGCAGTATGCGACTGGTTAAACGACGTTGTAATCGACCGCTAGATAGGCTACTCGGTGCCGGATGACAGAGCTTGTTTCGCACAGCCTCCACTTTCACCCAGTCCTTTTGGGGGTTCATAAAGGATTATGTGTGTGTAGCTGCGGTACTACATCTGTTCAGAATAAATTGCCTGGAAGAGGCTTCAATGAACCACCTCCAAGTTGTCTCTCTGCTGTTCCACTCTCGAAAGGCGCGCGGGAAAAACCAGCACTTAAATTTTTCTGTGCGAGCCCTGATTTATTTTATCATGATGATCATTTCTCCCTATTCAGGTGGGTGCCAACAGAAATTTTTCGCAATCGGAGGAGAAAACTGGTGATTGAAATTTCATGTAAAGATCTCGTCGCAACGAAAACGCCTTTGTTTTAATGATTGCCACTCCAATTCGTATACCATGTCTGTGGCACTACCACCGCTATTCGCGATAATACAAAACAAGCCACCCTTCTTTAAACTTTTTCGATATCGTACGACAGTCCCACCTGATACGAATCCCACATCGCACAGCAGTACTCCAGAATAGGGCGGACAAACGTTATGTAAGCAGTCTCTTTAGTAGACCTGTTGCACCTTCTAAGTGTTCTGCCAATGAATCGCAGTCTATGGTTTGCTCTAACTACAACATTATCTATGTGATTTTTCCAGTTTAGGTTATTTATCATTGTAATCCCTAAGTATTTTGTTGAATCTAAAGCCTTCAGATTTGTGTAACTTATCGCGTAATCCCCTGTGACGTTAATATTGATCAGGAACAATAAACGGCCTATAACACTTCCTTGGGGAACGCCAGATATTACTTATGTTCTTCTTGATGACTTTCCGTCTATCACTACGAGCTGTTACCTTTCTGACAGGAAATCACGAATCTAGTCGCGGAACTGACGCGATATTCCATAGGCACGCAGTTTGATAAGAAGACGCTTGTGAGGAACGGCGTCGAAAGCCTTCTGGAAATCTAAAAATATGGAATCAATTTGACATCCCCTGTCAATAGCACTCATTACATCATGAGTATAAAGAGCTAGCTGTGTTTCGCAAGAACAATATTTTCTGAATTCGTGCTGACTATGCTTCAATGAATCGTTTACTTCGAGGTACTTCATAATGTTCGGATACAGTATATGTTGCAAAACCTTCTGCAAATCAACATTAGTGATACGGGTTGCAATTCAGCGGTTTTTCCCATTTTGAGTATTGGTGTGACTTGAGTAATTTTGCAGTCTTTAGGTACGGAATTCTCTGTGATCGAGCGGTTCTATATAATTGCTAAATATGGAGCTATTGTATCAGCATACTCTGAAAGGAACCTGACTGGTATACAATCTGGACCGGAGGTCTTACCTTTATTAAGTGATTTAAGCTGCTTTGTTACAGCAAGGATATCTACTTCTATGTTTCTCACCTTGGCAGTTGTGCTTGGTTGGAATTCAGGAATGTTTACTTCGTCTTCTTTGGTGAAGGAATTTCGGAAAACGGTGTTTAATAACTCAGCTTTAGTGGCACTGTCCTCAGTGACTTCACCGTTGTTATCACGCAGTGAAGGTATTGATTGCTGATGTACCAGACATATGAAACAAAATGAAGCATTTGTAGCAACAGTTACTTCAGACGCACTGATCAAGGTGGGGGAAGCTCTACGTATGCTGTGTGACGAATGATACTCATATTGATCACATGTAAGAAAAAGTGTTTGAGCAGCTCTTTCACTCGATCTAGTAATTATAATTGCAACGTGAGTATAATGCACTACTGGCCATTGAAATTGCTACACCACGAAGATGACGTGCTACAGACGCGAAATTTAACCGACAGGAAGAAGATGCTGTGATATGCAAATGATTGGCTTTTCAGAGCATTCACACAAAGTTAGCGCCGGTGGCGACACCTACAACGTGCTGACACGAGGAAAGTTTCCAACCGATTTCTATACACAAACAGCAGTTGACCGGCGTTTCCTGGTGAAACGTTGTTGTGATGCCTCGTATAAGGAGGAGAAATGCGTACCATCACGTTTCCGACTTTGATAAAGGTCGGATTGTAGCCTATCGCGATTGCGGTTTATCGTACCGCGACATTGCTGCTCGCGTTGGTCGAGATCCAATGACTGTTAGCAGAATATGGAATCGGTGGATTCAGGAGGGTAATACGTAACGCCGTACTGGATCTCAACGACCTCGTATCACTAGCAGTCGAGATGACAGGCATCTTATCCGCATGGCTGTAATGGATCGTGGAGCCACGTCTCGATCCCCGAGTCAACAGATGGCGATGTTTGCAAGACAACAACCATCTGCACGAACAGTTCGATCACGTTTGCACCAGCATGGACTCTCAGCTCGGAGACCATGGCTGCGGTTACCCTTGGCGCTGCATCACAGACAGAGCGCCTGCGATGGTGTACTCAACGACAAACCTGGGTGCACGAATGGCAAAACGTCGTTTCTTCGGATGAATGCAGGTTCTGTTTACAGTGTCATATTGATCGCATCCGTGTTCGGCGACATCGCGTTGAACACACATTGGAAGCGTGTATTCGTCATCGCCATACTGGCGTATCACCCGGCGTGATGGTATGGGGTGCCATTCGTTACACGTCTCGGTCACCTCTCGTTCTCATTGACTGCACTTTGAACAGTGGACGTTACATTTCAGATGTATTACGACCCGTGGCTCTACCCTTCATTCGATCCTTGAGAAACCCTACATTTCAGCAGGATAATGCACGACCGCATGTTGCAGGTCCTGTACGGGCCTTTCTGGATACAGAAAATGTTCGATTGCTGCCCTGGCCAGCACATTCTCCAGATCTCTCACCAATTGAAAACGTCTCGTCAATGGTGGCCGAGCAACTCTCTCGTCACAAAACGCCAGTCACTACTCTTTAAGAACTGTGGTATCGTGTTGAAGCTGCATGGGCAGCTGTACCTGTACACGCCATCCAAGCTCTGTTTGACTCAGTGCCCAGGCGTATCAAGGCTGTTATTACAGCCAGAGGTGGTTGTTCTGGGTACTGATTTCTCAGGATCTAAGCACCCAAATTGCGTGAAAATGTCAGTTCTAGTATAGTATATTTGTCCAATGAATACCCGTTTATCATCTGTATTTCTTCTTGGTGTAACAATTTTAATGACCAGTAGTGTAAATGCTACTGAGCCTAAAACCATGATCATCCGACACAGAGTACAGTTCTGGTACTTTAACAAGCGAATTGAAGCACATTCTTCAGCGCACGTTGTTGAACAAGGGGAACCGCAGCACACGAGCCCTACATGTCACCATGTTGACTCAACGAAATCGTCAATTACAATTGAATTTGGTACGGCATCAACGAGATATGGCATGGTATCAATGGAATCGTGTCACCCGATAGGAATAATTAGAGTTTTTGTTTCAGGAAGACAAAGGTCGTGTTGAGATACGCTGTCATCCATGTGAACAGCTGGTCGGGACGTGCATCACACCATGGTCACTAGTCGGTGGGGCAATGCCTTCAAGCTATCGGGAACATTCACTTGTGCTTACACGATATCAGTAATAGTAACTGAAGGCACTATGATATCTGTAGAACGTGCGAACGTTACTGAGGACCATTTGCAACCATTCATATTTGATGTCTCCCTGATGGAACTTCCAGCAGCGTCCCTACCCATGTCATTAGGCCAGATTCACCCTTTTTTGAACTGAGGAGCACGATATTGAACTCACATAGGATTGGCAACAAAATTCGCCATATGTGAACCCGATTGTAACCATCAGAGACGATATGACGCCAACTCGGCGTCCTGAAAGCAGCGGCCCGCAATTTACGGGAGTTGCGTAACCCGTGCATAGACATTTAGTGCCACATACCTCCGAACACTTCAAGGACTTATCGATCCATGCTACTCTGAATCGATGCTGTATTGTGTTACCAAGGCAGACCGGCACGCTATTAACCTGGTGGTCTTAATGATTTGGATCATCAGCGTGTATATATCTATAAGCATCTGTCGCTACCTTAAACTCACGCCGGCTGAAGTAACCGTGCGGTTCTAGGCGCTACAGTCTGGAACCGGGTGACCGCTTTGGTCGCAGGTTCGAATCCTGCCTCGGGCATGGATGTGTGTGATGTCCCTAGGTTAGTTAGGTTTAATTAGTTCTAAGTTCTAGGCGACTGATGACCTCAGAAGTTAAGTCGGATAGTGCTCAGAGCCATTTTGAACCTTAAACTCTCTGACCTTATTCTCATGATCACTAAGCGATTATATGATTATATAATGTTCGCACGGTCTTCTTCGAATACAGGGTCTCTAAGTGAACTGTGCAGACTCTCGTGAGGAGTACGTCATTTTTCTTCCGACTCTAATTTAAGCTCTTCAGCATTTTTGCTAAGTTTCCGTATGGACCATGCTGGCCTGCTACTGTCTAGCTGTGTGGCTCTGAATCCGATTTCTGTTGTCATACCAACTTTATAATAAACCAAAACCTCGAACAGTATATTAGGACTGGTCACACTAGCTTCTTGTACGTGATTTTCTTTATAATGCCCTGAAGTTTCCCAGAACCCTTCCAATAATTCCTGTTCTTCCTTTTGCCTTTACTAATACTGATTTTACGTGATCGCCCTGTTTCATGCATCCTGTTAGTATTACCCCTAAATACTAATACGGTGTGGTGTGGTCAAGTTCTTTGTCTGCAATCTTGTTTTTACATACTCCTTTGAATTGTCTCTTTATCACAGGCGTTGTCTGACATTTAATCAAATTTAAAAATAGTTGCCATTTATAACTTTAAGCGAAAACTTTGTCCAAGTTATCCTCCTTTTCCTTACGATGGTCCCTAACTGCCAGAACCAGTATTTAAATGAATTACTTAAGAATTTTGTAATAAATAGTCCGTCATAAATTTCCAGCATGTATCGATAGACATTATGTCTGCCACCATAAAATAAACGATGATGGGTGGTTTCTGTGATTCTTCACAATAAAATCACGTCAAAAGTGAAACTACCAGTGATGATGAACAAGAAGAAGAAGAAAATAAATGACTTAGGTACTAAGCAAATAAGAGACAGGTAGTCAGAGAAAACGCATTTATATTATTTGTTATTTCTTATTTTGTTTGTACTTTTCTTACCACAAGTTAGGCAATCAATAAATTTCTTACGCTTACAGCAGGCAGTATAAATTTCCTTTTGTGGGTCGTCAGATATGAGACACCAGTCAGACTATTTATAATTTTGTAAAATACTTTTTTCTCACAATTGACGTCTTTGACAAAAAAGAAATAATTAAAAGTTTCTATTCATTGCGATAAACAGTTTCGTCTTTCTGATCTTGAGCTCGTTGCTAGTATTTACTTACACGATCGCTTGGTTCAAATGGCTCTGAGCACTATGGGACTTAACATCTGAGGTCGTCAGTCCCCCAGAACTTAGAACTACTTAAACCTAACTAGCCTAAGGACATCACACACATCCATGCACGAGGCAGTATTCGAACCTGCGACCGTAGCGGTCGCGCGGTTCCGGACTGAAGCGCCTAGAACCGCTCGGCCACCCCGGCCGGCTTGGTGATCCCACGCCCACAGTAATCATACCTGACGATGTTGTCGGTTCAACATGGAAACACGTAGGGGTGCTCTGCTGATGCACACCATGTTTGTGTACTGAACGGTGTGCACCAAAACACTTGAGCCTGTGCCAGCATTTTCCTCTGCCATCAGATCTGCCAAAGATCGACGCCTATCTTGCTGTACAGAACGGCCAAGCCTCCGGTTCCTATGTGCTGTGATGAAGTACGGACGTCCAATTTTTATTCGCCTACTCGTGGTTTCAGCAGTCTTCAACTTCTTTATATAGACGCTCACGACAGCAGCACGCAAACAGCCGACCAGCCTCGCCGTCTGCGAGATGTTCGCTCACAGGCACTGCGCCACATCAATCTGGCTTTTGTCCAACTCTCTTAAGTCGGTGGATTTCGCATTTGCGCCACCTGCCGTCGCTGGAAAGCTTCCGCATTCGTCTCCACTGTGCTCATATACTTCTCTTACCGCATAATGTGCTTCAGCGCCGCCAGGCAGCGTACAACCAAATCAATGCACATACAACTAGCTCAGTACTCAGCGTTGCCCTGGTTGTTTCTTCCTTCTCTGTCCCTCTATCTGCCCATTTTCTCCTCCCCATCTCTGTACATCTCCTCTTTCCCCTTCTCTCCTCCACCTCCTCCTCCCCCAAATCGGTATTTATCTCTGCCTCCCGTTTCTCTGTCTACCTCCTCAATTACCAGTCTCAGTCCATCTTCTCTTGCTCCTCTCTTTTCTCTTCATCTGCTCTATCTCCTCCTCTCGCCACTCTTTCCTGTTCCTCTCGCTCCCATTCCACCTTCTTCCTTTTCCATCTGCCCCTTTCTCTGCCCATTTCCTCTCCCTGTCTGTCTATCACCTCTTGCCTCTCTCAGTCCACTACCTCCTCCTCATCTCCCAGTCCATCTCCTCCTCCCACTCTGTCTGTCCATCTCCTCACCCCTCCTTCTTCTGTCCATTCCCCCTCTAGTCTTCCTCTGCCCATTTACCGCTCCTCTTCCTCTATTCATTTCCTCCTGACCCACATCTTTGTCCATCTCCTTCTTCCCCTTTCTCTGCCTACCTCCTGCACCTCTCACTCTCGATCCAACTCCTCCTGGAGATTTATTCAGCGGCGTTTTTGAATACTGTCTGCGAAAGGTGTTGCAAATAGAGTTAGTGGTAAAGAAGTAATAGATTAAAACACGACGCTTAGTGCGGTAGTTTTACAGTATGAACAGTGAAAATATAGTAAGTGATAAACTTTTCTCTTACGTCATTTTGTTGGGGTTGTGAGTGAGAGAAATTTTCGTAACGGTTTGAAACTGTGTGAAGTATGTTGCAAGTCAATAAGTGCTCTCTTTCACCGGTACTGAATGAACCAAATCTGGCTACTCGTGCGTCATGTGCTATATTCCTTTTTCATCTGTACCCCCACCCATTTTAAAGGCATATGGTTCTCGTCCGCACGACGATTCTTTCCAGACCGTAAGTTACATATGTATAAAGTTTGGGAGAAATCTGTCCAGTGGTTTAGGGGGAGACGCCGAACATACAGAGGTAAATACACTTATATTTGTGTATGAATGCTGTGTTTTAAACACAACACCAGAAATGTTTCGAACTAATTAGAATTTCTGTAATCTCTTAAGAAGTTTTGCGATGAATCTAACTAAAACTATCATTGTGTATATAAAATCCACACCTTGCAAGGTAAATGCTGAATAATGTGAACTCGCTGTAAAATTGTAGTCAGAAAAATGATCTTCCCTTTGCAAGGAACACTGCAACCAGCTACAAATAATTTAGGGGCGATTTTATCGCACCGCATCTTTGAATTTTGAACCATACCCATACTCAGCTTATCACCGACACATCTATCATGGGGTAAGTCAAGAGGCCTTGAGCTCGTGAGTCAGATAGCATTGAGATTAGGGGGCCAGCCGTCCCGCGCAATTAGCCCTGTGATACCACTAATTGTCCCAGTTTACTCCAGATTGGATTGTTCGACCACGGAACACAATTCGTGTGCAGCCGCCGAACACGCGGGTTGATATGATTATCTGGTGCTCTCTGGCGATATCCTGACGTTTAATTAGCGCTCACTGGCAACGAATGTGCGTAAACGCTACAAACTGGACATTTAATTTAGTGTGAAATTCACTTCATTTGTAAGAAGGAAGGGCATTCGATGACTTGGAAAACACTATAATCAACTTTACTATTATGTTTGCACACTATACATGCAAAACTAGATAACTTTGCACAAAGTGCCTTCACTGCGACTAACCGCTACGTGTACAAATAATGAAATAAAAACGAAAGTATGCTCGAAAAGGGTTAAGGAAGATTATAATTTAGCTTCACGGTGGTAATTTCGGTTCTCAAGAGATATAGTGGGGACAATAATAGTGAGTAGTTCACTCAAGACTATTTCACAGCTTACGTTAGTCGGCAAGCACACAGCACCTTACATGAAACCGTTAATATGTGATACTTAGGTGGTATTAGTTGGAAACTAAGTTTTACTCCAGATTGGATTGTTCGACCACGGAACACAATTCGTGTGCAGCCGCCGAACACGCGGGTTGATATGATTATCTGGTGCTCTCTGGCGATATCCTGACATTTAATTCTGACAATTTTCTGATAACTTAAGATGACTGAAAAACCGCTCTATGAATTATTTCTTTTGCTTCCTACGACAGAAAACACTTGCACCATTTTTTCAGAGTGTAAAATGTTCTACAATTTGCACTGGTCTACCTTAGCACCAAATACTAACCGAGATACTAAGCTTCAAAGGAAAACACCCAAATTATTTAAATAAACAGCAAAAAGAGTAGGTATTGATTAGTAATTTTAAATGCTCAGCTATTTTAAAGACATTCTAGTATGTAGTTCAAATGATCAGCACATAAAACCAAGAACTGCCAGCCCCCACCACACCCCTTCCTTCAGGGGGATGCTCATCTGTACAAAAGCTGCGTTAAAATGGAAAAAACAAGTTTTTCGTTGCAGGTGCTTCTAAATGATAAAGCTTAACCATGTTAATAACACTTCACCCCTTCACATAGAATGTCATTTCTTCCGAGATAAATGTATGTTTAGAAATGAAAATGTGTAGCAGAATAGAAAATAGAACAATAAAGCATGCTTCTCATTGAAGTATAGCACGGATGATTTGCGAATATACGGCCGCAATAGTCTTTACCAACGGCAGAGTACCGCGGCTGCTTTTTGAAGCTGCAGGCCTCTGTGCTTCATTCTTTCGCACATTCCAGGAATTGACAGTCAATAATAAGTCTCGAACTACATTTTTCGTTGGTTTAAACGTAACTATCCCTGCTCTTGTTTCCGTCAAGAACCAAAAAGGTTGAATATTTTCGTTACTCTTGCAGGTGGGTACCAGAAGTGTTTCGAGTAGGCGGTAACCTCTGAAGTCGAAATTTGGCGCCTGCTGCAAATTTAAAGATTTGCGAGTGGCCAAGGTCATCCAGTGTAGACCGTACAATATCACAAGAAACGATTTCCACGTTTCATAAATTTGGCTGTTCCAAAATAACAATGGATTTTTCTTGTGCATCGTGCTGGCTTTCTTTTTCCTTTATCCAAAGCGAACAATATAATGCTATGAGTACCACGATATCTTCGTGACATATGTGTCAGCAAGACTATCACAATAAGCAGCCTTTGATACAGCTGTGTTCGCTGTTATCACATTGGAATCTGCTATTGCTTGCTTGAACATAATGCTCTGTGTTGCGACTTTAGTAATTAGTGTTTAAACGAAGTTGCTTTTGTTGTGGGGCTGTAACGACACCTGCTGAGAAAACTACTTTTGTGGACGACTGCAGTGAAGCCTGCTGTTTTAGCACTATCATCATGTATGTCATTAGGATATCTGTCATAAACGCTGACATTACATCAGAAGTCCACATAGTCCACTTAGATTTGGAACACAGACCCGAACGTGGCTGTTGTATTCTGTAAAACTTTATACAGTAGGCACTCACCATCCTATAACGCACATGTGCTCATCCCAGGGTGTACTTTTTTTACAGGAGAGAAAGCTGCATAAAACGCTGAATATGTGTAGTTCCTGATATCATCCTCAGTCGAGACGTGCGTTTGGTACGGTTACAATTAGACTGTTCGGCAACGCAAATTCGTTGAAAGAAAGCAAGGGCATCGATTGTGCTTTTTTTTGTCTACAATTTTCCTGCTACATGGAACTGATTCTAGAGCAACAATATCCCTCAACATCTTCTCGTTCCCCTTTTATGCAGCTGATGCTAATAGAGGTAACTGTGAAGGAAAGTGCTAACCATCGAAAGCGTATTTTGATTTGCTGCATGCTTTATGTTTTTTTAAATTCGTGGGTAAGAACATAAATTCATTAAGACAAAACACGTTATGTAGTAGACATCTACATCTGGCGGTACATTTGAAATAACTTTTTATCAGCACTTGGAGCACTCGAAAACACAACAGATAATGTGATCAGAGTAAGCTTTACTGAACTGATGATTAGCGCTTTCTTCTACATCTACAGCCTTCTACATATACACACATGCTCCGCAAGCTACCGTACGGTACATGTCAGTGGGTTCCTTGTATCGCTACCAGTCACTTTCTTTCCTGCTCCAATCACAATTAGAGTAGGGAAAAACGATTATCTATATGCCTCGGTACGAACCCTAATTCCTTTTATCTGTTGTCCTTTCGCGAAGTGTTCTATATTCAGCTTCAAATGTCTGTTCTCTAAATTTTCTTAATCCCGTCATGGATCCCTTCTTGAGTTCACTAACCATCTACACAACACTGGCGTGTTGACAGAACCGATCAGTAACAAATCTAGAAGCCAGCCTCTGAATTTCTTCGATGTCTTCGTTTACTCTGACCTCTAGGGTATCCCAAACACCCGAGCAGTAATCCAGAAGACCAATCAACCGAGGTCGACCATTCACCTTTCCTGCCACAATCCTTATATGCTCGTCCCATTTCATACAGCTTTGCAGTGTTAAGCCTAGATATTTAAAAAAAACATGCCTGTTTGAAGCAGCATACTGTTAATGTAGCATTCGAACATTACGAATTTGTTTTACCTACTCATCTGCATTAAATTATATCTTACTACATTTAGAACAAGCTGCCATTAATCACACTAACTAGATATTTTGTCTAAGTCACCTACTATCCACCGACAATTACTCAACGACGACGTCGCCCAGTACATGACAATGTCCGTCAGATCACTTATGAATATAGAGAATAAGGGCAATTCTGTCGCATTTCCCTGGGGCGCTGCTGACGATACACTCATCTGATAAACACTCGTCGTCGAGGAAAAATTATTGGCTTTTGTTACTTAAGAAGTCTTAGAGGCACTCACATACCTGGGAACCGAATGCTCGTACCTTCGTTATAGTCTCCCGGTAAACCCTTTCCGGAAACCTAGGAATAGGGATCTGCCTGTTGCCCTCCATACATGGTTCATGTAAGAATAGGGGAGGCTGAGTATTCCACTAGAGAAGCTTTCTAAATTCTTGCTGATTTTTGGACATTCAGTTTTCTGTCTCAAGGATTTTTTTCTTAAATTTTAACTGAGAATGTAAGAATTCCGCAGCAAACCGGTGTTAAGTATATTGTTCTGTAATTCTGTGTGTTAATTCTTATACCCTTGTTATATACTTAGTTCCCTGCGCTTTTTCTCAGTCTCTTGTGACTTTGTGCTGGACGCAATATTCGCAATAGATGCAAGCTAAGTATAAAGCCAATGCCCTAGAGTACTTCCTCTACAGCCGAAATGAGATTCAATTGACAAAGGCCAACCTCATTAATTCATACAGCTAAATAAATGTTCGTCTCATGGTGACCAGTTTTTCCGGTACTACGTGACACTATCTCCTTAGACTCAACGATTGATGGATCTTTAGAAACGCTGGTTATAACACAGCAAGTCGCCATATGTTCGTGTTGTTTAGACTTTCCTCTTAGATTTTCCTCCTGTTAAGCTTCGATGAAGTCTGCATAGGCTACGCATAAGGGAGTACTGAATTCATAGACCAGAAGTCCAAATTTAAACAACAGCTCAGGCAGACATGGTAAGCGGTGGCTGGAGGTGCATGACACCGACTGCTTTGCGTCTCCTGGCCACCCAGCTCTCCAATCTAAGTGTGGGGGAGGGGGCTGGGAGGAAACCTCATGTAGTTGAAAAACTTTGACCGTTAGTGGTCCGTACTATTATGCTTTTAATAAATGTTAGAACATTAAAGTTATAATACTAAAAGGCGCCCTTCATGCAGTTTTTTGATAATGAAGGAATCTGTGTTCCGTTAAAGCTCTCTGTCTTGACAATTTATTATGTAAAAAGACGTTCAACCAGTGCAAGTTGTCGAATATTAAACGCTACACAAGAAAGATTTAAATGCTTTGTGTCGTACAGTGCGAGGCAAAATATTTATGTAGAAAAACCTTGAAAAGTGCCAAAATATCGCGGTTTTCCGTTTTCCTCGATGTAGCACAGAGTTAAAGAAGTCGTAAAATTGGATTTCACACTACAGTCCACTGACACACAACAAATAAACTGCAATAACCATAATTACAATGCAATAGTTTCTTGTTTCTCCGGCAAAGTAACCCAACGTAAGAAAAGTTGTTTTTCATCTCTTCAGTACGAAAACTGGTTTCATACCACTCTTCAAGCTATTTTACCCTGCACATCTTCGCCTCCGAATAACTACCGCAGCTTCCATTCACTTGAACCTCATCCCTGGAACAAGACAGTTTCCTTTTACCTGTAGCCTTCACCTTAGGCCATACCGCAGTACAGTCAGGTCTGCCGGGTTGCCCAATCCCGCAGACGACAGCAATAAAAATACCACCTTCACGAGCCGGCACACAAAATACTATCCCAGCGCTTACCAAATGACAGCAAGTGAGCGCAACACGTAACCTTCCGCAGATCCGATATTTTGGAAGCATCAGACCTCCGGTTCCGGTTACAGCTCCACTTCAGCGACTTACGTTAGACTTCAGCCAACAGACAAGCCCTGATCATCGGGACGCCATTTGTCGAACATCCAGCTCTTCCCGGCAATAAGTGCTTGTTTTGCAACTAAGTGATCATTTTACTTTCTTAGCATGGACTTCGCATTCAGAGGGTTATTTACCTCTCTTAATTTGGATTTTTTGTGAAAAAAGTGATCATTTGACTTTATTCTTCGGATTTGTGTATTTTTCAAGATTCATGAACTAGGGTAATAAATACGAGTATTCAGACTTTGCACTTGAGCTAAACTGTATGCACTGTGACTTTAATAAAGACGTGGATTGTAGTGAGACTGCCATTGGTAGTTACGTGGCATCCTGAGGAGAAACTGACAATTTTAGGCTTGAAATACAGCTCTGTGTGACTGCCATCCCAACAACTCAGTTAGGAAATTAACTGCTGCTTAAGACCTCAGGGTGGGTCCAACCAAAGTATTAATTTTTTTAGTCAAATTGTACCATAAAATTCTTTTTTCCTCATATGTCCCCTTCTGGTCACCTGATATAATCACTTGATCTTAAGTATTCTTCTGTAAAATCAGAATTTAAAAAAAAAAATTATATTCACATCTTTCCTGTACCGTTTGTCACCCACGTTTCATTTCCATACATGGGTACATTCCAAAAAAGTTACTTCTGAAAATACTTCATAAAATCGATACTTATTTTTGATCCAACCTCTTTCTCGTTTTCATCACAGTTTTTCTTACTGTTGCTAGTATGAGTTTTATACCTTCTACACCTCTTAAACGGTCAATTAATTTTGATTCAGACAGCGCAGCTACATTTGGCGCCAATTGCGGTTGCTTCCTGTCTGGCCCAATGGGTGCCACAACAAAACATAGCTCACACTTTCCATGAAGCGAGTGACTCAGTGTGACCTGCCCACTGCGAACCGTTCACAGATGAAATTTCTGTCTCTAGGTACACGCGAGACTATCTGACCCATTACAGCACGACAGCACCCAAAGTCTGTCGAATCCAAAGCCTATAGAATACCAAAAGAGGTTTAATAAGGAGTAAGCGCTGGTGAAGAAATATGGTTTTTATCTTCGTGTCAGGATAAGTCTAGCTGAGATGTTGACGAACTCTAAGAAAAAACTTAAGAAACAGCTTTTAATTACGCGGAGAGATTGTCCGTCAATAACTTACCGTGGAAGACGAGTTATCATTATACACTGAAGAGTAAAAGAAACTGGTGCACCAAAGTAATATCGTGTAGGGCCCTGCGAGCACACAGAAGTGCCGCAACACGGCGTGACATGTACTCGACTAATGTCTGAAATAGTGCGGGAGGGAATCGACAGCATGAGTTTTTCAGGTCTGTCCTTAAATCCGTAAGAATACGAAAGGGTGTAAATGTCTTATGAACAACACGTTGCAATGCATTCCAGATATGCTCAATGATGTTCATATTTGGGGAGTTTGGTGGCCAACGGAAGTGTTTAAACAAAGAAGAGTGTTCCTGGAGCCACTCTATAGCATCTATGGACGTGTATGGTGACGCATTGTCCTGCTGGACACAGTTCGCAGATGAAATTTCTGTCTCTAGGTACACATTCCATTGCGCATTCCATCGGAATGCACAATCAACGTGAATCGATGCAGGTGATCAGATAGGATGCTTACGTACATGTCACCTGTCGGAGCCGTATCTAGACGTATCAGGCGTCTCATATCATTTCAACTGCACACGCCCCACACCAATACAGAGCCTACACCAGCTTGAACATCCCCTACTGACACACAGGGTCCATGAATTTATGATGTTGTCTCCCATACCCATACACATCCATCCCCTCGATACGATTTGAAACGAGACGACCAGGCAACATGTTTCGTCATCAACAGTCCAATGTAGGTAATGATGGGCCCAGCCGAGGTCTACAGCTTTGTGTCGTGCAGTCTTCAAGGATGCACAACTGGGCCTTCGGCTCCGAAGGCCCGTATAAATGATATTTCGTTGAATGGTTCGCACGTTGACACTTGTTGATTGCCCAGATTGAAATCTGCAGCAATTTGCGGAAGGCTTGTACTTCCGTCACGTTGAACGATTCTCTTCAGTCGTCGTTGGTCCCGTTCTTACAGACTCTTTTTCCGGTAGCAGCGATGTCAGAGATTTGAAGTTTAGCCGGATTCCTGATGTTCATGGTACACTCGTGAAATGGTCGTACAGGAAAATCTCCACTTCATCGCTACCTGGGAGATGCTGTGTCACGTCGCTTGTGCGCCGACTAAAACAACACGTTCAAACTCACTTAAATCTTGTAACCTGCTATTGGAGCAAAAGTAACCGAACATAGGCGCCAGACAATTGTTGTCTACTATAGACGTTATCGAACACAGCGCAGTATTCTGCCTGTGCCAGTTACTTTGGCACTTCAGTGTATAAACACGGAGGCGGCAACACTGGATGTGTGCAACTGCCACTAGATCGATAATGTTTATTGCTTACTTGGGAAGTAGTCTGAAATGGTTAGCTATAAAAACAATAGATCTCTAAGTTGAAACTAGTTGGATAACAAAGAGGAGTTGTAAATAAAAGTGTCAGTCTAAGTGGGAAAAAAGTTGATATTCTTGGATACATGGCATGATACAAGAAAGTGGAATGAAAATGTAATGAGTGTTAGAAATCTGTGACACACTGGGACTCGAATGCGCGTTTCGTACTTATTGTGAGGAATGCGAAGTGACCATTAGGCTTTCTTTCCACCTGTGGCTTCCGAACACCATCACCAGCCGTAATTTCAGAGGGTGTTGCTGACTAGTCCTGGTAGCGAACGGGGTCGGTGGAGGACAGTGGCTTGCCCTGCCGGAACAGATATATACTGACGAGCCGAAACATTATGATTTTTGCTTAATGGCGTTTGGAAACCAGCACAGTAGCAGTTTAATATGGCACTGATTCAACATGTCCTTGTTGGGTTTCCGGACGTATGTGGCACTAGATGTCTACGCACAGGTCAAGTAACTCCCAAGCATTACGGACCAGTAATTGGTGGGCCTGTAACTGTCACCCAACAGTTTCCCAGATGTCTTTCGTTGGGGATGGGATCACGAGAATTCGCGGGCCTAGAGATCATCGTGAGTTCGGTGTGATGCATCTCAAATCACTATTGCACGATTGTGACGTTTTGAGACAACGTTTATACTACTGGAAGGTGTCATCGTCGTCGGGGAATATGTTAAACATGAAGACATGCAGTCGTCTACAATGAAGCTCACATAGTCTACAGCTGCCATGGTGCCTTTGCCTATTGGTTAGGTCATATGGAAACGCAGGTGGGTGTTTCACACTGCGTAACACTGCCCTCATTGGTCAGCGTCCGCATTGTAGTTGATGTGTCGAAAATCTGTTCGCCTGGCTGACGGGGCATCCATACGTGATCACGGACCTGGTGTAACAAGAAACATGTATAATCCAATTTATCAACACTTTTCCTATGATCCACGGTCCAATCTCTATGATCCTGTGCCCCAAGCACCGTAACTGTCGATATAGATGCTCAAGACTGGGACAAGTAGAGGTCATCCGCTATGGTGCAGCACGCGCTGAACCGTGTGCCTCGATACAGTTGTGGCTTCACCAGCCTGCACCGGCGGTGTACTATGTCGTCAGATCTGCCACAGATCGTCGCCTATTCTGCCCTGTAGAGCGGGCAAGCCTCCAACCTCCACGTCATGAGATGAAGGGTTAACCTTAACACCTCGTTTCCTACGAGTAATTTCACATTTGGTAGACACGACAATAGCGGTGTCGCCGTTTCCGAGACGTTAGTCTCCAGGTGCGAGATGTCTTTCTGCTATTTGTCAAAGAGACGTCATTAGATTTCTCTATGTGCAGCTTCTATTGTCCGTGGAATGACTCCCCATTCGTCTCTGAATCGCATACATAATTTTCTTACCGCATCTCATATTAATTGATGAAATATAAAATATAAAAATGCAGTAAATGAAGCAGGCAAAAAGGAATACAAACGTCTCAAAAATGAGATCGACAGGAATCGCAAGGGGGGATGGCTAGATTACAAATGTAGGGAAGTAGAGGCATATATCGCTACGGGAAAAACAGATAATGCCTACAGCAAAATTAAAGAGACCTTTGGAGAAAAGAGAACCACTTGTGTGAATATCAAAAGCTCAGATGGAAACCAATTTCTAAGCAAAGGAGGGAAAGCAGAAAGTTGGAAGGAGTATGTAGAGGTTCTATACAAGGGCGATGTACTTGAGGACAGTATTATGAAAATGGGAGAGGATGTAGATGAAGGTGAAATGGGAGATATGATACTGCGTTAAGAGCTTGACAGAACACTGAAAGACCAAAGTCGAAACAAGGCCCAGGGAGTAGACAACATTCCGCTAGAACTACTGATAGCCTTGGGAGAGCCATCCCTGACAAAACTCTACCACCTGGTGAGCGAAATGTATGAGACAGGCGAAATACGCTCAGGCTTCCAGAACAATATAATAATTTAAATCCCAAAGAAAGCAGGTGTTGACAGAAAATTACCGAACTATCAGTTTAATAAGTCATGTCTGCAAAATACTAACACGAATTCTTTACAGACGAATGGAAAAACTGGTAGAAGCCGACCTCGGGGAAGATCAGTTTGGATTCCTTAGAAATGATGGAACACGTGAGGCGATACTGACCCTACGACATATCTTAGAAGCTAGATTAAGGAAAGGCAAACCTACGTTTCTAGCATTTGTAGACTTAGAGAAAGATTTGATAGTGTTGACTGGAATACTCTCTTTCAAATTCTGAAGGTGGCAGGGTAAAATACAGGGAGCGAAAGGCTATTTACAATTTGTAGAGAAACCAGATGGCAGTTATAAGAGTCAAGGGGCACGAAAGATAAGCAGTGGTTGGGAGTGAGACAGGGTTGTAGCCTATCCCCGATGTTGTTCAATCTGTATGTTGAGCAAGCAGCAAAGGAAACAAAAGAAAAATTTTAGTAGGAATTAAAATCCATGGAGAAGAAATAAAAACTTTGAGGTTCACCGATGACATTTTAATTCTGTCAGAGACAGCAAAGGACCTGGAAGAGTAATTGAACCGAATTGACAGTGTCTTGAAAGGAGTATATAAAATGGACACCAACAAAAGCAAAAGGAATGTAATGGAATGTAGTCGAATTAAGTCGGGTGATCCTCAGGGAATTAGATTAGGAAATGAGACGCTTAAAGTAGTAAAGGAGTTTTGCTATTTGGGGAGCAAAATAACTGATGATGGTCGAAGTAGAGAGGATATAAAATGTGGACTGCAAATGGCAAGGAAAGCGTTTCTGAAGAAGAGATATTTGTGAACATTGAGTATAGATTTAAGTGTCAGGTAGTCGTTTCTGAAAGTATTTGTATGGAGTGTAGTCATGTATGGAAGTGAAACATGGACGAAAAATAGTTTGGACGAGAAGAAAATAGAAGCTTTCGAAATGTGGTGCTACAGAAGAATGCTGAAGATTAGATGGGTAGATCACATAACTAATGAGGAGGTACTGAATAGAATTGGGGAAAAGAGAAGTTTGTGGCACAACTTGAGAAGATGAAGGGACCGGTTGGTAGAACATGTTCTGAGGCATCAAGGGATCACAAATTTAGCATTGGAGGGCAGCGTAGAGGGTAAAAGTCGTAGAGGGAAATCAAGAGATGAATACACTAAGCAAATTCAATAGGATGTAGGTTGCAGTAGGTGCTGGGAGATGACGAAGCTTGCACAGTATAGAGTAGCATGGAAAGCTGCATCAAACCAGTCTCTGAACAGAATACCACAACAACAATTACAATCTCAGATCCGAAAATACACCAGGCGGCATGCAGTCCTACGATTGGCAGTAGTTAAGATATTTTTTGCTTATCACTGTCTTAAATGCAATGAAAGGAAATTATGATACGATTTAATTCATTTCAAACATAACTTTTTGCTGATCTGTAACAAGATTACATTTTACCAAAATTAATTCCTGTGAAAAAGTTTGAGTGTCTAACATACGTGACGAGCTCTCACAGCTGTCAAGACAAGAGAGTCTGGTTTATTTCGTTAATGCGTTCTTCGATGTGTAAGAGTACATCGCTTCTTGTGCCAACGCGATGCTTCTCTCCTTCTCCGGCGTTAATCGACAACTCTAGCAAAACCTGTAAGTGACAAAGTGGATCTATATGGGATGTCCTAGTCTGCATCAGTTGGAATGTTAGTGAATGGTGTTCCGTATTCGCGTCTCTGCTACCAAGATCTCGCGATGCTCCAAACAATCGTGGCGTGTTTCTGCCTTCGCAAGCAGCAATAATACTATCGATATATCAGCGATTATAGTATGCTGCCGACTATGGCCTCTCACGTTTGCACCCTAAAAATTTCTTTACGCATAGAAAGGACGTTGCTAGTTGATTTGAGGTACCTCTGAAGTCGAGATTATTACAGATGATAAGTTTTCTAAAAACATCTTGTTGTGGAAACCACACTAGCATTTGGCTGAGGAGTTTTAGAGAAATTCTGGGATACCCAAGACTCCCCGCAATGACGGGACAGACGTTCACCAGTGCAACACGTCTTCCGTTTAAATACCCGTTATATCTGTAGCAATGGTATTTAAGTATGACTTGTGTTAAATAAATAACGAGAAAATTGTTTTTTTGAAAAATTTTATTTATTCGTCTACATCGCAGATGGTCTCTTCTTGAAAGTAGTCCCCAAAAGGTATTATACACCTAGGCCAGAGCTTTTTCCAGTCCCCGAAACACTTCTGTAACTCGATCTTTGGCGTAGCTTTTAGCTGTCTCAGATATGCTTTGTTAACGTCGTTTGTGCTTGCAAAGCGACGACCCATGGGACCGTGCTGGCGAATATGGATGCAGGGCATCATCACACTAGCGTTGTTTGCCGAAACTTCACGAACGGGCTACGAAGAATGGGCAGGTGCATTGTTGTGGTAGAAAATCCATTAAGTGCTTCAGCACAAATTTAGTTTTGTTCTTTTCTTTGAATGCTTCTTGAAAACTCCGTTGAACTTGTAATTTTATCTTTCGATCTTGTGGATAAAGGTTATGCTGTTAAAATCTAAAAGCCATAAACTTCACATCGGACCGGCTACTTCAAGCTATATTTGGAGATCCACAACGCTTCCACTGAGACGAATGAACCTTAGTTTCGACTCAATATCGGTAAACCCTTGTTTCATCAGCTGTTATGACGCGTTGCAGTAGCTTTCCATTGATGATCTAGTAATTCCTTGGATTACTGTAGTATTCTCTGGCAGATAATTGATGCATAGCACAGTCCGGAAGAGCCTCAACATACTTCCGTTGGGTACTCCAGAAATTACTCCTAGATATGTCGATAACATGCTGCTTGGTCTCTTCCAAGTTATACTGTGTCCAGTGACAAATTTTACTTGTTGTGAAAACGAGCTACACGATTACCGGGACCCAAGGAAAGCTGCAACTGTCTGACAGCCTCGATATATGGGTTTCAGGTTGTCATGCGAGAAGAGCACAATTTGCGTTTCCTATGACCGAAGTTTTCGGAATAGGTGCAGCTTGACATCGTGTTTCAGATGCGACAGGTAAGGACTGTTAGGAGAATGCAACGAGAACAAATAACAGAATGAAGGCTTCACGACCGAATGACATTGCTGCGAATAAACCCTTCGGGGTACAAGGTCGTGATCCACGAAACTCATCCGTTCCTAACGTGTCGTAAAGAACTGCGCTAGATCTTCACAGGTGCACCAGTCAGCAAGATTCAACGAAGGAGCAACGCCTCTGAAGATGTTCAGCGCAAGTTCTGCACGAAAAGTTAAGGAACAGAAGCGTTTCGTGGACCATGACCTTACACCCGAAAGGTTTACCAGCAGCAAAGCAAATCACAGCCTCGCACATTTCCTGTATTTGTGACTGGGAGTGTCGTGCACTAGGACTTTTCGCTGCTGAGCGCCACCTCATGCCGGCGCGCCTCACCTGTAGCTGTGGCAGGCGGAGTGGCTACGGCCGTGTTCGTCGCGGCCGCGAGCCTCGTACATCATGACGGCCAGCGGGCCGCCCTGCGTCTTCAGCTCCTGAGACACCCGCACGAACAGGTACGCCATCGTCGACAGCGGCAACACGTACCTGCAACACGTGCGTACCGGCGTCCAGCATTACCCCTACAGTAAAAGGAAAAAAAAAAAAAACTGCAGGGTATCTGACGAGTCAGCAACGTACAATGACTAACGAAAACATTATGACCTCCTGATTAATACCGTATTCACGCTGATTTGCATCGCAATACACCAGGGATTCGACGTTCTCGGTAGGTTTTCGACGTATGAGGCACAAGACATGTATTTATAGTTCACTCAGTTCCCCGTAAATTACACGCCGATTTCGATTTTTTTTAAAAATTCTATCCTTGTGACAAAAATAGTTATCTTAATGTGAGATGTCGAGAAAGACATGAAGCATGAAGAGATACAGATGTTCTGTAATGACATTATCGTTGTCCACAAGTGTCATGGTGTCTTCTATTACTAACATAGGTCCCATGCAAATAGTAGTGAGTTCGCTCCATACCATAACATTGCCCCCACCGGCCTCCGCCTGTACCATGAGGCATCTTCTAAGCAGCCGTTCAACTGCTTGCTGGCGAACGCAGACATGGTTCAAATGGCTCTGAGCACTATGGGACTTAACTTCTGAGGTCATCAGTCCCCTAGAACTTAGAACTACTTAAACCTAACTAAGGACATCACACACACCCATGCCCGAGGCCGGATTCGAATCTGCGACCGTAGCGGTCGTGCTGTTCCCGACGGTAGCGCCTATAATCGCACGGACACCCCGGCCGGCGAACGCAGACATGATTCTCTGTTCAGTGCAACAAGGAATGTCCTTCCCCCTACCAAGTGACTAGTTTTCATTGATACGGGATCAAATCTCGATGATCTCAATCCCACTACAATTTTAAATTGATGATGTCAGCGCTTCAACGCAGAGGCCCATTTTCAACATTGAACACTGAACGGTGCGCTCTGAAGCACTGTCATGTGCCTGGGGCCTCCCGTCGGGTAGGCCGGTTGCCTGGTGCAAGTCTTTTTAATTGACGCCACTCCGGCGACTTGCGTGTCGATGTGGATGAAATTATTATAGAGACAACACCCAGTCCATGAGCGGAGAAAATCTCCGACCCAGCTGGGGATCGAACACGGGCCCCTCGCATGGCATTCCACCACGCTCACCACTCAGCTATGGAGGCGGACTTTGAAGCCTCGTGCTGAGTTGTCAGGTCGGCCACAGATCATCCCCTACCTAACTTTATGGATTGGGCAACCCTCCGACCTCCATGCTCCGTGATGAAGCGTGGACGTCCAACACCTTGTCGTCTGCTAATGGTTTCTCGTCCTTCAACCACTTCTATACATGGCCAGATGGTGGCACACGAACAGCCAACCAGCTTCTCGTTTCCAGTATGCTCGTTACCAGGCGCCGGCCCACAACAATGCCCCCTTTTGGTAAAATCTCTGAAGTAATTGGATTGTCTCATTTGTGACCCTTATAGTCACAAGAAAGATTCTCCCATCCCACTTATATACTTTCCTTGCTATTTCAAGCGATCACAACGCCAGTATCTGGCAATCGATTTCGCAGTGGCTTGTGGTCATTGTTTTTTCCGATTTGTGCATATTCAGCTCAGGGACGGAGATGTGGAGCACATATGGATAAAGCTCCAAACCATCGTATGACAACATGCCTAATGCCGAGCAAGGTTGTCAGAGATGAGAAACATTCGTCAACATTGAGCAGCCATGTAATAAAATTTGTACGAAAGAATAAGAAAGGTTTTTTGATTTCCTTCCTCTTGCTTTTATGCTCTTTGCTGTGTGTGGACTGTACAACCTATAGTCCGGCTACCCTTCAGACAGCAATGGTATACCAGCGGCCTAAGCATGAAGGGGTTTCGACCATGCATGCTGCCTCGTGGGCCAGCAGTCGGCTGAGCAAGTGCAGCGGTAGGTTGATGGCCCTGCAGACCTGTTTTCATTTGTGGGCTACCTGGGTGTTTAGGATGACATAAAGCCACTCCGAGCATCTTTCGTCGAATTCTAGGCCAGGCGTTGGCTGCACCCTCACTTCTTTAGTCACACTCTCGACTGCAATCCTCACCACATACAATCCCATGCAGAAGCGGTCAACACTGACTGAGAGAGCCGCCAGTGTCTGCCTTCAGAATCATCATGACTTTCTCTCTGCATCCAAGACGGGCAGGAACTTGCTACCGGCTGTCTGCCTTCGCTAAGTCATTTCGTTCTGCTTGCAAATGAACGTTAACTTTGACTGTTTCGTCATTAAGGGCTTCCTCCTAAGTCCAAGCTTTCGTAATTTCAGCTGCTAATCACAAACTTTAGCAAACTACTGTAATGATTAACTTTTCTTCAAAGGAGGCGTATTTTTATGTATGTCCTTTTCAATAAAACTGTTCTACATCGTTTACCTAGGCTGTGTTCTCAGTGCGCCTCAACAGACGCATAACTAAGGGCTGCTGCTTCGCCTCTTCTTCCATAAGTCAATATTGCCAATAATTCGTTTTTGTAATCAAGCGCTGTTCTCATAATTCCACACGCGATACGCCTTGTGATGATATACATTACTTCCATTTATATTTCCAATGAAATTAACGCACCTCGCGCCCGTAAATTCTTCAGTCTGTTGCTGTTCGTTGCACTGATGCTCACATTTATCTCGTATGTGACTGTTTTTCTGGTTTATATGCAACATATTAACACGCGATTATTATTAGATCGGTTTCTTATATCTAATGACCTCTTCGTAATTACAGAGGATTGTCGAAGTATAGTTTCACCAATTAGGATACGAGACACACAAAAACTTCAGTAGAAAAATGAATGGAAATGCTGGCTCCTTGGTTGTTCATTCAGTGTTGTAAATTATGAAAATGAAGGAGGGACAAGAGCAATAGAGACAGGAAGACCTCGTAAACTTACAAAAAGATATACTTTTGAAAGTGAATTGCAATTAGATAATTGGAAACGAAGAAAAGCAGTGGTAGGAAAAATATATGGACTAGGGAAAGGAATGAAAGCGGATGCAACCTGGTGGAGTTTTCCGGAGCGCACGATTCAAATACAGAAGATGCTTAATTTAAAAATAATGAAAAAAAATGTATCTGTATAAATTATGTGTGAAGTCATAAGATTTTAAATAACGTAATAGTAAGATAGATATTTAGAACATTTCCAGTTAAGGCCTGGATTCTGGTCATAATTCATTGGTTAAAAATCCCAGACTGAAGATATGGAACTGCGAGAAATATAGGAAATTGATGTGACTGGACTTGGATAAGTTGCCACAAACACAGTTTGCTGAAAGTTTAAAAGAGAACATTAGGTAATTACTAACCAAAACAAGGAAAGGAACGCAGTAGGAGAGGAATGGGACGCTTTGAGTGATGAATTAGTGAAGACAACAGAGAAAATGGCAGCAAGGAGAAGCCTAGAAGAAATCCTTAGAAAACAAAGAAGACAATGTAGCAAGTGAAACACTAAGTCGAATATGGGCGCCTAAATATTGATAGGAGGTGCAGAGTGGAAAAGGCGGAATGGCTAAATAAGAATCACGAATCACTATATTACAGTTAGCCGTTAAAGGAAAGTTAAAGAAACATTTGGAGAAAAGAGTCTGTGTGAACATCAACACCTCAGATAATAACCAAGTACAACGCTGAGAGCTTAAGATTGTGAAGGAAAGGACAGTTTATAGAAGAGCTATATAATGGAAAGAGTCTTGATGACAGTTTTATGCAAAGAGAAGAGGAAGTGAATATAGATGAGATGGATGGTTAAAACTGCTAGAATAATTTGACAAGGCTTCTGGAGTAAACCAACATTGGCAAAACCAACAATGACAATATTGTTCTTTTTGATATTCTGAATGCGACCCTTCAAGTTCAACAAGAATGTAACAATTCCAATGGTAAACAAGTTATGTGTTGGAAGGCGTATTACCGAATCACCAGTTTAACAAATTGTTGGAAAATTGTGACATACATTATCTATGAAAAGGTGGAATAACCGTCAGAATCGGAACTGGGGAAAAGTCAGTTGGGGTCCGAAGACGTTTAGTAGCACCCAAAGAAAATACTGATCCTAATGCTATTGGCTGAAGTAAGGAAAACCTACGATTACAGCAATTATAGATCTAGACGGAAGCTTTTCACAATGTTGGCTGGAAACATTCTATAAAACCCTGAAATTATGGGCGATAAAATACACGGAGCGAAGTTCGTACACAAGAAATCAAAATGCGTGTAAATGGGTCGAACGAACCAGAAAGGAGACAGGAGAGAGGAGGGAGACACTGTGTAGTTTCCTTGTTATCCAGTGTGCACATTGAGGAAGCAGTAAAGGAAACTAATGAAAAATTTTAAAAGGCCTACTAAAGTTCAGGGATAAGAGATGAAAACGGATCGTTTGCTGATGACATTAAAATTCTGATACACGGCAAAAAAAAAAAAAAAAAAAAAAAAAAAAAAAAAAAACTTCTAAGATCTGTTGAACGGAATGCATAGTGTCCTGTAAAGAGTTGATGAAATGAATATCGTCATAAACGAAACAAAGACAATGAAATTTAGTCGAATTAAATTAGGCGATGCAAGGGATTAGATTAAGAAATAAGACGCCAAACTTAGTTGAGTTTCGGCAGGGTGCATTTAATATTTTCTGCATTTCACTCATCGTCTGTTATTTTGCTGCCGAAATAGCAAAACGTATCGGTTTCTTTTAGTATCTCATTTCGTAATCGATGTCCTCAGGATCCTTTGATTTAATTCGACTACACCTTATTGCCCTTGGTTTACTGACGTTGATATTCATCTTACAACCTGTTTTCAAGACACTATACGTTCCATTCAACTGTTGTTCGAAATACTTTTCCGTGTCTGACAGAATTTCAGTGCCATCAGGGAACATGATAAGCTTTTATTTCTTCTACCTGGACTTTAATTCTCTTCATGAATTTCTTCACAGCTAGACGAAGTACAGATTGAATTACTTCAGAGATAGGCTGCAATATTGTCTCACTTACTTATCTACTATTGTTTACTTTTGGCGTCCTTAGATGCTTATAACTGCACTGTGTTTTCTGTACAAGTTGTGAATAACTTTTCTCTTGCTCCTTTTATTATCTTCTAGTTTCTGAATTTCAAAGAATACAATAAAGTCAACATTTTCAAAAGCTGTCCCTAAATCCACAAATACGATAAACTTAAATTTTGAATTTATTAAACCTATCTTCTGAGACTCGTCACACACTGAGCATTGCCTCGTGTTTTCATTTCTCCGTAACCCAAACAGATATTCCCTGGAATTAGCCTCTACCAGTTTTTCCATTCTTACGTAACCAGTTAATATCAGTATTTAGCAGCCATGACTTATTAGACTCATAGTTAGGTAATACACCTGCCAGCACCGGTCTTTTTTGTAATTTTTATTGTTACATTATTCTACGAGTCAGAGGGTATTTCGCCAGTCTCATATATCTTATACACCAAATGGAATAGTTCTGTCATGGCTGGCCACTCAGTATCATCTTCCCATTTCGGTTGTTAACAGTGTCTTCAAATTCATTTCTCGTGAATACCTCTTCTAAGTATTTCTTCCACCTGATAACATCCTATTCTTTGCTTGCGACTGGCTTACTATCTAAGCTCTCGGTATACATACATTGCTTCTGTTTCCTCCCAAGTTCCTATCTGCGGCATTTATCTTTCCCACAGTCTTGCAGCTTACTACAACTTTCCATTTGTCCTTTAACCATTCACTCTTTGTCAACTTGTATTTCTGTTAATCTCATTTCTTAGACATCTATAGTCTATTTGTGCAGTCTGAAAACGAAGAAAAGATAATAATTAAGCCCCCATAAGACATCGCCGTATCTTAGTTTTACAAACGTGCACAGCATCGGTACGTATGTAAATCATTAGAGTCGTAGTTCTCTGAGGCAGGCAAAATGGCACCACCGTGGATTGGTTTTATTCTTGTTTGGTGTTGTTATCAGGCCTGGTAGGTTATATAAGGAGCGTAAACAGTGTAGTATAATGACAGATCACTGTGAATGACACAAAGATGCAACGTAATCGTTTGAGACAACATTATCAGGGTCTGACAGAATTGAAATGGGTATCGTCGTGGGTCTCCGTTTGATCGGCTCTTAGTTTCATCCAATATACCGATTTGCTGGGGATTGGAAAGTAACAATTGCCCGATGGTGTACTCCACGAGAACGTGAGATCAAGCTTACTCTTTTCGAAGATTGTGGTCGACTGCGTCTGACAACAACAACGGAGGGCTGCCGTACTGGGTGCCATCTGAGAAAAAGTGATGGACTCCCGGCGACATTCTGTGTCGTCTCATGCCATGGGTCGGAGACTACCAGCTGTCTTACGAGGGGATTCTTGTTCTATGCCTGCCGCGTGGAGTGGCCTTGTGGTTAGAGGCTGCATGTCACTGATTGCGCAGCCCCTCCCGCCGGAGGTTCGAGTCCTCCCTCGGGCATAGGCGTGTGTGTTGTTCTTAGCATAAGTTAATTTAAGTAGTGTGTAAGTCTAGGGACCGATGACCTCGGCCGTTTGGTCCCATGGTGATTCCCACACATTTGAACATTTGTTCTATGCCTAAGCTCCGTAAACAACATAACATTAAGGGTTGCGTTTGGAATGGTGCCATGACCAGGAACAATGGACCGCTGAAGAACGTCATCGCATTGTGATCAGCAGTAAATCACAGTTTTGCACTACCCGGATTGCCATCATTGGCTAATACGGTCGCGACCCAGGGATTAGGTCCCGTTCTCCCAGTACTATGCCCGCATCTCGTGGTCGTGCGGTAGCGTTCTCGCTTCCCACGCCCGGGTTCCCGGGTTCGATTCCCGGCGGGGTCAGGGATTTTCTCTGCCTCGTGATGGCTGGGTGTTGTGTGATGTCCTTAGGTTAGTTAGGTTTAATTAGTTCTAAGTTCTAGGGGACTGATGACCATAGATGTTGAGTCCCATAGTGCTCAGAGCCATTTGAACCAACCCAGTACTGTGGATGGGCATAGCGGTATCACTCCTGACGTCATGATATGCGGACCTGTCGGGTATGACCTCAGATCATGGGTAGTAGAATTTGAGGGAGCTGTGACAGCACCGCGGCGAGGCAGTGTCATTCTGTATACACTCGTTATTGATACAATTTCTCAACAGGATAATGCTCATCCACAGATGGCAAGTGTCTCTATGAACAATATACGTGATGTCAGCAAGATCCCCAAACTGTCTCAGATAGAAGATGTGTGGCAAAATTTCGCACGTCAACTCCAGTATCTAGGATATAAAGATCGTGTTAGATATGATGTCGGTCACTTCGCCTCGGTCACTTTTCCTTTAGGACAGGATGTAATGGCCTTATGACACTCTTCTGAAACAAATCAATGCAAGAATACTGGCTAGAAGTGATGCAACGTGAAACTGACAAGTTGGCTCACACTGCCAAGTTCTCTGTACATTTTACTCTATATTGTAATCGTTGAAACAATATCACATACCCTCTCAATCACGCCCTTTAATTTCGCCTCCTTCTCCTCTTCTGGGTAGTTCACCTTTATTATCAGGCAGTGTCCCAGATGCAGTTGCTGCAGTTTCATATTATCTCCTTTCCTCAATAAAATGCGCAATCTCGTGTATTCTCCTACGATTTGAACTGAGCCTTATCTTTTTTTGTTTGGTCCACATCTGTCTTCACTCATCTGTATATCAAAGCTATCCAATCTTCCTCTATTGCATTTCTTTCGCCTGGTTTTCAGTCGTTGCGTTATGCTCTCTTTAGAACTCTGAACAACCTCCGATTCTTCCAGTTTATGCAGCTCCTGTATTCTTTACTTCCCACCTTTCTCCCCTCGAAATGCTTTTTACGATTATCGTAACAATTACAGAATTATTAAAAGAATAATCAAAGGAAAAAATAAAAATATAAAAATTTACTTTGCTTCTACAAGGCAGTCCCCTTCCAGGTCATGGGATTTGGTCTAATGTGTTTGTATTACTGTAATGCATTTCTGTTCTTCGATTTCCAAGTTGGACGGTTCGCAAAATATTCATTTATTACTGACATAACCTGCTGGTTGCTGTCACAATGTCTTTCACCTACCAGTTTCTTAGTGATATAAATAAGTGGAGATCAGAGGGTGCTAATCTGGTAGCTGTTCTACCAGTTGTTATTTAAAATTTACCTGCTTTACAAATCTCAAACCATCAAACAAGATGAATAATGTCCTTACGCAGTAGGAATTGTCACATCTATTTTGTTCAGAGTACCTGAGTAGCATTATAAAGTTATTGTTTTACCCTCTGTAACGTATTCATTAAGAAAATTACCTGTTCTGTAATACAAACGTCATTCATAAGGTTCGGGATAGATGAAATAACTTTCTTTTCTTTTGCAGTACTTACATTTCTCATCAGAGTAACAGATTGCAGCGAAGGATAAAGTTGGAGTATTTCTAACATAGTCTGAATACTGATCAGAAATTCTGTAGAATTTGTGTTCAGCTTTCATAATGACCTGTCCACCTTCCATAGACTTTTGTCATAGATTGTTTGCGTAAAATGTAGCATACTGATTGTTCTTACATGCATCTGACGTCCATTACTTCCTACCTGTTTAATCACCGCTCCTGCTGTACCATATGCCTCAGATTCTCGGATTTTTCTTCTGTGACGGTTGAGACTGGGCCATCCAGTAGAAAACAAAGACCTTTGGACAAATTTTTGCTGACGACTAATTGCAAGAATCGGATGTCTTTAAATGGCAACTGCATTCCAATGTATCTATTTGAAATAAGCGTACATAGCACGATTGCTAAAAAAAGTCCTATAGACAAAACTTGTCTACAGATCGCATTCGAACTACTCGAACCTACACTCCTGGAAATTGAAATAAGAACACCGTGAATTCATTGTCCCAGGAAGGGGAAACTTTATTGACACATTCCTGGGGTCAGATACATCACATGATCACACTGACAGAACCACAGGCACATAGACACAGGCAACAGAGCATGCACAATGTCGGCACTAGTACAGTGTATATCCACCTTTCGCAGCAATGCAGGCTGCTATTCTCCCATGGAGACGATCGTAGAGATGCTGGATGTAGTCCTGTGGAACGGCTTGCCATGCCATTTCCACCTGGCGCCTCAGTTGGACCAGCGTTCGTGCTGGACGTGCAGACCGCGTGAGACGACGCTTCATCCAGTCCCAAACATGCTCAATGGGGGACAGATCCGGAGATCTTGCTGGCCAGGGTAGTTGACTTACACCTTCTAGAGCACGTTGGGTGGCACGGGATACATGCGGACGTGCATTGTCCTGTTGGAACAGCAAGTTCCCTTGCCGGTCTAGGAATGGTAGAACGATGGGTTCGATGACGGTTTGGATGTACCGTGCACTATTCAGTGTCCCCTCGACGATCACCAGTGGTGTACGGCCAGTGTAGGAGATCGCTCCCCACACCATGATGCCGGGTGTTGGCCCTGTGTGCCTCGGTCGTATGCAGTCCTGATTGTGGCGCTCACCTGCACGGCGCCAAACACGCATACGACCATCATTGGCACCAAGGCAGAAGCGACTCTCATCGCTGAGGACGACACGTCTCCATTCGTCCCTCCATTCACGCCTGTCGCGACACCACTGGAGGCGGGCAGCACGATGTTGGGGCGTGAGCGGAAGACGGCCTAACGGTGTGCGGGACCGTAGCCCAGCTTCATGGAGACGGTTGCGAATGGTCCTCGCCGATACCCCAGGAGCAACAGTGTCCCTAATTTGCTGGGAAGTGGCGGTGCGGTCCCCTACGGTACTGCGTAGGATCCTACGGTCTTGGCGTGCATCCGTGCGTCGCTGCGGTCCGGTCCCAGGTCGACGGACACGTGCACCTTCCGCCGACCACTGGCGACAACATCGATGTACTGTGGAGACCTCACACCCCACGTGTTGAGCAATTCGGCGGTACGTCCACCCGGCCTCCCGCATGCCCACTATACGCCCTCGCTCAAAGTCCGTCAACTGCACATACGGTTCACGTCCACGCTGTCGCGGCATGCTACCAGTGTTAAAGACTGCGATGGAGCTCCGTATGCCACGGCAAACTGGCTGACACTGACGGCGACGGTGCACAAATGCTGCGCAGCTAGCGCCATTCGACGGCCAACACCGCGGTTCCTGGTGTGTCCGCTGTGCCGTGCGTGTGATCATTGCTTGTACAGCCCTCTCGCAGTGTCCGGAGCAAGTATGGTGGGTCTGACACACCGGTGTCAATGTGTTCTTTTTTCCATTTCCAGGAGTGTAATACGCGAAAACAAAACTTCACTGGCATCGGCACTCTCTGAGTTTCATTTCGAGCTGTGTTCTCACCCTAATACATTCCTCTTAAGATTCATAAATTTGCTAGACTTATGACTGAGAGACTCTTAAAATATAAAGGAGATTCGTCTATTCGCAGCTCTTTCATAATGTTCTATACGAGTGTGCATTCCTAATTCGCTACTCGAATTAACACCGAATCAGCCTGGAGCCTCCACGAGCCGCAGTTGTAAGTGTCAGTTGGGCGAAACGAGCTCGTGTGCCGTCAAACAAATTCGGAGCTGTTTGGAAGTTGGCTAAGCGGCGGCAGGTGAAGTTTCCGGAGGCGCGCAGCCTCGTCAGAGGCGAGTCCTCCGCTGTGGGCCTGAGTTGGGCCGCGCTATCGCTCCGCTGCTAAAACATCTCCCGGGGTTCCGGCGGCCGTAAAGTCCCTCCCTGCTTGCGCTGCGTTCCCCTTCCATCCCCTTCTGGCCGAAATGGGACGAGCGTAGCAGGAAGAGCATTGCGCAAGTGTGTTTGGGATACGGGCCCAGTTAGGAGAAGCGAGTACTGCCTTACGGAATGCGACACTCCGGTGATGGCACGCAAATCAGTTCCGAGCGACTTCCTTAAGTAAAGACATTTTGTCTAGTAGCCAGTTGTTTATTCTTCGCGACAGCAAATTTTCTTTCTTTTCTTTATAGTCTGTTATGGTATATGTGCCAAAGGTATTAAATTTTCATTTACCGTTTTCTCTTTCTTCAATTTTATTTCATATCGTCACTAATTTTCTTTCTCTCTTCAGACCACCATATGTCTGTTTCCTCACCGCTGCTTCCTTGGGAATTGAATTTAAACTCTTTATGTCTTAAAAAAATTGTTTCTTATGCTCTTACATACTTTGCTTAACGTATGTCTAAATTTTAACTACTCGAATGCAACTTATTGTTAATACCTTACCATAGAGATATATGAAGGTCTATTTTGTTAGCCGATTGTCCTTGATTATTTTTAAATGTTCACAAAAATATTAGTCCTTTTTACCTTATTGTTGCTGTTATTTGCTGGGTGTTACGAAACATTCCTTTACTACTTCATGGTTTCTAGGACATAATGTTTCCTACTGGACCCAAAATTTTTCCCATATTTCCTAATACTTTGTGTTGTGGCGTACGAAAGCACCTTCACTTGCACACAGGTGTGATCTTTGTTCGGTAATTCCCATTAAAACTTCTAGGACCTCTAGACGGCATTGAGTATATAATATTCTGAACCTAAACCCATGTCCAGCAAAGTACCGTTTCCGTGGTACAGCCGTCTGAAAACTTGGCTACGAAGTCTTTCGCGATGTATTTCTTGAATAAAAATCTCTCGGTGTACATGCCGCGTCAATTCAGGATAAAACTCCAAACTTTCGACCACTACCTCCATGGTCGTCGTCAGGGCTAAAACTGACTGTCGTAAACTAGCGAGGCTCCCACTTTTATATTCAAAGGACAGCTTCTGATTGGCAGGAATACGACATAGCAACAGCGATATGGCGCGTAGTGAAGTGGTGCCCTCTACTTCCATAGATGTATTTCCTATCCCTTCTTGTTTGTTAGGGATGTGTGCAATAGGGTACTCATGGTGGTGAGCACTTATGTCTGATCCACTGATGTCATTTGATTGGTTGGAGCATCATCCACGTGTCTGTGAGTGTTAGAGCAATATGGTTGAGTAGACATTTGCAGAATATACCGAAGTGATCCTGTATGCTGAAGCTCACGGTAGAGAAAGAACTGCTCGTCGCGCTGATTAAGATCGTTACGCACAACTTCCGACTCCATACTATACACACAATTACACAATACGTCGAGAAAAAGTACTTTCACCGCCAGCAGGCGTGACGGTGGTGCTCCAAGAAGACGCCGCGCATCCGAAATGGATGACGCCGTATTGCATCACGTTGAAGAGAACCCGTCGACGATACACGAGCGACGACGCGTGTTTCTTTGGCTATTAATAAGTGAAATTACAAAATAGGTGATGTACATATTTTCAGATGACTATTGCATGGAAACGGTATGTTTCCGAACATGAGTTCCAAATCAAAAAGTTATCTATTCATTCTCCTATACGAGTTCTAGAAGTACAGAACGGGAATTTTCGAACACCCTGTCGATATGAAGATGACTGTCCAGGTCGACGCTGTCGTCTTGATCACTGACTGCGAACAGGTTGAGCGTTCCTCTGCTCAAGAGTAAATAGACCATTCAAAACGGCGATGTGGCAAAATTCTAGGACGGGCGCTTGTCATTCGTCGGTGTGGCATGCAGCGAATATACTCTTCTGTGGCTTCGTTGCAAGGTGCCAGCCTTAATTTGACAGCCTCCTCTTCGAACTATACCACGCTTCGTTTATCCAGTTTACAGTTTTAACACAGACACGTCCTTGAATAAAACCATTACAGTCTCATTATCGACTTTTATTAGTTCTACAGGGTGACAGCTATTGAACTACAGGAAATAAAATCGTCAGAACTTCTGAACGGTTTGCGTTAGGACTTTCAAACTGCACGGTTGGTCGCGTGGCATGACGGGAATTAGTATTCGCATGTCTGGTTTCGTTTAGCGACGAAGCCCACTTTTATTTGGATAGGGTCCGCATTTGGGGAACTGAGAATCCGCATTTCGCGATCGAGAAATAACTTCAGCCTCAACGGGTGACTGTGTGGTGTGCAGTGTACAGTCAAGCAATAATCGATGCCATATTCTCGGCTATCACGGTGACTATCGAACGGTACGTGAAAGTTTTGAGAGATGATTTCATCCTCGTTATCCACCCCGATTTCGACAAGATGTGGTTCATGCAAGACGGAGTTCGACCTCATCGAAACAAGACAGTGTGATGTCCTGGTGGAGCACTCTGGGGACCACATTCTGGGCCTGGGGTGCCAGAGGCTACTGGCATGGGCTTCGATTGGCCGCCATATTCTTCGGATTTGAGCACATGCAACTCCTTTTTGTATGGCTATATTAAAGACAACGAGTATAGCAATAACCCCAAAACCATTGCTAAGCTGAAAACAGGCATTCAGGATGTCGTCGACAGCATCGACGTTCCGACATTGTGGCGGGTCATGTAGAATTTACCTATTCGTCTGCGCCACATCATCGTCAATAATGGCAGGCATGTCGAACATGTCATAACCTAAATCAGAATTTCTGTAGCGGGGTTTACAAGCTGAATAAAGTGAGTACACGTCGTAGTTTGTTACAAATTTATGTTTTTTTTAGCATAGTTCAATAATTGTCATACTACAGTTATTTATTTATTTACACGTCAAGTTGCATAAGACCAAATTGAGGAGCAAATCTCCAAGGTCATAAAACGTGTCACTACATGAAACTACAATATAAAAGTAATAACAGATAAAAATAAAATGTTTATGTACCCAAAAAAGTTAAGCCATAAGTTATATAGACGCAATCAACAGCGTAACATAAGAATCAACTTAATTTTTCAAGGAACTCCTCAACAGAATAGAAGGTCTGATCCATGAGGAAACTCTTCAGTTTCGATTTGAAAGCGCTTGGATTACTGCTTGAATTCTTGGGGTAGCTTATTGAAAATGGATGCAGAAGTATACTGCTCACCTCTCTGCACAAGAGTTAAGGAAGTCCGTTCCAAATGCAGGTTGTATTTCTGCCGAGTATTAGCGCACAATATTGTTATCAAGAAAAGACAGTAAGAATGTATATATTGAGACCCAAATATTAATTTCTTCAGCAGATTCGGATAACTTTTGGTTGTTTAACTCTAATTCCTCTCTCTCAAACGCCAACCTTTGGGGAGAGACGGAGAGTTTTAGTTTTAGCGAATCAAAATTTACGAAGTAAATAAGTATTTTTTATTTATCTGTAACCATTTTCCACGCAAAAATGAGAACATGGATTTTCTTGAAATACAGCGCGAACTATCAAGAATAAAAACAAATGTTTAAGACAAAATGTACGTAGTTTTCTATGTAGAATCTGATTCGGCAATAAAAAATGGGTGTTCCCATTTGAAATTTTAATGTTGCCTCTCGCCCCACCTCCAGGGGGCTGGGGTGGCGGGCTAATTTTAGCATCAGCAGATGTCCCCTTCGAAAATAATCAACTTCGAATTCTACACATTTTTTCGTGTGAAGCTTATTTTTCGAGCTATTCTGGTATGTCAACTTAAAATTTACACCCTGTAGCTTGTGCAAGTACCTTCATCACTCTGTAACTACTGCAATCTACAACTATCTGCTGATTCTACACAAGCCTTACTTTTCCTCTACAATTTATATCCTCACATTTCACTCTAGAACCAAACTGACGTTTCCGTGATGCCTCACTATGTATCCTATCAACTGAACGCATCCCCAGTCAAATAATGCCATATATTTATTTTCTGTTCGATTACATATCTCTTCATCAGTTAAATAATATACGATTTAACCTTTAGAATTGTTCTGTATCACTACATTCCAGAAGTTTCTATTCTTTTCTTTTCTAGAGCGCTTATAGTCTAAATTTCACTTATAGAGAAGGCTAAACTTCCTATAGATAGTTTCAGAAATCACTAATTTATATTCAATATTAACAAAATTCACCGTTTTCTGAAATGCGTTTCTTTCTTTTGCCAGTTTGCGTTCTTTGTCCTCTCTGGATTTTCCATCGTCAGTTATTTTGTTACCCACGGCAAAACTCATCTACTGTTTTCAGAGTCTCATTTCCTGATGTGCGTCGCTCAGGGTCGCCAGGTTTCATTCGATTTCACTCAGTTATCCTAGTTATACTTCTGCTCATCCTCATCTTACAGCTTATTTTCAATTCACTATCCATCCCAATCATATGATGTTCTAAGTCTCTTGTCATGTCAACAGAATTACAGAGTTATCTTGCATTTTTTACTTCTTCTCTCTGAAATTTTAATACCTTTCAAAATTAACAATTGTTTTCCTTTATAGCTTGCTCTGTGTGACTTGAGGGGCAGGTATGTCTCTAACTTACACCCATCTCAACTCCCTGCTGCTTGCCACAGATAATCTTAGTTATTTCACGTTTTATGTATCCTTTCCTCACTTCCGATTTTTGTAACCCATTTCTTTCATTTATCGGAACCTGTCTTAGCTAGTTGAACTTCTGAAACTTTCGGCTTTTACAAATTGTTACTTACGTTTTCGGCTGATATTTTGTATTAAAAAATGTAATATTTGCTGTTCATTTTGTTACCTGCTGCAATGGCTACATGTTTCAAAATATTGACTTGCATTTCTGCATCTACTAGAATTTCAGGTAGTACAGGAAAATCATCCAAAATGCCAGGTAGTTTACCTCAATACACTGTAACGTTACCCCAGTTGTAATGGAGAAACTTAACATTCTTTTAATTTTCATTTTAATGGAAGAAATGTATTCCCATTTTGTGAATCTGAACTGACGTCAGCTTTTTGTTACAAACGAAAATTTGTGCTGGACCGGGACGCGAAGTCGGATTACCGGCTTCTCGCGAGTGGTCGCCTTAATCACCTTTTTGCAGTTGTCCTCTCGTTTGTATCAGATTTCGATCATCCATGATATCATGTCGTGCCGCCTCTGTCACAGACCGCTTTGTCAATCACTTTGAGGTACACGATGCTGGATACAATAGAAAAATGGATGCGTATAACTTCTTGCGATTCTAAGTGCATGATGCCTCGAAGAAATAGTTCTACACACATCAAAAAATGTTTGTCATCACCCTGGTTCCCAGAACTCCTAAAGATAGACGTTAACTGTTGATATTGAATCACAGATACAGTCCCTTTGACTGTTCAGAGATGTCAGCAAACCGCCCAACGCTGCAGTCATGGACTGTGCGGCTGGTCCCGGCGGAGGTTCAAGTCCTCCCTCGGGCATGGGTGTGTGTGTGTTTGTCCTTAGGATAATTTAGGTTAAGTAGTGTGTAAGCTTAGGGACTGATGACCTTAGCAGTTAAGTCCCATAAGATTTCATATGCATTTGATCATTTGTTTGAAACCGCCCAAACATGTAAACAACCATGCATGAGCAGGGCCTATTAGACGGAGGGGGTCCGACATCCGATCAGTTCCAGTCATTCCACCAGGAAGGAGGTACACTGCTCGTGTTGCCTGTAGTTCATCCATGCCTAGACGGTCAAAACCTTGGTTCGATCCCGTCCGCATTGTTACTTTGTGCCAGAAAGCGCTCTCAACAAGGGAAGTGTCCAGGCGTCTCGGAGTGAAACAAAGCGACGTTGTTCGGACTTGTAGGATATAGAGAGAGACAGGAACTATCGATGACATGCCTCGCTCAGGCCGCCCAAGGGCTACTACTGCAGTGGATGACCACTACCTACGGATTATGGCTCGGAGGAACCCTGACAACAACACCACCATGTTGAATGATGCTCTTTGTGCAGCCACAGGACCCCGTGTTACGACTCAAACTGTGTGAAGCAGGCTGTATGATGCGCAACTTCACTCCCGACGTCCATACGAAGTCGATCTTTGCAACCACGACACTATACAGCGCGGTACAGATTGCCCCAACAACATGCCGAATGGACAGCTCAGTAATGGCATCATGTTCTCTTCACCGATGAGTGTGGCATATGCCTTCAACCAGACAATCGTCGGAGACGTGTTTGGAGGCAACCCGGTCAGACTGTACGCCTTAGACACATTGTCCAGCAATTGCAGCAAGGTGGAGGTAGGTTCCCTGCTGTTTTGGGGTGGCATTATGTGGGGCCGACTTACGCCGCTGGTGGTCATGGAAGGAGCCGTAACTGCTGTACGATACGTGAATGCCATCCTCCGACCGATAATGCAACCATATGGCAGCATTTTGGCGAGGCATTCGTCTTCATGGACGACAATTAGCGCCCCCCCCCCCCCCCCCGTGCACATCTTGTGAATGACATCCTTCAGGATAAAGACTCCGCTCAACTAGAGTGGCCAGCATGTTCTCCAGACATGAACCCTATCGTACATGCCTGGGATGGATTGAAAAGGGCTGTTAATGGACGACGTGATGCACCAACCACTCTGAGGGATCAACGCCGAATCACCGTTGAGGAGTGGGACAATCTGAACCAACGGCGCCTTGATGAACTTCTGTATAGTATGCTACGACGAATACAGGCATGCATCAATCAATACAAGAGGTACCGCTGTACAGCAATGTGGACCACAGACTCTGAGGGTCTGGCTGTATGGTGGTAGAACATGCAATGTGTGATTTTCATGAGCAATAAAAAAGGGTGGAAATGATGTTTATGTTGATCTCTATTCCAAATTTTTGTACAGGTTCCGGAACTCTCGGAAGTGAGCTGATGCAAACCTTTTTCTTCATGTGTGTATTTCATGGGACTTTGGCCTTCTGTAGGATGCGTTCAACGTTGGTTTGATTGTAGCTTATCGGTATGATATCACCGTGGCAGGTCAGTATCGGTGCTGTAAGTCAATACAACGACGCATGGTCGCGTTCGCGTTTCAACAACACGCCTACGGAGCACTGATTGGTGCGATGAGTCCGACCGCACAGTGTCACAGCTGGAAGCCGTCTGACCACGTCGGCTACTTGAGCTCGCCCCCAGGGTCGATCCTATCTTCACTACGTCTAAGCCCACATTCGACAATATCGCACATTTCGTGATTTCCATGCAGGGAGAGACAAATATTTCATCGTAATTTTTTAGCCATTCGAGACACAAATACGTCAATTATTGTTACACTGTCTGTCTCTATAAAATGTCTCTGTCTTCACGTTACCATCTTCTTCAGTCCTACAAGCATGTCAAAATGTGAAGATATTGACAATGTATGAACACATACATTGTAACCATCGTTGATGATTTAAAAGACTTAGAGATATTTGAGACTGCGCCAGACAGCGTGATTAGAGTTGTCAGATTAAATACGTTTTAAGATATTATTTATTACGATAATAGATTTGGAAACGCATTGATTAATTGTATACTGTGGTCGGCGTGTTGGATCCTTATATTTACAAATGATAGGGCTGCCGTAATAACCTACCTGAGCACTCCACCACACGATGTGGGAGAAGCTAGCATGAGCTCTGCAATAACCCGAATGGTACTTTTGATGGGAGTCAGCAGCGAATCAGGAGATATGCTCGTTTAGTTTAACGAGCACTTTATGAGGCTGGGTGGTGGGTCAGATCCGGATCGAAATTGCACTTCGGATTAACGGGCGTAGCCTTGGTAAACCGGCTAGTCTCAGAAAATGTAATACACGGTAAGAGAAAATACTATGACGCGATCCAGAGACAGATGTCGAATAAGGCTTCCCTCTATCAGGTTAACTGTTGACCGTGGTGACAGAACGGGGGACCAGCTATACAGGCAAAATAAACATCCCTAACGAAAACAGTGGTCACAGAAGGACAGATAAGAGCTGGGAAAGAGAGCTAGCGAGAGAGAGAGAGAGAGAGAGAGAGAGAGAAAGGGACGGATCAAGATGAAATTGCTGCCATGGTGTAGTACTATCGACGCTTCCTCTTCCTTCTCTTCCTTTGGTGATCTCCCTGTAGCAGCTTCGGATGGGAAAGATGGACTGAAGATTAGTTCCCAAGATGAATCCTTCAACCTGCATAGGAGAACATTCTGCTGTACCTTTAGGCGGCCTGTGTCTCGGAATCAAACATTTGGTTTCTTCAGCTGCTCCCAGTGAAAGAATGAAATTCAGAGGTGCAAATCGTCGTTTCGATATCCTGCTATGAGTTTGCATAATTTTGCAAAATTATTTTACATCAAAGAATGATAGTCAAGAATAAGGCTCGAAAACTCTATTCTCCGTTTGAATATCCTGACTGATTTTATTTGGTTTCCGTAAATAATTTCATGAGAAAGTAAGAGACTCAAGCATCAGAGTAAATACTAAAAACCATAGTTCGAACCTCCTAACATACTGCAAGTTTTCCATGGTTACCGTATACCGCCTAACACAGAAGGAGATCATGGAAGGAGAATAAAGAGGGTTTTTCTGTGGACAACCAAGTACCTTATGGAAGACTAGTTTCTACTCTAAATATCTCATGTTCGGAATCACGTGTTTATTACTAGTAGTCCTCGAAAATTACGCTATTCTGTCCACAATAAATAAAATTTGTACCAAAACGAGTAAATATGAGATGGAGTGTTTTTGGCCAAATAAAAATTCTTAAAACAGCTTCCAAAGTGATTTAGCGGAAATTTTATAATTAGTGTGTTTTACTAGTTTCGAATAACAGAATGAATGGTTATCTGTGAGCAATGTTCGGTATTACAAGGAGAGCTAAGAACACACTCGTCCATCGTGCTAAAGGAAACTCAGACGCTTAAATCCTGTCTAAGTGATACCCGAATAGTCTTCCGGAATAGTGACTACAATCACCACCAGATACCACAGGACATATTTGATAAGACACCTAGAAAAACACCACTAAAGAAGATACTAACAAACTTGCGCTTTTGCCTTTCTATGATGCATAATTGTGAAAAATTAGCCTGCTCCTGACCAGCGACAACATTTCACCAGTACGATCCCTGATGAGGCCCGTGAAGGACGATATAGGGATCAGAACCCTGGAGTATACAACATACGGTGTGAGTGTGGTTGCTACTATATCGGACCAACAGTACGCATTGTGAAGCAAGCCGAATGGAACTCTAGAGATGCTTACATCTATGCTATCCTCAAAGATCAATGGTGGAAGAACACGGTTTAGAAAATCGACATTGGATTGTGTTCGGCGAAATTGTTATTGGGATAGCATTATACGAGTAAACGATTCTATACAAATAAAAATACCTGAAAACCCCATCAATAAGGATGACCATTTGCTGCTCAGCACGGCTCGGGATCCGGCCACAGGAAAGTTGAAGCGGGCGTGACGGACACGAAAACATTACCATAATTAGTGAGGAACTAGTGAAGTCACAGCCATCAGAGCGGTTATACAGGGTGGTCAGAAATAGTCTGGAAAGATTGTAAATTTGTTTCATGGTAGGTGTTAAAAAAAAGTTTGATGCATTGCGGCATTTCCGAGTTAATATGCTTTGAGGCTAGCCAGGCACGCAGTTGTAAGCATAAATTCAAGCGGTCCGCCCAGAGACGGGGGCGCAAAACGTGTTCTTCGTTTGGTTTCCTAAAACTGAGCAAGACAGCGATAAAAAATTCGATATGGGGCAGTAGTAAGATCGAATCCGAGACAAAGGCTGAGCAGTCTCGTGCGCACTACGCTCTGAGAAAATATCTTTCTGGGGGCCGCTTGAATTTTTTCACTCAAGGGCCGGATAGGCTAACTTCTCTGCTAATTAACTCGGAATTTTTTTTCTTAACAATTATTTCTCAGCACAACTTACACCGAAACACCCTTACAAGCTTTTCAGACCGTCTCTGACCACCCAATATACCCACAGCAACACGGCAGTCACTAACCACATGATAATGACAGAGGAGACCTTTGTCGATAGCTCGTAGGGTTTTAGCTATCTGATGCAGCTCAAAGCCCGTGAAGGTTTGATTAAAAACAAAAAATATATTGTGTTAGCGAAATAAAACGTAGATTGGTCAGACATATACCTATGCGAAAGGACGAAAGGTGTAGGAAGGAAATTGTTTGTTGGATCGTAGGTGATTAGCAAATATCGAGAAGATGAGCTAGTGGAATGTGACTATGTCACACACTGTTTCAACGTACAGGTGTTCTACGGACCTTGCTCAAAAGAGCATATGGTGTCTAGGATGCTCAGAATTTGTTATATGAGGTACAATACCTCATGGACGTGTTTAATGATAACGGCTATATGGAGAGACAGATTGGACGTGCTTTTGAGTTTGGATTACTGCCTAAACAGCTGCAGACACTTTTAGTTCTGTGGCTTTTCTTCCACGTACTGGGAACGTGACTGCTAAGATAGGTGGTGTTTCGAAGAGACATGAAATCAGAAGTGTTTACCGTCCACCAGCTAAGATTAGAGCACCTTTTCGCTCTGCTATGGACGATTTAGATTTGAGGAAGCCTGGCGTTTACAAAATAATACGTGAGTGCGGTAAGATATACACTGGCCAAACTATTCGTACCGTCAATGACAGACGTGCTGAATATCATCGACGTACGCGATTATTACAACCTGACAAATCTGCGATGACTGAGCACTGTACTACCCAGGAACACAGGACGCTATACAATGAGACACAACTCATTGCAAACGCCTCGCGTTGTTAGGATTGCGTTTTAAAAGAATCTGTCGAAATCAGACTAACAGATAGTATCATTAACCGTGATAATGGATACTCACTAAGTGAAACTTGGAATCCTGTTTCATCAGACGTGAAGAAACAACAGCATCTGAATCGGCGGCCGTGAGTAATAATTTTTAACGATATTTGTATAGTTTTTCGACGGTATTCACCACTGGAGACGCTGCAACTACTTTTGCACCACGGCACCAACCACTACGCGCTTGCGCATTTTACCTTAGCACATGCGCTTTCGTATTTTAGCTCCATATAAAGGTTCCGTCGTCCACGGTCTGAATCAGTTGTTAGCCAGGTGGACCGAGGAAATATGCGTGCAGATGACATTTTGAACCGGCTGAAGGCCGGAAAAGAATTTGAAGAACTAATGGATGGTTTGAAATTACGTTAGATTTCAAAAGTTCAAGTCAGGAGGAGATGTCGGATTGTTAATGAAAACGATGATATTGACTTTACTACTAAGCAATGACGACTTAACAATTTAATAGATAGCACCCATTTTTGCCTGAAAATGGAATTACAGTCTCTGATAATAAAAGGTAATCATCAAAACAGATTGATACAAATTTTTTGCTTTTGAAGGATGTTCAGTTCTTTTTGGATAATTTCTTCCACATCCTTAACTGGCTCTCCAGCATGAAAATTAAAGGCCGCGATAAGTAATGAAGTCTATTTCATATTCCACGTTTATACTCCTGTTCAGATTATTTGGCTACTGTTAACCACATATCCAACAGTGTACATTATTTCGACACTTTCTATGACTTCAAATGCACCATTCCAGCCAGCACCTATACATTAACACAACCCAAGTTTTCTTTGCTGTACCTGCAGTGTAGTTTAGTAAGTTAGTCCTACTTTACTCAGTTACCGAGACTTGGACTCATGTATATATTTCATTACATACTCGAGAAAGAGGTAGTTTAGTGCGTCGCCTGATTTAGTGAAATATGCTGCCAGAAAAAAAAATTGTACAGCTTTTTAGAGGTTTCTAATTCAGTAAACATTTATTATTGCAAAAGTGCGTATGGACTAAATGAAATGGCTACATGCGATTGCAGTCTTTCTCAGCCTATTCTTCTCCAGTTATCAGCCGAGAGGTGGCGTCGTCTTGTTCCTACGTTTCCATGAGTTTCGTACCCACCATCCCACCATCTTCTGGCGAAGTGTCGGGATTCTGTGTTCTGCATATCTACATAGTTTCTGGCCGTCGTCCGCTACTCTAGGCCGGTCAATCACGTTCCTCGGGAAGGCGGTACCGCGTCGATAGTGGTTAGGGGGGGGGGGGGGCTCGAGATCCAGTGGCTATCCAATCTGTCTGCGGACGCCGCTGCCTTCAGATCGGAGCGTTCCTGACGTATTTTGTCAATTGTGGGATTCCTCGCTGCACTGAGCTGAAAACCGCTATCCCTGTTTACTAAATTGCTGTGCTGACATATCTCCACTGCCTCTTTGAAGATCGAGTCCCAGAAACAGTAGGCACTGTACAACTTCTTCGTTTTTTCGAATTCTAGGGTGTGTCCCTCGATAATGCTATGCTCTGCTAACGCGGACTTGTTTGTCTGTCCCAGTCGTACGTTCCTGATGAGTTCAGTAAAGCCACGGGAAATGCATCGTTACGTCTGCCCGATATATTCCTTCCCATATTCGCACTCAATACTGTAAATGCCCGGCGTCTGTAATCACAGCTGGTCTTTGGTTGAGCCAAGTATATCTTTGACTTTTTTCGGTGCGCGAAAGATGGTTGTTATTTCAGTGCTTCTTTAATATTCTTGCGATCTTGGCCGTTAGCGGTCCAGCAAACGGCAGAAACGCCACACGTTTTGCTTCGTCTTCTTCTGGTTTCCAGTCCCGTCTCTTGTCTGCACGCAAGGCGTGTGTTATTTGTCTCTCGGTGTAGCCGTTCTTTCGGAAGGTTTCCTGCAGATGTGATAACGTAGCCCGCATCTCGTGGTCGTGCGGTAGCGTTCTCGCTTCCCACGCCCGGGTTCGATTCGCGGCGGGGTCAGGGATTTTCTCTGCCTCGTGATGGCTGGGTGTTGTGTGCTGTCCTTAGGTTAGTTAGGTTTAAGTAGTTCTAAATTCTAGGGGACTGATGACCAGAGATGTTAAGTCCCATAGTGCCCAGAGCCATTTGAACCATTTTGTGATAACTCACGCGGCAAACTCTCGCTGTCACAGATCGACCTGGCTCTTTGTACTAAGGTGTTCAGTACTCAGTTACGTTGTGCTGGATGGTGGCAGATCCGAGCATTGGGATGTATGTCCGTGAGCGTCTTCTTCCTGTAGACCGAGTGTCCCAACGTACCGTCCGGATTTTTCTTGATCAAAAATCCAAGAAGGGAAGGCAGCCATTCTCTTCTACCTGCATGGGGAATTTGATGCTGTCATGTACACGACTGAGATGGCGTAGGAACTCCTGTAGTTTTTCCTTGCCATGGGGCCACACTACAAAAGTGTCGTCTACATATCTGTAGAACACCTTTGGTTTATGGCTGATAACCCTAGAAGAATTCAACACAAATGGCTACATTTTCAAAAAAATGGCTCTGAGCACTATGGGACTCAACTGCTGTGGTCATAAGTCCCCTAGAACTTAGAGCTACTTAAACCTAACTAACCTAAGGACATCACACACATCCACGCCCGAGGCAGGATTCGAACCTGCGACCGTAGCGGTCGTGCGGTTCCAGACTGTAGCGCCTTTAACCGCTCGGCCACTTCGGCCGGCGCTACATTTTCAGTTCAGTAACACAAGCGTTTCTGAGGTATCAGGTAGGCCTATCAGCCCTTGACAAAACACCCATATTTGTACTTGTAGCCCCCACAGGCAGCAGTGCAGGTGATGACTCTGGCATCCAGCCGAGCATACAGATTGCGAATGCTGCCCTATGATGTGTCATGCCGCGCCTGCTCGACTTGTTCACATAGTTCTGAAAGAGTTGTTGGTTGACGAGTTGCACGAGTCACATCTCTTCCACTCATACCGCACTCGCGCACGGTTGGAGACAAGTCCGAGGACTGTGCTAACCAAGAAGGTTACCGCACGTCTTGTAGAGCACGTTGTTTCGCTTGCAATGTGTGGCTGAGAGTTATCCTGTTGGAACAACACGTCACCTTCCTTTGCAAGAACAGCACAAGAAGTCTTACAACATTCCGCACGTACCGAGAGCTGCTTAGCAAAAGTGAACGAGAATTGTGACTAATCGCACACCAAACCATAGGGCGTGGAGTGGGGCCACTGTACCTTGGGCGAATGCACTCTATGAGGTGGCACTCACTAGATCTACGTCAATCTCGCAAATGACCATCACTTGCGTGTAAGCAGAATCTGCTGCCATCGCTGATGACCATGGCGCGCCATTCTATCTTCCAAGTTGTCCTCTGATAGCACTAGTCGAACAGTGCACGTTGGTGCTATGGTGCGAGTGGAAGACGTGCTGCAGATGTGTGTGCCCATGGTCCCAGAGCTTGTAACCGGTGCGCAACAGTTAGTGTTGGTACGTCTGAGTTCATAGGTCCTCTCATACGATCTGTGACAGCTGTGCGATCTGCCACTGCTGCCCTTAAAGTAAGACCATACTGGCGGGCATCTGTGCCGTCTCGATGACCAGGACCTCGTGTACGGGTGTGAGAATGTTCACGTGACCACTGTCGTTTCACAACTGACGCAGTACGTGCAGTTCAACAAAAGGACAATCCCAACACACAATTTGACCTCTTTGAAAGTTGCTCATTTGGCCATAGGAAGCGCTCGTGCGTCTCCGTGATATTGTTGCCTGCTTGCTGCAAACGTTTGCACCACATTCTGCCTTCAGGTTGGTAGCATTCCTTGTTAAACGGTAGACAGAAGGAGCTCTGGTGGCTACTCCATCACGATATCTGTTGGCGGACGACGATGAAACCATTATTCAGTACATCCGCCAGATGGTATATGCCGTCATCGGATCAAAATCGACGTCGTCTTGCCAGCGATGTATTGTTCCCATAGGAATGTGTGTAATATTTACTCAGAATTTAGGACTGTAGATTAAACGCATTTTTATTATTCCTGAAACGCAGAAGATATTATCGTGTGGCTCCGATTCTTATCAGAAATGACACGGTTTTGCTGGATCTCATGCTACCTGGTCCATGCAAATTTTTAAAGTAATAAAACTAAAACAAAAACTCCGTCCGAACAGACCTTGGAAGATGCAGTGATAATGACCAACCGCCGTGATATCCTCAGCCGATAGGCGTCACTGGATTATGATCGGGGGTGGACTGTGGTCAGCTCCTTCGGCCGTTGGTAGCTTTCATGACTGCAGCCGCTGTTTCTCATACAAGTAGCTGCTTAGCTGCTCAATTAACCTCACACAACTCGGACGGCCTACTCACGCAAGTGCTAGACAAGCCCAACAGGGCTTAACTACGGTGTTACCATTGTGGCAAGGCCGTTGGCTGTAAAAGAAATAAACTGCACAAAAATTTACAGATATTATCTGGTCGTACAATATAATTTACATGTCGTCTTAAACTTGCTCCTTTTCAATTATAGGTGTTTGAAAAGAGCATTATGCATGTATGTAACTGAACCACACAATTGTATTTGCCATCTCAGAACTCTGAAGTTGTCTTATTTTCTTTTCCCAACTTAAGTGACTCAGGGAGAAAGTCATCTTACAGAGACTGTAGAGGGAAGCACTCCTTTCAGCTGAAAGCAAATCCATAAAATGCGCAAAAATTGTGTCCGATCTAATGAGGGGAAATTTTGCACATAACGAACTTCCAGCCATGATTATGTGACATATCTGGAGAAATGTTACAGTGATTCTGAAAGAGGTAAACAACATTATTTGACAAAGAAGATGAATTAAGGTACACCACATGGTCAGTAAGAACATTATAAGCAAAATCTTAAACATGGCTGCGATTCAGCAATTGTATGAATTTGAAGTGGTTGAGAAATATCAGCCAAAGAGTTGCAAACCAAAGGTTTATTTAGCCCCTGAGGTAGGTATAAATACTCGTATTTACGAAAAAATCTTCTTCTGAAGGTGTGAACCTTGTTAGATCATATGGTGGTAAATTACATTAGCTGAAGCCAAGCGACTCCTGTCATATATAAAACTGATCAATTATATATGACCCAGGTCAATGGCTAAATAAACCTTTGGTTTGCAACTGGTTGGCTGATTTTTTGCAAACTATTGAAATGATGTAAGCTCCATGCATAAGTGCAATGGAAACTGGTAAAAACCGAGGAAGGTAGCTTTGAGTATATTGTTGTACTTGAGTTTCTTCTTGGGCATTGCTGTTCAGATGAAGACGTCTGTTACACACTTCTGGAAAAAAAAATTTGATTCCAATTCCAATTCGGGGCAATGATCTCTGCAGGTGACACCATACTACCTTTTAGATGTAGCCGCAAGACGGGTGTCCATTCAAATATGCTGTCTCGATACATCTGGCGCTTCCAGACTGTCCCTGCTGATGCTGAAGCACAATAACTTCCGTTGCTGACAGCTGTTAATGTACTTTGTGAGTATTTGCTTCGTGTGAGCTGACTTTAGACAGTAATAATCAGCCAGGAACAGTGTGCGTAGGAGAGTTATTTACATTTTACTCGAATGTAACGAATGTTCGAGTTTGTTGCAGTTGTACGGGTATATCTCATTATGTACTTGTTGGCAGGCTTAGTTAGGTAGGCACTAAACATTGTGAGATAACGGGCTAATTGTGGCGCCCTGAAAATACTCTAAGTTTGGAGTTGCCATGGTAGCACGGGCCAATAGACGGGCGCGGGCCGCTCGGCAGGCCGACCAAGTGGTGCCGGACGTTGGCTGAAGAAAGAGGGGTCCATCCAGATCGCGTGGCTGGGAACTCCATGTCGACACTGTGACGAGGACGGTGCTTTGTGTCGATGAAGGAGATGTCCATGCCGGGAGTTCCAAAGATGGCGGACTTTGTGAAACCATAATAGCAGACATTTCACAGTTCGTATAGAAATTAATAGTAGCCATTAAATGAAACAACAAGTTTTCTGTTACCAGTCAACGGTGACTGGTAACATTAAATTTAGTGTTTCATTTGACGGTGACTGGTAACAGTAAACTTATTGTTTCATTTAATGTCAATAACAGTCACGGTAAAGCCTAACCTAAAGTGTTCGCATTTAAAGTTAATAGTAGTCAGATGAATGATGATTCCTCAAAAATGAACATGTACATTACCATTATTTGCGCGACGATTCTGATGGTGTAATCAGATTTTCAATATATTTATTAGTTTAACTTTTAGTTTATGGCTGTAAGTTATACAAGTACCACCCAGCAACGAATTCCCAAAATCTAAACGGTTCATCTGATTTCGTCAACCTACGTGACTGTAAAAAGCTATTAGTGTAATCCTAAATTGGTATGAATTACAGGCATATAACTTGAATAGTACATCAGTTATTGGAGGTCAAAGTATTTGATCACTATCGATCGCAGCAGGCCATAAGTACTCCACAGTTACACGAAAACACGGTAGTAGTATGCTTAAAAATACATTTATTCATCTATGTCTTTGTTTATATCCGATATATACTATTCATGAAGAAATTGGTTAAATATTTACTGTGCTTTAGAAAGCACAGAGACATTAGGCTACTGGGCTACGTTTTGTTGCTATTCCTTTGACATACTTTTATTTAATTTGTTCATGTATTTAATAACGTGTTTTAGAGCGTGTTTATGGTCCATCCGTAGGAATATTTATTTAATTTCAAGTTATTTAAATGTAAATCCAGTATTTTGTATATGTTTCAAAATGTTTAGGAGTGTACATTAGCTTGGAGACATGGAGGGCGCGCTCTAGCCAATCACAGCGCTCGTTACTAAGTGAGGCGACAACTGAAGTGAATGGAGGGGTAGTTTGGAACAGTGCGGCGCAAGGGACAGTCGTACAGGACATGGGAGTGATGGACATGACTGCACGAGGGACGCACAGTCGCGGGAAAGACTTGGACAATGTAGCAGTTTGCGCGTGATCGCGAGAGATAGAAATACTTCGGAGTGCCGACTTGTGTACTTGTGAATTTCCGTGGCTGCTGCAGTGAAGACGTAGTACGCGTTTGGAAGTGAATATCTCGCGGACTATGTTGTTGTTCATAACTAATTACGTGAAGTAGGGATGTATTGTTTCCCTGTTATTCTGCTTATATTTTATTTAATTGCTGGACCATCGACACCAATAAGTGTTTTGCAGAAATGCCGTACTCATCATTTAAAATCGTTAAGAAAGTACCTGCAGATTTTATTTAATTGCAATTTTTCATTTATAAACGTCTTTTTTACATTCTAAATTCGCAATTGGCGAATGATAGGAACCTTCGATCATTCGATTCATGTGTATATTGTAGACTCAGCAGTATTTGGCCTGTAACGTGGCAACTACGTATCCCAGCCCGTAGACAAAGAAACCAGCCAAAACTTTCAGTATTTCAACTCTGAGTCGGAGGGTACGTAGTTGAGGTCCGCCACACCACCATCTCATCATTACCCTTTTTGAAAGCCCGCGACATATTGCATTCAAAAGCAGTATGTATTACGTCATTGTGTATGAAACGTTTTATCAGGTATTTGACGTCATTTATTAAGCGAAAACACAGCGTTGCCCTGCAAACGGAGGCATCAAACTGCAAACTCTACAGCTGAGGCAGTAAGCGGTCTTGTGAATTTTAGTAAGTCTGTGTTTCTCACGTACTGACGTAGTTTCGTTACACACCGCCATTTACACTACAATTCCAAACCATTTAACAGCAGAGGGCTGAAAACAGAGGTTGAATTACCTAAAGCTTGCACCGCAAACATTGCGGAAATGGAAAGTGCTATTGATGTGCGGTTTCCACAGAATGGATTGGTAGTCACAAGCTCGTGTTGTTAAACAATCAACAGCTTGTAATAAAACTTAGAAAGTGTATTTTATGTGCAAACACACACTCTTTTAAATGGAACGATTCCCATTGACATTAACAGATTAAATTTAGGGTAAATTAGAATAACCACGGTATTTGTTGCAGGATTCTAGTGCAAGTCATTTACGAGGTATCGTATTTTAAAAACGTCCCACACCGACACTTGTAAAATACCTGTGGTAGCACACACTAGGCAACAAATGCATACACTACTTACGTGAATTCCGATCAGTAACTAGACAACTGACCGTCAAAATGACCACTAGCAGCGGCAGTATACGCTGCCAGTCTCGTTGGAACGTGTCAGCATTTCAGCGGAGATGTCAGAGCAGGCTGGACTAATAAGTCGTTGCATATCATCGACTGTAGTTGGTATGTCCTTGTAGACACCGTCTTCCAGCTTTCCAGACAGTGAAAACTCTACAGACGTCAAATATGGGGAAAGGAACGGCCAAGGTACAGATTACCCAGTCCAACGATTGGGAAACAATTCATCAAGTTATGCTGGTACTTCGTGCACTACGGGCTGGACAGCCGTCATGTTGGTACCACAGTTTCCTCGTAGTCTGCAGTGGAATGCCTTCTAGCACATTTGGAAGATGCTCTTTTAGGAGGCTGTGATACTCATGCGAGTTGAGTGTTCCATCTATGAAACACGGGCCTATGAGCTCACGGTTCACTACCCCACACCACGTGTTTATACTTAATGGACACGGTCACTCCACCTGACGAAGCCAACGTGGATTTTCATCAGACTAGTAGGAGTGTATGTTTCGGCGGTTTACCTGGCCGTGTTTGGTAAATATGACTTCATCACTACACAAGGTACATGATACATCTACAGTTATCCTCTCTTTAAAGTCTATGTACAAAAGTTAACACGATTCTCATAGTCGTTCCAAGCAAACCTTGATGCAATAAGGTATGACAGGAATGGGACCTACGTCGATATAGACTGTGTAGAACGCTTGCCTGACTCATGCTGCTTCCTCGTGCGATTGCGCTGAAGGTGACGTGCGGATCAATTGGGGCAACAGCAAGAGCATTAATCCCCCACGCCCCCTCCTCCCTTCTGTCGTCACTTTTTCCTTCTGTTACGTTCTGTGGTTGTTAAACTACCACTTTTACGTAACTGGCTGAAGAGATTGATAAAAAACTGCCACTTGGCGAATACACTGTGCGAGAACGAACTGTATTCTTCCTACACTTCCCATACACCGTGAGCATGTCGGCTTTTCCTGCATTGGTAAATGCCATCATCCACGGCTTGCATTGTCACACACTGAGTAGCAAGTCGCAGTGCACTCAAGGAACCCACAAGCACACCGTTAGAAAACATAAGAACGTCATTCCAAGCAACTAACGCAGGATGAAAGCACAAGCAAGTATTGGTGTGGAAACTTTTCAAAATACTATATCTCGTAAACGACTCTAATAGAATCCTGCAACAGACAACACTGACATTCTGATTTACGCTACTTTTGGTGTTTTAAAGTCAATAGGCATTGTCCATTTACAAAAGCGTATGTTTGTGCGAAGATTACACTTACAATCTGTTTACAGGCTAACAATACTAGATCCTGACTGCCAATGCATTCTATGAATGCAGCCTCACATCAATAACACTTTCCATTTCCACAGTATTAGTGGTGCAGCTTTTAGGTGATTCAGCCTGTTTATAGTCACGAAAATAAAGATGTACACTGTTAAAAACATTTATTCGATTTTAAGAAGCTTTAAGAGTTTTCATATAAAAAATTGTAGCCATTGCTTTCCGGTACGTCGTACAGTTTTTCTGGTAAATATGCATTCCTTTTTCTTTGCGGCTTATACACGCTATCACATCATTTATTTTACGACTGTTGTCGTCCGCAAGCTACTGGAAAGAGTAGTAGCTAAACGGATGCTGTTGTGGTGTGGAGTGAAACTGCGTCCTCGCTGATTTCCGTGACGATACGATCATTAGGTGTATCTTCGCGGATACGTGACTGGATGGAGCAATATTTGACTAACAGCTCCCATGGACGGTGAGTGTTCTACAGAAACGAAAGTAACGGCGGGCGTGTCTCGAGGAAATGTACTGCGACCTTTAGTGTTTCAGTTCATACAAACCGTTTATTAAGCGTATCAACAGTAAGATTGTTCGCTGTCTAGGTGCTTAAAAAGTATCGTTGTAGACGATCGTAAGGAAGTTCGCGAAGACTTGAATAACGTTTCCTCTTGTTAGTGTAATGAGAAACGTCCCTCCTTCACTGTGATTAAATATGAGATAATGCTCATAACGCACAGAGAGAACGGTATAGTACCTGATTACATCTCTTGCTACAGTTGCATGTACACGCCGCAAGCCACTTTGCGGAAAGATAGGTGGGAGGAAGCAATGCATTTGTTGACTCTTGTGGGAATGCACGATCTCGAAACTTTAACAGTAAATCACACCGTGATGCGTGACACCTCTCTTGCAGCGTCTGCCACTGGAGTTGGTTAACCATTTCTGTGACGGTTTCGCTCTTACTAAATGAACCTGTGGCGAAAAACGCTGCTTTTCTTTGTATCTTGTCTATTTCCTGTATCAATTCTATCTGTGGTATGAACCCCATATTCAACGAGCAGTATTCAAGTACAGGTTGAACGAGGATTTTGTAAGTTACCTCTTTTGTTTACGGACTACATTTCCTAGGGCTCTACCAATGGATCTCAGCCTGGGATGTGGTCGTTCCAATATAAATCTTTCCGTAAGCACACTACTAGACATTTTCTGGAACCTACTCCTTCCAGTGATTGTTCTGCAATCTAGTAATCATACAGTTACTTGTCTTTCCGTCTGTGTATAAGAAATGCGTTACATTTGTTTATGTTGAGGGCCAATTGCCACTCCCTGCATCGAGCGTCAATCCTGTATAGGTTTTTCCGCATTTCGTGACAATTTTGTACCGCTACAGCTTTCCTGTTCCAAACAACATCATCCGTGAAAAGCCACTTGAAACATTCGATCTTGTCTAGCAGTCTATTTCATTTATATACATCGTGAAAATTAGTTGACCTATAACACTCCATTGTGGTTCGCCGGAAACCATTTTTACATTTGAAACCTCCTCTCTGTTTGCTATCCAATTAAGTGGTTGATCCGGTACTGCATATGCACGTCTTTTGTTTACTAGGCGGAAGTGCGGAGCCGTATCGAATGTCTTACGGAAGTCAAGGAGCACATCATCTACAAAAAATGGTTCAAATGGCTCTGAGCACTATGCGACTTAACTTCTGAGGTCATGAGTCGCCTAGAATGTAGAACTAATTAAACCTAACCAACCTAAGGACATCACACACATCCAAGCCCGAGGCAGGATTCGAACCTGCAACCGTAGCGGTCGCTCGGCTCCAGCCTGTAGCGCCTAGAACCGCACGGCCACTCCGGCCGGCACGTCATCTACTTTGGGACCGCTGTCTGCAGCGTCCTGTGCTCATGGACGAACAGAACGAGCTGGATGTCACACAATCGCTGTTTTCGGGATCCATGTTGAGTGCTACACAGGAGATTAGCAGTTAACATCATAAAAACATCACTTCGCATAAGTATTTAAAGGTAATGCTTGGAAAGGATGTGAAATGGGACGTTCGTGGAAAATCAATATCAGCGGAGGCTGGTGGATGAGAGGTTTGTTGGAAGGATTCTGGAAACGTGCACAGTACTGGCGAAGGAAGTCGCTAAAAGATGCGTTCCGGTGATTGGATTTCATATCAGATAGGAATGAAATACTGTAGCTAGCGTGGAAGTGGACGGGGTAAGATTACAGGTTCCAGAAAATAACATTTGAACTAGAAAATACAATTTATTGGAAGAAAAACGAAGTTCAAATATTTAGGAGTTTATTTAGCACGCCTTTAGTAAGAGAAACTGCAGTAAATTCCGGGAAAGGATAATACAGTTTTAGAATTATAAACTGAATGACTTAACTTGGGATAGCCAACTGTTTGCTGAACTCAATAATTTTAGTAGGACTGTTCTTTTGATTCGATCATTTAACATTTATGCTGAAGAAAATCGGAAGAAGGAGGTCCATGATGCCATCAAGCTAACAAGCAATTACAATCTAAGTTTTATGGTGAATGCAGATGATGTAACTGTACTACAAAAGACAGAAGCAGACTTACAACACTCGATGTACAGGTTATATGAATTGTGAAGACAACTTTACAATCCAAAAATATCTAAAACAAACGTATTGGTCCACTATGGAAAATTCCCATTTAGTTCCAAGATTGTTGTCGAAAACATTGTATTTAAGCAAGTCTCTAGTTGCAGTTATTCTGACAGCGACATCAGACTGGCAACAGAGAAAGAAACAGAAAAGAGAAACTACAAATTACAGCATATATAAAAATTGAACCTGCTTAAATCTATGGCTGTGCCTGGGCTACTTCATGACAGCAGATCCTGGATAGAGAGAAAATAAGAGAAAATTAACATACAGTCAGCACAAATGATTTTTTTAACAAGTGTCAAATATTCGCGAAGGAGGAATCACATAGAAATCAATGACATCCAGACAGAATTGGCACCTAATAACTGAAATAGAAAGGCTGAAGAATACCGGGAAGAATGGAGATAACACCTAAAGCAGAAGGATGAAGATAGAATTCCACTCATTGTAAACAAGCACAAGCCGTCAGAAAGAAGAAATGTAGGACGGCCAAAAAGGAGATGGAGTTAACCATGTCAGGTTGGAAAAGACACATTGCCTAAGCAGTAAAGTACAGAAAAAGTTCTGTTCCAACATAGCTTAAACAAGCACAAAAAACTAAAACAGAGATTAAAAAATGTCCAATAGAAAACATTACAGAGCACTAAAACTAACGTCAATGAACATTTAGTTATCAGCTCATTTGTAAAACAAATAAGCAACGATAAAATATGTTTGAGTAAGGTTTAAAACAAAACGCTCTGTTAGCTTCAACGGAAAGCAATACTTTAACCCTGCACGCCCAAGCCGGCGTAAATAACACTGCTTAATTAAAAACTGGGCTCGCACCCAATAAACTGGAATATTTATAATATGGACAGACACAGACCATTAGTAGTGTACATGCCTTGATTTCAAATTCCACTGAAGTGTATATAAATAAAATTTGGACCAAAGCGCTCACACAGTTTCAACTACTACAGAAAAACTGAACTTTCCTTTTGCTGAGTACTTATTACAGGAATCACTCGAAATATTCATAAATTACCAAAAGAGCACAAAAGCAACAGAAAGAAATAAGTTTGAAGTAGAGGCAACTTTATTAATATAGCTCCCGGTAAATACCTCTTAACAACACTGAATTTAACTGAAGCCTAAAACGCACAGTATAAGAAACCCCACAGCACAACAAATAGCTCCACCTACGGTCTGCAAATCAAGATGCTCACCAAAAAAGTCCACATGGCTCGGCCAGTTCGTCCTATATGTAATTTCTGGAGATACGATACAGCAGACACAGAACCAAGGCCGTCGTCCACCACAATCCAGCGTCGTATTTGTCAGGCATGTAACTGACAGGCTGGCGATGCAGACTTTTCTCATAGTGGAACTCAATTTCGGCAGCGGCTTGTAGCGTTTCATGCCCCACATAATCGCAAGAAGCTATTGGCGGATGGATACTCTCCTGTTATCCATGAACAAAAAGTAAGACCGAGCTGATGGGTGGCAGCGTTAAATCGAGCGGGGAAACCCATGCCTGCCCGGGACGCTATTTCAGAGTGTCAAGGATGTCAGGCGTTAAGCAAAGAGGCTGAAGTGCGATTTCGATATGCTCAAAGAATGAGGCAGCCAACATGAAAGTGTAACAGAACAGTTCGGAGAACTTAATGTAGGCTACAGTCCCTCGAAGAAAGACTGAGTTGTTCTAGCGAGACCCTATTCGGTAAATTTAGAGAATTTGATTTCGGAGATGACTTGCAGCCATTATGCTGTCACGAAAGTATATCTCGTGTAGGTATCGTGAGAGAAACAAGAGATATTAGGGCGCTTGTAGAAACATTCTGACAATTACTTTTCTCTTGATCAGTATGCGAATGAAACAGAAATATAATATAATGTAGGTAGGATGTACCCTCTGTCTTGCATTGTACAAGATATTGGAAAGTATTTATGTAGGTGTAGATGGTGAGACAAGACGAAATATACCGTACTCATGTCAGACGCTGCTGATGCCTATCGGCTCAGATGGACACTGGATGATCATTAGATGTAATTACCGGTCTCTATGAAACTTCATCAACCACCGTCGCCGGCCGGGGTGGCCGAGCGGTTCTAGGCGCTACAGTTTGGAACCTCGCGACCACTACGGTCGCAGGTTCGAATCCTGCCTCGGGCATGGATGTATGTGATGTCCTTAGGTTGGTTAGGTTTAAGTAGTTCTGAGTTCTAGGGGACTGATGAACTCAGAAGTTAAGTCCCATAGTGTTCAGAGCCATTTGAACCATTTTTTTAGCCGACCACCGTCTCTCCATCTCCAGAGACTTTTTAAGTCGTTTCCGCAGCAGCGCAGGTAAGCCACTAGGAGGTGAAGCCGAAAGGCACGCGTTTAAGTTCACGCAGGCTGGCGTGAGGTCTGGAACAGTTAAAGGATTTGAGTCTAGCAAATAAAGTACGTAGCTGTTGGAATACTTAACTTTAATCCATAATTGGTGAACATCGGTCTGACGGTACATGCATCACAAGATAAATAGCAATTGATAATGGCGCCTTGCTAGGTCGTAGCAAATGACGTAGCTGAAGGCTATGCTAACTATCGTCTCGGCAAATGAGAGCGTAATTTGTCAGTGAACCATCGCTAGCAAAGTCGGCTGTACAACTGGGCGAGTGCTAGGAAGTCTCTCTAGACCTGCCGTGTGGCGGCGCTCGGTCTGCAATCACTGATAGTGGCGACACGCGGGTCCGACGTATACTAACGGACCGCAGCCGATTTAAAGGCTACCACCTAGCAAGTGTGGTGTCTGGCGGTGACACCACACTTTTTACACAAATAATGGCTCGAAAATCTTGATGACATTGTAAGTACGCAGGCGCCCGCAAACGGTGATGGAAGACCTTGTATTTCTTTCAATTTTGTTGCCATATATAAGGCAACAATATATATATATATATATATATATATATATATATATATATATATGTGTGTGTGTGTGTGTGTGTGTGTGTGTGTGTGTGTGTGTAACGTTTGCCAGACTTAATAAACACCGCTCACCCTCCGAGCTGTATAGCTGGATATTGTCACAAAATCTCTGCCATACTTCAGTTTGAGAAGATCGTGTTCACTGTTAATGAAAGAGACTACCTTAAAACCAGGTCGTTCACAAACATCTTGCATTTATATCGCCAAAAATGTTCTTATAGTAGAGCGCATTTGTTTGAAGACAGAAATTAAAAGAAATAACAAAAAAGCAAGAAAGTGAGCTAAGAAAAGGATTCAATTAACATTCATGATGCAACGACACAGAACTGATAGATTCATTACAGATATTCGACAAAAACTGAAAATACAGCGAGCCGGCCGATGTGGCCGAGCGGTTCTAGGCGCTTCAGTCTGGAACTGCGCGACCGCTACGGTCGCAGGTTCGCATCCTGCCTCGCGCATGGATGTTTGTGATGTCCTTAGGTTAGTTAGATTTAAGTAGTTCTAAGTTCTAGGGGACTGATGACTTCAGATGTTAAGTCTCATAGTGTTCAGAACCATTTGAAAATATAGCGACAAATAGATCGTTGGACTTAAATTCAGATAAGAAAGCAGCCAACAAATGCGAAGTTGTATTCGACCACTAACAGTACGTGAGCAATGTCCTCAATACGTTGCTAGTGTCATGCCTGGTCGGTACAGTGTTATGTAGTCCAGAGTGCATTATGTCGGATTTATATCGCATACAGGGAAAGCTGCTGAGTCACAACGCGGACGAAAGTGTACACTGAGCGAACGTGACAGAGGGTCATTGAAAACGATTGTATGTAAAACTAAGAGGAAACCGTGTTGTTAGAAGAAGAGAGCTCCATAAGCGGGAAATTGCAGGCTGAGCAAATGACTGTAAGAGGAAAACCTGGCGGCCGAGCCATAAAACCTGGACTGTGGTGGAATGGGAGAAATTTTATGGGATGAGCCTTGTTTCACGCTGTTTCCAAATTCTGGACGAGTTTACTGCTGGAGAGTGAAACATGGAAGTGGGTTCGGTGACGATTTGTGCAGGCTTATCGTGGTATTCTGTGGGACTTACAGTTATCCTACAAGGTCGCAGAACTGCCAAGGATTATATAACAAGTTTGGCTGATTAGGTTCATCCACGGTATAATGTTTTATCCCCAAACACGATGCTTTACTTCAAGACGTCTGGGCCCGTGCTCACATAGCTCGCGTCGTCCAGGACTGTGAGCACGAGAGTGAATGGTCGCATCACACCTAGCCAACACAGTCACCAGATCACAATATTATTGAGCCTTTGTGGTCCACGTTTGAGAGTACCGTGCGTGCGTTAGATGAGTATGTGCCAAGCAAGATCGTAAGAGATGGAAAAGAGCCACCGTGGTACAACAACCGAGTTAGAAAACTGCTGCGGAAGCAAAGGGAACTTCACAGCAAACATAAACATAGCCAAAGCCTTGCAGACAAACAAAAATTACGCGAAGCGAAATTTAGTGTGAGGAGGGCTATGCGAGAGGCGTTCAATGAATTTGAAAGTAAAGATCTATGTACTGACTTGGCAGAAAATCGTAAGAAATTCTGGTCTTATGTCAAAGCGGTAGGTGGATCAAAACAAAATGTCCAGATACTCCGTGACCAAAATGGTACTGAAACAGAGGATGACAGACTAAAGGCCGAAATACCAAATGTATTTTTCCAAAGCTGTTTCATAGAGGAAGACTGCACTGTAGTTCCTTCTTTAGATTGTCGTACAGGTGACAAAATGGTAGATATCGAAATAGATGACAGAGGGATAGGGAAACAATTAAAATCGCTCAAAAGAGGAAAGGCCGCTGGACCTGATGGGATACCAGTTCGATTTTACACAGAGTACGCGAAGGAACTTGCCCCTCTTCTTGCAGCGGTGTACCGTAGGTCTCTAGAAGAGCGTAGCGTTCCAAAGGATTGGAAAAGGGCACAGGTCATCCCCGTTTTCAAGAAGGAAGGTCGAACAGATGTGCAGAACTATAGACCTATATCTCTAACGTCGATCAGTTGTAGAATTTTGGAACACGTATTATGTTCGAGAATAATGACTTTTCTGGAGACTAGAAATCTACTCTGTAGGAATCAGCATGGGTTTCGAAAAAGACATTCGTGTGAAACCCAGCTCGCACTGTTCGTCCACGACACTCAGAGAGCCATAGACACGGGTTCACAGGTAGATGCCGTGTCTCTTGACTTCCGCAAGGCGTTCGATACAGTTCCCCACAGTCGTTTAATGAACAAAGTAAGAGCATATGGACTATCAGACCAATTGTGTGATTGGATTGAAAAGTTCCTAGATAACAGAACGCAGCATGTCATTCTCAATGGAGAGAATTCATCAGAAGTAAGAGTGATTTCAGGTGTGCCGCAGGGGAGTGTCACAGGACCGTTGCTATTCACAATATACATAAATGACCTTGTGGATGACATCGGAAGTTCACTGCGGCTTTCTGCAGATGATGCTGTGGTATATCGAGAGGTTGTAACAATGGAAAATTGTACTGAAATGCAGGAGGATCTGCAGCGAATTGACGCATGGTGCAGGGAATGGCGAATGAATCTCAATGTAGACAAGTGTAATGTGCTGCGAATACACAGAAAGATAGATCTCTTATCATTTAGCTACAAGTTAGCAGATCAGCAACTGGAAGCAGTTAATTCCATAAATTATCTGGGAGTAGTCATTAGGAGTGATTTAAAATGGAATGATCACATAAAGTTGATCGTCGGTAAAGCAGATGCCGGCCTGAGATTCATTGGAAGAATCCTAAGGAAGTGTAATCCGAAAACAAAGGAAGTAGGTTACAGTACGCTTGTTCGCCCACTGCTTGAATACTGCTCAGCAGTGTGGGATCCGTACCAGATAGGGTTGATAGAAGAGATAGAGAAGATCGGAGAGTAGCACGCTTCGTTACAGGATCATTTAGTAATCGCGAAAGCGTTACAGAGATGATAGATAAACTCCAGTGGAAGACTCTGCAGGAGAGACGCTCAGTAGCTCGGTACGGGCTTTTGTTAAAGTTTCGAGAATATACCTTCACCGAAGAGTCAAGCAGTATATTGCTCCCTCCTACGTATATCTCGCGAAGTGACCATGCGGATAAAATCAGAGAGATTAGAGCCCAGAAGAACAATACGAGACTGGAATAGAAGGGAGAACCGATAGAGGTACTCAGGGTACCCTCCGCCACACATCGTCAGGTGGCTTGCGGAGTATCGATGTAGATGTAGAGGTGATCGCTACACACCTCCATTGCCATTATCTGAAGTTGCCATTACTTTGAAGGAAGAAGGGTATAATATTCCTTCGAAAATCTATTTATTCCGAGACGACTGGAAGCTGTTTTGAGTGTCACTGTGTTTCCTACACCTTATTAGGCACGGTAATGTATCACGCTGTTGGTGTTTACATAGTCTTGTATAACCCACGTATATAAACACATGGGAAGATAGTTCCACTGAAACATTGGTTAATTTCTAAATAGGAGAAGCAAACACGAGGGTTGGAACTTTAATAGTGGCAACTATTTATTTACAACTCGTACAAAATAGATACGTGTTTCAAAGTTTTACTGACCTTCGAAGTAGTCACCAGCATTCTGTATAACCTGTTGCCAGCGATGTGGAAGTCGTAGGATACTCTTAGCAGTACCAGTTGTGTTGACAGTTCGAGAGGCGCGGTCTATTGCCCGACGAATTTGTAACTGTTCTGAAGCGAATGCCGTGAAGTGGTCCTTCAGTTTAGAAATCGAATTAAACTTACGATGGCCTAAGTCAGTGGAGTACAGTAGGTAGTTTAGCATTTAGTAGCCCCATCAGTCAAACAAATCAGTAACAGCTTGGACTATTCATTTTTGGAACACAACCTACGACCGGCTTAGAGACAGATGTGATGACACTTTCTGCAGGACCTGACCATCATTTTGCAGGAGAATGCTCAAGCACGTACAGTGGAAGCTGTTACTGATTTGCTTGACTGATGGGGCTGCTAAGTGCTATACCACCTACTGCACTCCCCTGACTTAAGTTCAACTCGATTTCTAAACTGAAGGAAAGACTTCGCAGCATTCGTTTCAGAACTGCTACAAATTCGTCAGGCAATAGACCGCGTCGCTCGAACTGTCAACACAACTGGCACTGCTAAGAGTATCCTACGACTTCCACATCGCTGGCAACGAGCTTTACACGGTGGTGGTGACTACTCCGAATGTCAGTAAAACTTTGGAACACGTATCTATTCTGAACGAGCTGTAAATAAGTAGTTTCCACTATTAAAGTTCCAACCCTCGTATTTTCCATTAAGTTGGTAAAGTGAGCTCTAATATAAGTTACACGACGACTGTGGTGTCCCCTTTGTTGCGTGAAGCTACTTGTTGCAAGACAGGTATAAATCGCTCCTCATGAATTGCGCCACATCAGAGCCACAAATTCATTGTGTGCCAATGTTCCTCTCTCATTGTTTACCAAATCCCATCAGCTTCTGAGACCAACCACAGTTGCAAGCAGCTACTGCATTCCTCGTCCCTTTACGACTACTTTTTGTCCTAGACTGAACACATATGGATGCTCCATAAACGTTGGACTGCAACTACAGCCTATTTCAGTACTTCGCCAGCTAGGCATCCTCAGAAGTATGGTGTTGAAGTGGATCACCCCTGTCCTGGGTCGAAGTAGGAACTTGAACGACAACGCCTTGAGATTTATCTCCTTCTGACACACAATACAGAAACGCTCGATTAACCGTATACGATGTCCTCTGCCAACAAAATGGACCGATTACCGGCCTGTGGAAGTTGGTCAAACGTAAGATCCTCATTAATAGTTACTCAGTGGGAGTGTATCACATTTGTTCTGTAACTATGCTAGCCGGAACTAAATAGGTTACTCAATTGATCCTACGCTCGCAATTATAAATATGGCAAGTCTTCAAATGAAACATAAATGAAATTTATTATTCACAGTTATGATAAATACCTTTGTATTAATAATTTCAGGGAACACCAATTTTTGGTAACTTGATTATTCATTTATCAGCGAAAAATCCAACAAACGGTGTAGCCTCCTAACAAAAAATAACACATACAATCAAAGTTCAATAGCTCGTTAAATGAAGCATAATTTTCAGTAAGAATTAATAAAGTCTTTTATAATAACCAAAAACAATTCTATGTTCCACCTTGGCTCATAGTGTTGCCTTCGCAAAAGTTTGTGTCCCGATTTGCTGCTACAATCCAAGTTCGGAAACTTAGCAATTGTGCTATCCCCACAAATGTTGAATTATCGAGCGGCAGTCTTGCTGCCCAATTTCTATCGCATGATTACCAGAAATCAACAGAGAGATACGCACAAGTTACTATTTGACCATCTTGGAACCGTGTGCCCTAGTGCGATGGTGCGCGGTCTTGCGTACTCTTGTGAGTCCGCCCAAAAATTTAACAATATATTGCAAATTCAAATCAGAAGATACTTATGTATAATAGTACATCTTGCAACCCTCCATTGTTGGCAAAGTAATATGTTACATCCGAGTAACAGAACAAAAAAGACGAAAACCATTTTTTCAGATTGTACAGAAGAACATTAAAAAAAAGAAAAAAGAAAGAAAAATGCTGCGCGGACACCTGAGATGCCTTTGTCTATCACACCTGCTGATAGTCGTACACCAAATGCCTTTCTTCTCAGACACACGCTATATCGAAATCCCAAAAGGTCACCAATTCAGTGAGTGACACGTTTAAAATGAGTGGCTAATGAATCAACGAAAGTTTCTAGCCAACACCAAAGCTAAGGAACTCTAAATCTTCACCTCATTGATCTACATGAGAAACATAGTAAAATTTAAGCGCTCTAACATGTATTCCTGAACAGAAGGCGTGTCTGAGGAGTGTGGAAAATCGCGCACGTGAGTGCTGAGTGACAGCGGGGTGTACGTACTCGGCATTCGAAATGTAAGTAAACAAGAAACAATTTGAAACTTTATAAATTGCAGTATAAAATAAAAGAAGATTTGAATTCGTACATCAATTTTCCTGTGTCTTGTGCTATTTGTACCCCCACAAATATCTGAATAGCTCTGTACTTCAAGTGATGATGATAATGTCATCAATATCTGACAACTACTCCACTACTCTCTCTCTCTCTCTCTCTCTCTGTGTGTATGTGTATGTGTGTGTGTGTGTGTTTGTCTTGTCAGTCTGGTGTCCAACCACGACTAAAAAGTAGGGGCAAAATGCTACATTTCTGTGTCACATCCATTCTAATCCGACCGCTTCTTTCCTCGTCTTCCAGTTTTATTGTTCCCTCTTGGTTCTTGCTCAAACTGTATACAAATAGTCGCGCTCTGTAGCTTACTTCTATTTTTCTCAGTGTTTCGAATATCTTACACCATTGCACACTGTCGAACCTCTTTTCTAGTTCGACAAATCGTATGAGCGAGTCTTGATTTTTCATTAGTGTTCTTTCCATTATTAAGCGCATACTCAGAACTGACTCAGTGGTGCGAAATCCGAACTGATCGTCATCTATAAGCAATTTGAGTAGTCGTTTGGTTTCCAGTGCCCCTTCCCCTTTCCCCAATGATTTTAGAAATTCCGATAAAGCGCTATGTATCGTTTCTGCCTCATTTTACCTCAAGTCCTCCAGAAGTCTTTCAAATTCTGTCGCTAACAGTAGATCTCCTATGTCTTCCTCATCGACTACAATTTCTTCTTCTATCATATTATCAGACATGTCCTATCCCTTATACAGGCATCCAATGTGCTCTTTCCACCTATCCGCTGCAGAATTTCTATTGCACTGTTAATGTTGTCACTCTTACCTTTAATCTCACAGAAGGTTGCTTTGACTGCTCCTAGTGCTGAGTCGGTTCTTCCGATGACCATTTCTTTCTCGAGTTCTTCATATTTTTCCTACAGCCATTTTTCTTGGCTGCCGTGCACTCCCCTCTAATTTGATTCCTAAGTGATTTATAATTCTGTATTCCTCTCTTTCCCTGAAAATTTTCATCCTTTCGTCGATGAGCTGAAGTATTTCTTCTGTCAGGCAAAGTTTCTTTGGAGTTACTTTCCTTCTATCTATATCTGACTGCCTTTTCGATAAATGTCCGGTCCTCTTCAACTGAACTGCGTAATTTGATATTCAAGATCGCAATATCAACATCCTTAACGCATTTAAGACGTGTCTCGTCATTCCTCAGTACTTCATTGACCCCTTTCCACCCACACTGATTCTTCCGCATGATTCTCTTAGACTTCAGCCACTCTTCATCACCTCGGGCATGGGTGTGTGTGTGTGTGTTTGTCCTTAGGATAATTTAGGTTAAGTAGTGTGTAAGCTTAGGGACTGATGACCTTAGCAGGTAAGTCCCATAAGATTTCACACACACACACCTAATATTCCACGCTCCGACTCGTAGAAAGTTATTCCGTTCTTACTTATTCCATCATTTTCCATTGCTACCTCCCCCTTGTCAGGCCCTCCCAGCGATCCGAGTGGGCGACTAATCCGGAATCATTTGCCAGCGGAGAGATCATCATGAGATTTTTTCCACTGACAGGCCGTATCTTCTACGTGTCTTTAATGCAGTGGTTTCCATTGCCTTCTGCGTCCTCATGCCGTTGACTATTGCTGATTCTTCCGGCTACTAAGGGCCGTTTCCACCCCAAGGGCAACTGAGTCCATTCATCGGTCCTCTTGCATTTCTTATAATGGAAGTCTTCGACCGTCATTGCTGATGATTTTTATTCAGAAATTTAACAGCGGCTGGGTTAGAACCAGGAACCCATGACTTAATATTACTAATCAAAGACGGTACCGCTAGACAGCAAATTTATGTGTAATTATTCGAAGTGAAAGTTCGCAGCAGAGCTTCTGTGAAGTTAAGAAGTTAGGAGACGAGGTACTGGCAGAACTGAAATTGTGAGGACACGTCGTGAGTCGTGCTTGGGTAGCCCAAATGGTAGAGAACTTGCCCACGAAAGGCAAAGGTCTCGAGTTCGAGTCTCCGTCAGGCACACAGTTTTAATTTGTCAGGAAGTTTCAGTTAAGGCAGTGTTTGATGTTAATAGTCTTTTTTTGTCTTCTTTATTTGTGCTAGTCTGCTTCGTATGTTCTCCTTCTTTCGGCCATAATGTGTTATTTTGCTTCCAAGATAACAGAGCTCGTTTACTTCATCTACATCGATAGTCCACAAGTTGAGTAGTTTATTCTGAGATAATTTCTGATACTTCTTATTACTTTTGTCTAGGTTCGGTTTACTCTCTATCCAGAGCGTGGGCTTATTTAACTGTTTTTTTAGATTTGTAAGGTCCTGCCGGCCGGGGTGGCCGATCGGTTCTCGGCGCAACTGTCTGGAACCGCGCGACCGCTACGGTCGCAGGTTCGAATCCTGCCTCGGGCATGAATGTGTGTGATGTCCTTAGTTTAGCTACGTTGAAGTAGTTCTAAGTTCTAGGGGACTGATGACCTCAGAAGTTAAGTCCCATAGTGCTCAGAGCCATTTGAACCATTTTTTGAAAGGTCCTGGGTTGGGTTTATCTTTGTCTTTCACTAAAGGTAGCAATGTCATCAAAGAATCTCATCATTCATATCGTTTGACCCTGACTTTTAATTCCACTCTTGAACGTTTGTTTTACTTCTGTTTTTGGTTGTTCGATGTATCTACTGAACAGTAGAGGTGACAGACTAACTCCCTGCACGGTATTCCTTCTAAAATGAGCACTTCGTTCTTGGTCTTTCATTGCATGTTCATAGAAACATTCTGCTAACTAACTATTCTAATTCATAGGAAGTAATGAAACAGTGGTTGTTTTATACCAAATTAGGTTTGAAGTAAATGCCTTAAGGGATTGTGTACTTACGTGAATAGGAAGAGACCACGCATATAGTCTTGCATGCTGGCCACGAGGTTGACGATGCAGAAGCCAGTACCTTCAAGCGGCTTCCACAGCAACTGCAACAGACAACGACCATGTGTTACGCCCGATCCTACTGACGTGTGTGTGTGTGAGGGGCGGGGGGGGGGAGAGGAGGACGGGGAGAGAGGGGGGGGGGGGGTTGAGAAGGTACTCTGCTGACGCACATGTTGCGCAGCAGTGTACGCAAACAACAGAGATGTGTAGTCAGGAATAGCACGGGCGGTGCGGGTTCCCCTGTGGACAACACGAGCAAAGCTGCTTGCTCTCCCACATACGAGAGAACGACGGTGCCTGAGCGAGTACAGCACTCGCTAATTCAATCAACTAGCTGCACAGCGCAAAACTGTTACGGGTGTGTCTAATGATCACTGTTAATGGTAGAAAATCGAATTACTATGTACCAATAGAACAGATGGCGGACTGTTCCAATGTAGAATTTTTCGCAGCCCTAGCCTCAATACAGCATTCTGCACTTTTACACCATCTTTTTATTCAATCAAAATACTGGTTTTCGGAATTAGCACTATGGTTTGGCTGCCGAGATAATCTGATACTTGCGCTAGTAATTGTGCGGACTGTGCAGCAACGCCGAGAATATACTTTTCGTAAATTTGTTGTTCGATTCGGGTATTTATTACCAGGTTTTGATATTTCCCTTTTAGTCCTGTCTGTCTGTTCTTTTTTTTTTTTTTTTTTTTTTTTTTTTTGCCGGAGGAAGTCTAATTTTTATAGGCGCTGAGGGTGTCACAAATGTAGTGCTGATAATATTTTGAAAGCGCAGGGCGTCGAATTGTACATACTTGTCCCAGAAACGCACTGGTCATACTGCAGTTTGATCTCTATATTCCTAAGGTATTGGCATCCTATCTTTGCACCCACGACATTCACTTTCGGTCTTCATTTCAGTGTGATACATACCCTTTGTGTCGTTTCTGTCTGAGATTCAGGTTTCGTTCCTTACAATTCGGCGTTAACGACACCCCAGTACCTGCCTTTGTAGTTTGCACGCGCAGTTGTGTAGAACTCCAGCGTCCCTAATCAATGAGACTTCTTCCTTAATTTTTGTTATTTAAATGCATATATAATATCATTCCAACTATAATTGCTTCCCTTGGTCCATTAACCACATTAGTGGGGTCTGAGAGACGCCATGTATTTATCACGTTGTATAATGTCGCTACCTAAACTTAAGTTGACACTGAAATGCACTGTAATTTTAGAGTGGCCGGTGTGGCCGAGCAGTTCTAGGCGCTTCAGTCTGGAACCGCGTGACCGCTACGGTCGCAGGTTCGAATCCTGCCGCCTCAGGCATGGATGTGTGTGATGTCCTTAGGTTAGTTAGGTTTAAGTAGTTCTAAGTTCTAGGGGACTGATGACCTCAGATGTTAAGTCCCATAGTGCTCAGAGCCATTTGAACCATCTGATCACATTCTTGTTCGAACTCTGGAAGAGAAGGAATGAGTCATCTAGTTATCGAGTGTTTGGTACGAAATTCAGGTCGAACAGTGGTAATATGGCAACACTGTAGTCACATGTACGACAGGCACCTTCATTCAAAACATTATAATCGGCACTGAAATGTGGCGGGGTAAAGAGGAGCGAAACTATTCACTTCAATTATGTGACTCCGCTTCTCGTCGGAAAAGTAATAATTCAGTGCTCCAGAATGAGTAAAGTAGGAAATTGCTCAGAGAATAAATAAATCTTTAAAATTGCGATATTAAATCCCATTGCATTCCATATTCTGCGCTTCTATTGATCAATTGCGTGTGATGAGTTCAAGATCTGCTATAACTACCGCCTAACTTTAGGAATCCCTATGCCGTAACATGCAAAATAAAATCAGTGAACAAAAACAAATACGCCTACACCAGAAATTGCAGGAAAAGAACCCAGAACTATTCATGTTGCACTAACTAGACAACACCATTACACTGCACCGAGTGAAGATACTAATAGTGCATATGGTTAGTATGTTTCGAGACTGCCATCGTCTGGCCATAGGTTTTTTATAGAACGAAATATTATTGCCAATATTTTGCTTGCCAGTGTACAAGGAATTATGCTTTGAAGTCCGAGTGCGTGGATCTTGTACGATGCTTCAATGGGGAGGAGTCTCAGTCACACACTTTTCTTAAATTGAAGGAACCGTACAACCGTTGCTAAATCGACAGTGTTTTTATTGCTTACACGAGCGGCACCGGAATATCCAAATTCCGTTACCATTATCGGGTGTAAACTGTAGGGATCTAAAGGATATATTACAAGAGTAGAGCAACCAATCCTTAATAAATTGAAAACGTAACAGGTAAGCAACTGTACATATTTAAGGCCTTTTTTTGTTTTAATGTCGTTTTGGTAAATGACTTTGTTCCCTTTTTCATAACTGAGACACAAAACTTACGTTCCATGACAACACTGGAGTGGAAGATGACCTCAGTCAGTGAAGTGGTTTCTATGTGAATAACATCCCGTTTCCTTTTTTCTTAAGTGTGTATCGGCGCTTATCCGTTACATTTTTAATTTTTCGAGGATTTCTTGCTCTAGTCTTGTAATAAATTCTTTTAATCCTCATAGTTTACACTCGATAATTGAATTTTAGTACAGGGAAACCAGTTGTGTAAACAATAAAGATATTGTTGATTCAGCCGAGTCTTTCAGTTTACAACATGAGCTTGTACAGCTATAGCTGCGCCACAAGCAGATGTCTGTTAGGGCATACACACTTCATCGTTTGGGAGGGTAAATGTGAGTCTGAATTAAATGTTTAACATGCAAATGAAGAATCGAAGTGCAGTGCATCTCTAGTTGGACTTACCGAAGACAGTGAAGATGAAAATCATGACCTAGGTAGTTAATACTTCAAAAAGACCCGGTTTGGCAGTGGTCGAAAGCATGTAAGGCACATACCTGGAAAGGTACATCATTGAACTCAGACTGAAAATACTATGCTCATTTTACGATCACAGACAAAAAATACCGTCGGGCATCTATAATCTTCAGATGTATGAAAAGAAACGAATCTGAGTGTTGCTGTTTCGAAATTAATGTAATCGTTACGTTATTTTTTTTTAATGTTCATTCAATGAAGTCATTAGTCTCCACGACGATAAAGATGCTGTATTCACTTTCATCTTCATGCAGTGATAAGTGTGGATAACGAGTAAATCCGAATAGAAATGATCGTAAAATACGAAGATGAGCCTCCTACATTATTCTTCAAGGTCATTTACCTGTAAAACTTTGCGTATTTGTGCAGTCGCTGAATAAGACGATTATGGCCTGCAGATTCGCAAGAATCGCAATGACGTATTAATTGGCGAAAAGGTCAAAATTTTCTCGGAAACAGATATTGCTGAATTCTAAATTTTTGCCTTACTTCTTATAGTAGTGCAAATGTGGGTTTGAAAGACAGCTGAAACACAGTAGAATCAGAGCTACGAGGCAGGTGTTGGGAACTCAATTGTTGAGTAGTGTACAGATTTTGCGGTACGCTGTTGCAAAAGCGAAGACGCTAATTTTGGCTCAGTTTATTATTCTGTCTATGGTATCGTAAGGAACATGGTGCAATCAGATTCTTACGCCGTTAGCCCACTACTCATCAAGAGGGCTGGTAGGGATTCTTTTTCCATTATCGGGCTGAAAGGCAGACTTGTATTGCTCAAAACATTTGCTCAAAATATCATTTGGGTAGGCAGGTTGTTTATACAGATGGTAGTCTAAATCCGTGAGTGTCGTTAATGACAGGTGGCTGCTTTATGACCAAGGAAAAAGTAATGTCACGCTTTAAATTAGTGTCGCCGATGCCGCCATTAGAGATGGAACGTAAGTTCCGACTCTGGAAGGACGGGGAATGAAATTGGTCATGTCCTTTTCACAAGAACCATTCCGACATATATTTTAAATAATTGAGAAGAAAACGGGAAACCTCACTTTGGACGGAGATTTTATGGCGAATGGGATCGGTGTAAGATGGTTGTTTTTTGATGATATTATTGGATACGTTAGTATTTGCAAAGGAGAACTGCGGTCAGAGAAACACTTGTTAGGCAACAGTATCTGTGTCTGGGATGGCAGAAGCAGCACTGTGCAGCAGGCAGGAGTTCGTTGAGTGTACTGTGTATTGGATAGACAAACTTTTGGAGCTGCAGATTTGTTACGGGGAGGAACGATAACTCAGAGCACTGGTTGGATAGCATACGGACACAAAAAAGGTTTTTGAAATGAAGAACAAGGTATCATTTGATGAGGTGAAAGTTTTATTTTTATTCTTGTAGACTTGTATTGTTGTTCCACTTTACCTTCGTAATAGGCAAGTTCTTGATAATTTTTCTATTGATTGGCCTTCTGAGTTAATTCACTGTACCATCGAAGTTATCAGATTAAATGAATTTTCATGTAATAGTGTATAACAGTTTTCTTTGGTAAGTTCCTTCCTAACTGAAATTTCAGAACTTAAACGTCGAGTTATGTGTTTCATTGGCATTCTGTGTCAAGATTATGAACCCAAATTCTATTACCCAACTGTAACCAGATTCTAGCACGATTTATTTAGCTGTTGTGGAGTCTTGGTGTGTTGCTGTTCCTGCCAGTACTTCATTTTGCAGGTGATATTCATAATAAGTGATTGTTTCGTTTCCTCTGTGCAATGTAGGTTCTGCCAGTTGCTTTATTTTACTAGGGACATATGACAGTGCGAAAAATTTCGTGTGTTTCAAGTCACATTCTTATACAGGTCGACATTTGTTTTTTTATACAGTTACGTTTTTTAAACAGTTCGCAGATGGTTCAGATGGCTCTGAGCACTATGAGACTTAACTGCTAAGGTCATCAGTCCCCTAGAACTTAGAACTACTTAAACCTAACTAACCTAAGGACATCACACACATCCAAGCTCGAGGCAGGATTCGAACCTGCGACCGTAGCGGCCGCGCGGCTCCAGACTGTAGCGCCTTTTACCGCTTGGCCACCACGGCCGGCACTGGCCAGTTCGCACTTACCAAGTCTACTGAGCGCGAAATTATTGGTCTGCTTATTTATTCGCTTATGAATGAGATCGGTTTCCACACACACAGGATTCCTTTCAATTTCATGTAAGTGATGTAGCTTTGAACTCAGTTGCGTATTTTGGTTGTCCATTCAGATGCCCAGGTTTGTATTCACGATAAAACACACACAAGTAAAGGCTACTCACTTACATCGGTCATGTGCTTTTCACAACAACTATTCCTGCATTTATCTTCATTGATGAGTAAACCATGGTAAACCTCAATTTTCTTGGAGGTCTTGACCTTCGTTCTTCCGAGTGAGAGACATTGTTTCACCAATACGTCACATCGCTCAGGAGGATAGAGTCAGTCTGTGTTTCAAGGTGGTTTTCCATACTAGTCAAACCAAATGATCTGCTAGTTCCCATTCTTGGCCTTAGAGTCACAACACACAATCAGCTGTAACACACACTTCGAATGTTTACACCATCTCATACAGACACTGTACACGTGATTGCCCCTACAGGACGACCGAAAACTTCTACGTTTTCTCGATGAGGTCACCGATCGCGAAATGAAAAAGTAACTACAATCGCTTAGTAGTGGAAGGCCTCTTAGGACGGGATAAGATACCTGTAAGTTTCTACGGAAATTAAGCAAAAAAATGTACTCCCCATCTAGCAGCAATTTTATCGTAGATCTCGGGAGAAACGGACGGTACCTAGAAAATGGAAGCAAGCGCGGGTCATTCCCGTTTTCAAGAAGGACCCCCAGGACAGATGCACATAATTAAAGGTCCACATCGTTGACGTCAATCTGTCGTAGACTTATGGAACATGTTTTACGCTCAAGAATTATGATCAACATGGATTCCACAAACAGAGATCTCGCGAAACTGACATGTCTCTGTTCCTCCGTGAGAGACAACAGCGCTCATACGGAACAAAATCGACAGATGTAAAGGTTGTTTCAGGGGTGCTTCAAGGAAGTCTGATAGGAGCTTGACGGTTTACGGCGTACATAAATGATGTAGTAGGAAGTGTCGGAAGCTCTTTAAGGGCGTTCGCAAATGATGGGGTTGTCTAAAGAAAGTGGTGACACCAGAAGACAGTATCGATTTGCCTAATATCCTGTAAAGGATTGATGAATGGTGCAGACTGAGGCAGTTTGAACGCAAAGAAATGCATCATATTGCGCCTACATAGGGAAAGAAATCCACTGTTGTACAACAACACTACTGATGACAAACTGCTGGGAATAGTGTACATAGGAGTTTACAGAGCGACCTTAAGCGGAAAGACCACATAAAACAAATCGTAGGAAAACCAGATTCCAGACTGCGAGTCGTAGGAAGAATCTTTGTGAAATGTAACTCATCCACGAAGGAAGTAGCTTACAGTGCGGTTGTTTTACAAGATATTGAGTACTGTTCATCAATATGGGACCCTTATAGAGTAGAACTGATAGAAGAGGTAGAGAAGGTCCAATGAGGAGCGGCACTTTCCGTCACGCGATCCTTTAGTCGGCGCGAGAGCGTAAGATAGCTGCTCAACAAATTGCAGTGACAGGCGTAACAAGAGAGGCGTTGTGCACCTGGAAAGGTTTATTGAAATTTGGAGACAGAACTTTCCGGGAAGAGTCGGACGACATTTTACACCTCACACACAACTAGCGAAGTGACCACGACGAAAAAATTTAAGAAATTAGAGCTAATACAGGGGCTTACCAACGATCATTTATCCCAGGCACCATTCGCGAGTGGAACAAGGAAGGGTGGATCAGTTAGTGGTATCAGACGCCCCCCCGCCAAATGCCGTTAGGTTGCTTGCGGTGTAGATGTAGGATCATATACAGTCTTCATACAGAACATTACTAGCACCTACGTAATAGCAGGTATGCCCACATTCAGCAAGGGTAACAGCTGTGGCCCGTCGTGGCATGGAAGCTGTGAGGCCTTGGTAGGTCGCTGGAGGGAGTTGTCACCACATTCGCACGCAAAAGTCACCTAATTCCCATAAATTTCAGGGAAGGGGACGATGAGCTCTAGCGCGACGTTCAATCACATCCCGGATGTGTTCCATCGGGTTCAGATCTGGAGAGTTGGGGGGGTGGGGGGTTGGGGCGGGGTAGGGGCAGTATATAAATTGGAACTCGCCACTGTGTTCTTTGAATCATTCCATCACACTACTGGCCTTATGACATAGCGCATTATCTTGCTGAAAAACGTCACTGCCGTCGGAGAACAAGATCGTCATTAAGGAGTGTACATGGTCTGGAACCAGTGTACGATACCCCTTAGCCGTTATGGTGCCTTGCACGAGCTCGAGTGCACCCATGGATATCCATGTGAATGTTCCCCAGAGCACCAGAGCATAAATGGAGCCGCTGCCAGCTTGTCTCCCTCTCGCATTACAGTAGTAAAGGAGCCATTCTCGTGGAACGCGAAGGATTCGCGCACTCTCATCGGCGTGGTGAAGAAGGAATCGGGATTCGTCAGACCAACGCTCTGCCACTTGGTCAACGTTCAGTGCCGATTGCCATGTGCCCATTTCAGTCGTAGCTGTAGATGTCGTGGTGTTAAAGTTGCATGCGTCATCGATTGTGGAGATCCATCGTTAAGAGTTTTTAGGGCACTGTGTGTTCAAACACACTTGCACTCTGCCCAGAAATAAAGTCTGATGTTAGTTCTACCACAGTTCACCGCTTGTCCCGTTTTACCAGACTTCAACTTACAACATCCGGCATCTTAAATGAGAGATAGCCGTCCAGCTCCACCACGTCTGGACGTTCGTATTACTTTGGTTTCGTCACGTGTTGAAGACACTCGCCACAGCTCTCCTCGAAAAGTCGCGCAGTTTCCGAAATGCTTTCGGCGATCTTTCGGATCGTCACAATCTGCTCTCGTTCGAATTCAGATAGATAGCGCTGCTTCCCCATTCTACACATGTACAGCACGCTCACTGATATTACACGCACCGTGCGTGTGTTTGACTAGTAGTTATCCCTCGCCAGATGACGCTGCTATCGTCTGTACGGGTTATATCGATAGTAGGTCGGTGGTCATAATATTCTGGCTGATCAGTGTAGGTTAATATGTTTCTAAATTCGTGAGTACTGGATTGTAATAGTAGACTTAGACTGTGAGAGGTATAATTAAATTACTCGTGTAAGTAAGATGAGTGGAAGCTAATTCTGAAAGCCATAACACGCTGAAATCCTCGGATGAATGAACACATGTTCATGTAACATTTGCAATTTACTTTCTTGAATATCTAACATACAGTATTACGCGTCAGTGTCATGGCAACAGGTATAGCGGTATAATATTCGTCTACAACGTAGCTGCAATGTTGCTAGGGCTTCAGTCAGCATCATAGAATATCTGTAAGTAGTTTCTATAACACTGTAATTTGCAAAGGATATGAAATCGAGTAAAAAGTCGGTTGAGCGGGAAATAAATAACCGTAGATTGCGCCCTTCATAATATGTTTGCCGCGCGGGATTAGCCGAACGGTCTGAGGCGCTGCAGTCATGGACTGTGCGGCTGGTCCCGGCGGAGGTTCGAGCCCTCCCTCGGGCATGGGTGTGTGTGTTTGTCCTTAGGATAATTTAGATTAAGTAGTGTGTAAGCTTAGGGACTGATGACCTTAGCAGTTAAGTCCCATAAGATTTCACACACATTTGAACAATGTGTCTTTTCACTACTACACGCACCTCTAAACGTCGAACAATTACTGCACTGCCTGAAGTAGATGAAGCGTTCTAGTACTGTAATCTTACACGATGTTCAGAATCTTCGACTGTTTATTCTACGCATCATCAAAGGCTTCACAGCCAGCAGTTGTGAGATTGCTCCCTGCAAATTGCTTTGGGAGTTACTTCGCGTTGCACTTTGCATTGTGCCTTTTTCCTTTTCCTTTGATCGGGATGTCCACATATTCTCTCTTTCTGCCTCTCTCTGGGGGGAAGCGCACACACACACACACACACACACACACACACACACACACACACACACACATACACACACAGTTTGTCAATTCGGCTTTTCTCTTTGTTTTCCGTTCAAAAGTACTTCGTGAGACCTCCTCGCAGTGTGAAAACCTTTTTCACAAGCAAAACGCTTTTTCCATTTGAGCAGAGGCCAATGCAGGAGGTGGAAGGCGGTGGACGGCGCATGGTGTGGTGGGAACGCATCAAGATAACAGGAATAGCAATAGAGTTAGCAGAAGGAGGAGCAGGCCGCGCCTTTGCCGGGAGAAACGTGTCCTAACGTAATTTCAACTGAAGACGCGCTCCGCCTCTGGGGATATTTCCAGGACGCGAAACTACGAGTCGTCCTCAAGAGAACAGCAGTTTCAGCAATATGAAGCACTTAAACTCATTAAAGTGCTACTATCCTTCTTCACCATTTGTTTTATCGTATAATTTTTTAGCCTTATGAGCATCTTACTTAAAGAGTGGAAAAACTATTTGAAACAGCTATATCGATGGTAGAAATAGTTCTAGCAATGTCGGCGAGGTAATTAACGTCATATTGGTTCGCAGCTCGTGGTCTAGTGGCTAGCGTTGTTGCCTCTGGATCGCGAGGTCCCGGATTTGATTCCCGGCCGGGTTGAGATTTCCTGTGCGCGGGTACTGGGTGTCTGTGTTGTCCTCATCATTTAATCATGACCATGCTTAACAGTGTCTAGACTGGACAATGTAAATATTTGGACTTCGTACGGGCACTGATGACTGCGGAGTTGAGCGTCCCACAAACCAAACATTACCATCAACGTCATTTTGAATGGCAATACAGACTGAGAATAAACATTAACAGGAATTTATTGAATATAAGGTCCGAGTGTTATGCAAAAAACTGTTTTCTTATATAAACAAAAAATAATTCAGCAATTTTGCGCCATCCTCAGCGGGTTTTCTTTATTTAAATCTATAAAAGTTGAACATGTTTTAATTAATAACTAATCAACGAAAACTAAATCTCACAGAGTTCTTGTCTGTAGTTGTAATTGTCTTTTTCTCTGTTTCTCTTCTTTTTACATTATAGAGTTATGCAGGACCTTCTGCAATTTATCGAGTATAAGTCAGGCAGACACTATAATGCAAAAAAAAAAGAAAAGAAAAAAAGATAATTACAACAACAAACAAAAACGGTTATGGGCTTTGTTTTCTTAGAGTAATTATCTCTTTAAACATGACGAATATCCAGCGTTATGGAGTAATTGCAGGGAAGCAACTTGTGTTAATCAGTACAACGGAAAAGCAGCCTAGATGAAATATGCAACATGGCTGTTTTTCCGTTCTATTGACTTAAAACATGTTCAAATAAAGAAGCCTCACTGAAGATAGGACAAAGTCGCTGAAACATGTTTGGGGTTGTATAAAGAAATAGAGTTTTGCGTAACAGGCGTAACTTACATCCAATAATTATTATGTGCCAACAGGGTCAGTACAAAAGGGGAAATACGAAATGATGAATAAAAACAGTAATAATAACAATAATAACAATCATAATGAGGTCGCTTGTGACGTTTGTGACTTTGATGGAATAAGCTGAAGAATTCATAGTCCTGTTTCACTGATTGGAACACATCACAGACGGAATATGACAGCACTGGCATCAGCAGGTGAATAAAACATGTTGGAAGGGAACGCGGAAAACAGTGCAGTTGTTGTCGCAATACGGAAAGGGAGCTATTTATCTGACGTCCGGAACGACATCACGTTTGTCTTTCGGGAAGTGGATGGAAACACTTCCTAAACGCCTAAGTCTCTAAACTATTCGCCTGCCTTTGTCATTAAAGCGTACCGTGCGTGGCAAAACGGTGGTATCCAAAACCGGCCCCGAAGCAACTTTGGGGCACCACGGGCCTTGAATACACTACTGGTCATTAAAATTGCTACACCACCAAGATGACATGCTACAGACGAGAAATTTAACCGACAGGAAGAAGATGTTGTGATATGTAAATGATTAGCTCTTCAGAGCATTCACACAAGGCTGGCGCAGGTGGCGACACCTACAACGTGCTGACGTGAGGAAAGTTTCCAACCGATTTCTCAATCACAAGCAGCAGTTGACCGTTGTTGTGATGCCTCGTGTAAGGAGGAGAAAGGCGTACAATCAAGTTTCCGACTTAGATAAAGGTCGGATTGTAGCCTATCGTGATTGCGGTTTATCGTTTCCGGACATTGCTGCTCGCGTTGGTCGAGATCCAATGACTGTGAGCAGAATAAGGAATTGGTGGGTTCAGGAGGGTAATACGGAACGCCGTACTAGATCCCAACGGCCTCGTATCACTAGCAGTCGCGATGACAGGCATCTTATGCGCATGGCTCTTACGGATCGTGCAGCCATGTCTCGATCCCTGAGTCAACTGATGGGGACGTTTGCAAGACAACAACCATCTGCACGAACAGTTCGACAACGTTTTCAGCAGCATGGACTATCATCTCGGAGACCATGGCTGCGGTTACCCTTGACGCTGCATCACAGACAGGAGCGCCTATGATGGTGTACTCAACGACGAACTTGGGTGCACGAATGTCAAAACGTCATTTTTTCGCATGAATCCAGGTTCTGTTTACAGCATCATGATGGTCGCATCCGTGTTTGGCGACATCGCGGTGAAGGCACATCGGAAGCGTGTATTCGTCATTGCCAAACTGGCGTTATGGTATGGGGTGCCATTGGTTACACGTCTCGGTCACCTCTTGTTCGCACTGACGGCACTTTGAACAGTGGACGTTACATTTCAGACGTGTTACGATCCGTGGCTCTACCCTTCATTCGATCACTGCGAAACCCCACATTTCAGCAGGATAATGCACGACCGCATGTTGCAGGTCCTGTACGGGCCTTTCTGGATACAGAAAATGTTCGACTGATGCCCTGGTCAGGACATTCTCCAGATCTATCACCAATTGAAAACGTCTGGTCAATGATGGCCGAGCAACTGGCTCGTCACAATACGCCAGTCACCACTCTTGATGAACTGTGGTATCGTGTTGAAGTTGCATGGGCAGCTGTACCTCTACACGCCATCCAAGCTCTGTTTGACTCAATGGCGAGGCGTATCAAGGCCGTTATTACGGCGAGAGGTGGTTGTTCTGGGTATTGATTTCTCAGGATCTATGCACCCAAATTGCGTGAAAATGTAATCACATGTCAGTTCTAGTATAATATATTTGTCCAATGAATACACGTTTATCATCTGCATTTTTTTCTTGGGGTAGCAATTTTAATGGCCAGTTGTGTATCATAGGTTAACGAAGGCTGCGGACACTTGTATGGACGAACAGAAGTGTAATTTTTGAGTAACCGACAGCCCGAATGAACTAAGTGGATATGAACGGGCCGGCTGGAGTGGCCGTGCGGTTCTAGGCGCTACAGTCTTTAGCGCAGCGACCGCTACGTTCGCAGGTTCTAATCCTGCCTAGGGCATGGATGTGTGTGATGCCCTTAGGTTAGTTAGGTTTATGTAGTTCTAAGTTCTAGGCGACTGATGACCTCAGAAGTTAAGTCACATAGTGCTCAGAGCCATTTGAACCATTTTGTGATATGAACGGCGTCTCCTCAAGGATCGTTCAGCAAGCGCCTTGTTCATGTACCTTTGCTGACTGCTGTTCATCGGCGTCGAAAGCTGGCGTTTGAAAACCAGTAACGCAACTAAATGTCCAATTAGTGGTCATGTGTAGCCTTTTCAGATGACAAATGGTCGATGGCGTGTACGGCGTGAAACGTCTAAAGGCAAGCACTCTCCAACAATCATCGGAAGTTTTCAGGCCGTATGAGGGAACGCAATGATCTGGGGAATGTATCCGTGGCATTCCCTGAGTAATATCGTCATTCTGGAAGGCCCAACGGATCGACACAAGTTGGAATCTGTCCTTTGGGACCATGTCTACATGTCCACCTCAACATACAGATTGGTTTTCCTCGGCACGATGGCATCTACCAACAGGACAACGCATCGTGTCACACAGCTCGCAGTAGAAATGCGTGTCATGAAGAGCGAGAGGATGAGTTTACCGTACTCCCATGGCTACCAAACTCCTCTGGTATAAACCAGTCGAGAATCTGTGCGACCACCTTGAGCAAGAGGCCACGGCACTTCAGTTGACATGCCATCGCATCCCTGTCGGTACCTTCCGGAACCTCAGTGGCTCTTCCTGCACGTCTCGCAGCTTCCGCGTTGCAAAAGGTGTTTGATCATTGAGAGGTCGTGTCATTAACTGGAGTATATACGTTTCTATATGTGTACCGACAGCATCTGACTTTTTCTCTCTTTCTCTCTATCTCTGTCTCTCTCTCTTGTTACAGGGAGCCCAGTGCAGAACGCTGTTACAACCGAGTCTTTTCAGGATAAATCGCACTCTGATACGTGGTTTCATAAAATACGATAGCCTATCACGGTTCAGCGACAGTTCCGAAGTGATTTTGTCGAGATCCGCGAGATGTAAAGGGCAGAAATGGATAGTATCAAACTCTCAAAGAGACTGCTATTGTTGGTGACAAGACAAAGAGGCGGCAGAACTAGAGAGAGTGACGATGCTGTTGATACCGTGCGCACAACATTTCAAAGCAGTCAGCGGTAAAAGACGCGTCATGTTTCCGGAGGAATAAAAATGGAAAATGTGTGGTAATGTCTTATGGGACCAAACTGCAGAGGTCATCGGTCCCTAAGCCGACACACTACTTAATCATACTTAAACTAAGTAACACTATGGACAACGCACACATCCATGCCTGAGGGAGGACTTGAACCTCCGACAGGGGGAGCCGCAAGAACCGTGGCAAGGCGCCCAAGACCACGCGGCTACTCCGCGCGGCACGAAGGAATAGACTCACATCACAGCATTATGCGTAAGACTTTACAACTACTGCATTTCCTTGCATAAAATCTGCCACTCCTGGAAGATTTGTACCAAGGGGTGCTGAATTTGCTAGAAACATGCTAATATGAATCGGTGCGGACAATGATTATCATAACGAAGTTTGTTTTTCCGAGCAAGCAACATTTCTCATCTCCAGAGAAGTAAACAGGAATGATGTCCAGTTCAGGGGTTCGGAGAACGCACATGTGACGGTATGGCTTATAATGGACAGCGCGAAATTGCGTGTGTGGTAAGGTGTAACGTACACCACAGACATTGGGCTGTTCTTTTTCACTGAATCATCCATTACGATAATACGTAACCTCAGTTACAGGAATTTGAAACATGGGTAATGTTTTAACAACATTGTACACCTAACATTGGGGGGTTATTTGTTCTCCAGTTCCTGGACGTAACCTTCGCGACACACAGATCGGTAGAGACGGCCCGAAATTATGTTCACCATGAATTGTTCGTGGGTTTACGGAAAGATGTGCAGTCAGTTACCACACGAGTACAAGATACCATGGAGTTAATGACGGCAGAGATGTTGGTAGAAACAGTGAGGTCAACTGAGTATGTCCTAGACATCCAACGGATAAGAAACGGAGCACATGTGAAAGCACATCCATAATAAATTTGTAAGAATCAAGGTGCCATTTGTAACAAAACGCGTAACGTATGCAACACATTTCCGTAGAAACAAGTAACTGAAATCAGGGAAAAACCTCATGCTCGTTCTGTATGTAAGCCACGCAGACACGATTGGTGAATCATTCTTTCTCTAAATGGGGAAAACCACTGACAAACGCAGCGCAGTTGCTATGGCTAGGCGCCACAGTTGCCATGTGGTTGTAGGAAATCTGAGCAGTAATGTCTAAGTTGTGTTATTTATACATGCAATGCATGCAGACAATGTAGTGTTTTTCCATGTTCGGAAAAGTTTTACAAAAGCTTGACACTCACAAGTAGTCGAAATAAGCTAATCGCGTGATAAAATTAAAATCACTTTACGGTCTGCTACGCACCATGTCTGCCCTTATTAAGCATCTGTTGGCTGTCATAAAAAGTTTGGGGTTTACAGATGCGCCAATTGACGACAATTGCAAGAGCTTTCGATCACCTAAACCTTGGTCGTTGTCAAATGGTATGACTTTCAGTGGGTTGCTGGTACTCTCCTATACAGACTAGATGCCTACATCGACATCTACATCTACATTCATACTCCGCAAGCTACCTGACGGTGTGTGGCGGTGGGTACCCTGAGTACCTCTATCGGTTCTCCCTTCTATTCCAGTCTCGTATTGTTCGTGGAAAGAAGGATTGTCGGTATGCTTCTGTGTGGGCTCTAATCTCTCTGATTTTATCCTCATGGTCTCTTCGCGAGATATACGTAGGAGGGAACAATATGCTGCTTGACTCTTCGGTGAGGGTATGTTCCCGAAACTTTAACAAAAGCCCGTACCGAGCTACTGAGCGTCTCTCCTGCAGTCTTCCACTGAAGTTTATCTATCATCTCCGTAACGCTCTCGCGATTACTAAATGATCCTGTAACGAAGCGCGCTGCTCTCCGTTAGATCTTTTCTATCTCTTCTATCAACCCTATCTGGTACAGATCTCACACTGTTGAGCAGCATTCAAGCAGTGGGCGAACAAGCGTACTGTAACCTACTTCCTTTGTTTTCGGATTGCATTTCCTTAGGATTCTTCCAATGAATCTCAGTCTGGCATCTGATTTACCGACGATCAACTTTATATGATAATTCCATTTTAAATCACTCCTAATGCTTACTCCCAGATAATTTATGGAATTAACTGCTTCCAGTTGCTGACCTGCTATTTTGTAGCTAAATGATAAGGGAACTATCTTTCTATGTATTCGCAGCACATTACACTTGTCTATATTGAGATTCAATTGCCATTCCCTGCACCATGCGTCTATTCGCTGCAGATCCTCTTGCATTTCAGTACAATTTTCCATTGTTACAACCTCTCGATACACCACAGCATCATCTGCAAAAAGTCTCAGTGAACTTCCGATGTCATCCACAAGGTCATTTATGTATATTGTGAATAGCAACGGTCCTACGACACTACCCTGCGGCACACCTGAAATGACTCTTACTTCGGAAGACTTCTCTCCATTGAGAATGACATGCTGCGTTCTGTTATCTAGGAACTCTTCAATCCAATCACACAATTGGTCTGATAGTCCATATGCTCTTACTTTGTTCATTAAACGACTGTGGGGAACTGTATCGAACGCCTTGCGGAAGTCAAGAAACACGGCATCTACCTGTGAACCCATGTCTATGGCTCTCTGAGTGTCGTGGACGAACAGTGCGAGCTGGGTTTCACACGATCGGCTTTTTCGAAACCCATGATGATTCCTACAGAGTAGATTTCTAGTCTCCAGAAAAGTCATTATACTCGAACATAATATGTGTTCCAAAATTCTACAACTGATCGACGTTAGAGATATAGGTCTATACTTCTGCACATCTGTTCGACGTCCCTTCTTGAAAACGGGGATGACCTGTGCCCTTTTGCAATCCTTTGGAACGCTACGCTCTTCTAGAGACCTACGGTACACCGCTGCAAGAAGAGGGGCAAGTTCCTTCGCGTACTCTGTGTAAAATCGAACTGGTATCCCATCAGGTCCAGCAGCCTTTCCTCTTTTGAGCGATTTTAATTGTTTCTCTATCCCTCTGTCGTCTATTTCGACATCTACCATTTTGTCATCTGTGCGACAATCTAGAGAAGGAACTACAGTGCAGTCTTCCTCTGTGGAACAGTTTTGAAAAAGACATTCACTATTTCGGCCTTTAGTCTGTCATCCTCTGTTTCATTACCATTTTGGTCAAGGAGTAACTGGACATTTTGTTTTGATCCACCTACCGCTTTGACATAGACCAAAATTTCTTAGGATTTTCTGCCAACTGAGTACATAGAACTTCAATTTCGATTTCATTGAACGCCTCTCGCATAGCCCTCCTCACACTACATTTCGCTCGTAATTTTTGTTTGTCTGGAAGGCTTTGGCTATGTTTATGTTTGCTGTGAAGTTCCCTTTGCTTCCGCGGCAGTTTTCTAACTCGGTTGTTGTACCGCGGTTGCTGTTTTCCATCTCTTACGATCTTGCTTGGCACATACTCATCTAACGCATGTTGTACGATGGTTTTGAACTTTGTCCACTGATCCTCAACACTATCTGTACTTGAGACAAAAAACTTTTGTATTGAGCCGTTTGTGACGTTACTGGCGGTCGTGACATTACCATATACGGGCGTACATTAAGTCGGCGTTTGATAGTTTGATACCGCTGCTTCAACCATGCTTTGACTGGATTCCATGTCACGTTGAGCTGCTGGCCGCCATCTCAGTTTAGGGTATTAGCAGTGATTTTTCTTTCAATGACTTCTTTAGTAACACAGTCCCAGAACCCGCTAGTGCGAACCACGACAAAAGCTCCGTTCAATTTTATGCCGTGCCCTTTTTGCCAAATCATGCTCCACTGAAGCAAATTTCTCGGAACAGGGTACATGATAAAACCTGTCATGCTCGTTCCAGCGTCTTTCTACAGTGCGTACTGTTCGTCCGACGTAAGAGTGACCACACTCCCAAGGTATGTAGTACAAACCAAGTGTTCTGCGACTATAACTGGTGTCAGTAACTGGCGGATTTTTGTTGGAGGCCGGAAGATCGATTTGATCTTCTATCTTTCCAGCAGCCGACTTATCTTGACCGACACGTAGTCACATAAAGGAAAGAAAGCGAGTTTCTTCTGCTGCTCCTAGTCAATGGTCTGATTGTGATTCTTGCTTGAAATCATTTCACATCTCAGACTCATTAACAGTAACGTCCAGTTCGCCATGGAGATAAAAAAAGACCGAACATTACCCATCCTAGGCTCCTCATCTGCCGCAAACGGAATGGTGGCCTTGGTCACAGCGTATATAGAATGCCAGCTCACAACGACTTGCAATTGCACACCATCAGCCATCAACAAACAGCACAGCAGCGCACTGTGTTAAAAAGACTGGTGCATCGCGCAAGAATGATATCAACGCTGTTAGCCTGCCCCACGAGCCACCCGAACAAGATCTTCAGGAATAACTGCTGTAAATAAATGACCACCGACGAGGAGCAGTCAAGGCAACTTGCTTTCTTGCATTTCTTTGCCTCAGTATCGGGGAGAATAAGTCGGCTGCTGATAATATCGATCTTCAGGCTTCCAACAAAATTCCGTCAGTTACTGAGACCAGTTATAGTCGCAGCATTTCTCAGAACAGCTGGTGTCTATAAAATACCTTTGGAGTGTGGTCATCCTTAAGTCGGACAAACAGTACGCACCGTGAAACAATGCAGGAAGGAGCGTGAGAGATTTTATTGCCTACGCTATCCCGAGAAATCCGCTTTAGCTAAGCATGTTTTGGAAGACTGTCATCGAATAAAATTTGACGAAACCTTTGTCGTGTTTTGCACTAGGGTTTCTGGGACTGAGTAATTAACCCACTGAAATAAAAGTCACTAACAACGTCCTTGATGCACAAGCCAGCTAGGAGCTGAGCGGGGCATTGGGTCCAGAGATTGCGAAGTTAAAGCGGACACATCGAACGACGAGTGAACGCATGTCCATATGTAGTGATGCAGCCAGCACAAGTGACATCACAGCCGGAAGCTAGTGTATGAAAAGGCGTACCAGCAGCCGTAGCACTTAACAATGGCCCAGGATTGCTTTGCCGAAAGCTTGTGTAACTTTACTCACTTTAGTAGTTAATGTATTTAAAAACCATTTCCTAAGTGTAGGAGAACAAATTGCTGAGAACGGTTTAAAAGAAAAAGCCAGACAGTACATGGAAGAGTCTGCTTTGTAAAAAATTAGTCAGATGAAGTTTCACCTAACAACCTGTTCCGAAATAAGTAAAATTATTAAATTTTTGAAAAATGAATGTTCTGTTGGAGTAGATGACATATCTAATAAGATATTAAAACAATGTGGAGCAATTACAACTGATGTTTTGTCTCATATGTAATGCATCATTAACATAAGGTATTTTCCCAGACAGGTTAAAATATGCCATTGTCAGGCCACTCTACAAAGAAGGCCACAGATGTCAATAATTATCAGCCAGTATCATTGCTTACAGCATTTTCAAAAATCTACGAGAAAGTAATGTTCTCAAGAGTGGTTAGCCATCTCAACAGTAATGGGATACTTAGTAAATCACAGTTCGGATTTCAAAAATGCTGATCCACTGAGACAGCAATATACAATTTCACTGTCCACATAATAGAGTCTTTAAGTAATAAAATGTCACGAATAGGAATTTTCTGTGACTTGTCCAAAGCTTTTGACTGTGTGAACCATGACATTATGTTACAGAAATTACAGTTCTATGGTATAAATATAATAGCATATGAGTTGTTTAAGTCGTACCTACAGAACAGGAAGCAAAATGTTTCCTTATATGGGTCAAGTGATTTAAATAAGTGTGCCACTTCATCTAACTGGGGTGAAATTACATTAGGTGTTCCACAGGGTTCAATCATGGGTCCCCTTCTGTTCTTGATATATGTGAACAACCTCCTTTCCTATCTGAAACACAAAACTGAACTGACGGTGTTTGCTGATGATACAGGCATCATTGTTAATCCTGTAAAAGAAACTTCAATTGAAAATGATACAAATAAGATCTTCAGAAAAGTCATTACTTGGTTTTCTGCAAATGGGCTTGCTCTAAAATTTGCAAAAAAAACACAGTACATCAAATTTTCTGCTGCAAAAGTGCAGTTCCTTCAATAAATATACCACATAAACAGAAGTCAGAGCATACTAAGTTTTTGGGTGTACACATAGATGATAATCTTAACTGGAAAATTCATATTTTGGATCTTCTAAAGCGACTAGGCTCAGCAACTTTTGCAGTCAGGATAATTGCCAATTTTGAGGAAACAGAAATTAGTAAGCTAACATACTTTGCATAGTTTCACTCTCTGATGTCATATGGAATAATATTTTGAGGTAACTCAACATTTAGACAAAAAGTATTCACTGCTCAGAAGAAAGTCGCTAGAATAATGTGTGGGATTCATAGTCGCACATCTTGTAGGCATCTTTTTAAAAGATTGGGAATTTTTACAACAGCTTCTCAGTACATTTACTCACTAATGAAATTTGTTCTCAACAATGTGGACCAGTTTAAAAACAACAGTGACATTCATGATTATAATACCTGTCTTTGGCACAGAAAGGGGTAAAATATGCTGCCATAAAAGTTTTCGTCAAATTACGAGATGAAATAAAATGTCTCACAGACAGCAGTAATAGCTTCAAAAATAAATTGAAATCATATCTCCTTGACAACTCCTTCCATACCATAGATGAATTCTTCAATAGGAATAAATAAATCTATAAATATAGTATACGCATTTTGTGCCATTTAAGGTAATGGGGTAAATAATAGAAATATTAATCCTGGACTCTGTAATGTTTTGTTTCATATGTGCATTTCTTGTGCACTTGACACGTTCCACATCATAACGGCGACCATACCGTGCGATTAATCAATGGAACACGAAAACAACTAACTTGAAGCGTCTAGAAACGGGGGGACTTCTTATTCAGCGCTACCTCCGCAAGACTCTGCATTCTTATACTACTATGGAACTGCAGAATCCATGTCACGTAGAATCTCTGATGTACTGCATTAGAAAGAAGAACCAACAAGCTATTGAGCAGGTGGTTTTAATGTTTTGGCTCGTCAGGGAATTATGGTGTAGCGATTCCTAAAAGAAGTACAGGTATACTGACAAAGCTAGGGGTTTAGGGATTTGCGAAGGTCTTTTAGGAAAAACAGTTGTGATGGGGTAGAGTATGAAACTTCCTGGCAGGTTAAAACTGTGTGCCGGACCGAGACTCGAACTCGGGACCTTTGCCTTTCGCGGGCAAGTGCTCTACCAACAGAGTTACCCAAGCTCAGCTGGTAGAGCACTTGCCCGCGAAAGGCAAAGGTCCCGAGTTCGAGTCTCCGGACGGCACAGTTTTAATCCGCCAGGAAGTTTCATATCAGCGCACACTCAGCTGCAGAGTGAAAATATCATTCTGGGTAGAGTTTGCATTGAAAACCAAGGGCCGAGATTATTGTTCTTCAAGACTGTTGTTAATTAACTGTCTTTTGAAGCTTGAGATTCGTACCAATTCTCTGATATGGCGACGAAGATCATTTCATAAACGAATTCCCATTTATGAAAAACAGTTTAGGGAAAGAGTATCACAGATATGATTTATTACTGTGCTATGAGTGTTTTTTGTTGTCCTAATGTTCAGTCAGAAAAAAGAAAGGACTGAAAATACACGTCGATCAAATGGTAAATGAGTCTGTCCTTGTGAATAGCCAAAATTTGGTTAGAAAATTCTAGCATGGTTTCTACTCTGTTCCATAGCAAAGGTGAATGCTTTTTAGCGTGCCAAATTAGGTTCATAACAGTAGGAGACGGCAGCAAAACCAAATGTAAAGAATTAATATCATGGCGGCTAACCCAGTGCATATGGAGGCATAAACCAGAGGTGTATCCAGCAGCTATTTGGAGACTTTTAGTACTGCTGGTTTTTGACAGCAGGTGACCTCCACCTAGACGGGCCCCAATAAGGAGGCGTGGCAACATTTTTGACCTATAAACACATAGCAGAGATTATGACTTGTGTGATATACTGTCTACGACCATAAGAAAGCAGTCTTTCATTTCAGTACTCATAAGAAGGCCATGTGATGTAACATATCATTAATCTATAAAAAATGATATACAAAATCTGGTACTCTTCCTAACCTATTGCCAAGAAGAAAGCATTTTTTTCAAAGGGAAGTTCTCGTTCATGTCAAGATAAATGAGCTGGACATACAGGGTGTCATCGGGTCTTTTGTAGCAATTTAAAAGAATATATAATTAGAACATTAAAAAACTTGAATTTCTTTTTGTTAGAATAATTAGTGATATGTCTGTTTGAACTTGAAAGAGTAAGCGCAACGTTTAACCACAGCACAATATTGAGTCACTTTTCATACAACTTTCCGGCGAAAATAGGTTCATTGCTAGAAAATACTAACTTTGCACAAACTTACTACTGAAATTCAGAAATTTACGGATTATGCCCATGTTTCCAACAGATTCCTGGCAATGTGAGATTCACCGTTCGATTTATCGTCAAGCTATCAGCAAAGAGCATTTGGCCGTTTACCAGAAAAACTCTTGGTGCGATAGTTCTTGGATACCCAGAGTGTACAGGATGAAACATCAAAAACTTGTACCTCAAATATTGCGGAAATGGGAAGTGCTATTGATATGCGGGTTTCGCAGAATGGAGGTTCGTATTCTTAGCGAATTAACAGACTGTAATAATATTTAGAAAGTTATTTACAAACAAACACCTGTCTAAATGGATCAATGCTTTTTGATGTTCGGATGTGTATGAATTCCTACGGGACCAAACTGTCGAGGTCATCGGTTCCTAGACTTACACACTACTTAAACTAACTTATGCTAAGAACAACACACACACACCCATGCCCGAAGGAGGATTCGAACCTCCGACGGGAGAGTCGTGACATGGCGCCTCTAACCGCGCGGCCACTACGCGTGGCTGCCTTTTTATATCAACGAACTAAGAGAAGGAGAAATTAGAATGTGAACATTGTTTATTCCAGTATTCTAGTGCAAGCCGTTTACAAGTTCCTACACCGACACTTGTACAATACATGTGGTAACACACCGTAAAGAACAACATAAGTGTTCGTACTGCATGGAATGTCTCATACAAGTAATTAGCATGTCGCAATACACTCAAGGAACACAGAAGCACATTATAAGAGAACATAGCATCGTACGTAGCAACTAAGCACGTTGAATGGCACAAACAAGTATTGGTGTGGAAACTTTCCAAATTACGGTACTTCGCAAACGACTTGCACTGGAGACCTGCGGCATACATCACTGACTTCCTAAATTACCCTACTTTCAGTTTGTTGATTTCAACGGGAATTGTTCCATTTAAGAAAGTATATGTCTGCAGCAAACTACACTTTCTAGGTATATTACTATCTGTTTATTGGCTAACAATACGTGCTACAGACTACCAACCCATTCTCTGAACGCCGGGCATTAAAAGCACAAATTTCAGATGAGTCGCCCTAAATATATATATATATATACACTCCTGGAAATGGAAAAAAGAACACATTGACACCGGTGTGTCAGACCCACCATACTTGCTCCGGACACTGCGAGAGGGCTGTACAAGCAATGATCACACGCACGGCACAGCGGACACACCAGGAACCGCGGTGTTGGCCGTCGAATGGCGCTAGCTGCGCAGCATTTGTGCACCGCCGCCGTCAGTGTCAGCCAGTTTGCCGTGGCATACGGAGCTCCATCGCAGTCTTTAACACTGGTAGCATGCCGCGACAGCGTGGACGTGAACCGTATGTGCAGTTGACGGACTTTGAGCGAGGGTGTATAGTGGGCATGCGGGAGGCCGGGTGGACGTACCGCCGAATTGCTCAACACGTGGGGCTTGAGGTCTCCACAGTACATCGATGTTGTCGCCAGTGGTCGGCGGAAGGTGCACGTGCCCGTCGACCTGGGACCGGACCGCAGCGACGCACGGATGCACGCCAAGACCGTAGGATCCTACGCAGTGCCGTAGGGGAACGCACCGCCACTTCCCAGCAAAATAGGGACACTGTTGCTCCTGGGGTATCGGCGAGGACCATTCGCAACCGTCTCCATGAAGCTGGGCTACGGTCCCGCACACCGTTAGGCCGTCTTCCGCTCACGCCCCAACATCGTGCAGCCCGCCTCCAGTGGTGTCGCGACAGGCGTGAATGGAGGGACGAATGGACACGTGTCGTCTTCAGCGATGAGAGTCGCTTCTGCCTTGGTGCCAATGATGGTCGTATGCGTGTTTGGCGCCGTGCAGGTGAGCGCCACAATCAGGACTGCATACGACCGAGGCACACAGGGCCAACACCCGGCATCATGGTGTGGGGAGCGATCTCCTACACTGGCCGTACACCACTGGTGATCGTCGAGGGGACACTGAATAGTGCACGGTACATCCAAACCGTCATCGAACCCATCGTTCTACCATTCCTAGACCGGCAAGGGAACTTGCTGTTCCAACAGGACAATGCACGTCCGCATGTATCCCGTGCCACCCAACGTGCTCTAGAAGGTGTAAGTCAACTACCCTGGCCAGCAAGATCTCCGGATCTGTCCCCCATTGAGCATGTTTGGGACTGGATGAAGCGTCGTCTCACGCGGTCTGCACGTCCAGCACGAACGCTGGTCCAACTGAGGCGCCAGGTGGAAATGGCATGGCAAGCCGTTCCACAGGACTACATCCAGCATCTCTACGATCGTCTCCATGGGAGAATAGCAGCCTGCATTGCTGCGAAAGGTGGATATACACTGTACTAGTGCCGACATTGTGCATGCTCTGTTGCCTGTGTCTATGTGCCTGTGGTTCTGTCAGTGTGATCATGTGATGTATCTGACCCCAGGAATGTGTCAATAAAGTTTCCCCTTCCTGGGACAATGAATTCACGGTGTTCTAATTTCAATTTCCAGGAGTGTATATATATATATATATATATATATATATATATATGTATGTATATATATGTATATATATATATATATATATATATATATATATATATATATATACATGCATGTGCACGAGTGTATTGCTACGTCTATGTTCGTAATGCCTAGCCTAGCTGTGAAGACCTGGTAGCTTAATAGCGACATATAGTTTTATTATCATCAAGTTTATAGCGAAATTTACGTGCGTCAGCTATAAATGAGGTGCGAATAACGGCTGCTAAAACCAGCCAGTGCTTTTACTTGTGCACGTAAATGAAGCAGAACGACCCACAATGGTAGCTGCGAACATAAACTGGCCAACAAGCAGAGATTTTGCTGAGCGTCACTGCGCGCTTCTTTGGCTTCGTGAATCAAGCAGTATTTCGCTGACTGGAAAAAGTGTGATATTTCAAGACTTTCTGTGATGCCACTTTGTCCTATCCATCACGATTGTTTCGTGATGCACCAGTGAATTTATGATATGATTGTATATCTGACTGAGAGGTACTTAAATAAAGTCACTTGATAAATGCAATGCAGTTGCCTGCTTCATTTTAAGAAATTGAAGTAGTCGATAAATACCTGTAGCCCAGATCGAAAAAGTACTGCGCAACACAACAATATAACTTCGTTACAGAGCGCCAGTCGCCCATCAACTTCATGCACTGATGAAAATGTGGCCAAAGCGATAGCGCTCCTGGACTTCGACCGGTGCTTAAACATTTGTCTGTTGGTTGATGAGTTGCGGATTTCGTACGGTACCACCCTAAAAAAATGGTAACGAGGATTTGGCCACGTGAAAGGTGTGCGCCACCTTTGTGCCAAAAGTCCTCAGTGACGAACAAGAACTGAATCGTGTGCAAATTTCCTAGGAAATTCTGAACTAGTCCAAGAAAACACAAATTTTCTTCACAATGTGCTTACCGGTGATTAATCGTAGTGTTTTGAGTACGATCCTGAGATCAAACGCCAGAGCTCTGAGTGCACACTGCCGATTTCCCGCGTCCGAAGAAAGCCACAATGAGCAGGTCAAGGGTCAAAAGCATGCTCATCTGCTTTTTTGAGCGTCGAGAAGTGCTTGAAAGGCTACGCAAACGCGTCCCCCGCGTGCGGCCAGACATCGCCGTTTGATGGAAGCTGCACCTTGACAACACGCTGTGTCACTGTGCACTGTGGGTGTTGCAACACCTAGCCAAGCACAGGGCTGCCACGCTGCCTCACCCTCCCTTCAGTCCAGATCTGTCACAGGCGGACTTCTTCCTCTTTCCCGGGCTCAAGCGGGACCTCAAGGAACACCGATTCGGCTCTGCAGGAGACGTTCAAAACGACGTGAACGCCGTGACAGCGTCTCTAAGGAGAATCACGGAAAACGAGTTCCAGAAGGCAAAGATGCTACTTAAAGAAATACTAAGGATTTGGACCAGTTAGTTCAATAAAAAAATTTAAATTAATTCAGTCCTACTACTTACTGATCACACCCTGTTACTTTTGTTGGATGCAGGCAGTTCTTTCTATGGAAATTTGCTGATTTGTTTGGGCTCAACCATTCCTTTATTTTCCTTATTTTAACAAGAAGATCCCATTTCTAGTCACCAGTAACGATATACACCAGGTGATCAAAAGTATCCGGACACCCCCAAAACATACGTTTTTCGTATCAGGTGCATTGTGCTGCCATCTACTGCCAGGTAATCCATATCAGTGACCTCAGTAGTCATTAGACATAGTGAGAGAGCAGAATGGGGCCCTCCGTGGAACTCATCTTTCAGCAGTATACACTACTGGCCATTAAAATTGCTACCCCAAGAAAAAATGCAGATTATAAACGGATATTCATCACATAAATATATTATACTATAACTGACACGTGATTACATTTTCACGCAATTTGGGTGCATAGATCCTGAGAAATCAGTACCCAGAAGAACCACCTCTGGCCGTAATAACGGCCTTGATACGCCTGGGCATTGAGTAAAACAGAGCTTGGATGGCGTGTACAGGTACAGCTGCCAATGCAGCTTCAACACGATACCACAGTTCATCAAGAGTGGTGACTGGCGTATTGTGACGAGCCAGTTGCTGGGCCACCATTGACCAGACGTTTTCAATTGGTGAGAGATCTGGAGATGCGCTGGCCAGGGGAGCAGTCGAACATTTTCTGTATCCAGAAAGGCCCCTACAGGACCTGCAACATGCGGTCGTGCATTATCCTACAGAAATGTGGGGTTTCGCAGGGATCGAATGAAGGGTAGAGCTACGGGTCGTAACACATCTGAAATGTAACGTCCACTGTTCAAAGTGCAGTCAATGCGAAAAAGAGGTGACCGAAACGTGTAACCAATGGCACCCCATACCATCACGCAGGGTGGTACATGACGAATACACGCTTCCAAAGTGCGTTCACCGTGATGTCGCCAAACACGGATGCGACCATCATGATGCTGTAAACAGAACCTGGATTCATCCGAAAAAAAATACGTTTTGCCACTGGTGCATCCAGGTTCGTCGTTGAGTACACCATCGCAGGCGCTCCTGTCCGTGGTGCAGCGTCAAGGGTAACCGCAGCCATTGTCTCCGAGCTGATAGTCCATGTTGCTGCAAACGTCGTCGAACTGTTCGTGCAGATGGTTGTTGTCTTGCAAACGTCCCATCTGTTGACTCAGGGATCTAGACGTAGCTGAACGATCCGTTACAGCCATGCGGATAAGATGCCATTCATCTCAACTGCTAGTAACACGAGGCTGTTGGGATCCAGCAATGCGTTCCGTATTACCCTCCTGAACCCACCGATTCCATATTCTGTTAACAGTCATTGGATCTCGACCAACGCGAGCAGCAATGTCGCGATACAATAAACCGCAGTCGCGATAGGCTACAATCCGACCTTTATCAAAAGTCGGAAACGTGATGGTACGCTTTCCTCCTCCTTACACGAGGCATCACAACAACGTTTCACCAGGCAACGCCGGTCAACTGCTGTTTGTATGTGAGAAATCGGTTGGAAACTTTCCTCATGTCAGCACGTTGTAGGTGTCGCCACCGGCGCCAACCTTGTGTGAATGCTCTGAAAAGCTAATCATTTGCATATCACAGCATCTTCTTCCTGTCGGTTAAATTTTCGTGTCTGTAGCACGTCATCTTCGTGGTGTAGCAATTTTAATGGCCAGTAGTGTAACTGTCCGTGTCTCGGAGACAGAACCGTGGTACGATGTATTAAAGAGCGTTATAGCCAACTCACGTTGATATCTCGGAGACCCAATTCGTCTAATGTAAATCCTATGGAACTTATCTGGAGCGTCTTCACCCGGTGCGCAATTCAGTCGCCCGTTATCGCAGCGCTACATAGCGCCACATACTCCCCCCCCCCCCCCCCCCAAATCTACCAATAAACTGTTGGATCCATGATACGCAGAATCAGTGAGCTATTTCGTTGCAAAGCCGCACAAATAAGCTATCAAGCGGCTGGTCATGACGTTTTGGCTCATCATTGTACAGCTTACACCTATTTTTCTTGTAATTTTCAATATATTCTTTCATTTTATAATGTGGAACGCTTTTTCTAGGTGACAAATCTTTGTTTTTCTTCAGTCTCGCTTGCATTTCCTCTCTAGTGCTTTTACCTTTCCTAAAGCCAAACTCGTCCTTACCTAACAGATTCTCAATTTTCCGTTACCATTCTTCCGTAGAATGATATTTATAGCAACTTGGATGCATCATATGTTAAGTTTGTTGTGGGATAGTTTTCACACCTATCTATGCTTGTTTTCTGCGGTATTACGTGAATGATATTTTGTCAAAAGGACTGATGGTACTCGCCAGTATCGTAGATCCTACACACCTTCTTGAATAGAGGTCAGGTTGCCTCTTCCACCACTGATATGAGATATTTTGATGTAATTTTATATATCCGTTATACACGATTTGATATCAAATCTCTCATAGCTATTTCAAATTCAGACTGTTGACTGGATTTATCATGTCTTCCATATCGACTCCAATATCTTCTTGTATCAGGTCATCAGATAAGCCTCACCCCCATAGTGGAGTACAAGGAACTCTTTCCACCCATCGCTCTCTAGTCTGCGTTTAATAGCGGAATTTCCATTGCAGTCTTAAAATTACTGCCCTCGCTATTAATCTCCCGAAGGGAGTTTGACTTTCCTATATGTTGAGGCAGGACTCCCGATGATCATTAGTTTTTCGATTTATTTACATCTCTTCTGTAGCCTTTGGCCTTGGCTGTCCTGCGCTGACCATTAATTTCATACTTAAGTGATCAAAATATCTGTATTCCTGAAATTCCCTGAACATATTTGTACTGCCTTCTGTCATCCATTAATTGAAGTACATCACATTTTTGTGGCAAGTAACCGTCGCTTCTGTCTCCTATTTCTACAGAGATATTTCGACTATCTCGATCAAAGTTCAACGTACAATATGCGTTAGATGAGTATGTGCCAAGGAATATCGTAAGAGATGGAAAAGAGCCACCGTGCTACAACAACCGAGTTAGAAAACTGCTGCGGAAGCAAAGGGAACTTCACAGCAAACATAAACATAGCCAATGCCTTGCAGACAAACAAAAATTACGCGAAGCGAAATTTAGTGTGAGGAGGGCTATGCGAGAGGCGTTCAATGAATTCGAAAGCAAAGTTCTATGTACTGACTTGGCAGAAAATCCTAAGAAATTTTGGTCTTATGTCAAAGCGGTAGGTGGATCAAAACAAAATGTCCAGACACTGTGTGACCAAAATGGTACTGAAACAGAGGATGACAGACTAAAGGCCGAAATACTAAATGTCTTTTTCCAAAGCTGTTTCACAGAGGAAGGCTGCACTGTAGTTCCTTCTCTAGATTGTCGCACAGATGACAAAATGGTAGATATCGAAATAGACGACAGAAGGATAGAGAAGCAATTAAAATCGCTCAAAAGAGGAAAGGCCGCTGGACCTGATGGGATACCAGTTCGATTTTACACAGAGTACGCGAAGGAACTTGCTCCCCTTCTTGTAGCGGTGTACAGTAGGTCTGTAGAAGAGCGTAGCGTTCCAAAGGATTGGAAAAGGGCACAGGTCATCCCCGTTTTCAAGAAGGGATGTCGAACAGATGTGCAGAACTATAGACCTATATCTCTAACGTCGATCAGTTGTAGAATTTTGGAACACGTATTATGTTCGAGTATAATGACTTTTCTGGAGACTAGAAATCTACTCTGTAGGAATCATCATGGGTTTCGAAAAAGAAGATCGTGTGAAACCCAGCTCGCGCTATTCGTCCACGAGACTCAGAGGGACATAGACACGGGTTCACAGGTAGATGCCGTGTATCTTAACTTCCGCAAGGCGTTCGAAACAGTTCCCCACAGTCATTTAATAAACAAAATAAGAGCATATGGACTATCAGACCAATTGTGTGATTGGATTGAAGAGTTCCTAGATAACAGAACGCAGCATGTCATTCTCAATGGAGAGAAGTCTTCCGAAGTAAGAGTCATTTCAGGTGTTGCTATTCACAATACACATAAATGACCTTGTGGATAACATCGGAAGTTCACTGAGGCTTTTTGCGGATGATGCTGTGGTATATCGAGAGGTTGTAACATTGGAAAATTGTACTGAAATGCGGGAGGATCTGCAGCGAATAGATGGATGGTGCAGGGAATGGCTATTGAATCTCAATGTAGACAAGTGTAATGTGCTGCGAATACATAGAAAGATAGATCCCTTATCATTTAGCTACAATATAGCAGGTCCTCAACTGGAAGCAGTTACGTCCATAAATTATATGGGAGTACGCATTAGGAGTGATTTAAAATGTAATTATCATATAAAGTTGATCGTTGGTAAATCAGATGCCAGACTGAGATTCATTGGAATGCAATCCGAAAACAAAGGAAGTAGGTTACAGTACGCTTGTTCGCCCATTGCTTGAATACTTCTCAGCAGTGTGGAATCCGAACCAGATATGGTTGATAAAAGTGATAGAGAAGATCCAACGGAGAGCAGCGCGCTTCCTTACAGGATCACTTAGTAATCGCGAAAGCGTTACAGAGATGATAGATAAACTCCAGTGGAAGACTCTGCAAGAGAGACGCTCAGTAGCTAGGTACGGGCTTTTGTTGAAGTGTCGAGAACATACTTTCACCGAAGAGTCAAGCAGTATATTGCTCCCTCCTACGTATATCTCGCGAAGAGACCACGAGGATAAAATCAGAGAGATTAGAGCCCACACAGAAGCATACCGACAATCCTTCTTTCCACGAACAAAACGAGACTGGAATAGAAGGAAGAACCGATAGAGGTACTCAGGGTACCCACCGTAACACACCGTCAGGTGGCTTGCTGAATATGGATGTAGATGTAGATGTATAAGGCTGCAACATTCCTGAAAATCATCTTCTTCACACTAATATCGGCTGAGATAATACCTTGTTTCTTAATCGCTGATACTTCAGATTTCGTTAAAACTGAGTTAAATGTTCCTCAAAATCTATGCAACCGAGGAGAAATTCCGGCCGGAGTGGCCGTGCGGTTCTAGGTGCTACAGTCTGGAACCGAGCGACCGCTACGGTCGCAGGATCGAATCCTGCCTCGGGCATGGATGTGTGTGATGCCCTTAGGTTACTTAGGTTTAATTAGTTCTAAGTTCTAGGCAACTTATGACCTCAGAAGTTAAGTCGCATAGTGCTCAGAGCCATTTGAACCAGGAGAAATTACAGTTCACATTCTTTGTTTCGTTCTGTTGTTTCCCCTTTGTTATATATTCTCTTTTAATATCAGCTTGTTTCCTTGATTCGTTAAAATACGTGGCTTTACCATACGGTTGGTGATATTTATGTAAATTTCTTGTAGATTATGGAGAGGGTGCCGAAGTTTTTGGCTTATCGCGCCTTGTTGTTTTCGCTTCTTACTATATGCATCAATTAGATAAACATTTAAGATACGTAAGAAAGTAGGCATTGTTCACTGCATGATTTTATGAGGAATGGTATCACCTAATTTGTATACAAAACTTCTCAGTTACATAAAACAAATGATGAATACTATGTAAGTAATACAAAGGAAGAAACAGGTTACTGCCAAGAAAAGATTTATTTTCAGTATATGCTATTTTGTTTCCTTTTTCCGTGAGAGAGAGATCTGGCGGATGTAAAGATTTGTCAGTCCTCCATTTTTCTGGATCGTGTTTGAAGCATCGAGTTATTCAAGGTAAAAATCATCTATTAGTGGCATCTGTTATTCGATTTTTATGAATACCCCGATTTATGCTGTTTTCTTATGGGCCACCTCCTGTACAATGAATCTGGACATTTTCTTGACACGTGGGCTAATTTTACAGATACGTGTAACGGACACTGTAAACTGTTTTCCTGAAGTTATGCTGTCTTAGCATTAGATAAATGTACGTCTAACTGGACGAGAGTTTCTCTGTGGAATTTTCCATGTCGGTCGCTCTTGTAACAGACTATCAGGTTCTACAGCTGCCCCTAAGAAATCTCGAGAGCACTCGTAAACTGTTGACGTTGTAAGTGGCTTCCTGCGAACGCAGCGTGGCACGGAACAGGGCGGACTTATTGGCACTCTGTAAATATTCTTTTTCATTGCACGGAAACTGTCTCCTTAAAATGGACTAACTGACAAGCAGAAAGTTTGAATATGTAAAGTACAAAAACAGTTGCAAATTCGAGACGTATAAACCCTGCAGATTGCCGGTATTTAGTTTTACCGCAAGGCACTATTATTGGATTAGAAATGTGATCTGCAGTGGCAGCTGATATTGTTTCGGTGAAACTAAATAGATGATTAGTTCGTTCTTATGGAAGGAAAGTATTTAATGTTTGGTTATTTATCCCGATTAAACAGGATATACAACTCCTGAAAGCAAGAAAAAATTGGCAGTGAAAAAGAATGTTGAAAATAAGCAAGAGGGACATAGAGAGAGAGAGAGAGAGAGAGAGAGAAAGAGAGAGAAAGTCGGAGAGGGTCCTCGAGGAAGTGGACCAAACGAGCGAATTGGCCACTATTATAGAAAAGAAGAAAACAAAATTAATTGGCCACACTATGTGTCACAGCAAATTCTTAAAACCTGAAAGGAAAGATTTTAGAGAAGAAAGGAAGGGCGCGGAATGTCATCTCGATTCTGTGACTGATGGACTTAAATTAAAACACTACTTTGAACTGAAACGCACAGCTGAGGAGAGATAAGTATGTTTGCAACGGGAAAGCATAGCCTTTAAAAGATGATTATGAATATTTTCTTACATAGTCTTTCACAGCTATAAAATAACAAAACGTGTTTTCAACATTCCGTAGATGTATAAAGTTTCATGACGACATAAGTATTCTGCTGATGTTAAATTATCTGCTGGCAGTGGAAAAACTTTGTAATGTAAGGGAAATGTAGGCTCTTCTTGTGAAATACTAGAAATTTTCCTACAGAGCTCCAGTGAATAGAACTGAGACATTTTTAGTCTTGGCTACTTACTTGAAACTAGTGAAGACTGTTAACGCGCTGCCACCTGCGTCTGTGAGTGGTTGTTGAACATTGGCATCGAACGTAAGAGCTGGTCACATTAATGTGGTTGGATCGTATATGTTTAATAAGTGGTTTTTGCCTTCAAGTTAGATTTCGTCTGTGTCACTTTATTCCACTGCTGAAAACATTTTTACACGTACTTTCTTGCAAAGTTGCGCAAGATCGCTATTTTTAACTTCTAGCAGTTCTCTAGAACAAGCCACTGAAGTGTTCGGTTACTGCCACCAAGTGGAACGATTTTAATGAAACATATCACAGAGTATGACTGCTGTCTAAACCGGAAGAACACATATTGATGCAATATTTTCAAATAGTTTCCTTGGATTACGGATAGTATAGTTTGTTAGGTGATAATAAAGTTGAGGTTATCATTTCATGGACAACATATTCTCAGTTAGATAGCTCTAAATACTATGAACATCTTTCTTAACAATAGTCCATATTTCGCACGGTAAACAACGCAAGTAAAGACATCTGATGAGTACATAAAGAATAGAAATTAGTTTTACTTTGATTTAATAATTCGTAAAATAACAGTTATTGTGTTTTCCTAAAGCTATTCCTAAAAAGAAAGCATCAGTACTTTAAAAGTTGCTACCCATGTGCACAACAGTGGTATGAGTATTTATTTGCGTATGAAATTGTCTCATTTAAATATATGCCAAAAGTCACTGACTTTATGATGCGCAGAACTTTTACTTTGAAACAATACATAAAACGGCGTAGAAGAAGTTCTGAGATCATTTGGGATCTGTGTTTCCAGCAAAAGTCGAAGTTGAAGTTATGTCTCCGATTCCTTCCCGTCGGCAATCAGTGACTCTGACGTTAACAGAAGGGTAAAAGTAATAAAGTTGGGCGGATTGAGGGGAAAGTTCACCTTTTTTGTGCTCTCTGAGATTGCTGCATCGGGGAAATCCGCAGACAGTCAACTGAACCAATCAAATTCCGCCGGCAACAGGAGAAAAGGAGCTTCCTCTCGAACTTCAAGCTTCAAAGACAAGCAAAAGGAGAGAAAGAGCCGGAAATGGAGGACAAATGGAAGGAGTAAATTCCCTCATTCTTTGGAGCCTTAGTTCCAGGAGCCTTAGTTCCAGCTATGTAATATCTAAGTTGCGAAAACTACTAACAGAACGTTTATAACACTATTAAAATTTATTTATGTTATCAGTCATCAGTCATAAAAGCTATAGTGAGAATACTCTTTTGTTTTTCAGCCTGACATGTTACACAATAGAAAAAAATGACAGCTTAATAAATGGTTCAGTGGAGCTTTATTAATATATTCTACAGGTTTTACACTGCATATGATTATAGCATAGTACATATAATTCGGCGGCAGGAAGAACAGAACTTCTAGTCAGTTACGTATAGGGTTATAAATACAACTCAAATAAGGGTAAAGTAGCAATACCTTTAATAATAAATAAGAAAATACGGTTGCGAGTAAGCTACTATGAATAGCATAGTAAACGCGTTATCGTACACAAGACAGACACGAAGCCGACATCCACAACATGCCAACTATCTCCATGTATGATGAAAAGATTGAAAAAATATATGAAGAGGTAAAAGAAATTGTTCAAATGGTTAAGGAAAACGAAAATTTCGATATAATGGGGGATTGGAATTCGATAGTAGTAAAAGGAACAGAAGGAGAAATAGTAGATGAATGTGGACTGGGGTGAAACGAATGAAAGAGGAAGCTAGGTGGTAGAATTATGCAAAAAGCACAATTTAATCGTCGCTAACACCTGGTTTAAGAACCATTAAGGAAGGTTTCATACGTGGAATAGACCTGGAAACACCTGAAGGTTTCACATTGGTTATATAATAGTAGCCGCGGATTACGATATTTCCGAACCGGGGAAAAAACTTTATAGTGCCCCCCTTCCCCCTCCCTACCCGCCAATCGAGCATTTCAGATAGGACGACAAAAACAGAAAATAAGATTTTTAAAAATATGTTCTTTTTGTAGCGCATGTATTTCTGAAGAGTTGAATGTATAAAAATATATGTTCGAGGAAATGTAAGACACATTATTCGGTCTTAAGTGTGTCAAAGTGCAGAGCCATGCCTCTTCACACAGCATTCTTCTACCGCACGTCACTGTATTTGAAAAGTGTGTATTTGGTAGCGGAAGCCTTCAAACCTATATTCAGGGCATTGGAAATTAAAATGTCCTGTGGTGCCTCTCCTGGTGCCAGTCGGCTGGTTTGACATCCTTTGCCCCTTAAAAACAAAGACCCGCAATTAAATTGCGTGGGATTATTGGCGACAAGGCGAATAAGAACTACACAGGAAATTTGCATTCTTTATTGCCTATTAGCTAATAACGTTCTCCTTTTCGTGACATAAAATTAAATATGGGAAACATAAAACCAATAAAGACAAGGGACAAGCAGTCTTCAATGTGGCTACAGCTTTACTCAGTGTGCTTTCCTTTCTGCGAAGGAATCTATTACCTCAATCTTCGTCAAACGTTTTGCTAGACGAAAAATCAAAATGTCGTTGTCTAATACTGAAAAAGTTGTTAATACGAAAAGTACCCAAGATTGGTATGGTTCCTGGACTTGATTACGCCTACTTTGTCACTGTCTACTAGAAAAAAAGAAATAGGCCTTTCTAATATTTCAGCAATTGCAATCCATATCAAATATGCGAGCCTATTTTGGGGACAAAAGGTCATTCTTATGTACCTCATTTACATAAATAACACGACAGAACTTAATTCACGAAATACCAATATCAAACGTCTATTGGGCCTTCTAATAGCAAAAAGTTTTATGTTAGGAAATAGTTTCAAAATTCATTCATACACTCCAGTTTCTCAAGCATGAGATCGAAAATTAGTAGTACGAAATTTTTATATAAATTAGGAATCGTCATATTTTCCATATAATTTGTGTGATGTCCCCGATTCTTCTCCTTCCTCATTCTAACAAGCAATCTTGCTATCACTAATTTTGTAACTATTCCCGCCACTGTCAAAATTTATTCTCCGATTAACTTCACTAACCCTGCCAGAATCTCCAGTTTAGTTACCCCCGTTTATTCTCCGGTTAGTAGTTACTACGTGTTCGTACGACGCGTTCTCCGCGCTGTTCCTAGAATAGAATTTAAAGCTGCTGCTACTGTTCGACTGGTAGTGTAGCGATCTGGCATAAATTTTTTGTCAAAATTTCATTTTCTTGGATACACCGAGAAGATAATATGTAATCTTTCTTAACTGTTATTTCTGTCAGACGTTTATTTCCACTCTGGTAATATGAATCTGTGGAATCTCCTAGTAATTATAACAACACTTATCGTTCACTCACCCGATTAACCACATAAACAAACAGCCATTGGTATTCAACGCGCTCTGGTTTATTCGGCTCAGCTCTTAAAACCCCGTCCCCCTTTGTATGCGGGAAAGTATTGTATTTCTAGATGCGACGATAATTTCCTTGGCAGAGAAATCACGTACACTATGCACGCATTCAAAAATCAACTTGCGATTCGTTCAGAAATCGACTTAGAATGTGTTCAAAATGTAGAAGAACCACCTGGGATGCATGTTAAAATCATATGAATAGTCGATAGAGCAACGTGCGCTGGATGATACGCGCTTTGTGAAACAAGGTTTTTTCTTCAAGAATTTGAATGTGGCGCCCCCAGAAATTGCCGCATAAGGCAGATACCCCGGGTTACACTCCGACCCCCCATTTCCCCCCCCCCCCCTCCCACAGTCCACCGCCCCCCAGTGTCTGGGCCTGTATAATGGTAACACAGAGCTTTTGGGACCAGATTTTAATGTGTAAGACTTTCCCAGCGACAAATGAGGATTCTGACCACAATTTATTGGTTAAGAACTGTAAATTAAAACTGAAGAAATTGTAAAAACGTAGGAAATTAAGGAGATGGGTTCTGTAGAAGTAGAAAAAACCAGAGCTTGCTGAGAGTTTCGGGGGAGCATTAACCTACAATTGACTAGGAAATGAGAAAGGTATACAGTAGAAGCCGAATGGGTAGCTCTAAGCGATGAAATGAGGAGCATCGTTCCAAATCGCATTAAGTGCACAGATCATAGTTTTACGGGAAGAGGAAGAAACTTTTCACTTCCTAACCAAACGAAATATGTCAAAATTCACCACGGCAGGACGTAGACATTTAGATTATGTTTCAGAATTAAACATGGTTGAAATCATTTTACAATGCATAAAGGTGCGATTTTAATTTTAAATTGCATTTAATACGTTTTGAACCTGTTCACTGAACAAAACATGTTTTGATAAAATCATTTATCTACATAATATGATTTGAAAACGTTCATTTCAATTTTTTGTTTTTATGTAACTAAATCTGTGAACTTGTTTTACTTTATTCGTTATGCTGCAAACTTTATTTTTGGCTTTCGCCTGGAAAAATGCTGTGATGCTTCCTCACTTTGTGATTACAAGGCCGCTGTCGATTGAAGTATCTAAATCGAAATACATCTCCACACGTCATAACTACAGATGGTAAAGCCCAATCAAAATATGAAAACATGCATTTATGTAATCTTTCCCATACGAATAACACGTCAGTGCACCGACAATACAACTTACTCTCAAGAATGATCATTCGTAAAGTACATCAGGTGCTATTACTTACTGAGCTATCTTTTAACGCCGTGTTTTAGTTCTCAGAACTCTAATTCTCATTCTACGTCCTTTCGATTACTCTCCCAAGGATAAATAACCCTCCATGATGATTCATAGTATACAGTCATGCAAACACCACACTAAACGCCAACAGAATAGCCAATAAAAGAGGGCGATAATATTGAAAGCTGGAAACATTTGTTGAATGCTTTGAACCATTGGCTGTGGTGCCTAATATCTTGAAGGACCACCACGAGTATGCAGAAATGCCGCAACACGACGTGGCGTGGACTCGACTAATGTCTGAGGTAGTGCTGGAGGCAACTGACACCATTAACCCAGCAGGGCTGTCCATAGATCCGAATTCCATAAATGCGTAAGATTTCCAGGGGGGTGGAGATTTCTTCTGAGCAGCACATTGCAAGTCAACCCAGATATGCTCAATAATGCTCATGTCTGGGAACTTTGGTGGCAACCGGAAGTTTTTAAACTCCGAAGAGTGTTCCTGGAGCCCCACTGTGTAGGGTATCGCATTGTCCTGCTGGAATTGCCCAAGTCCGTTAGAATGCACGATGGACATTAAAAGATGCAGGTGATCAGACAGGATGCTTACGTACCTATCACCTGCCAGAGACGTATCTAGACGTATCAGGGGTCTCATATAACTGCTCACGCCCCACGCCATTACAGAGCCTCCACCAACTTTAACAGTCCCTTCCTGACACGCGGAGCCCATAGATTTATGGGGTTATCTCCATACCCGTCACGTTCATCCGCTCGGTACAAGTTGAACGAGACTCGTCCGATATATTCAGTCATCGACGGTCCAAGGCAACAGTCTAATGTCGGTGTTGACGGGCCCAGGCGAGGCGTACAGCCTTGTGATGTGATGTCATCAAGGGTACGCGAGTCGGCCTTCGGCTCCGAAAGCCCATATCGATGATGTTTTGTTGAATAGTTCGCACGATAACACCTGTTGATGGCCCAGCACTGAATCTGAAGCAATTTCCGGAAGGGTTGCTCTCCTGTCGCGCTGAACGACTCTCTTCAGTCGTCGTTGCATTGTCCCGTTCTTGCAGGATCTTTTCCCGGATGCAGCGATGTCAGAGATTTGATATTTACCGTATTTCGGAAATGCTGTGCCTCATCGCTCGTGCACCCATTATAACACCACGTTCAAACTCACTTAAATCTTAATTACTAGTCATTTGGCAGCAGTAACCGATCTAACAGTTACGACAGACACTTATTGTTTTATATAGGCGTTGCCGGACGCAGCGCCGCATTCTGCCTGTGTACATGTACAGGGTGTTTCAAAAATGACCGGTATATTTGAAACGGCAATAAAAACTAAACGAGCAGCGATAGAAATACACCGTTTGTTGCAATTTGCTTGGGACAACAGTATATTTTCAGGCAGACAAACTTTCGAAATTACAGTAGTTACAATTGTCAACAACAGATGGCGCTGCAAGTGATGTGAAAGATATAGAAGACAACGCAGTCTGTGGGTGCGCCATTCTGTACGTCGTCTTTCTGCTGTAAGCGTGTGCTGTTCACAACGTGCAAGTGTGCTGTAGACAACATGGTTTATTCCTTAGAACAGAGGATTTTTCTGGTGTTGGAATTCCACCGCCTAGAACACAGTGTTGTTGCAACAAGACGAAGTTTTCAACGGAGGTTTAATGTAACCAAAGGACCGAAAAGCGATACAATAAAGGATCTGTTTGAAAAATTTCAACGGACTGGGAACGTGACGGATGTACGTGCTGGAAAGGTAGGGCGACCATGTCCGGCAACCACAGAGGGCAACGCGCAGCTAGTGCAGCAGGTGATCCAACAGCGGCCTCGGGTTTCCGTTCGCCGTGTTGCAGCTGCGGTCCAAATTACGCCAACGTCCACGTATCGTCTCATGCGCCAGAGTTTACACCTCTATCCATACAAAATTCAAACGCGGCAACCCCTCAGCGCCGCTACCATTGCTGCACGAGAGACATTCGCTAACGATATAGTGCACAGGATTGATGACGGCGATATGCATGTGGGCAGCATTTGGTTTACCGACGAAGCTTATTTTTACCTGGACGGCTTCGTCAATAAACAGAACTGGCGCATATGGGGAACCGAAAAGCCCCATGTTGCAGTCGCATCATCCCTGCATCCTCAAAAAGTACTGGTCTGGGCCGCCATTTCTTCCAAAGGAATCATTGGCCCATTTTTCAGATCCGAAACGATTACTGCATCACGCTATCTGGACATTCTTCGTGAATTTGTGGCGGTACAAACTGCCTTAGACGACACTGCGAACACCTCGTGGTTTATGGAAGATGGTGCCCGGCCACATCGCACGGCCGACGTCCTTAATTTCCTGAATGAATATTTCGATGATCGTGTGATTGCTTTGGGCTATCCGAAACATACAGGAGGCGGCGTGGATTGGCCTCCCTATTCGCCAGACATGAACCCCTGTGACTTCTTTCTGTGGGGACACTTGAAAGACCAGGTGTACCGCCAGAATCCAGAAACAATTGAACAGCTGCAGCAGTACATCTCATCTGCATGTGAAGCCATTCCGCCAGACACGTTGTCAAAAGTTTCGGGTAATTTCATTCAGAGACTACGCCATATTATTGCTACGCATAGTGTATATGTGGAAAATATCGTACTATAGAGTTTCCCAGACCGCAGCGCCATCTGTTGTTGAAAATTGTAACTACTGTAATTTCGAAAGTTTGTCTGCCTGAAAATGTACTGTTGTCCCAAGCATATTGCAACAAACGGTGTATTTCTATCGCTGCTCGTTTAGTTTTTATTGCCGTTTCAAATATACCGGTCATTTTTGAAACACCCTGTATCTGTATTTGAATACGCATACCTATACAAGTTTCTTTGGCGCTTCATTGTATATCCGGTCTGTTTCAACAGTGTTACAGAGCATACCAGAATTTGGAAGAAAACGCATAAAACTGTGTTTCGACCTCGGTTGCACTTAATACGTTTCAGAACAGTGCACCTCATACAGTAAAGACAGCAGAGGCTCAAGTAGGTAAAAAAACAAGACTTACTAGAAATTCTGGGATATCATAGAATATACAGAATGAGAGTTTCATCATAGGAGATACTGAAAGCAGTTGATGAAAGGAGGAAATATGAAAATGCTGCAAAAGTAGCACGCGAAAGGGAATAGAACTGTCAAAAAAATAACATTGATTGGAAGGGCAAAACGGGTAAGCAGGAATGGATAGAGGGAAAGTTTAAAAATTTAGAAGCACAGATCAGTAGGTGAAAGATAGATACCGCCTACAAAAAAATGAAAGACGCGTTTGGATAAAAGAGAAAGAGCTATATAGCAAACCAGTTCTAAACTAATACGGGAAACTGAAATGAAAAACGAGTATATGGAGGTTCTATGCAAAGAAGATAACGTTGAAGGCAATATTATAGATAAGGAAGAGGAAGCAGATGAAGACGAGTTAATGAAAAAATAATTAGACAAGAACTGAAAAACCTATGTCGTAACAAGGCAAGTGGAGTAGACGACATTCCGTCAAAACAGCTGATAGCCTTGGGAGAGCCAGCCATGATAGAGCTATTCTATCTGGTGTGCAAGATGTATGAAAGAAGATAAATACCGTCACTCTTCATGAACAATGTAATAACTCACGTTCCAAAGAAAGCGAGCGCTGACTGGACGGAAATTTACCCAACTACTAGTTTAATAAGTTATGACTGCAAAGTACTAACGCGAGTATTTACAAAAGTATGATGGGAGCTGACTGTGGGAAAGACAATTTTGGATTCCAAAGAAAGGCAGGAACACGCGAGGCAATCGTGTCGCTAAGACTCACATTAATAGAAGATAGGCTAAAGAAAGGTAAACCTACGTTTATAGCCTTTGTTGACTTAGAAAAAACATTTGACAACGTTGACTGGAGTACTCTCTTTGAAATTCTGAAGGTAGCAGTTCTAAGAGTCGAGAGGCATGAAAGGGAAACAGTGGTTGAGAAGGGAAGGCGACAGGCTTGTAGCATATCGCAAATGTTGTTCAATCTGTCACTGAGGAAGCAGTAAAGGAAAGCAAAGAAAAATCTGGACTAGGAAGTAAAGTTTAGAAATTCAGAAATTAAAACTTTGTTGTTTGCCAATAACATTGTAATTCCGTCAGAGACAGCAAAGTTCTTGGAAGAGAAGTTGAAAGGAGGATATATGACGAACACCAACAAAAGCAAAACTAGGATAAAGGAATGTAGGCGAATTAAATCAGGTGATGCTGAGGGAATACCATCAGCAAACGAGACACTTAGAGTTGTGTTTTACTATTTGGGAAGCAATATAACTCAAAAAATGGTTCAAATGGCTCTGAGCACTATGGGACTTAACATCTATGGTCATCAGTCCCCTAGAACTTAGAACTACTTAAACCTAACTAACCTAAGGACATCACACAACACCCAGCCATCACGAGGCAGAGAAAATCCCTGACCCCGCCGGGAATCGAACCCGGGAACCCGGGAGTGGGAAGCGAGAACGCTACCGCACGACCACGAGATGCGGGCAAGCAATATAACTCATGATTGCCAAAAAGAGAAGATATAAAATGCAGATTTCCAATGGCAAGAAGAGCGTTTCTGGAGAAAAATTTGTTTACATCGAATATAGATTTTAGAATTAGGAGATATACAGTTTACGCAAGAAGGTAATAGAGACTTTGTGGCACAAATTAACTAAAAGAAGGGATATGTTGAAAGGACACATTGGAGACATCGAGGTATCGCTAATTTAGTATTGGAGGAAACTGTTGGGGATAGAAATCGTAGGAGGAAACCAAGAGAAGGACAAATAAACAGTTTCAGATGGATGTAGGTTGCAAGGTTGATGTAGGTGACCAATTAGAATCGAGACTCACCTGACTAGTTTAGGATCCAGCCGATATGCTCGCGAGCCCAGGAGAAGTGCTGCAGGCGATGCCGTGCTCTTCCCAAGGTATTCGCGTCAGTCGCCTGCTGCCAAAGCCAATTAATGCAAAATTTCGAAGCGCTGTCGAAACCGGAACGTTCGTCATACTTGTCATATTGATTTCTGCGTTTATTTCACGCAGGCTGCCTGTCTTTTAGCACTGACAACCCTACGCAAATGCCGCTGCACTGGTCGTTAAGTGCAGGTCATAGGCCTCTGCATTGTTCGTGGTGAGAGGTAAGAAATATGGGATTGTTGCCATACTCTGGACACTGTGGGTCTCAGAACATTAAATTCCATAACGATTTCTGAAACCGAACGTCCCATGTCTCAAGCTCCAACTACTGTCCCGTAATGAACGTCTGTCAGTTCACGTCGTGTGGCCATAATCACGTCAGACACCTTAGTACATGAATCCCCTAAGATGACAACTCCGCCAATGCACTACACTTTCGTACCTTGTTTACGCAATACGGCCGCCATCTGTAAATGAGTATATTGCTATGCTATGAAGTTTTATTTTCACCTCGGTGTAGCTTCCGTGTTGCAGGGGATGCAAAAATCGAAAATTGTTCAAATTAAGGTTTTAATGGTATAAAATTAACGTTTAATGCCCATTGAACTTGAAATAACAGAAAAAGTAAATTATTTGTTATAAAATAACATCTTATCTTGAGTGGGTACAACTCAAACATCAACAATTGTATCATCATCATCAGCAGCAGCAGCAGAGCCACCACCTTCCAGGATGAGTAACGGCGCGTCCCTCTTACGCATACCCTGGCATGTTCCACAAATCATGGAACATACAATGCCGGCTTTCCGGCATCCACATAGTCACACATCCTGCAGAACACCGGCACTACATGTTGTTCAGTATAGCTTCAGGTGCTACTGGGTCTTCGATTGTTAGTTCACCTCCTCTCGGTTCCTAAGCCACTCGGTCTGCAGTAGAGGTTATTGAACAATATTTGTATGTGTAAATAAGTAGCCAACAACATGTCAGTAACAAGGAATGGCACAGAAAAAAGTATTATAGAAATACAGAAGATTTACAGAATTAATATACCTGTGAAAGAACTCTAAAAGAGCGGTGGTGTGCAGCTCCTCTAGTTGGCGATAATGAGCCGAGGTCTGGCTTAGGCTTTGTTGATGCTTTTAAGAATGCAGCATACAGGAGTTTATTTAGATCTTGCTGATATTAAGATGTTTGGTAAATTTCCAGAAACATTTCCTGACAGCCTGCACGACCTTCTCTGATGTTGTCCAGGGGTTAGTGAAGATATCGGACATAGACTTTATTTTCTAGGAATAGCTGTTTGTTAAAGTTTAACCATTCCTCCTCTGCATTTATTGTACATGGCGGAGGTCGATCGAGGGGGAGGATAATTTTAGCAAACGGAGGTTGTTGGGTTTTGTTTGTTGAAAATGATTTGAATTAAACCTTGCCCGTACCAGGCCTCATGAAGTATATGTTAGTACCTGCTCGTGAAAAAGTAGTGAGTAAAACGCTCGCCATCCTGACCATCATTCTAACTGTGTGATACAGGGCAGCTTTCTCTAAAGCACACCTCACTATAGGACCCTCAGCATCGCCTGTACTTGCCATTGCTTCTGTTCTCCTCACTGTCATTTTGTCCCTGTGAAATTATATAGGCCTGGTTTTGTTCTTTTCGTTTGCAAGAAAATGCACCTGTTGAACAGTGGCAGTCATGCTTCATGTGAAGTTTTTGCAAGGACCCTTCTTTTCTGCTCTGCTTGAATTCGTATTCCATATGTTTTGCAACATCATCACTCTATTTTGCAACGTCTGTTCTTTGGAAAATTATCAGACGTATACAGTTACTGTTTCATCGTGCAGTTTTTTGGCGTTGTTCACACTAGCCAAAGATGACACCACGTTCTTCTCAAATTGTTTTATGTCAGGAAAATGGCCTATAACGTAACTTTGCGTGGTTCTGGTACCAACTTCTAGGTCTTGGTGACTATTTACTTTCGAGTTATCGATTATCTCTGTTGACAGAGATATAGGTCAATTCAGAGAAGTGTGTTCATTGGACCACTCACAAATTTTTGCCCAACCTTGTCCCTCCTTATTTTGGTAAGATAACGTAGATCAACATGCCGCTCCCACTTGAGAAGTCACACCAGTTAACTCCTCTAATGACAAGCAGGTGGTGATTGCTCCAGGGGATCCTGCAGCCCAGTTCGCTAGAACGGAATCAGTTACGCCTCTTCCTTGTATCAGACCACCTCAGTTTTTAATGGAGTGCAGTACAGTCTGCTATATGGTCATGTCTGCCCAAACCCCTGCCAACGGTGAAGCAGTTCGATTTATAGTGAAATAACCATAACCTGTGAAATCCTTGAGTACATGTGTGTGGCTAGTTGTTAATGCTGTCACGTCTTGCGCGTTAAGATGAGCACTTTTGCATACTGATAGCGACCCCTCGCATGGGAGAACGTATCATTTTATGAACACACGCCAAATAGTATTTCCAGTCACCTCACCAAACAGAATCTATGAACTTCCTGATTAATGATGCCATGTTCAATTGCTGCACCTACGAAGCAGCAGAAGACCCCTTCTCCTTGAGGCGAGCCAGCTAATTCTTCCTCTTCCAGAATGGCCCAATCAAAAAACAGTCTGAACAAGAAAATATCCTAGAACACTCTGCTGCAAGTGTGTCCAATTAACTTCTTGCTAACTGAATTTGCAGCATAAAGTAAACTTAACACTTGTTTCAGCGCAGACCTGCTTTTGTGTGACTAGTGCAATCCAGGTAGGACATAATATATGAAATCCATCTAATCTCAGAGTCTGTAGTTCCCGAGCCATCATGTACAACATTTGGTCGATAGTAACAGAAAACAAACAATTACGGCACATTGCTCCTGGCTATAGTTAGCTGTTCTCCTTTCATGAACCATGGACCTTGCCGTTGGTGGGGAGTCTTGTGCCTCAGCAATATAGATAGCCGCACCGTAGGTGAAACCACAATGGAGGGCTGGCTATCTGTCAAGAGGACAGAAAAGCGTGTGGATCCTGAAGAGGGGCAGCAGTCTTTTCAGTAGTTGCAGGGGCGACAGTCTGCATGATTGACTGATTTGGCCTTGCAATATTAACCAAAACGGTCTTGCTGTGGTGGTACTGCCAACGGCTGAAAGCAAGCCATAATTTTTCCATAAGGCATGCAGCAGCTTTACTGTATGGTTAAATGATGACGGCGTACTCTTGGCTAAAATATTCCAGAGGTAAAATAGGGCCCCCTTGGGATCTCCGGGCGCGGACTACACAGGAGGACGTCGTTATCAGGAGAAACAAAACTGGCGTTCTACAGATCGGAGCGTGGAATGTCAGATCCCTTAACCTGGCAGATAGGTTAGAAAATTTAAAAAGGGAAATGGATAGGTTAAAGTTAGATATTGTGGGAACCAGTGAAGTTCGGTGGCGAGAGGTCAGGTGAATACAGGGTTATAAACACGAAATCGAATAGGGTAATGCCGGAGTAGGTTTAGTAATGAATAAAAAGATAGGAGCGCGGGTAAGCTACTACAAACGTCATAGTGAAAGCATTCTTGTAGCCAAGATGGATACGAAGCCCAAACCTATCACAGCAGTACAAGATTATATGCCAACTAGCTCCGCAGATGATGCAGAGATTGAAGAAATCTATGATGCGATAAAAGAAATTATTCTGATAGTGAAGGGAGACAAAAACTTAATAGTCATGGGGGGATTGGAAATCGATAGTAGGAAAAAACAGAGAAGGAATAGTAGTAGGTGCATATGGAACGGAGGTAAGGAATTGAAAAAGGAAACCGCCTGGTAGAATTTTGCACACAGCATTAATTAATCACAGTTAATACCTGGATTAAGAATCATGGAAGAAGATTGTATACGTAGAAAAGGTCTGGAGACACTGGAAGGTTTCAGATAGATTATATAATGGTAAGACAGAGATTTAGGAACCAAATTTTAAACTGTAAGGCATTTTCATGGGCAGATGTGGACTCTGATCACAATCTATTCATTAAGAACTGTGGATTAAAACTGAAGAAACTGCAAAAATGTGCGAATTTAAGGAGATGGGACGTGGATAAACTGAAAGAGCCAGAAGTTTTAGAGAGTTTCAGAGAGAACATTAGGGATCGATTTACAAAACAGTTGAAAGAAATACAGTACAAGGAGAATTGGTATCTTTGATTGATGTAATAGTGAATGCAGCAGACTATCACGTAGGTAAAAAGAAAAAGGCTAGTAGAAATCCTTGGCTAACAGAAGAGATATTGAATTTAACTGATGAAAGAAGAAAATATAAAAAATGCAGTAAATGAAGCAGGAAGTGCAAAATGGCTGAACAGGGATGGCTACAGGACAAATGTAAGGATGTAGAGGCATATGTCTCTAGAGGTAAGATAGACAGTGCCTGTAGAAAAGTTAAAGAGACCTTTGGAGAAAAGAGAACCACTCTTATGTACATCAAGAGCTCACATGGATAACTAGTTTTAAGCAAAGAAGAGAAAGCAGAAAGGTGGAAGCAGAATATGGAGGGTCTATACAATGGCGATGTACTTGAGGGTATATTACGGAAATTGGAGAGGACATAGATAAAGATTAAATGGGAGATATGATACTGCGTGAAGAGTTTGACAGAGCGCTGAAAGGTCTAAGTGGGAACAAGGCCCCGGGAGTAGACAACGTTCCATTGAACTACTGTTTGCCTTGGGAGAGCCACACCTGACGAAACTCTACGATCTGGTGAACGGGCGAAATACCCTCAGACTTCAAGAAGCATATAATAATGCCCATCCAAAAGAGAGCAAGTGTTGACCGGTGTGAAAATTACCGAACTATCGGTTTAATAAGTCGCGGCAGCAAAATACTAACACAAATTCTTTACAGACTAATGGAAAAACTGGTAGAAGCCGAACTCCGGAAGATTAGTTTGGGTTCCGTAGAAATGTTGCAACACATGGGGTAATAGCGACTCTACTATTTATCTTAGAAGATAGACTAAGGAAAGGCAAACTTACATTTCTCGCGTTTGTAAACTTAGAGAAAGCTTTTGACAATGTTGACTGGAATACTCTCTTTCAAATTGTGAACGTGTCAAGGGTAAAATGCAGCGAGCGAAAGGCTGTTTAAAATTTGCACAGAAACCAGATGGAAGTTATGTGTTTGAGAAGGGAGTGTAGCCTATCTCCGATCTTATTCAATATGTATATTGAGCAAGCAGTAACGGAAACAAAAGAAAAATTTGGAGAAGAAAAAAAAAATTAATGGAGAAGAAGAGTATAGACAAGAAGAGTATAGACAAGAAGAGTATAGAAGCTTACGAAATGTAGTGCTACAGAAGAATACTGAAGGTTAGATGGGTATATCATGTAATTAATGAGTAGGTACTGAATAGAATTTGAAAGAAGAGGAATTTGTGGCACAACTTGACTAGAAGGAGGGACCGGTTGGTAGGGACCGTTCTGAGGCATCAAGGGGTCATCAATTTGGAATTGGAGGGAAGCGCAAAGGGTAAAAATCGTAGAGCCAGGTAGGAATACACTAAACATATTCACAAGAATTCAGGTTTCAGTTGTTACACGGAGATGAGGAAGCTTGCACAGGACAGTGTAGCATGGAGAGCTGCATCAAACCGTTCTTTGGACTGAAGACCGCCGGCCGCTTTGGTCGAGCGATTCTAGGTGCTTCAGTCCGGAACCGCCCAGTTGCTGCGGTCGCTGTTTCGAATCCTGCCTCGGACGTGGATGTGTATGATGTCCTTAGGTTAGTAAGGTTTAAGTAGTTCTACGTTAGGGGACTGATGACCTCAGATGTTAAGTCCATAGTGCTAAGAGCCATTTGAACAATTTAGACTGAAGACCACAACAACAACAACAGTAACATCGTTAGCTGTATACACCATACAGTAGTAACTTGGTGGTGAGTTAATGAATGGCAGGAAATTTACCTCACTTCTTTCACCATTAGGTGTGTTATTGGCCGACTTCATTAATCCCACTCAGTAAATTCTGGCGGTTGTGGACTGAACTACATGGAATGGAAAACCTACCTCACATTCACAGTATATGTAGCATGGTAGGTGTTTTATATGTCCGGATGGAATGGGAGTAATCATGATCATGTCACGGACCTAATCTGCTGTAATGCATTGTTCGATGTTCAAATACCTGAAGTTCGATAACACTTCAATGGCATACTTCTGTGGCGGAGGAAGCTGATTTCAGCTTGTGGATCTCTTCATATGGTGGGAGAGCTGAGGTTGCCGTGAATCATTTGATGTGCTTCGTATCATATTCCCGTGAAGCCCATGCAAGCAAGCAAACTGATTAGATTTCTCAATCCAGACTTCCTGTGACTGAAGAGAGTGAGAGTGTGCAATATGTGTGATATGAAATATCAGGGGCGACTTGCAACAATAAGGGCGTAGGATATAGATATCAGCTACTTTACAATTATCTGTTTTGCCCCTAATTTTTTTGCAGTTCATGAAGATATATAGTGTCGAAGGTACCATTCCCTCAGCCCCCGCTACAGAATTTGTGGCAATGTGGAAAAACAGAACTGTAATATGCTATTGAGTCAGTATCTTCTGAGACTATAGCGGCAGCTGCTTTCACAATTACTTCCCGTTCTCATTTCTCGTTTTTGTTCTTCATGTATCACTGAAACTTTTTCACCTGAACTACGAAAGCACACAAAAGACTTACTGGTGCGAAGTATGCTGAATGCCGTATGAGGTACTGTTCATGTAAATTGCTCCAACAACTGCTGGAAGTGAACTAACAGTCGTTTTTTCCATTGATACATTAATTTCTTTATCTTTTTGGTCTACTCTTTTAGACTTAGATACTGAGCCTCTACAGAACTTTTCATAGTATTCTTGGTCATATCTTGAATCTGAAGCGTGTAGATCCCCAACAAAGCAGATATGTCTTCTAGTGGTGTCTCCCCATTCATGCTTCCTCTCCTGTACACTAAATGTAATTATATTATGATAACTGACAGATCGAATATTGTAAATCTTTCGCCGCTGTTTTTGGAGGTTTTCTTGCATTTGACAAACAATACATCATCAATAGCTTCTGTACAAAATAGAGTGCTAGTGTTAAAATTAAATTTCTGCTTATCTAAATGCAAACCTTCCTTCTGAAACAGCTTCTCTCTGCAATCTCTCAATTGACATAGCCCTGGTGTACTCTTTTCTGCAGCGAGGGCTTTTTTAGCTATCAGATTAGCCAATTCATCTCTCACCAGTATTGCACAGGTCACTGACAACATCATTCTCACTGTTTAAACATTGCTCTGGTATTGTCTATAGGAACAGACTTTATGCAAAAATGAGCGAATGAGTACTCATTTAAGAAACTTAACGTCGCCCCACTGTTTAAACAATAGCACAGTCTAGTCGCATAGAAGAGCTTATCAGGAAATAGTGGGGAGGATATAATCAATTATTGTGCGTGTAAAGACCTTTCCCGGAAGACACCACAACAGTCATACAGAACGACTAACAATCAATTTCCTTTCTAGCAATGCAAGGCGATGTGCAAAGATTTAACTAGATTCTCTTTGTGAATGTAGTATTATTGGTAACTAGTATCTGTATAGCATTTAGTGTTGACGCGTTTTTATGGAAAATAAACATTTCCAAGATCTGATGGCGCACAAAGGCTTTTGACAAGAAGAAAACAATTTCGAGGCGTACCTGCACACTGCGTCACTACTAATTTAGTATGCGTGCTGTGCAAGGGTCAGTATGATTGTTTCCTGCGACGTGGTGGTGTGGAGAGAGTGGGGAATCGCTAGCTCTTCGTTTTGCAGACGCACAAATGAGGGGCTAAGTGACCCCACTCTGGTGACCTGCCTTCCCTCACATTCCCACTCTCCATCACCGCCCCTTCCCACAGTCACCTGTCATTTACCCAGAAACCCAGAACAGAATTCATCCCTCAGTAGGGCTCTTCTGTACTTAGATATGGTACAGTCATTTAATAGTTGGTCTTAATGCACTTCGTTTAACAATAAACATTACTTTTTCGCCATTAAAACTGTACTTTTAAGATTTCCGCTTTTTCTAACCACTGCTACGTAAAATCTATTAGTTCGAGATAAGAGAAATGAAAAGAGCCTTATTTGTAGGAAATTTGCTGAAGTTTAATTTTGTACGGGGAAACATTTTCGGTAGAAGCTGTGGTTTTCGATCCATTCAAGAAAAACGTAAGAAACTGACCTTCAAGCTCCCCCTCCTCCCACCCTAAAGTTTGGACTACACAGGCGAGGTTTTTCAGGGTAGTCTCATGACACTCTCCCCTACCACTGTACAAAAAGTCTGCACGGATTTTTTCCCCTTATTCGCTCTTTTTTGGTATTCGTTGACTGGTTAACTGAGGAGCGCGAGGTTGCGTGCCTTGTCATCTTGTTAAATGTGTTTGCAACTGCGCCCGCTGTTTGTAGTGAGTCACTTCTTGTCTTTAACGTTCATCTACTGCTGTAGTTGGCCGTAGTCGACCTCCTCGACTCCCTCGGGCATCGGGGCATGTGGTGCAGAATGCTCCAGACGCCCGTGAAACAATGCTGTGAGCAGTACCAATTCCCTGTATTATACTCGTGACATTTCGCCCTTCTTCCAGTTTCCCGATGGTTCGTCCCCGTGTGAACTCATCCAAATGTCGTCTCCGGGCCATGTAGTAATTTTTAATTAGTAGATAGTTATATGTTCCGTATATCATTTGAACGACTAGTTCAAAATGGTTCAAATGGCTCTGAGCATTATGGGACTTAAATTCTGATATCATCAGTCCCCTAGAACTTAGAACTACTTAAACCTAACTAGCCTAAGGACATCACACACATCCATGCCCGAGGCAGCATTCGACCCCGCGACCGTAGCGGTCGCGCGGTTCCAGACAGAAGCGCCTAGAACCGCTCGGCCACTTCGGCCGGCTGAACGACTAGTAATTTTTAGTTAGCTAGATAGTTACATGTACCGTATATCATTTGAACGACTCTTTTATCGAAGTGAGTGGAACATATGTTAATATTAATAATGGAACTAGCTTCACTACCTGCCAGATATTTTATGGTATTAGGAAAGTGAAGAACACGACCACTGTGCACCGTAACTGCTCGCTGATCGACACACACAGTCTTTTCCTGTTCCTTCAGCTGCCTCGCGCTGCGCGGCCGGCCCCACTTTGCTGTCAAGTCACCCTGATCTCACGCTGACCTCATGCCACGTATGTCAAACAGCTGCTTCCGGGACAAGGTGGTGCGCTAGAGTCGGAGCGATTCTTCCCAACGGATTAACGACTTGAGTCAGCGTGCCGGCCAGCCTTCAAGTATTTTTCAGGCAGTCTCACATCCGATTAGGTGAATATCGGGTTATTACCCAAGCCCCGCCTCAGTCACACGATTCGCAAAAGTTTGGAAACTTTTGCACATTTTCACATGAATAACACTATACGCAGACCGTTGGGGTGCACATATTCCGTCCCGGTGTGTAACGGTATGGCGACAGGAAGAGCATCCGGTCAACTCTTAATTTATCCACGTCAAACCTGTTAACGCTCTGCCGTCCGGCGACACCACAGTGGTGTCGTGTGCATAGTATCGCGCAGTGGCCGGTGACAGCACTTCAGTATCTTTTTAATTCTGTTCTTTTGTTTAGGTAACAAGAAGTTCCACACATCACCAAGGTTTTTGTTTTAATAAGTACTTGCGCATTTTCATCATGGCAGACGAAAGAGACTATATGATTATTTACGATGAATGCGCGGACGTCTTGTCTGATGTTCCGGACGACTTAGCAAAAAAATGGCTCTGAGCACTATGGGACTTAACATCTATGGTCATCAGTCCCCTAGAACTTAGAAATACTTAAACCTAACTAACCTAAGGACAGCACACAACACCCAGCCATCACGAGGCAGAGAAAATCCCTGACCCCGCCGGGAATCGAACCCGGGAACCCGGGCGTGGGAAGCGAGAACGCTACCGCACGACCACGAGATGCAGGCCCAACTTAGCAGATTGGGGAAAAGACACTGGATATCAAAAATTGAAAGTGAACCAGAATCGTCAGAAGATAGTGAAATACGTCCAAGAAGAATTTGGCGAACGCCACAGTTGCCTACTGATTCGGATGAATCAGACGAAGAAGAAAGACTATGATTTACTGAGGACCAATAACAAATATGAAGGATCTCCGGATGAACACATATTTCCCAAAGCTACATAGAGCGTCGTGGATATCGTAGAATTATGTATATTGGTGACGATCTATTTGAATATATTATCAACGAAACCAACAAGTATTATAGTCAAAATTGCAATAGAAGGAAACTGGATAAAACAAAAAAAGAAAACCAAATTTGTCGACGTTACGGGACCGGAACGTAGAAAATGGTTTGGGCTTGCTATCCTTATGGGAATTGTAAAAAAGCAAGGATCGATGATTACTGGTCAACGAATCTGTTGACAGACACACCGATATTTCGCAAAACGATGTCCCGCAACCGATTCTGACAAATATTATCTATTTTACATTTTTCCGACAGCAAAAATAAACCGGATAATGCCGACCGGCTTTTCAAAGAGCAATTCGTAACTGATATTTTCCCAAAAAGTCTAAAGAAACGTTTAATCTAAGTCAAAACATCTCAATTGATGAAGGAATGATACCGTGGCGTGCACAGTTAAATTTTAAAGTTTACAATCCGTCGAAAATTACGAAATATGGCATACCCATTCGGATGCTGTGTGACTCGAGTACGGGATACATTTCCTCATTCAAGATATATTCCGACGCTGTACAACTTTTAGCAAAAACAGTGATGGAACTACTGACACCTTCTTATAGATAATTAATATAACAGTATAGAACTTGCAGAGAAGTAACTTGAAAAGAAAATTCGAGTTTGTGGAAAGATACGGCAAAATAGAGGACTTCCGGAAAAAATTAAAGCGCGCAAAAGTCAATGTGTTTGAAGCTTGTCATCAACGGAGATGTGACAAGCGGCCGGCGACAAACCAAGTAATCCGAATTAGCGCTGCGACGCCAAGCGAATAAATTTTTAAACGTGCGGACGGCAAAGTGTTATTAACTGTCCCGAGCCTGCCAACATCCGCCGCGAGGGGTAGCTGAGCAGTCTAGGGCGCCTTGCCACGGTCCGAATGACTCCCCCCTTCTGAGGTTCGAATCCTCCCTCGGGCATGGGTGTGTGTGCTGTCCTTAGCATAAGTTAGTTTAAGTTAGATTAAGTAGTGTGTAAGCTTAGGGGCCGATTACCTCAGCAGTTTAGTCCCATAAGACCTTACCACAAATTTCCAAATTTCTTGCCAACATATGGGAGAAAGGCGGAGGAAAAAGAATACTTTTCCGTAAAGGGAAAGAGAAATGTGGTATGCATGAAACTATCATGCAGCCTTTCGAGGCCTGGCACATCGCATGACTATCAAATCGGTACACGCAATTCCACAGTACTCACAATTTATCTGTACAAGTTACTTAATGGACCGCATCATTTTATATGTATACTGATGCCTGAAGATCAAAACGTTATTGAGACGTTTCGGCTCGTATCGATTGCGGTCTGTAGATCGAATCTGTGGTTCATTTTCCTTATGGTCACCGGACGGCGCTCTTGCGCCGCATCTTCCGATCTGAAATGTTTGCGAGGCCGGCGATCGCGGAACGAAGTCACCGGGGAGGAGGAGGAAGAAAGTCGAGTGGACGAAACATTTCGTTGACAGGCGCCGGTGGAACGTGTCTACACCGATTCGCTCTGAGGGAAGCGTCGCAACGGAAACGACTTTGATTATGAATAGCTGATTCCGGTGCGCTGAAAGGGCACCTCTTTCCTCTTGTCGAACCGTGTTGTACTTTGGGGGCGTTAGCGGGCTCTGTTGCTAGTGCCCTTCCGTATGCGATTCTTCCCTGAGTTGCGAATTTGTGCTTTCCGGGAAATTTGAATCAACAGTAAGTGCGGTCTGTATCACTTATAGAAACTGTTTAAGCCTGCCCACCTCAGTGTTTTTGCTGAGCTCCCTGTGTTGTTTTCCCGAAAAGTAACTTAGTTGTGATTGTGATGATAGCGGTGATGGTTTTTACTATTTGGTTTTAAGATGTCTGGCAGCGGAGTTATTTTCGCCACGGTGAACCTTCTCTCCTAATAGTCTTCTTCTTGCCAAATGATACCTAACATCATTACTGTCTCCGTCTGTCCAAGCGGTGAGAATGTGACGCCGGTCGCAAGGGCTGTCATGAACATTTATGATTAATGTGCTCTTTTAATTACGTTTTATATTCTCATGTGGCCATATCTATTAGTATATCGGGTGAACTGCTGGAGAGCTGTGAAATTTTCTGTGTTGGCACCCTTGGGTCTTGTAAGGCTTGATTCTTTACTCGGTTCTTGGAGCCTGACTGGGTCTGCGGGCCGTCTTGTACTGTTACCTGGCAGTTATTAATAGAACCAGCATTGCAAACCGGAAAGGAAGTTCAAAATTGTTGTTTAAAATCTACTTAAACTATGTTTGTAGGTTGGTTATATTAATGTACTTATTCTTGGGCCTCGGCAGCGTTGTACTATTCTTGAAATTCTTAGCTCAGTTTGTCATTCGCCGTTTTCCGGCTGTTGTAGTTGCTTCTTCAGGCAGCTGTTCGTTAAAAGTGTGTTAACCTACTAACTGACCAGTCGGTGTTTCTAGGCTCTTCTTGTGCTTGGCGCTTATTTCACAGGCGTGCTGCTGTTGCCTGACGGGTCAGTTACTGTTTCTGCAACCTACGCGTGCAACTGGTCCTGCCTGACAAGGCTGACCACACCGGCGACATGATATTACTGGCCGACATTTGGGATTCACCTCTGCCCTTACCTCGCGTGAAGCTGCTCTACGGTACGGCGACTGCTGCTTAAGTTAAGTCTTTTCTACACAGTTTCTTGGGCATAAATCTTCCAGAGTTCGCCTATTTTTGCCTTTTGGCTTGGAACCCTTTTGGTGCCGTGCCCTTTGTGCATCAGGTTTTCCATAATCAGCCGGACCATCTGCTGGCCCTTTTATTTGGTTAAATTCCTCAAATCTCTTAAAGGACCGAGTTAAATTTTGGCCAGTAATTGAAAATCATTCTGTTAGCTTGTACATTTAAATTTGCTTAAACATTTTTACCTGTTACTGAATTTGTCCCAGCCGTTGCTCCATTTGACCTCCAAAAACTTTTGCTTTACGTTTGTCAGGTCTCTTGAAGGACCGTGTTAAATCTTGGGGTTATAATTTAAAACCATTGTGTTACCCTGGGACATTAAGTTATCATATTTGTGTTGACGTTTTGCTCTCGTTGTTAAATTGATTAAGCCATTGTGGTCCTTTGAACTCAAAGCATTTCACTCATTATTTTAAGAGCTACTGATTTCTAAAACATTCTATAATCGTGTTTTACTAGTGTTGTTTTTTTTTAAATTGTTTAATAAACGTCAATCACTTGGAAAAGAATGAATGTTGTCATAATCTGGGGCCTAGTCCTTCCGCGAAATCCTATTAACCTGGATTGCTGGGGATCAATTACGACCACCTGCTTGATAATTGCTCGTGGCATGGCTTCGAGAAGTCTTTGGTAGACTTCCAGAGGCACGTGGACACGCTATTCCCTTAAATTAAGAGCCGATGTTTCGTGAGCGTCAAGCTGGCACCTGATGGCGTCCAGGGCGTTCCATTCAGTTGGGATTAGGTGAATTTGATGACCAAGAGATCCATGTGCCTTCCCTATCATACTCTTCAAACCACTGCTGCAAGATCCTATCCTTGTATCACAGATAATTATTATGCTGGAAGATCCCATCGCCGTCGGGAAAGATATCAAGCATGCATAGATTCACTGTTTCATAATAATTGTCACGTGCTCTACAGCTGTCATGGTTTCTTCGATTACTACCGTAGGTCCCACTGAAGCCCCGGTGAATGTCCCCCGTATTAAATCTGCTTCGATGCAACACATTAAATACTACAAAAAAAAAAAAAAACATGGATGCAATGTAATCACTTGATAGTTCACAATTGCAGGCTGTCTCCGATCCTCGTAAATTGAAGAACACGCCAAGGAAATAATCCTAACAGTCCACGAGCAAGTCAGTTCGTCAATAATCCATAGAACAACAGTGCTGAACGTATTAATCTACCACAATATAATTGCACCTGGGACAAAGGGCTCTGAGGTGGCCTTATCGTGAGCGTTTTCGTAATATTTCAAGAGGAAACGTTAAATCAGGTGGCAGTGTAAGCACAAATGTGTTAAAATCATTCACAGTGAAGTGTGCTTATCTTACTCACCACTGTGCTTGTTTACTTTAACGTCACCGCGTGTGTCCAACAACATCCACGAAGGGCCGAGTACAATAATACCGCGGTTGGGTAGTAGTCGAGTTGAACAACAAATAGTCAGGTCACGAAAATACTGTGGAAGAGAGGTATTGACTTAAGCACAGCACGATTCAAAGAGTCTCGCAGCACCGCGATCGCCAGATTTTATCTCCGGCTTGATGTCAGCGACCAGGCCCATGTGACATAATACTGCCCTCACTCGCCTGAGCCGTCATCATGTGGTGAACGTTTCACCTAGATGGCGGCATATCCTGAAATTATCATTAGATTTAAACTCTCGTTGACAAGTGCGACGAAGCAGACTTTGGGATTGAGGGTAATATGAGGAAGGAAATGGGCTGAGTATTTCTCAAAGTATTTGACTTGAGGGATTTTGGGAAACCACAGAGAACACACATCTGGATGGCTGGACTGAGATTTCTGAGATATAAACCTCTGATATCTACATTTTCTCGTATGGAAGTCGATTGTGCTAACCAATGCGCTACCCGATTTCTATAGAGGTACTGAAGTCAGACCCGAAAGCCATCAAAATTTCGGACGCTGTGCAAGAATATTTTCTGAGTATGTTGGTAAGTAGGAACCGTGGTCTATGATGACTCATTTCAGAGTAATAATGTACAGAATTATGATTTATTCTGTTTGTTGCCTCAATTCCTCTTTTTTATGTGACATAACATTCACAATAGTGAAAGGGTCGCTATAAGAGATCACTGAAACGTGCAACACAAAGCACATTGCAACGCAAACCCTACAAATGTAAGAGTTCTGTGATGCGCTTACGATGAACGCGGGAACAGTCCAGCATACCGACGTGGTGCCGCAATTCCGCCGCATTCAGCAAACCTGAACACGAGGTGCATGTCAGCAGCTCTTCGTCTGAAAACTAGTCTGCACTGCTGTCGATCCTGCTAACATACAACTAACACTGCCGGGAAACAAACCTGAGACAGAATCGAATAGTTCTGTACGCACGCTTTAGAGCGAAGAGTAGAGTGGGAATGATTTTCCTAGACGAAATATCGTCAAGAAATGGAACGACCAAAAAGCATATGTCGACATTTGCAAATGTTTTAGGCGCAGTAGAGATCACTGAAGGATCGAAATTGAAACAAGCCCTGTGAAGTAGGTGGCAGCCCCTCAGAATTGCTTAGATCCTTAGGAAAGCCCGCCGTAAGAAACTATTGAACCTGACGTGCAAGATATGCCACACAAGTGAACTATCCTCAAACTTCAAGAAGAAGTGGGACAGTGCTATAGCGTATCTCCGATATTGCTCAATCTGTTCACTGAGAAAGCAGTGAAGGAAATCAAGGATAAATTTGGAAAGGGAATTGAAGTTCACGGAAATAAGAAAATAAAAACTTCACCGTTTTTCAATGACGTAATACTATTACACAAGGTAAAGGACTGGGAAGAGTAGTTGAATAGAATGGATAGCGTCTTGAAAAGAGATTATCAGATGAATATCAACGAAAGTAAATGAAGTATCTTGGAATTTAGTTGTTAAATAAGGGACGCTGAAGTTATTATTTTGGGAAATGAGACAGTAAAAGTAATTGATGAGTTTTGATATCGACATAGAAAAATAACTGATGATAGCCGATGTAAAAAAGATGTAAAATGAAGACTGGATATAACAAGGAAAGTGTTCTGAAAAAGAGGAATTCGTGTACATTTAATACAAATTTTAAGCCTTATAAGACTTTCTTTTTAGGTATTTGCACTTAGTGTAGACTTGTACGGAAGTGAAACATGGAAGATTAGTAGTTCAGACAAGCAGACAATAGTAGCTTTTAAAATGTGGAGCTACAGAATAATGCCGAAGATTAGATGGATGGATCGAATAACTAACGAAAAGATACTGACTCGCACTGAGGAGAAAAGAAATTAATCGGGCAAACTGACAATAAGAAGTTTGTAGGACACACACTGGGACAACGAGAAATGGTAAATTTTGTAATAAAAGGAATTGGGGGTAAAAATTGTAGAAGTAGTGCAATCTTGGATACAGTTAGCAGTTTCAAAAGAATGTGGCCAGGATTGAGACCTATACAGTTGTCACAATGACGGAGTCTGGGGTGCAGTGAAGAAGGCCAGTCGGTGCGTTGGGCGTTGGTATCGCAACATTAGTGGAACAAGAATTAATTAATTCATTAAATTCTCCTCTGTGTTGGCGCCCAGGCCATCGGCGGTGTGAGCACTGCGGCTTCGGAAGTTACTGTTGCTGTCTCAATGAACTTTCAGGTGGGCGTCGCCTTCGGCGCGGGGCGCAGATTGCGTAATCACGGCGTCGTGCGGGTGGCAGGTTTCGGAGGGGAACGGCGTGGCTCGTACGAGAGCCGAGGCCACCAGGACAGAGATGGAAATTTATCAGAGCACCGCTGTTGACGTCAAAGTGCTTGGATGATCTCTCAGAGGCTCTGCATGCCGTGGAGTCGGCCCACAGCAACAATCCTCTCAATACAGCATGACGTGGGGTAGACAGCACAAAGTTGTCAAGAGGGATAACACGTGTAATGAGTTTAAGTTCATGAATCTAGGGAGCATCGTCATACGCACACAAAAAATACTTCACACGGTGAGACATTAAAAACTCACACATTAAAAGGATGACCACCAGCTCAGAGTGCGTTAGCTAACTTCCAAGTACTACAATGCTCGAAAGTATCTGAATTAGCTGAGTTGTATTTCACCTGATTTGCATGTAACCCACATAACTTAGCTTTGTGCAGATCATCTGATCTCTTTCGGTACTGTCGTGTGATTATACAAAATAATTACTATAGCGGGCCACTAAAGAAATGTGCCCTGTATGAAAATTAATACTGCGATAATGCATACGTCATAAAACAGGTTATTAGAGATAACGCGTTCTTTACAGCTTGTAAACTCAAATTAGTTACAACAAATGACTTTTTAAAAATCAAATGTCAGCTTGAAATTACACGAGAAAAATTGTTGTACTGAAACTGGACCCGGGACTCAAATCCACCAACTATTGTCGTTGGCAACTAACCACGAAGGTCAGAAATACTGAAATATGATTACAGGCACAATGCAAAAAATGCGCACATGTTAAGATCTCAGTCACAAGGAGAAAAGTGTGCACTTCATTATTACTTTTTATTTCACTCTATTTTGTATGTGTGTGAAATACCTGTAAACGATGCACCTGCGTCGTCACTTTCAATATACACATTTACGTGAATGTATCGACTCCTAAAACCTCATATCTAATCGCTGGACTAATATTTTTTCAATTCGGGTGTTCTGTTTTCTCACAAACATTTAAAAGTTTTTGATGGTGAATAATTTCCCTTATATGCTGCAATTTCAGCTTCACACCGTGCTCGATACGAAGCGTTGGCTATATTAACACGTTGCACCGTACTTATTGGGACGACAATATGTGCAACTAGCATGTGGTAACGCAAAACTTTTCTTAAATTTATATTAAATCATTAAAATTACCAGTTTTGAATGTATTTAAAGGTTGTAACGTTTCAGCAAATGTTAAGATTTCATTCGCAAGTAACAAGATGTGCACTTGTTAAATTAGAATTGAAGTGTCATAAAGTTTGATGCAGTACGAAGAATAGAACCCACCAGATGATCGGAGTGTTAATTAAGCATAATCAGATACTAGATAACGAAATTTTTTGACGATAGGGAGGTGACTGAAATGAAAATGACGAGACGAGAAGTTTTGCCTTGGAATTAGAGCTTAACTCTTATTGTCGTTTTCTAGTCATGAATAGACGTTAAATATTGGTTTACTTCACCAGTAGCGACGTGTGCACAAGCCTGCAGTGAAAATAAAGTGACGAAAAGTTATGCTATGTCGAAGAGTCGAACCCAAGACGTATCATCATTGTTGACTACACACGAACAGACATTAACTACTGAATTCTTTTTCACCAGTACCTAGTTGTAGCATGTTTGAATCAGAAACGATATGGTAAAAAATTCTCTGTCTGACAGGGAGTCGAAATCGGCTCCACAATCATTGCTCTTGAAAGTACACAGAGAGACGTCAAAACTGTAATTACTGTTACCGCATCCGCTAATGAATGGCTAAGGATGATACAGTTCTGATACCCATCCGGAATAACACTTTCTTGCCGTATTTCACAAATCACGCAACGCTACTGTCAGAGCAATTCGGAACTTATTCTGGACTACCATGTGGTCTTCAGGGCCGAAACGCTGGGTTTCCTGTATTATTTGTTTTTCTTTATTTTGTAACATCACCAGTGGTCATATTATAATATTATGAGGAGGTTATATTTGTTGTTCTTTTGATCAATTTGAACTTAAAAAAGAATTTTTGTTAAGAACACTTTCATAGTGCTGTCTTGAAAGCTACGTATAACATAATGTTTCAAATCAGGAAAGTGAAATCGATTCAGACCCTCGCAAAGAAATGAACCCGGCGAATAACTGGAGTACACATTTGATTCCTTCATAAAACGGAAGTAGAAGCTGCTGACATGAACGCATGTAAAAAGGAACGCAAAACGCTGTCAGTATTGTCTGGAAGACTTCTTCATAACGCATAACTGCCATTCAGTCTGCAATAATCAATCATTTCCTAGTAGTGATTACAACAAACTCTCTGACATTGGTTTCCCAATGAAAGCAAATTGTTTATGATGACTGAATGTGTCAACCTGCAGTACACTTCAGACGGTTGGAAACCAAAATATCAGTAATAAGTCCACCAAGATGAGCATCGAGTGAAGTCCCTATGCAGCACCTCGCAAACGGCGTCGTTTGCTCTTCACTTAGTTATTAATGGTCTGTTACTAGCGACCACCTAGGCTATCAGAAACTTCATATGAGCATTATTATCAATGTGCAATTGTTAAAACAGGCTGCTGCGTTATATAGTACTCTAATTTTGGCTGAATGCGACCCAGTCGGTGACGCTATTTTTAGTTTCAGTTCAACTGCTGACGTTCACGTGCTGACTATGTCCAGAATAAGTTCCGAACTGCTCTGAAATCAAATCAGTGTTGCGTGCCTTGTGAAAGACGCCAAGAAAGTGGCCGGATGAGTATCAGAACTGTTTGCAGATATGTACAAAGATCTTCATTGTTGTACAGGATTCTCCATTCGCCTAACTTGTTGCTCAGTACGGTAATTCGTTGCTTGCTGCAGTTGCTGGTGTTTTCATAGCAAATCTTATCGTTGTATTACAGAAGTGATATGACGGTAACTGCACGTGTTTTACACGTTACAATTTGAAATATAATCAATTCACACCCACTAATCGTCCATACACGTAATGTGTATCCACAGGACATGTGGCCTGTAATTGAAGAAGTGTCATGATGATCTCTCCATTGGCAAAAGATTCCGGAATAGTCCCCAATTCGGATCTCCGGGAGGGGACTGCCAAGGGGGAGGTTACCATGAGAAAAAGATTGAATAATCAACGAAACGATAACGTTCTACGAGTCGGGGCGTGGAATGTCAGAAGCTTGAACGTGGGAGGGAAACTAGAAAATCTGAAAAGGGAAATGCAAAGGCTCAATCTAGATATAGTAGGGGTTAGTGAAGTGAAGTGGAAGGAAGACAAGGATTTCTGGTCAGATGAGTATCGGGTAATATCAACAGCAGCAGAAAATGGTATAACAGGTGTAGGATTCGTTATGAATAGGAAAGTAGCGCAGAGGGTGTGTTACTGTGAAGAGTTCAGTGACCGGGTTGTTCTAATCAGAATCGACAGCAGACCAACACCGACAACGATAGTTCAGGTATACATGCCGAAGTCGCAAGCTGAAGATGAACAGATAGAGAAAGTGTAAGGATATTGAAAGGATAATGCAGTGTGTAAAGGGGGACGAAAATCTAATAGTCATGGGCGACTGGAATGCAGTTGTAGGGGAAGGAGTAGAAGAAAAGGTTACAGGAGAATATGGGCTTGGGTCAAGGAATGAAAGAGGAGAAATACTAATTGAGATCTGTAACAAGTTTCAGCTAGTAACAGCGAATACCCTGTTCAAGAATCACAAGAGGAGGAGGTATACTTGGAAGAGGCCAGGAGATACGGGAAGATTTCAATTAGATTACATCATGGTCAGACAGAGATTCCGAAATCAGATACTGGATTGTAAGGCGTACCCAGGAGCAGATATAGACTCAGATCACAATATAGTAGTGATGAAGAGTAGGCTGAAGTTCAAGACATTAGTCAGGAAGAATCAATACGCAAAGAAGTGGGATACGGAAGTACTAAGGAATGACGAGATACGTTTGAAGTTCTCTAACGCTATAGATACAGCAATAAGGAATAGCGCAGTAGGAAGTACAGTTGAAGAGGAATGGACATCTCTAAAAAGGGCCATCACAGAAGTTGGGAAGGAAAACATAGGTACAAGGAAGGTAGCTGCGAAGAAACCATGGGTAACAGAAGAAATACGTCAGTTGATTGATGAAAGGAGGAAGTACAAACATGTTGCGGGGAAATCAGGAATACAGAAATGCAAGTCGCTGAGGAATGAAATAAATAGGAAGTGCAGGGAAGCTAAGACGAAATGGCTGCAGGGAAAATGTGAAGACATCGAAAAAGATATGATTGTCGGAAGGACAGACTCAGCATACAGGAAAGTCAAAACAACTTTTGGTGACATTAAAAGCAACGGTGGTGACATTAAGAGTGCAACGGGAATTCCACTGTTAAATGTAGAGGAGAGAGCAGATAGGTGGAAAGAATACATTGAAAGCCTCTATGAGGGTGAAGATTTGTCTGATGTGATAGAAGAAGAAACAGGAGTCGATTTAGAAGAGATAGGGGATCCTGTATTAGAATCGGAATTTAAAAGAGCTTTGGAGGACTTATGGTCAAATAAGGCAGAAGGGATAGAAAACATTCCATCAGAATTTCTAAAATCATTGGGGGAAGTGGCAACAAAACGACTATTCACGTTGTAGAATATATGAGTCTGGCGATATACCATCTGACTTTCGGAAAAGCATCATCCACACAATTCCGAAGACGGCAAGAGCTGACAAGTGGGCGAGAATTATCGCACAATCAGCTTAACAGCTCATGCATCGAAGCTGCTTACAAGAATAATATACAGAAGAATGGAAAAGAAAATTGAGAATGCGCTAGGTGACGATCAGTTTGGCTTTAGGAAAAGTAAAGGGACGAGAGAGGCAATTCTGACGTTACGGCTAATAATGGAAGCAAGGCTAAAGAAAAATCAAGACATTTTCATAGGATTTGTCGACTTGGAAAAAGCGTTCGACAATATAAAATGGTGCAAGCTGTTCGAGATTCAGAAAAAAGTAGGGGTAAGCTATAGAGAGAGACGGGTCATATACAATATGTACAACAACCAAGAGGGAATAATAAGAGTGGACGATCAAGAACGAAGTGCTCGTATTAAGAGGGGTGTAAGACAAGGCTGTAGCCTTTCGCCCCTACTCTTCAATCTGTACATCGAGGAAGCAATGATGGAAATAAAAGAAAGGTTCAGGAGTGGAATTAAAATACAAGGTGAAAGGATATCAATGATACGATTCGCTGATGACATTGCTATCCTGAGTGAAAGTGAAGAAGAATTAAATGATCTTCTGAATGGAATGAACAGTCTAATGAGTACACAGTATGGTTTGAGAGTAAATCGGAGAAAGACGAAGGTAATGAGAAGTAGTAGAAATGAGAACAGCGAGAAACTTAACATCAGGATTGATGGTCACGAAGTCAATGAAGTTAAGGAATTCTGGTACCTAGGCAGTAAAATAACCAATGACGGACGGAGCAAGGAGGACATCAAAAGCAGACTCGCAATGGCAAAAAAGGCATTTCTGGCCAAAAGAAGTCTACTAATATCAAATACCGGCCTTAATTTGAGGAAGAAATTTCTGAGGTTGTACGTCTGGAGTACAGCATTGTATGGTAGTGAAACATGGACTGAGGGAAAACCGGAACAGAAGAGAATCGAAGCATTTGAGATGTGGTGCCATAGACGAATGTTGAAAATTAGGTGGACTGGTAAGGTAAGGAATGAGGGGGAATACGTCAAGCAAATAATTGAGGACGTAGGTTGCAAGTGCTACTCTGAGATGAAGAGGTTAGCACAGGAAAGGAATTCGTGGCGGGCCGCATCAAACCAGCCAGCAGACCGATGAAAAAAAAAAAAAATCGTCCATGGTTGAGAACTTCACTGAAAGTTAGTGTATCCTGCATGAAAGTTCTGCAGAGTACAGTGCATTTTTGTACACTTATTCCCGTTTACAATTCGCTTTCGGGCCACTACCTCGAAATCACAAGTCAGTGCCTCTCAACGCTGAAAACATCTGCCAAAAGCCGAGAGACTTGCTTGTACTGAAAGTCTGGTCATACTAGACCAGCAACTAACGTACTGTATCGGAGTGGCTCATTATTGATATTTTACATAGTAACCTCTACATTCGACAATTTTTGTGACACAATGATATTTTTCTTTTGAAAACCTACAACAAGAAAAAAGATTTTTTCTAGGTGTGGTTTTACAAAATAATGTTGGAGGCTGTCTGATGTGATAGAAAAATAGGGAGTTTCACTGACGAAAGGAATACATGTGAAATATTATTAACTACAGCAAGGTGATAGAAAACGTGTTCAGATTTCATAAAAAAATCTAAGGGACTAGAGAGAGCTGTAGATGGAAGAAGCTCTGGGATGTTGTATGCAACATACAACTGAAATCGTGTAGTACATGTGAATGATTATGCGTATGTTGCTGCTTATGTAGTTGTGGTCTTGAGTCCGAAAATTGGTTTTATGTTTATCGAATATATATATTCTCTTTATATAACTACTGCAACATGTAACCACTTGGACCTGCTTTCTGTGTTCAGACGTTCGTCTTCTTCAACTCTTCTTACATTCTCTCTCCCCTTCCCCCATCCCCCCCCCCCCCCCAGACACACAAACTTACATAAACAAATTCGACCACATTTCATTATCCATAGCATAATATTTTGTTGATTCTCATAATCTCTTTCCATAACACTGTCCACTAAGTTCTACTGCTCTTACAAAGTCTTTTGCCATTACCGACAGAATTACAGCCGATTTGCTGAACTGGCTGGTACTTGCAAAGCTCATACTTCGGGGTAGTACCGGTTACCACCACAATGATGAGGAGCTGGAATACCTAATGTATAGTCCCTTCCCGCCCACCCGCAGCCCCCTCCATGAACCATGGACACAGCCGTATGTGGGGAGGTTTGCGTGTCTCAGCGATACAGATAGCAGTACCGTAGGTGAAAATGGAGAGGTATCTGTTGAGAAGCCGAACAGACGTGTGGTTCCTGGAGAGGGGCAGCAGCCTTTTCAGTAGTTTAAGGGGAAATAGTTTGGATAATTCAGTGACCTGGCTTTGTAACACTGACCAAAACGGTCTTGCTGTGCTGGTACTGCGAGTGACTGAAAGCAAGGGGAAACTGTAGGCATAATTTTTCCCTAGGGCATGCAGATTTACTGTATGGTTAAATGGGATGGGTAAAATATTCCGGAAGTAAAATAGTCTCTCATTCGCATCTCCAGTCGCGGACTACTCAGGAGGACGTCGTTGTCAAGAGACACTAAACTGGTGCTCTACGGATCGGAGAATGGAATGTCACATCCCTTAATCGGGCAGGTAGGTTAGAAAATTTAAAAAGGGAAATCGATAGGTTAAAGTAAAATATAGTGGGAATTAGTGAAGTTCGGTGGCTAGAGGAACAAGACTTCTGGTCAGGTGAATACAGGGTTATAAACACAAAATCGAATAGGGGTAATGCCGGAGTAGGTTTAATAATGAACAAAAAGATAGGAGCAGGGGTAAGCTAACACGAACAGCATAGTGAACGCACTATTGTCGCCAAGATGGAGGCGAAGATCACACCTACCACAGAGTACAAGTTTATATGCCAGCTAGTTCCGCAGATGACGAAGAGATTGAAGAAATCTATGATGATATAAAAGAAATTATTCAGATAGTGAAGGGAGACGAAAATTTAATAGTCATGGGAGACTGGAATTCGATAGTAGGAAAAAGAAGAGAAGGAAAACTAGAAGGTGAATATGGAATAGGGGTAAGGTGTGTCAGAGGATGTCGCCTGGTAGAATTTTGCACAGAGCAAAACTTAATCACAACTAACACTTGGTTGAAGAATCATGAAAGAAGGCTGTATACGTGGAAGAGGCCTGGAGACACTGGAAGATTTCAGATAGATTATATAATATTTAGACATGAGTTTAGGAACCAGCTTCTGAATTATAAGATTTTCCAGGGGCAGATGTGGACACTGACCACAATCTATTCATTATGAACTGTAGATTAAAACTGAAGAAACTGCAGAAAGGTGAGAATTTAAGTAGATGGGACCTGGATAAACTGAAAGAACCAGAGGTTGTAGAGAGTTTCAGATAGAGCATAGCATACAATTGACAAGAACTGAGGAAAGAGATAGAGTAGAAGAAGAATGTGTAGCTTTTAGAGATGAAATATAGAAGGCAACAGAGGATCACGTAGGTAAAAAGAGGAAGGCTAGTAGAAATCCTTGGGTAACAGAAGAGATATTGAATTTAATAGATGTGAGAAGAAAATGTAAAAATGCAGGAAATGAAACAGGAAGTGCAATATGGCTAAACAGGAATGGCTACGGGATAAATGTAAGGATATAGAGGCATATATCACTTGGGCGAAGATAGATAGCACCTACAGGAAAATTAAAGTGACCTTTAGAGAAAGAGAACCACTTGTATGAATATCAAGAGCTCAGATGGAAAACCAGTTCTAAGCAAAGAAGGGAAAGTAGAACGGTGGAAGGAGTAGAGGGTCTACACAGGGGCGATGTACTTGAGGAAAATATTATGGAAATGGAGGAGGACATTGATGTAGATGAAATGGGAGATATGATACTGCGTGAAGAGTTTGACAGAGCACTGGGATGTCTAAGACGAAACAAGGCTCCGGTAGTAGACAACCTTCATTGGAACAACTGGGGAGAGCGAACATTGACAAAACTCTACGATCGGTTGAGCAAGATGTATGAGACAGGCGAAATACCCTCAGACTTCAAGAATAATATAATAATTCCAATCACAAGGAAAGCCGGTGTTGACAGGTGTGTAAATTGCTAAACTATGAGTTTAATGAGTCACGGATGCAAAATACTCACATGAATTCTTTACAGACGAATGGAAAAACTGGTAGAAGCCAACCTCGTGGAAGATCAATTTGGATTCCATATAAATGTCGGAACATTCGAGGCAATACTGACCCTACGACTTATCTTAGAAGATAGATTAAGGAAAGACAAACCTGCTTTTTCTAGCATATGTAGACTTAGAGAAAGCTTTTGACAATGTTTACTCGAGTACTCTCTTTCAAATTCTGAAAATGACAGGGGTCAAATACAGTGAGCGAAAGGCTATTTTCGATTTTTACAGATACCAGATGGCAGTTATAAGAGTCAAGTGGCACGAAAGGGAAATAGTTGTTGGGAAGGGAGTGTTGTAGCCTATCCCCAATGTTATTCAATCTGTATAGTGAGCAAACTTTGACGTTCGCCGCTGACATTGTAATTCTGACAGACACACCAAAGGACCTGGAAAAGCAATTGAACATAATGGACAGTGTCTTGAAATTAGGAAATAAGATGAACAACAAAAACAAAACGAGGATAATGGAATGCAGTTAGATTAAATCAGGTGATGCTGAAGGAATTAGATTAGGAAGTAAGACACTTAAAGTAGTAGATGAGTTCTGCTATTTGGGGATCAAAATAACTGACGATGGCCGAAGTAGAGACGATATAAAATGTAGACTGGCAATGGCAAGGAAATTGATTCTGAAGGAGAGAAATTAGTTCACATCGAGTATAAAGCTTCTGGAAGTCTTTTTGAAAGTATTTGCATGGTGTGTAGCCATGTATGGAAGTGAAACATGGACGACAAATAGTTTAAATGAAAAATGGCTCAGTCTAGAAGTCCGCCGTAGACCAACACGTGCCACACACAACTGATTTCATCGAAGTGTACGGGCCTGAAGATGGCGTTGACGCAACGTCGAAACTAGTAGCGAAGTAAATATAAAATCTTAAGTACAGCTGGAGGAATTTCATTTTTAATAAAAATTATACTAGCTGTGTCCCACCTTCATCCAGTTTAAATATGGATGTACGAAGAAAAAAAAATTAATAAATTATTCACTTCCGAAGTTAAGTTAATACAATTGTTTCTTAATAATCTCCGCGGCAACACGAAAAGGAGGCATTAACATGTGTTGAAATCTGCTAGTTCTACACCTTTAGATTTACAGGGTACTGAATCATGAGCGGCATTGACTAATTAATGAAGTCGATTTCATTATGGGTCTACCCTCACTGACATGTTTGCATACTTCAACGGTAATCCCGAAATTCTACTTGGTAGATTTTTCTTTTTAAGAAAATAGACGTCAAAGATGACAAAGATGTAGTTTAGTCCAATATCAAATTTTTGTCAGCTTCTTAATTAAATGTCCTTTATGTATGGTAGCATCGTCAGCTTACCTCGGTCTCCCCTAGTTATTACGAGAACGCAAGACTTCTCAGAAGGTCCTCAGTAAGGAGATCAATAGCCACAGATCGAAATGAGAGAAAAATTTATTTGCACGTCGTTACATCGGTGCTGGAATTCTTTGTTGGGAACGTAAATCTTTGGTGTAGCAAAGCAGTCAACCTGTAATCAACCCACGCCATTTGCAGACCTGCTGCGCGTGGTTCGGATGGCCTCCGCTGCCTCGTCTCAGCTCGTCTGCTCAATGGACAGGCCCTCAGGTGCCTCAGGGCAGGGCCGGACTGCAGGCTTTCATATTTAGGGCCAGCCGCCTTTGGGATCGATAGAGGCGGCTTGCAACAAGGCGGAACCCGAGCTGGTCGCGTTTTCTCCTCCGTCCCTGATCCACGTCTGATATGTCGCGAAGACAAGACAGTCTTTTCCACCACAGCTACACTACTGGCCATTAAAATTGCTACACCACGAAGATGACGTGCTACAGACGCGAAATTTAACTGACAGGAAGAAGATGCTCTGATATGCAAATGATTAGCTTTTCAGAGCATTCACACAATGTTGGCGCCGGTGGCGACACCTACAACGTGCTGACATGACGAAAGTTTCCAACCGATTTCTCATACACAAACAGCAGTTGACCGGTTGGTGAAATGTTGTTGTCATGCCTCTTGTAAGGAAGAGAAATGCGTGCCATCACGTTTCCGACTTTTGATAAAGTTCGGATTGTAGCCCATCGCGATTGCGGTTTATCGTATAGCGACACTGCTGCTCCAATGACTGTTAGCAGAATATGGAGTCGGTGGGTTCAAGAGGGTAATACGGAACACCGTGCTGGATCCCAACGGCCTGGTATCACTAGCAGTTGAGATGACACGCATCTTATCCGCATGGCTGTAGCGGATCGTACAGCCACGTCTCGATTCCTGAGTCAACAGATGGGGACATTTGCAAGACGACAACCATCTGCGTCAACAGTACGACGACGTTTGCAGCAGCATGGATTATAAGCTCGGAGGTCATGGCTGCGGTTACCCTTGACACTGCATCACAGACATGAGTGCCTGCTATAGTGTACTAAACGACGAGCCTGGGTGCACGAATGGCAAAACGTCATTTTTTCGGATGAATCCAGGTTATGTTGCATCCGTGTTTGGCGACTTCGCGGTGAACGCACATTGGAAGCGTGTATTCGTCATCGCCATACTGGCGTATCACCCGGCGTGATGGTATGGGGTGCCATTGGTTACATGTCTCGGTCACCTCTTTTTGAATTGACGGCACCTTGAACAGTGGACGTTTCATTTCAGATGTGTTAAGACCCGTGGCTCTACCCTTCATTCGATCCCTTCGAAACCCTACATTTCAGCAGGATAATGCACGACCGCATGTTGCAGGTCCTGTACGGGTCTTTCTGGATACAGAAAATGTTCGACTGCTGCCCTGGCCATCACATTCTTCAGATACGTCACCAATTGAAAACGTCTGGTCAATGGTGGCCCAGCAATTGGCTCTTCACAATACGCCAGTCACTGCTCTTGATGAACTGTGGTATCGTGTTGAAGCTCCATCGACAGCTGTACCTGTAGACGCCATCTAACCTCAATGCCCAGGCGTATTAAGGCCGTTATTACGGTCAGAGGGTGTTGTTCATGGTACTTATTTCTCAGGATCTATGCACACAAATTGCGTGAAAATGTAATCACATGTCAGTTCTACTATAATACATTTGTCCAATGAATACCCATTTATCATCTGCATTTCTTCTCGGTGTAGCAATTTTAATGGCCAGTATTGTAGTTTCCGACACTTCAGACTTTCGAGTCAATAAATGCATCATTCGAGAATTAGAACTGACTACTTACTGTGATGTAGGAGGAAAGATCAACGCCGCGCGTTGTGGCCACGCGGTTTGCGGCACCATGCCACGGATTCTTTGGCCCCTCCCGCCGGAGATTCGAGTCCTCCCTCGGGCATGGGTGTGTGTGTGTGTGTTGTGCTTAGCATAAGTTAGTTTAAGTGGTGTGTAAGTCTAGGGAACGATGACCTCAGCAGTTTGGTCCCTTAGGTTTTCACACACGTTTGAACATTTGAACGTTTGGAGAATTCAAAAGATAATGCAACACGTTTTCTTTCTGAACTCAGGTTGGTGTTATTCATTATTCCAATACCTCATGTTATTCCCCATTCTTTTGCCTACAAAAATCAATTTTTCAACATACTCTCCGTTCACCTTACTGGGAGGGCCTGTTTGCCGCATGCTACCATTCTACGTCGTGGCCAACATCTCGCTGCATCAATAACCTCCCCATCATCCACATATTGATTCTCGCGGAGTGCATCCTTCATTGGGCCAAAAACATGGAATTCGGAAAGAGAGACATTCGGGCGGTACGAGGAAAGTTCAACGCCGCGCGGTGTGGATGAGGAAAAACAGTCCAAAGGAGTTTTGTGAAATGCTCTGCGGTGCGCAGATTTGTGTGAGGCCTTGCGTTGTCACGGAAAAGAAGAGTTCGTTTGCATGTTTGTGGTGACATACGCGCTGAAGTTGTTTGTGCAATTTCCTGAGGGCAGCACGTTACACTTCAGAGTTGATCGTTGCAGCACGAGGGTGTTAATCAAACGGAATAACTCTTCAGAGTCCCAGAAGACCATCGCAATTGCTTTACAGGCTGACGGTGCGGCTTTGAACTTCTTCTTCCGAGGAGAGGTGGTGCGGTGCCACTCCATGATATGTTGTTTTCTTCCCGGTTCGAAGTGATGAAACCCAGTTTCAAAGCCTGTGACGATGTTCGAAAAAAACTTGCTACGATCAGCCTCGTAAAGTGCAACAAATTCCGCTTATTATGGTCTTCTGTTAGGTGGCGAGGAACCCTGTGGGAAGACACCTTCGATTACACCAACTCATGGACGAATCGATCAGCAGTAAAAATATGTCCGGTTGAGCAGCGAGGTGAATTATTGTGATCCGTCGACCACCTCGAATGAGACTGCCTCCACGCTCCAATACTGGAGCAGTCACAGTTGTGCGTGGTCGGCCTCCACGCGGGAGACCGGACAGGTTTGCGCGACCTTGTTGCCGTGATGACAGACACTGTGCCCAACGATTCTCCTCGCTTTTGTTTCCGTAGACATTATGCATGCGCCTGCGGACATCTGTGATGCTCTGGGATTCCGCCAAAAGAAACTCAATGACAGTTTTCTTCTTGGAGCGTACTTACAGAGACCCTTCTGAGGGCTACCGGTATGTATAGCTCCGCCTCTTTTCGGGACTTCATGAAACCATAGGAGCTGAAGCGAGAATATGTCCCTCAACAATTCGTATGTTTTCAACAGAAACTGGCCGAGAAAGAAAGTGTTGCATTACTTATTGAACTCTTCTCGTACATCGCCGTCTATCACGTCATTTCCTTGGCAGAGACCACTTACGTGTGCAGATGCAAAAATAATCAGCGGTCTATCTATGCCCTGACAGTCGCCCAGAGGAGTTTTCATAGAGGTGCTTGTATGTTAAATTTAGACTTCCTTGTCTGATGTTGGTACATAGAATAATTCAGCTTCCTGTTCTCTTCAGGTATTAGGCAGGAATTGCCTGTTACGGTCCCCATCTCTGTCGGGGTCTTCCTTTGTCTCTTCTCCCATGGCAATTATAATTTCTTGCATTTAAGGGAAACCTCTCACTCACCATTCTTTGTAGATGTTCGTTCCATTTTCTTCTGCACTATCGAATTTTATCATTGAGGCTAAAGATCTGCATACATAGAATACTCGAAGTAATAATCATATTAGGATGCGCCGAGCTATACGAGGGCTTATTCGTTTATTAAGATCCGATCGGTCACGAAATGGAAACGACTCTGAAAATTCAGTGACGTTTTGCACAGATGATTTAGGCAATTTCTGTCGTGCAAACGTCGGTCGTGTCGTTCTTTTCACTTCTGAGCGCAATGTGAACACGTAAAGATGCCTAGAAAACAGTGGCTCGCACCAAGTATAAGGGCTGCTGAGAAATTTCACCTCATTTCATCCAGACAATATAAAGTACGTGTCATGCATTTCCTTCTTCGTGACAGCACTCGGTCCCATACTGAAGGAGCAATAAAGACGCCCCTGCAGCGTTTTAGGTTGGAAGTGTTTGATTACCCACCATACAGCCGGGACTTGGTTCCCACTGTTGTTCATCTCTACTCACACGGGCCGCTGGCTGTCAAGACAATATTTTGGCAACGACAAAGAGGTGCATAACAGGTCAGAGAATTTGCAGAAGGGAACTGGGAAGTTTGTACAACGCTACGACAGATATCTAAGTCGAAGTAGTGGTTCAAATGGTTCAGAGCACTATGGGACTTAACATCTGAGGTCATCAGTCCCCTAGAACTTAGAACTAGTTAAATCTAACTAACCTAAGGACATCATACACATCCATGACCGAGGCAGGATTCGAACCTGCAACCGTAGCGGTCGCATGGTTCCAGACTGAAGCGCCTAGAACCGCTCGGCCACACCGGCCGGCTCGAAGTAGTAGTGGACAGATGTAGGTAGCTTCCAAATAAAACACTTTTGATTTTCATTGCGGTTCCAGTTTCGTAACCGTTCCGACCTTAATAAACGAACAGCTACCGTACACTGAAGAGCCGAATAATCACCCACACGCTTAATAGAGAGTTGCTCCAACTTTGGAATGGTTTACAGCAGCGGTTCTCCGTAGCACAGATTCGACGAGTCCTTGCTTAGTTTGCAGAAGTATGTGGTACGAGGTGTCTATGGACAGGTCACGCTATTATTGTACAGTTCAGGACGGACGTTCTGGGACTGGAGCTGGCGCTCGATGGGGTCCAAAGTGTATTCTATTGAGCTCAAATCAGGTAATTTGGTGGCGACTTTCGCATGGTGTAATCAAAATTGTGTTCCTGGTCTTGTGACAGGAGACAAAGTGTTGCCGTAAGATGTCATAACCGTCGGGAAAGCATCACACGCGAAGAAACGCAGGTGGTCCACAATAATGTCCACTTTGACCACAGCTGTCATGGGCCATTCGATTACCACACCCCTCTCAACACATTACAATTGCTCCGACCGGCCTGCGACTGTACTACAATGTATATTTTGAGGATCTGTTCGTTTGGATGATGGCGTATCTGGACAAGACCAATGACCTGGTGCGCCAAGATACGTGATTCATCCGACCAGACGACAAGTTTACATTGTTCCACTGTCTAGTCTCGACGATTCCGTCCGCACTACAATGTTAAATGATAGTGTCGTTGGATCAGTTGGGAGCACGTGGGTGTCAGCTGTTGCGGTGTCCCTTTTTCAGCCACGCGTTTAACGATATGCTCTGAAATGCTTATGCCTTCACCAGCATTGTAGTGTGCCGTCAGATGTGCCACAGGTTGCCACCTACCCTGTTATACACAGCCGACGAGTCGCCGACTTTCAAGTTCTGTGATGAGACAGTCGCTTAATTGTTTTCAGCGCTCGCCAACCTCTTTCCACAGATAGCACGACAGTAGCAGGCAAACAGCCGACCAACTTCACGGTTTCCTGGGTCTTCGTTCCCAGGGTCTGGGAAAAGAACAATCCGCTCTTTAGAACAATAAAGGGACCGATGGCCTTTGTAGTCTGGCCCCTTCAACCCCCACAAACCAACCAATCTTTCGAAAATCACTTATTTTCCCATTTGCAGTTCATATCATCGCTAAAATTTATCTCTTACTCCGGCTATACACAAGGAGCGATCAAAAAGTCCCAGTTGGAGGCCGTACAGTCCAGAATTGGTATGCCAACAAGGCAAAATCGTCGTGCGCGTTGAGGCAATTATCCTAACGACGCGTTAGATTGAAGATACTCGTTTGGTAAAACACTGTGTCCTGCTGCGTGAAGAAGTACGTAACTGCCTGCTGCACATCCTTGTCCGACAGGAATCGTTGCTCCTTCAAGGACTCTTTTAAGTGACCGAAGGCATGACAATCGCATAGGAAGAGATCATGAGTCCAGGGTGGATGTTCGAGAGTCGCCCGCTTGAGTTGGCGTAACTTATGCGTTATGACTTTTGTGGTAGGTGGACATGCATTATTATGAAGCAGCAGCATCCTTTGTGGCGCACCAATCCACAACTACGGTTTTCGACAGACATGCTGTTCCGTACACTCTCTTCATTATCTGAGGACTTTCTACCTCTGTTAAGTCCTTAGACAGCCAAGAAATGAAAAATGACACGTTGCTCCTGTTTGGATGCATTTGCCTCGAATTCCACGCGAATCCCTTAACTACATGTCCGTGCTTTTATACCCACGTTGCAGTTATTCTACATTGCATACACTCTATAGCAATGCCCTAAAAATTGAAACTTTCAGATCGACCCTCGTATTTTCCTTGCCAAGTCATGTTCCCGCAATTCCATCTACATAGATACTCCACAAGGCACCGTACGGTGTGTCACTACTGGTCATTTCCTTTCTTGTTCGACTCGCAAATAGAGCAAGGGAGAAACGACTGTCTATATGCCTCCCTATGGGCCCTAATTTTTCTTATCTACGTGTGTTGGCAGCAGTAGAATACTTCGGCAGTCAGCATCAAATGCAGGATCTCAAAATTTTCTTTCTCGGAAAGAATGCCGCCTTCCCTCCAGGGACTCCATTTGGGTTCCCGAAGCATCTCCATAACACTCACCTGCTGTTTCAAACCTACGTGTAAGAAATATAGAAGCCCGCCTCTGAATTGCTTCACTGTCTTCCTTGAATCCGGCCTGGTGCGGATCCCAAAGACTCAAGCAGTACTCAAGAACAGGTCGCACCAGCGTCCTATATGCGTTCAGATGTACCACTGTTTCCTAAGAATCTCCCAATAAACCGAAGTCGACCATTCACCTTCCCTACCGCAGTTCTCACAAGCTAGTTCAATCTCAAATCACTTTGCAACGTTACGTCCAGATATGTAAAAGACTTGACTGTGTGAAGCAAGACACTAGTAATGCTGTATCCGAACATTAGAGGTTTGCTCTATTCATCCGCATTAACTTACGTTTTTCTACATTTAGGGCTGTCTGCTATTCATCACACCAAATAGGAATTTTGTCTAAGTCGTCTTGTATCTTCCTACACTCATTCACCTTCGGCACCCTACCGCACACCATGGCATCATCAACAAGTAACCGCAGATTGCTGAGGAACCGCAGATAGCTGCACACCCTGTGCGCCAAATCATTCATATATATAGAGAACAACAGGGGTCCTATCCCACTTCCCTAGCGCGCTCCTGACGATACCCTTGTCTCGGATATACACTCGCTGTCGAAAATAACATATTGGGTTCTATCACTTAAGATGTCTTCGAGTCACTCACAAATCCGTGAACTTATTCCATGTACTCCTACCTTCTTTGACAGCCTGCAGAGGGGCACCGTGTCAAGTGCTTTCCGTAAATCTAGGCATATGGAATCTGCCTGTTGCCTTCCATGCAAGCTGCTCACACGAGCGACGTCTCCTAAAACCATACTGATTCACGGACATAAGCTTCTTAGATATTTTACCATATTCGAACTGAGAATACGTTCAAACTAGTGGCGGGTGCATGAGGGCGGGGGAGGGGGGGGGGCACATGGTGCGCCCCACCCCTGCTCCCGTCGGGCGCATTGCCAAATAGGAAGGGATAGAACAACGGCTGCCAAAGCCAATATTCTCATTTGAGCTTTCTCTAATTGCGAGTTTATTATAACTCTGTTTACACTGAGTGACATTATGAGCATAACGTATCCAGTCAAAAAAATCTTACAAGACCCTAGTTTGGACGTCGATATGGCAAAAGTAAAATTAGATTCTGCACTCAAGGTGTACGACTGCATGAGAGCTAATGCTGATACCCACTTTGCTAGTATTGTTGAAGAGGTGAAGGCAGTTATGGAAGAGTTAGACGAGGAGATGAGTGTTCCTGGTTTTACAGGCAGACAAGTACACAGGCAAAACTGCGAACACAATGATGATGCTATGACATATTGGGAAAGAAATGTTTCCGTTCCAACACTGGATCATTTTAAGACTGACATGAGACAACTTTTTGCCGAAGAAAATATTTATCATTTAAAATTCAACTAAAGGGAGAGATTCTTCAATACAAGTAAACGAACATAAACGCCCTTAATGATCGTGATTCTGTCATGCAAGCGTTGTCTGTTTGTCTTAGATCTGACTATCTTATTTTGCACACGCTGTAAAAAATATTTGCTTGTCTTCCTGCTACAGTAGAAATAAGTTTTTCAACATTGCCGCAACAAAGACGTGGCTGAGAACGACAGTGAAGGAGAATCGACTTAATGGCTAAGCTCTGTTGAACACTCACCCTGACATTGCGTGTCCTATTGACGATATAATTAACCAATTTTCCAGGAAGAATAGGCGCATAGAATTCACCATTTAAGAAAGAGAACCACAATTGTAACTTTTTTATATCATAAGATGTCATTGTCTTGTATATATGTATAATCATTTTAAATAAAACTTTCTTAAACTTTGCATGTGACTTGATTATTTTTTATTACAGTAAAAGTGAAGGCAGCTCGAGATAGCTTTAACGTTCCCTCTTGCGGTTCTTCTGTATCCGCCACTGGTTCAAACATAAATTACTGATATTGGTATATACGCAGTTTGTAATTTTGCGGGTCCGTTCTTTTATCCTTCTTGTATACTGGAGTCACCTGGACCTTTTTCCAGTTGCTTGGAACTTTGTGTTGGGAGAGAGATTAGCGACAAATGCAAACTAGGTAAGGGGCCAATGTCGTAGAGTAATCTTTGTAAAATAGACCTAGGATTGCATCCGGATCTGGTGATTTATTTGAATTTCATGTCTTTTAGTCATTTTTTGTACGCCAGGGTTACTTATTACCATGGCGTCCATAAGGCAGTCTTTACAATGGTCAAATGACGTTATGTTTGTACCGTCCTCCAGTGTGAAAGATTTCTTGAACGTGAAATTTAAGACTTCGGCTTTTGTTTTCGCTATCTTCAACTACAACGCCAGAGTGCAACAAGGGACTTAATGGGAGCCTTAAGCCCGGTTAACGTTTTTACATAGGACGAGAATTACCTTGGGTTCTCTGCCAACCTTTCACTAAGGTGTGACGATGGTAGTTGTTGTATGCTTCTCGCATAGATATTTTCACAGACGCACGAATCTCTACTAGCCTATGCTTCTCATCATTTGTGCATCCCCTTTTGAATCGAGAGGGTAACAGCCTCTGCTTCCTCAGTTAATTCCGGATTTCATTATTAAACCATGGTGGGTGCTTTCCATCCTTTATCCACTTACTAGGCGTATAGCGTTCCAGACCACGATGTACTTCACCCATAATTACTCTACGTCCATCTTAGTGAAAAGGCAACGGCCTTGCCGCAGTGGATACACCGGTTCCCATGAGATCACACGCATGCCCGCACCACGCACGCACGCTCACACCCGCCCCACCACCCACCCACACACCCACCCACCCATCAACAAGTAACCGCAGCCACCGGTTATTTGGTCAGCGCCTGTTAGCTCTGAGAGCTCGACTGTGACTGAATTTTCTTGAACTCAAAACTCCCGTCGAGCTCCTTTGCGATTTCACCAACAAAAGCTCAACAAAAACCAATACTCACACGGAACAATGTGAAAGAATCCACTACTCTTGGTGCCAGTCAGTAAGATTTGGGACCATACATGTCATGAGGAGAAGAACAGGAGCTTCTCAAAACCCTTTAACACTAAGATAATATTTTACAACGGAACAATCAACACGAACACCCTACTAAAACCAGGTAAATTGAAACAGCTGAAAAAACACCATGGATAAATTCAATATCAAAATTCTGCCAATACAGGAGACACGATTCTCAGAAGAGACCAGCTTTGACTAAAAAAATACAGAGTAGTCAAGTGGAAACCAGCCAGACCTCACTTCAAAATTAGAATATGCGAACATTTATGATATGATCTTCAAACAAAGCGTATACACGAATCAATGCACATCCCCCCATCTTCCCGTCTCCATCCCCCCCGTGAATAACCACAACAAAGGAAACAGATGATGGAGAATTTCGGGGTAGATCTGGAAGAATCCACGGACAAAATCCCCACGAAGCATGTGAAAGTGGTACCAGAAGATTGTAACGCGCAATTCGGTAGGAAAAGAAAATTCAAGGGCACAACAGGAAAATCCATGGCCCATAAGAGGACAAATAAGAATGGAGGGAACCTGATAAACTTCTGCAGGAATTTCGACCTCGAAATCATGTCAACGCAATTCCAGAAACTACACAAGAAACTACGGAATTGGAAATCCCCCAACAATACTCAAGAAGGATTTCCGATAGACAACATAGCGATATCCAAGAAAAGCACCAGAGAAATTATGAATAAGATAACAAAGAAGGGATTATTCGAATCCGATCATCACCTACTCGAAAGAAAAGCGAAATTTGTACTGAACAGACAAATTAAGAGATCCAACAGAAATTTCAGAACAGACCTACAGTACTTACAACCACACTAGAAAGAAATAACAGTTAAAATTACGAAACTCGGCGGTAATGACTAAACAAAACTGTCAGAGAAAATTGAGAAACTGATAAGATGGGGACAACCACCGAGAAAAACTAAACACAGATGGTTGAACATGACATATGACAAAGCCACAGAAGACGGAACACAAGCCAGGAAAAAGTCTAACAGTCATAGTACATCCGAAAAATGCGAAGAATTCAACAGTATAGAAAAGACCACTTGGGAAATGATCCGTAGAGAAAAACATTTCCGAGCAAATATCTCTGGAACATCAAAAAGATATAAAAAAGTTACTTCGACAGGTACAATTGTAAGGCAGGGTCTCATGAAAGTAAATACTATGATACATTCTAAAACGTAATCAAATATATTAGTTTCAACACAAACTTTTGTTTTGTTTGTTAAATGGACACCTCGTTTCTATCTTACGTAATCAGTAACACGAAAAATCACAAAAAGAATGGCGTTTGTGGCATCAAAATACGTCAATTACAGCCCGAGAAATTGCAAAGCGAAGTTGATGCTTGAAATAAACGGAATCAGCCCCTATTGCACACCCTGAGAAGCAAGCGTGAACTCCACGTTGCTCGTAATCGCGTTGTGATTGACGTACGTAATCTCACTTTCACCATTATCACGAAGGCTGACAACCATAACAGGATTTCCTGTCTCAAACACTGATACGTGCATAACAGTTCCCCTCTTGAGTGTTTGATTTATCTACGTGTACACTACGGAAGGATGCTCGCCAACGATCGCCGACCACTTACATTAACTATGATATATCCCCTCGCCTCCGCAGTTGCGTACTGGAAGCGTGGTCGCCGAATTTCGCTCACATAGAATTTTTATCTGAGGACATGTGAAAAATGTGGTGTATCTGCAGGTGTGAACAACAATGGACAATATGGAAGCCAGTGTGACCGCTACAAGTGTTGCAATAATTCCGAAAACCTGACAGCATTGGGTCGATCAGTGCTGGAGTGTGCACAGCTGTGTTACAAGTAAATGCTATTTCTTAGAACACACACAGCTTTTCTACTGTGAGACATGTGACCGCATGCCGCCGTACATTTTATGCGTTTCTGAGTGGCCGTTTTGTTAATGTAGTCATTAAATATGTTCAATGTCATGTACCATTATGTAATTGATGTACAACTGCATACAGCTAGTATTTACCCCTCCGTTAGATCCTTCGTCATCCTTTAATCATGTTTATTCTGGCCGGTGATATTGAGTATTTCGTTACTGTTATATCCATTCTAGTACTGCAGTAAATAAAGAATGAACGAGTAAACCCTATTCTGATTTTTCATTGTGTGTGACTGGACATCACTTAATAACAGGTAAAAAGCATTAAGCACAGCGTTTGTCGCATCGCAGTAAGAAACTCACATCGCGATTATGGGAAATGTGAAGTTCACACTTGAATCTCGGGAATGTACAATAGCGGTGCGTTTGTTTATTTCAAGCGTCAACTTTGCTCCGAAATTTCTGGTATCTATTGACTTACCAGGTCTAGAAGTATGAATCCAGAATTTCCCTATAGAGTGTGCTAGCCGTCAGTGTACGGCCCGTGAGAGCGCGTCTGCAGTGCCTTCTGCTTCCTGCAACGGCTGACGACGAATATCAACATATCAACACACAGTAACCCAAGTACCATCGGTATGTGGTTCAAACCCTTAAACATGCCGAGTTTTGTGCATATGAAATACGAATTTCGGACAGCATTGATTTTATGTTATCATTTGAAGAAAACTGCTGCAGAATCTAATCGAATGCTTGTCAAAGCTTTCGGCGAACCTGCTCTTGGGAAAACTCAGTGTTTAGGGTTGTTCAAAAAATTCAGAAATAGTGATTTTTGACGTGAGAAATGACGAGCGCCAGAAACAACCGAAAAAGTTCCAAGGCAACGAATTGCAGGCCTTATTGGATGAATATGAGACTCAAACTCAACACGAACTAACAAAACAATTGAATGTGACGCTGAAAGCCCTTTATCTTCGGTTGAAAACCATGGGAAAGATCCAGAAAGTGGGAAAATGGGTTCCGCATGAACTGAATAAAAGACAGCTAGCAAATCGAAACGCTTGTGAAATGCTGCTCGACAGATATAAAAGAAAGTCGTTTCTCCATCGAATAGTAAGAGGTGATGAAAAACGGGTATATTTTGAGAATCCTAAGCGTCGTAAATCGTGGGTGAATGGAGGCTGCAAGACCAAAATCGCTTCGGAAAGAAGACAATGTCTTTGGTGGAATCAGACGGGTATAATCTATTTTGAGCTACGAAAACCTGATGAAACCGTTAACACTGATCGCTACCAATAGCAAATGATCCATTCAATTTGACCATTACGTTAAAAACGACCGGACTATGGAAAAAGGCAACACAAAGTGTTATTGGTCCATGATGACGCCCCTACAAACAGAGGATTACAGGTCAGGGAAACAATCGAGGCGTTCAGTTGGGAAATACTAGGGCATGCGGCTTATTCTCCAGACTTGGTACCGTCCGATTATCATCTGTTTGCATCACTGGGACACGCTGTCTCTGAACAACATTTCAGTTCGTATGAAAATGTACGAAAATGGCTCGCTAACTGGTTCGCTTGGTGGGAGAAATGTATGAATAGCAGTGGAGATTATTTTGCTTAAAATTTTATTTAACAGTTTCGAAATACAAACGTGTAATTGCTGCAACCAAATTCCGGTTTCATGCTTCTACACCTGGTATTGTGATTTTGTGTGTTACTGGTTGAATAAGATATAATACAAGGCGTCCATTTGAAATATATATATCCCCTCTCCCTGTCCATCTCCTCTTCTCCACGAACGTCTAATTCCTGTCACCCCTCTGTGCATCTCCCCTTACCCCTCTCTCTGACCTTCAGCCTAGTTTATTGTTGCTGTAAATTCAAATTCTGTAATAGTATTGTAATAAGCCGAAAATGCATAAATAAAACTTTCCTGTTTGCTACCAACGTTAAGCTATTTTTGTCCAAAAGCTTATTACAGTAACAAGCAAAAATCTGAAGTAAACCAATCGAGAATTCTTTCACATTTGTTGGTAACAAAAACATTTACAAGCAATTGGTAACGATTCTTTTGGAGATTTGAGGCTTTGTACCAACGAATATTTATATCTTTATTTACACTGAAGAGGCAAGGAAACTGGTCCACCTGCCTAATATCGTGTAAGGCCCTCGCGAGTACGCAGATGTGCCACAACACGACATGACATGGACTCTACTGATGTCTGAGGCAGTGCTGCAAGAAACTGACACCATGAATCGTGCAGGGCTGTCTATAAATCCGTAATAGTAAGAGAGGGTGGAGATGTCTTCTAAAGAGCACGTTTCAACGCATCCCAGATATGCTCTATAATGTCCGTGTCTGGAGAGTTTCGTGCACAGCTGAAGCGTTTAAACTCACAAGAGTGTCCCTGGAGGAACTGTAGCAGTTCTGGAAGTGTAGGGTATCGCATTGTCCTGCTGGAACTGCCCAAGGTCGGCGGAATGGGCATGAATGGTTGCAGCGAATCATACAGGATACTTGCGTACTTGTTACCTGTCAGAGTCGCATGTGTCTTGGGTCCCATGTCACTCGAAATACACACACCGCACACCGTTACAGAACCTTCTCCAGCTTGAACAGTCCCCTGAAGACATGCAGAGTCCATGGATTTATGAGGTTATCTCCATACTCGTACATATCCACGCGCTCGATACAATTTGAAACGAGACTCGTCCGACCAGGCAACAAGTTTCTAGTCATCAACAATCCAATGCCGGTGCTGACGAACGCAGGCGAGGCCTAAAGCTTCGTGTCGTGCAGTCATCAAGGGTACACTGAGTGTTGTTTAGCTAGTGTTCATATATACGATGAATGTCAACAGTGTTGCTCAACAGTGCACACACTGTCGCCATGTCACAAACTGCTGCGAGAATCTGGGAGATTCTTGGGGAGATTCGTTTCGAAATGGACTTGTGTCTTTGTCTGAATTTGGCGCTACATTAAAATTTCCAGAAAAAATGATTTTAGTGCCTTTTTCAGTAAAAGGAGGTAAAAAGTTTGTATGAATTCCAACTCATTCCAGGAGGTAAAATGTTATTTATTTTGTGCTAGTGTAAATAGGCCTGTATATATTGTACAGAAGTGAACAGACAAAGCTGGCACGCGTTGTCTGGAGACAAAATGTTCCAAGATTTTTGCAGCCAATGAATTACTCAAAATGTGACTTAAAACGTATTAGTTGCCAGGTTGATCGTAGTTCTGTTCGAATCAATTTCACTTGTGAGAAACATTATCAATGAAAGAGCTAATAAAACACAATTTGAGTCAGTCGTATTGCGTCTGGAAGAAACAAGACTTCATGTTATGAAGTTGAACGATTGAATATTGTTAAAGAGGGAAAGGAAATGGAAAACGTCACTTCATTTACGGCCTAGAATGAGATTTTCACTCTGCAGCGGAGTGTGCGCCGATTTGAAACTTCCTGGCAGGTTAAAACTGTGTGCCGGACCGAGACTCGAACTCGGGACCGTTGCCTTTCGCAGGCAGGTGCTCTACCATCTGAGCCATGCAAGCACGACTCACGCTCCGTCCTCAGAGCTTCACTTCTACCAGTACCTTGTCTCCTACCTTCCAAACCTTGCAGAAGCTCTCCTGTGAACCTTGCAGACCTAGCACTCCTGAAAGAAAGGATATTTCGGAGACTTGGCTTAGCCGCAGTCTCGGTCCGGCACACAGTTTTAATCTCCCAGGAAATTTCACATTTACGACCTGCTGTCAAATTGCTGTTTGTCTAAGAAAGTTTAGTTTTGTAAAACACTTGCATAATTGAAGGGCTTATTTCAATAATGGTACAGGTCCATTTTTGTTCATTATGAGATATTTATGGTAAATATTCAAGTATATATACTTGAATATTTATGGTATCTCAACTGCAGATTTTTAGACGCTCTTTTAACTTTAGGGCTCTCTATCTCATAATGAACAAAAATGGACTTGTACCACTATTGAAATAAGCCCTTCAATTGACATGTCAACAACATGCACATATGTGGTGTCTCTCAGACAGGTCTAGTGAAGAGGGTAGAGAGTACTGGAAGTAAGGTAGCACGAATGGTCACAGGCTTGTATGAACTCATAGGAGAATTGGAAAAACTGAAATGGTAAGAATTTTAAGAAACGCACTAACTCCTTTAAGAATAATAACACTAGCTCACTCATATGCAAGTTAACGGTTACTGTTTCCAAGTTATGTGAGTTTTATAATGAAAGAAAAGTAAATATATGTTACAAAACAGAATTTCCTTTAGCATGCATTTCACAATATGCTGTGCAGAACGGCTACAACAATTTTTAGAAGCACTGCGAATCAATTAAAAGTCAACATGAATACAATTATCCTCTTAGGAACTTTTCCTCTTCGCAGAATTTTTTGGTGAGTGTTTCAGTCTGAACCGACAACGGAAGTTAATAATTACATATACGCCTATGAAACTCCTTCGAATATAAGGATTTAAAATGAAAGAGAACGCCTGCATTCTGTAAGGAAACGAAACTGTTGAATATTTCAGGGTAAATAAACTTGTCACCTTTTTCGACTCTTTCGACCAGCTTTTAAGCTGGTGCCGACGGTATAGTAGCGGAAACTCTCGGGCGCGGCAGCGGATTATGCAAATCTGCATACAAATAAAGTTACTCGAGGTGGCAAGAACTCGCCTCCGCTCGACTCCTCGCGCTCGCTGCCTGAGTGACTATCATTTCGCGAGAGCGGCCATGTTGTGGGGTGTGCGGTGGGGTTGGGGGTGTGGGTGGGGGTGAGTTTCGGTCTCGGCGCCGCCGCGCTTCATTTCGGCCTGGAATTCCCAGAGGCATTCTCCGACTGCTGCCGCAACGAGAACGAGCTAACAGGCCGTTGTCTGCACCGCTCCGGGGCCCGATACCACGGCAGAACGAAGCCACTGTAGACTAACTTAATCACGGAACCTGCTGATTCGGCAGACGCAGGCAACACGTTGGAATCCTGCCTCCAAATCAAGATAACACCCTTTCACACTGCCTCTTTTATATGTAAATATTATGATCCAATTATGAACATATGACTTAAAGTTTAATTTATTTTATTTGTTTATAACCTTATTCTGAGTTTGGAATAATCGAGAAGTAAGAGTCTGTCTCTGAAATAGAACGTTGTATAAGACACAAGCACAAAATTTGTTAAGCACAAAATAAATTCCTGCAGTAATGTGACAAATTAGTTAATTAAAAGTTAGCGATATAACTTTAAAAATAGTAACAAATGCATATATTTTGTCAACTTAACAGTCTGTCACGCTGTTATACGTCGTATTGAAGTGCTTTGACTTCTATCTCCATTTGCTCTTCTCTGTCGGTAGCCTCCTGTTTATGCTAAACAAATTCATTACCTTTAGATCTTTTGCTTCAACTAAGCTACTTTTATACCTGAAAATATTTTCTTTCATAGTATAACTTAGGGGAGACAACAGTCTGTTATTCTCTGCAGCCATCTTAATGTCTATTTTTTATATATCTGATATAGTATGCATTTCCCAAAAATTTCTTATTTGTTCATTTGTGATCAGACGCCATATATTTTCTTCATTAATCGAGTCATATATTTATTTCTCATTTACCAATCGAAAACCTTTGAATTGTGCTCACAGGCTTTTGTCAGAGCTCAAGCTTTTGCTGTGGAAGTGTACTGCTTCTTGTTTTATGAACATTGTATGTAACTGCCATTCTATTAAGGACTTTGGTCTAGGTAAGTTTTAAGACTACATAATACGTTCTATTTCATGCTTTAGTTCTTTATTTATTTTATGTCTGCATTGTTGCTGTAACGTTATTGCCTTAAGGTGTTTTTTTTTTCTTTTTCCATTCCACCACATCCCGAATATCAAACCATTTTTCCGTTGTCATTGCTACTTATTTAATATAATATATAGAATTCAGAAAATGGGCCGGCCGGTGTGGCCGAGCGGTTCTAGGCGCTTCAGTCTGGAGCCGTGCGACCGCTACGGTCGCAGGTTCGAATCCTGCCTCGGGCATGAATGTGTGTGATGTCCTTAGGTTAGTTAGGTTTAAGTAGTTCTAAGTTCTAGAGGACTGATGACCTCAGATGTTAAGTCCCATAGTGCTCAGAGCCATTTGAGCTAACCATTTGACCAGTAAATGGTAACGGTTAGCGAGAATAAATCTTGCATAAAAAATATCATTACTTATTTTGACTTCCAAGTACATGTGGCAAGTTTAAAATTTAAAATTTTTAGTTTCTCCTACACATGTCCTTATATGACATAAAAACTCGTCTGTACATATTTAAGTAATCTGACTTTGAGGGTGTTTCAGATTTCCTCATTGTATTTAGGAGTATCTGTCGGTGTCTGCTGTCATAGATCATTTTGAAATCTAGAAACAGTGTGTTGGCATTTACAATGTGTTCCCATCCCTCCTCAGTTACTTATCTTAGAGTGAATAAATGATATAATGTGGCTCTGCTTCTGCGGAAAATGCACTGGCAATGCCAAAGTACTTCTTCAGTTATAAGGATCTCCAAATCGGAGGGATATTACAAGTGACTACCATTGACGCTATTCTTCTGTAGTAATTGCAGACAAGGGGATCATTCTTCTTAAATATACGGCATACAATTTCTGTTCTCCAGTCTGCATGTTGGATTTCGTCTTCCAAGGGGCTTTTATTACACAGTTCTAATCCTAACTCTGATCCTCAAGTTTTTTTATAGCTGAGCATGTCTCTGATGCTTGCAGTATTTCATTTACTGGTGATGTTTTGACCTGTATGTTCTGTACCATGTCCTCCCCAAATTTAAAGTGAGACAGTGCATCATTGCAATTGAGTATCTGTGAAAAGTGTGTCCTCCATGTTCATTGTATGACACTCTTGTTGAGCAGCATTTTCCTCTCTTGATCTTTAATTAAATGTTCCATTTTAATGAATTTGTCGGAATACTTTTTTGTATTTTGGTACATTTGCCTCACCCTGTGATGCTTAAAATCATCCTCTGTTTCTCTTATCATTGTTGTAGTAGTTCCTCTTTTCTCGTCTTAGGGATCGTTTTGTTTGCTGGAGGATTGCATAACATTATTCCTGCAGTGTGATATTGTTCATTTGTAGACTTTATGTTTTCTTGTTTCTTCTCTCCAGTATTTTCTCTGGTCATTTTATGTTAAACGAAATTCTGTTCGGTCGTTTTGTTTTTGGTATAACTCAGGAAGTTACTTCTCGAATATTGTTCTTCAGGTGTCTCCCGTCTACCTTTGTTAGATTGCTTTCCATTTGTTTCGTAACGTTATTTTTTACAGTTTATTCTACGAATTTCCTGAGTTATGTCTAATAACTAGCACGCTGTTTATATCTAGTTTACTAAACATTTAGCTGTCTAAAACACGAAATTACAATGTTTCAATTCCAGCGGCATACATTACGGAAAAGCATTTTACAACCATAATAGAGTAATAGTGGATGTACCATATTGACCTATATCTGCCACCCACGTAAGGAAACAGCGCAAAACACTCTAAACGAACTTTCAAAGCAATCAGTTCTAATCTGAAAAAATTATTTTTCTTGACGTCTGGATCAGGCTGTAGGCTGATGGGTTGCATGTCCTCTTGCCACTGTGGCCAAAAACTAACCCGGAAATTGTGCACCATCGAGTTTGTGCCTGCTACACAATGTAGTGATGCGGAATGTATGGTGCATATGGCACGTGCTCTGTCTGTTCCCGTACCCAAGGAAGCTGAATCAACCCTCATCTGGAGACATAAAAAACTGAGGATCGAATTCGATCGAGCAATGTCCTCGGTTGTTATGATGTTCACGTACACGGAAAATGTCGCTCTGTGGTTAACGCTTGCCAACTCTAATGAGGACTGACGCAGGAGAAATGGGAACGTGGTGTTCCACGCTTTGAAGGAGCAGACAATACATTACAGCGTGCTCAACTATGACGCTTATTAGATGCTAAACGCGCGCCAACAGCTGGTTTCACCGGTAGTTTGCGGAAATACACTTGTAATCACGTAACACGGAACGCCCATTGCGAACCACATGGCCTTGGCATAATGAAATTACGGCACAGGTCGATGTGGTAATAACGTCACGTAACAGCGTTCTCGTTACTGCTCTGGGACGGCTTCGGGGCTCGTTGGCGATATTCATTGTGTGACATTGTGCCCTGCGCATCGAACGAGTGTTTAGCTGTTGCTGTCTTCCACTGTCTCACCCCGTTACGAAAATAAAAATAACGTGCATTTATTGCTAATGCAGTTTCAGTTTAGTCACATCATAATGAAATTGATCATTACTGTACGAATGTGAACCTAACGGATTTAAACTGGTAATTGTCCTACGATGAATTAGCAGAGTATTTTTTGCATTTGGCCTTCAGCGTGAATAAACTACGCAGCTATCAACTAGTTCATTATTTACCCTTAACAATTATAGTACTGTACTGAATTATCAAGTCAGTAATGTTTGTAGGTAATGGTGCCCATAGCTTTCTCAGCTCTGCGGGGGATGGTTCTCGCTGTTGCTGTAATTTAGAACTTACGATGACTTCATTATTAATATCTCCATCTTCTGAATTACTGCAATCACAAGTGTTCGAATTTCGTAGTTGCAGGCGATACAAATGAATTCAGCGACAGTTCTGCGGCGAATTCGCATGTTATGAGGTATATGTGGTAGCACCCAGGTAAATTTTTTTTTATTGGCATTTGATGTTACACATCTCTCTTCTTATTGGGACCTGAATCCTGTTTTTATTTGAGGTACTTATAATAAGACGGTGGAAAGTAGGTAGATAAAATCCAGATATAGCGGCTTTCTTGGTCAGTTGGTTTACTGTTTAGTTTTACAGAGTGCCTCAATGAGCTTTCATCCAAACGAAATTAATACATTTATCTCTTCGCGAACAGGCAGTTACTTCGTGGGCTACGTCGATGGAAAATTTACTATTGTGCCCTCCCCAGCTTCAAATGTCTATTGCACGAAATAAGCTTTCCGAATAAGAGCTAACCAAAATATTTTCGTTGTTTGGAGTTTAGGAGTACTTAGTGGCCATCATTTTTGCCGCTGCTTCCACTGCATAAGAAGAGGCTACTGACGGAAGCCTATACTGCTCATAGAGACCAGTTCATGGACACAAGAAGGAACACATATCGTCAGCTTCCGACACGATTCTTTAAACATTTCTGTACATATGATTATCTACCCTCTTTTTTATTTTTATTTTTATTTTTTTGTTTATTTTTCCACGGAATACATTTTGGCTACCAAGATGAGTTCCCTGTTAGTGTTTACATTAAAATGCATATAAAACTATGGAGCGGAAGGCGTGCAGAGGCGGAAAGGTTATTCATATGTAGCAAACGTCCTCGTTGTTTTGATTCTTTTGCATGGATTTTTCAGCGACTGAGAATGTCTATAAAATCTCAGCGTCGATCTAATTACGCGGGGTAGTGCGCAACGGGTGTCACATTCCTTGAGGGCTGTATGAGTCGTTAACATTATCCTGCCCACATGAAATTGCTGGCAAGTCAATTCAAATGGAGAGGCATTTCCAGTTTCTCTACTCATATTGCATTTTTAGAGATACACCACATCGTCTCAGAACAACTCCGCATACAGGTGTATTGGAAAGTATATACACTCCTGGAAATGGAAAAAAGAACTCATTGACACCGGTGTGTCAGACCCACCATACTTGCTCCGGACACTGCGAGAGGGCTGTACAAGCAATGATCACACGCACGGCACAGCGGACACACCAGGAACCGCGGTGTTGGCCGTCGAATGGCGCTAGCTGCGCAGCATTTGTGCACCGCCGCCGTCAGTGTCAGCCAGTTTGCCGTGGCACACGGAGCTCCATCGCAGTCTTTAACACTGGTAGCATGCCGCGACAGCGTGGACGTGAACCGTATGTGCAGTTGACGGACTTTGAGCGAGGGCGTATAGTGGGCATGCGGGAGGCCGGGTGGACGTACTGCCGAACTGCTCAACACGTGGGGCGTGAGGTCTCCACAGTACATCGATGTTGTCGCCAGTGGTCGGCGGAAGGTGCACGTGCCCGTCGACCTGGGACCGGACCGCAGCGACGCACGGATGCACGCCAAGACCGTAGGATCCTACGCAGTGCCGTAGGGGACCGCACCGCCACTTCCCAGCAAATTAGGGACACTGTTGCTCCTGGGGTATCGGCGAGGACCATTCGCAACCGTCTCCATGAAGCTGGGCTACGGTCCCGCACACCGTTAGGCCGTCTTCCGCTCACGCCCCAACATCGTGCAGCCCGCCTCCAGTGGTGTCGCGACAGGCGTGAATGGAGGGACGAATGGAGACGTGTCGTCTTCAGCGATGAGAGTCGCTTCTGCCTTGGTGCCAATGATGGTCGTATGCGTGTTTGGCGCCGTGCAGGTGAGCGCCACAATCAGGGCTGCATACGACCGAGGCACACAGGGCCAACACCCGGCATCATGGTGTGGGGAGCGATCTCCTACACTGGCCGTACACCACTGGTGATCGTCGAGGGGACACTGAATAGTGCACGGTACATCCAAACCGTCATCGAACCCATCGTTCTACCATTCCTAGACCGGCAAGGGATCTTGCTGTTCCAACAGGACAATGCACGTCCGCATGTATCCCGTGCCACCCAACGTGCTCTAGAAGGTGTAAGTCAACTACCCTGGCCAGCAAGATCTCCGGATCTGTCCCCCATTGAGCATGTTTGGGACTGGATGAAGCGTCGTCTCACGCGGTCTGCACGTCCAGCACGAACGCTGGTCCAACTGAGGCGCCAGGTGGATATGGCATGGCAAGCCGTTCCACAGGACTACATCCAGCATCTCTACGATCGTCTCCATGGGAGAATAGCAGCCTGCATTGCTGCGAAAGGTGGATATACACTGTACTAGTGCCGACATTGTGCATGCTCTGTTGCCTGTGTCTATGTGCCTGTGGTTCTGTCAGTGTGATCATGTGATGTATCTGACCCCAGGAATGTGTCAATAAAGTTTCCCCTTCCTGGGACAATGAATTCACGGTGTTCTTATTTCAATTTCCAGGAGTGTAATTTATGAATATACTTAACACTAGTATTACAGTACACTATACTCGAACATGGACCTAATTAATGCTCGTTATACGGTCAATAAAACATTGGCGGCTGCATCCCACCAGACTATGATTACAGATCTGATGATGTTCATGATAGGGAGACAAGCATTAATATTGGAGTAATAAATAACAGTTAATAGTAGATTAATCAACAGTGGTCTCTTGGTGTTCTTATTTTCAGTAATAAATACCTTTACTAACAAAAACATTGCTTTACACAGTTTGCTTATAGGAATGTGGATACCACAGTGTTCATATCCCTGAAGGTAAGTTTTCTTCCACTTCCTTGTCAGCGCGATTTTCCACCGGAAAAGAGGATATCTGACATTGTTTCACTTGTCAGAAAGCTCATCAAAAGATAGGAAAGGTCCTTAGCAATGGCGAGAACGCACAACAGTAAATGCGTCACCATGTGCCACCAGTTAGGTGAACACAATTTGTCGTCCCACCGTTAATGTGACTCCCAGAAAAAATACAGCAGACTCTGAAACCAATGATTTTTTAAAAAATCTGAATACTTAGTTAGTGAGACAATGTCGTCAACACATAAATGTTTCCATTTTATATTCGGTCACTAATTACAATTCTGTCGAATAAAATACCTGTAATTTATAAAATCTGACATACGATTTATTTAGCATGTACATTAAGCACTATCTTAATGAAGGCCTCTTGAGTTTCGGTCATGGAGGGGATGGAGGGGAGCTTAATGAAAACACAAATCCTAATATGTATTTGTCTCCTGTTTCAAGAATTTTTGGAGGCATTTTGTAGGGCAATATGATTTTCTGATGTGTGTCAGTTTATGTGACTTATCAAGCAGAATGATGCTACAAACCTACATAAAGAAGCAACTCTATACACATCTAGGAGAAATACAGCAATGCATCACAAATTATTTAAGCAGTCCCTTTTGGACTAGTTAGCACAACTCAAGCGAAGTACCGAAAATGATAAGAATATCAGAACTTATCTCTTCTACCATCTAAAATGTCATGTCGAGCACCAGACTGGAGCACACTTGTAATTACTTTACAAACAATATTGCTCTTCTCGTACTCTGGGAAGAGTTTGAAAACTGAAAGCATCTTGTTGTGGAAAGAACTTATATGCTATGTCATCTAGTTTGTACTGGGTTATTTTAAGCCAGATATGAAGAGAGAGAGCAGAAATTTGCTTTAACTACTATGGTGTGTAGCAGAGCATAGAAAAACAGTGCGCGGGTGTACTGCCAGTTTGTAGTTTCCAACGGCCACAATATTTCTGCGGTCAGACATGTCGCAATCGTCAGATGTGCTGACGAACTGAGCTCCTGAGGGCAGACGGTCGTCGTATATCCCCTCCCACCACGGGCCGGCCGTTCCCTCCGCGGTCCACAACCACGAGCGCGCCTCGGCAGTCGCAGGGACGCAGGGGTCGGCGTCTATGGCAGCGTCGGTGTAGCTGCTAAGTCCGCTAAGCTCGTCAGATCGTTTTCATTGTGGAGTGTCTTCTTAATTATAATCAGTGCTGGTTCCGATGCCTTGCTAAGATTATAACCGCAGTCTCGGTTAATGAGTTCGTCCCTGGTGCGCATTTCGATGACCTCTCTGAGAACGATGTCACAATACTTAGAAGTCTGGGCCAAGATCTTGGTACGCTCGTAACTCATCTAGTGTTTTTCGCGGACATTGCTCTGCGACCGCCGTGTGTGCCTCTTATGTTTTGGGCACCGAACTTCGATGGTGCGCACTATTTGTCCAATATAAGTCTTACCACACTGACAAGGAATCTGGTATCCGCCAGCCTTCCGCAAGCCGAGATCATCTTTCACGCTTCCCAATAACGCTCGTGTGTTTTTGGGCGGGAAAAAGACAGTTTTAACTCGGTGTTTCATTAATATGTGTCCGATTTTCCCCGACAGTGCTCTAGTGTCCGGAATCAAAGCAGAGGCTACTTATTCCTCCGTGACTTCTTTCGTCTCCAAAGCTTGAACTGTAGTGGCAGGATGGAGAGCGCGTCTAATCTGGCATTCCGGGTACCCGTTCTTTCGGAATACGGTTCTGCGGTGTTCCTGGGACCGACTCTCTGCATCTGAGATGTTGCGCGCCCTTTGTATCAGTGTTTTTAGAACCCCATTTCTCTGAGAAGTGTGGTGACAGCTGTCTGCATGCAAATACAGAACAGTGTGCGATTTCTGCCTCTACACTTTGTGACCCAACGTGCAATCAGCACATCTCTTGACGGTGACGTCCAGGAAAGGTAATCGTCCTTCTGCTTCGGTCTCCTTTGTGGACCGGATGTTGGGATATATGGAGTTCAGATGTGTAAGAAAATCCAGGAGCTTGTCCCTACCAAGCGGTCAGATGACGAACGTGTCATCCACTTAACGGAAAAACAATAGGTTTCCATTTGGATGACGCCAAGGCTTCCTCCTCGTAGTACCACATATACAGATTCGCAACCACAGGTGAGAGTGGGCTGCAAATTGCGACTCCTTCCGTTTGCTCATAGTATTCTCCACTGAACAGAAAATACGTGGAGGTCAATACATGCTTGAAAAGATCGGTGGTCTTCTCGTCGGATTTGTCGGATTTCTGCCAATAACTTTTTTCTGACTCTTGCAGAGCCACCCTGCTAATTAAAGAAACAACGTCAAAATTCACCACGATATTTGAGTCTTGCAGCCTGAAACTGTCGAGACGTTTTACAAAATTCAAAGATTTGTGGATGTGATGAGGGCGTTTATCTATTTAAGGACTTAGTATTTCCGCCAGGTATTTTGCCAGTAAATATTTTGGTGCCAAATATTGCTGACAATCTGGTTTAGCGGCACCGCCCCCCTTTGTGGACTTTAGAGAGTCCATAAAGTCTTGGTGGTACAGGTCTTTGAGATGACAATATCTTGGCGACCCCCTCTGGTAAATCCACGTCCTTGAGAAGAGCCATTGTCTTGAGACCTGAGTTTATCCGGGCGTATACAACTTACAAATAACTTCCGGGAATTTAGCCAGGTAACACTTTCAGCAACCACCGATTTTCGGCGGGAGAACACCCCGCCATTTTCAAGGCAAACTGCAACGGGCAGGCGACGTACATGCAAATTTAAAACCTTCGATTTCGGACTGATGCAAGAAAGATAACACACACACTGAGCCCTAGTGACACCTAAGATGACCAAAGTCAGAGATATCGATAGTGAGACTAAGAACGCGCAGGTGAGGTCGCATTGTCTCTGTTCCTTTTATTTCTTGACAAGCGAGAGAGCCGGACTCCAAACACAGTTTAAATAAAAACCTCCATCACTGTTAACTAGGTTGCTCGCTAATTTATTTTCAACTGCCTCCTTAATAACACTGTCCCAATAGCTGGACGTGCATCCCAATATCTCGGTGTTATTATATAACATGGGGTGACCAGTATACAAGCAATGTTCGGCAATAGCACATCTACTTGGCTGCTGTAATCGTGTGTGCTGTTTACGCTCAGTACATCGGTCCTCCACGGTCCTGATAGTTTGACCAATATACGCCGTGCCGCAGCTGCAAGGAATGTGATATACACCCGCCTTACGCACACCAAGATCATCCTTAACAGAACTCAAAAGGACTTTAATTTTAGATGGAGGTCGGAAAACACATTTTACATCGTATTGCCGTAAAATACGACCAATCTTGTTGGAAGTGTTTCCTACGTAAAGCAAAAAGGCGGTAGACTTAGGTGTCTACTCGGAATTATCATCAACCGCCCGATTTGCAGTTGGTCGATAGCGCAACGCACGTTCAACCTATCACTATGACCATTTTGACGAAACTTCAAGATGAGATAGCTCAGCTGTCAAAGTCTCAGAGTTGGAAACGACATGTGCCCCGTGTACCAAAGTACAAAGTACCCCTTCATGCTGAGCCGGAAGGTGACAGCTATTATTAGCCTGTAAGTACAAGTCGGTGTGACTACGTTTCCTGTAGACTGCATGTCCCAATGATCCATCATCCGTCTTCCAAACCAACACGTCAAGAAAGGGAAGGCAACCATCCTCTTCCACCTCCATCGTAAAACGAATGTTCGGATGGATCGAGTTCAGATGTTCTAGAAAAGCATTCAAATTCTCACTACCATGAGGCCAAACAACAAAGATATCGTCAACATATCTAAAGAAGCAGGAGGGTTTCAAAGGCTCCGACTCCAATGCACGTCCTCGAAGTCCTCCATAAACAAATTTGCGATCACAGTACACAACGGAATACCCAACGCAACTCCATCTGTCTGCTTGTAATACTGGTCATAATACTGGTCATTGAATAAAAAGTAAGTGGATGTCAACACATGCCGAAAGAGGTTAATTATTTCAGCACCAAACCTAGATTCAATTAACCGCAACGAATCAGACAGAGGAACACGAGTGAAGAGTGAGACCACATCAAAACTCATTAAAATATCAGACTCATTCAACCGCAGTCCCTCCAAACGACGTAAAAAATCTGCTGAGTTCCTGATATGATGTTCACACCGACTTACTTGTGGACTCAACAGAGAAGGAAGATGCTTGGCTACACGATATGTCGGAGCGCCGATATTACGGAAAGGAAACCCCTTCCTTATGATCCTTCGGAAGGTCATATAACCTAGGGGGAACAGCACTAGAGGTGTTAAGACTCTTGATAGTGTACTACGACAAACCACTTTTCTTCAGGAGCCGGCCGGAGTGGCCGTGCGGTTCTAGGTGCTACAGTCTGGAGCCGAGCGACCGCTACGGTCGCAGGTTCGAATCCTGCCTCGGGCATAGATGTGTGTGATGACTTCAGGTTAGTTAGGTTTAAGTAGTTCTAAGTTCTAGGCGACTGATGACCTCAGAAGTTAAGTCGCATAGTGCTCAGAGCCATTTGAACCATTTTTCTTCAGGATGCTGTTAGTCTTTCTCTCAAAACTTTTGTGCGGTCAGCATAGATTCTGCGATACGTTGAATCAAATAGTACACGTTGAATCTTTTGTACATAATCCTGTTTATTTAAAACAACGGTGGCATTGCTCTTGTCCGCAGGTCAAATAACAATATCAGGATCAACTTTGAGAGAGCGTAAAGCAGCCCAACTGGCTGTGCAATTGAACTAATAAAATCTGCTACCGGCAAACTCTTCGGAGTGAGTGCAGAATTTAAGCCCTTCCCAAGCACGGATAAGGTTGCGTCGTCAAAAGACTTCTCTGTGAGATTTATCACAGAACGTCGAGATATAACATCAGACTGCGCGCGATGAAAACGTTCGAACTTTTCCCAATGCCGGGCAGTAACGGAATTGTATTCCCAGTCAGCTTGAGTCCATGAGGCACCGTCCAACCAATCCCAAGTGCAATCATACAATTCCGATGCAACCATTAAATGAAAACAAAACAATTCTTTGGAATCAGAAACCAAACGTCGACGAGTAAAACGAATCCTTTCACGAACAAGAGCCAAACGAGCACGTTGCTTGACGCGATTAGCGGCAGGAGAATTAATATGGTGCACAACCTTGGCAAATGTTGGGACATTATTTTCATCACGACATTTAAATAAAAACGACAAAGCACTTTGAGTGTGTAACTCGACAGCTACAAAATTTATCCAACTTACGTAAACACTGATACATTTCTTCCCCGTAAAGGTAAACAATGTGAGACCTGAGTTTCTCCTGGCGTATACAACTTTCAACTAACTTCCGCGATTACAGCCAGGTAACACTTTCAGCGACCGCCGACATTTCCTGCATCAGTCCGAGAACCGAGGTTTTACATTTGCATGTACGTCACCTGCCCGTTGCAGTTTGCCTTTAAATTGGCACGATGTTCTCCTGCCGAAATATCGTCGGTCGCTGAAAGCGGTACCTGACTGGAGTCCCAGAAGCTATTTGAAAGCCATTGTCTTGTTCTACACCTTCTTTGTGGTGTCAGCGTTGATTGTCATGTAGGCGTCGCCATCTAGCAGGCGCTGCATCTTTTCAGTTTAGTCCTTATGGGAACGAACAACAGCAACTCTGCCTTTGTCAGCCGGTAAGGCAGCAATCTCAGGGCACTGCCTGTTCCCGAATGGCCGTCCTCTCTCCGCTGGTAATGTTTGACGTCGTAGGTTTAGTTCTCGTCGGAGCACGCCATGTTTCCCGACGTACTTTTTCACAACACAAAATAACTCATGATTTTCAAAGTTTTATTAAAATTTGGTAACTGGATGAGGCAAGGTAGACGAAATAAGGTTACTTTCTGTACCAGTCGAGTTGATATAGGAATCAGATTCGTTAACTATAACACACATTTCACATTGCTTGCTTAAATCAGGGCAAACTATCGGTGTGAAATTTCTCAACATGAAGGATCACTTGCTACATTGAATTCAACAGTCAGTGTAATATTTCCTCTCTTGTGATAGCACGTACAATGCAAGGGAAAGTCTTACGAGCGATATAATACAGAAAATTATTTATGGGGTATGAACTATAATGGTAGGTGAAAGAAAAGTTTAATGACGACCAGACTTCTATTAAGTTCCTAGGTATACCAAAACTACTCCCAGTAAATCGACTCGAGCGGCTTAGTTCCCCACGCCCTTGCTCTGTTCGAAAATGTGCTTCGTGTCTAATCACCTCCTCATCTACAGTACGTCAAACCCTGTCCTACTTCTTTTATACCGTTCATCATAGTTCATACTTCTCCAAGCATTTAATTTGTGGAAGCATAAGTGAATTTGAATTCTGATGGGCTAATGTCATCGTCATACGCAAAGGAATAAAACAAGAAAGAAATTAGGCGGAACAATTTTCATTGAAACGTGTAGGACGTATTCATGTCATTTGATTTAGAACAACAAGGCAAATCTAATCTAAAGAGGAAGGCACCACTCCTTCGTCAATATTAGTGTGACGTCTTATTGCACACGCCATCTCGCCGTGTTTCAGGAGGCCGCGACATATCAGTAATCTTAAGACAATCTCGATGCGTAACGTAACTCAATAACCTCATAGATAGCAGAAACTTCGATCTGCATTTCATTACTCGTTATTAAATAGAGTGAAATATAGCCTTCTCAAAATTCTATATGCTGAAAAATAAAGCAATGAGGCTGCTGCTCCTTTCTTGCAAAGCCATTTCACTTTGCTACAAACAATATACTTTCTCGTATTCATATTTATTTTCAAGACAGATGCATTTCACTTCCTTCGTGATTTTCATGAAATTATGCAGAGTGAGTATTGTTTCCTCAACGGTTCAAGATACGGAAAAGTCATTTTGGCAGACAATTACAGGGAGACGGTTACGTAGTAATTAATTAAATGGTTAGAGGAAGGTACTTTAAACTGGACTGTCCCCCTAAGGCGGACGGCCTAGTCTTCCGAACTGTAGTCGGGGACAAGTATAAATAATAGTTGACGCTTCTGCCACTCTGCAGCGGAGTGCACAAATCGCCCACTTCACCTGTTGCTTATCGTTTCGCCATTTATTTTATTTTATTTTATTTTTTTGCGAATTGGAAAAGTTTTCATGTTTTGGTACACTTATCTTTCGTTCATATTTTTGGTTAAAATATTATTAGTTTAACAAAACGCAGGCTATATTAGCGTAAACTTGACCCCCTTCGCTTGCTTAAATTAGAGTCTTTACTTCTTATGTTTTAAGTCTGGATGTATTAGTTTCTGTGCACATGCTCTCCTGGAGTTCTCTTGCAGATTCAAAGATAAGGTTGATTCAAGAAAGGGATTCCATCTAAAATGACTGAACCTATCGATGCAGTTCACAAAATGAACGCTGTTTGGAAGGATGCCAGTAAACAGTGTACTGTTCAAATGTGTGTGAAGTCCTAAGGGACGAAATTGTTGAGGTCATCGGTCCCTAGATTTACACACTACTTAAAGTAACAACACACACCCACTCCCAACCCCGAGGGAGGACTCGAATCTCCGGCGGGAGTGGCCGCGCAGTCCGTGACATGGCGCCTCTAACCGCACTGCCACTCAACGCGGCAACAGTTTACTCAGTTTACTGTTCCAGAAACAACAGGTGTGAGGTTTTCCATCATGAAGTATACTGCACCCAAGGCTGCAGCAAACACATAAGGAGGCAGACCTACAGTATTCGGAAAAATCTTGTAGAAGAGCTGGTTTACTATTGTCTCCCTATAAAGCTTATTTATTTGGGCCTGCTCGTAATGACTTGTGATTAACAGTCCTAAAATTAGAAGAGAGAAATAACATCGGATCCCTTTTCAAAAAGGAGTTTTTTGGGAAAATGTGGGTTTGTCTTTTTCTTAAACGTCCCAAGCCAATCAATCGGAAAGAAAGTGTACAGCAACATCATATAGCTGGGATCTCGTGTTCAGAAAGGAAAACACAAAGAAATTTTGAAATTTCTGGAAAATATTATATTATACATCTTTATCGAAATTATACTATGTTTTCTCTGAGTAAATATCTCCTTCTAATTTTGTTTAGTGTTATTTTGATTATTTTTTTACGTTTTGGTAACTACTTTACAAGGTGGATAAGTGCAATCTTTTGGAGACTATTTCTTTATATTGACTTTTAGTTACATTTTCTGAGAGTAAAACGTAAATTGTGCATTACATTTTAAAGTAAAAATTAAATGCTTTCAAGAGAAATTTTTATTACTTTTTTATTTTTTAAAACAAAAACAAAATAAGTGTCTGGTTTTGGGTACTTTCCTCTGATATTATTTATATTTCACTCAAGCGAGAGATTGAACTAGGTATGGGTTTTAAATGAAACGATATTGCAATGAAAAGACGAATACGGTGATCTAACATTTGTTGATGATGACGTGTCCTGTTTTGGATACTTTCTTTTAATGCTGTTCACTGATGTATCAATCGAGAAATTGAACTAAGTAATGATTTTTAAGTGGAACGATATTCAAATCTCGCGAAAAGACGAATACAGTAATCTAACAGTTGTCGATAATATCTTGAAAATTTTCCGATAAATACCGGAGAAATGTACTAAACGTGAGAGATACGGCTCTCGGCATGGACTACAGCTTTGTAAACAGTGCTAAACAGGGCTGTGCGCACTGCATGCAGCTAGAAGATACGCCGAGGTTACTGCTATAGGATGAGACGTATTCACCTACATTTTTCGTAAATGGAAATGTAGGTTAACATTTAGCGAACAAGAACGAGGTTAGATAACCTATTTAAAATGCTGCATATCATAACTCGAAGACTAGGAATGAACGTGCGGTTAAAGGCGCTGCAGTCTGGAACCGCGAGACCGCTACGGTCGCAGGTTCGAATCCTGCCTCGGGCATGGCTGTGTGTGATGTCCTTAGGTTAGTTAGGTTTAACTAGTTCTAAGTTCTAGGGGACTAATGACCTCAGCAGTTGAGTCCCATAGTGCTCAGAGCCATTTGAACCACTAGGAATGAAATGCACGAATTAAAACGGGTCTGGAATAGGGATCAAATGTTTTGCCATTACTGTTCAGTCTGTACACCAAAGCAGCAATGGTGGAAATAAAAGAAAGGTTCAAAGCGGGATTAAAATTTATGCTGAAAGGATATCAAGAACAGGATTCGCTGATGATATTGCTATCCTCAGTGAAAGTGAAGAAGAATTACAGGATGTATTGAGTGGAGTGAACATTCGAATGAGTACAACACATGGATTGAGAGTAAATCAATGAAAGAAAGAACTAATGAGGAGAGCGAGAAACTTAACATCTCAGATGGTAATCAGGACGTAGACGTCTATAAAGAAATCAGATAGGTTTGTGGGGCACTCAACATAGTGGTCTGCACTGAATATTGCTGCGCGGTATGGGATCATTTCCAGGTAGCATTGACGGAGGACACCGAAAAAGTGCAAATAAGGGCAGCTCGTTTCGTGTTATCACGCAATAGGGGTGAGAGTGTCACTGATACGATACGCGATTTCGGGTGGCAGTCACTGATATAAAGGCGGTTCTCTTTACGTCGAGATCTATTTACGAAATTTCAATCACCAACTTTCTCTTCCGAATGCGAAAATATTTTGTTCACAACCATCTACGTAGAGAGAAATGATCATCATAACAAAATAAGAGAAAACGGAGTTCGAACGGAAAGATTTAGGTGTTCCTTTTTCCAAGAGAGTCGAATAGTAGGGAAGTAGTATGAAAACAGTTCGATGAACCCTCTGCCAGGCACTTAAGTGTGAATTGCGGAGTAACGATATAGATGCAGATGCACATGTGGTCATCATCCTTGGCCAGCGGCGCTCGTGTGTGTCGACCGAGATTCTCTCGAGGAACAAGTGTGTTCGCCAGCGCACATTCACACAGCGCTGCGAATTTCGACGACGCCATTAAGAGGAAGCGCGGCTCTACGTCTCTTTAGATGCAGATGTGCAACTGAAGTTACACCGCTCAGTTCAGCGCATGGCATGTGGACAACTGTATCAACAGCTTATTCATTTCCCTCCAGTCCTGTTTTGTGCTGGCCCTACTGCGGCTGCACCCTGAAGCGAATGCAGTGTTTCCGACATTTACGTTTATGCCTCCTCTATGAAGGAGAGCGATACTACCTTTTACAATTTTCATTACGCACCATGGCTCCCATGCTCCGCATTCTTTGGAAATCAGCTGAGCCTCTTCCCCAATGTAAACACCAATTGAAGAAATTGCCTGTTGTTCCGAAGTTACTGCGCAGCTTCAACGTATGTTGGAAAAGCCGTTCACGGGCGGCTATATAAGACTGATACATTTTCCTGTTCCAATTTACGCAATACATTTTCTCGGCTCTCTGCATGGATCCAGAAATATTCAACAACTTCTGTTCCTCTGTCTTAGGTCGTACTGTAGTCGTTCGGCATGTAACATCGAAATTTCCCAATAAGATGAAGAAACACGTTCCGATGAGGTACAGGTGTTTCGGCGGATTTCGTAGGAAATGCCTCCTGCTCCAAACAGCTTAATGGGAAGCATATCTTCAACAAGAAAATTATGTTCCTCAATTTAAAAACAAATTGAACATCGCAACACCACACAAAGCATGCTGCAACTTTCATCAAGTGAATAAAACAGCTAAATAATGTGAAACAGTCAAGAATCTAAGAAAAAACTACAATGAAATGAACACCCTTAGCTGCTTACAGGCGTTGACATACGTCAACGGGGACAGATGAAAATGTGTACCCCGACCGGGACTCGAACCCGGGATCTCCTGCTTAAATGGCAGACGCTCTATCCACTTCTTTTTTTTTTTTTAATCTCATTTTGTTTGTTTTTGTTCGTTGTATCTGCTCGGGGCGGACGTCGAAAGACACCCGCTTTAGTTCGATGTTGATCCATTAACACAGTTTTTTTCTATAACAGAGGGTAGCCAATCCTCTGACCGAACACGCTGAGCAACCGTGCTTGCATCCATCTGAGCCACCGAGGACACAGAAGACAGCGCGACTGCAGGGATTTATCTCTGGCACGCCTCCAGCGAAACCCACATTCTCAACGTATTGTCCCGCACTACATTCGTAGTGCCCCTGCCTATTATACTCATTACTCGCGGCGCGTTGCCGATTCCCGTAAGAGTTCGGGCACTGTTTGTGCATTCGCACAGAAGAAGAAGATGGTCAAGTGGCCCGTGAGCCTTAACTACATATATACTAAGATGGTATCTGTTCTTTCGGACGGGTGGCGTGCCAGAGATAAATCCCCGCAGTCGCGCTATCCTCTGTGTCCTCGGTGGCTCAGATGGATAGAGCATCTGCCATGTGAGCAGGAGATCCCGGATTAGAGTCCCGGTCGGGGAACACATTTTCATCTGTCCCCGTTCCCCTCTGTGTCCTCGGTGGCTCAGATGGATAGAGCATCTGCCATGTAAGCAGGAGATCCCGCGTTCGGGTCCCGGTTGGGGCACACATTTTCATCTGTCCCCTTTGACGTATGTCAACGCCTGTAAGCAGCTAAGGGTGTTCATTTCATTGTAATTTCATTCTAACGAGCTGCATGGTCACCGATGGTATCTGTTCTTTCGCACAGAAGAAACAACACACGACTATTTTGATGCACATTCTGGGCTGAATGCTGTGAAAGAGGATACGGTGGAGTTTCTTCATCATCTTACAGCAGCTCAAGATTACACTATAACTGTAATAACCTCGTTGTCAGTGGGATATTAAACTCTAGTCTTCTCCCCTTTCAAGGGTGTTCAACCAAAAAATTCTCAAATGAGTACAATTTTTTCAACAGACACTAAAATTAGGATTTGAATGTTGATACTGCTATGAAAATTCCGCAGTCAGTCTTCTAAAATATGCAGCATATCAATACAAGTACCTGAGCTCTCACCACAATTACATAAAGGAAATATCAGAAATTATAGTATTATTTCGTCTCTGTTTTCTGTGTATTATCACTCCAATATCTTCGTCTCCTCAAACCGTCAATGTCATGCTGTCAAACTGCAACGTTAAAGTACTGTACCCCGAATTATTTACAGTTATTTTGAAGCTTTGCCTGTTAGAGGTCCGAACATGATGTGGTTGAGGAACTGATTAACCGTATGCTTCAGCTGGGCAGTATTAAGTGTTGGTAAAATCTCTGACGTCATTTCCAGTTGCGACCCACTAAATTTTAACGCAATTACAGCAGCATCTTCATCTACGTATCTATATATTATGAAGAATAACATCAATGTATTAAGTTTTTAGGAAATTTGTGGTAAGGTACAATGGTACCCAAGGCATACACACTACCTAATCTAACTTAAAGTAACTTACGCTAAGGACAGGACACACCCCCATGCCCGAGGAAGGACTCGTACCACCGACCGCGATGTAGGCCATATAAAGCTTTGTGTTAGACGTTAGGCGCTGGGCATATTTAACACCTCGTTGTGCTTACATATAATACAACTTTATTTTTGTAGATGTATGGCTTATATTCCAATAGGCATGCATTTTAATGTGTCACGATGACAATTTAGGTGTGACTATACTTAAATGTTGGACCGTCATTGTGCTAGTAAGCTATGAGAAGTCTCACAATAACTCGTCAGTAATTTTATTTATTTGTGTGTTATCGGATATGACACTGTCTGTGGAAACGTTACATGTGTCACTGCCACCGTCTCTGGTCGAGCGTTTATAGGAAGTTCCTTTCAATCTGCAGTTTATACAACCTTAGTCCTTCCTTCCCTAATGCGACAATTGAGCTGTGTGTGCGTGTATATATATATATATATATATATATATATATATATATATATATATATATATATATGTGTGTGTGTGTGTGTGTTTGTGTGTGAGGTGTAGTTGATTAAACGTTTTATTATTTTCACGAGCTGCTGTTTCTTAAAATGCAGACACACAAATTTATCTAGGAACTGAACACAATGTAAACATTACACATATTTTAGAATATTGTGACATCACAGAAGTTGATTTGAGCGTTACAGGTTTTTTTTATTTGTTATTACACTCAATTAACCCCTTCATAATCTATGTAAACGTCGCAGTTTTCGTTTTACTGACGAATTTTGCACACTGGTTTAGATTATTGTTACATCTTGCTTGTGGAAGGTAATACAGTCCATAAAGCTTTTACAGAGCCTTGACACCATAGTTCTGGTTACAAACTTCGGCGCAAATAGGCCTTTGCCATTTGCAATAATTATCATTCAGTAAGATCGATTACGTTTTTACTAATGAATAACACGGCGCAGTTTCTGCATTCCTCATAAAATGATGACTGAGAACAATATGAATGCGGACATATTTAATGTCAGAGTGTATTGTGAATTATATCAAGAGTAGGCCCCAGGTATAATTATTTACATTGACACTGTCAACTTGGTTCCATGCCTTCCTGCTTAGTGTTGTATTTGAGCTAACACGTGCTTTTTCTGTAATTACAGGCCTGGTCAAGTTAGTTTTACGAAATTGATTCCGTAGGTCTACATTCTAAATTGTTAGCTGTTATTAGAGATTAAAACTAGCACTGGAATACATACTTGATAACTTTGGGCACTAATTTGGCGAAAATCTGTAAATGTGGAAATTAACTTGCATTTTCTTTACTTTTTAGACATATATTTACAGACATTTTAGTATTCTGCAACATATTATCTGTGGGAAATAATCAATTTACGACTTCAGTGTTTTTTGACAGTGGAGCTACCTATTACTGACAGCAAGAACTAATCATGGTACAAAGAACGAAAGAACGAAGAATTCACATTTTCTACAGTGAAGCTATTTTTTGGTGACAATAGCAACCTCAAAGAAAGTCTTGATAAAGCATCGAACCATCATCGTTTTCTAAATTGCAGCCATCTACTGGTGACAGGAACATTCATTTTCTAGAGAGCAGGAACGTGCCGGTGACAGGAGGTACTGGGCCGTGAAACAGAACTTTATTTCTTTCACGTTTTCTGGGTTTGCGGGATAGTATTTAGGGTATAACTAATTTTCAATAAACACGAATTCCTAATTCGTTATTTCTATTTTAGAAGTATATGTTGATTTTGAATTATTTATAGAGATGTAGAGATATCTAGAGACAGCTTCAAATAAAGTATATCAATGTGACTGACGAGCCAATCCTTAAAGTAAGTAGTGCAAACATTGTTGATAAAATTTTCGATATTGCAAGCAATTCAGATACTTTATCAAATTTGGCTTCTGAGTGGAGGCATAGGGCGCTTCAATCTGACAGTCCACTTCTTAACTACATACGTTTGCTGTGCATTAGCGTCAACTGATATCTAATTGACTATAGTATTATTAAAGCTGTGAGGACGGGGCGTGAGTCATGCTTGGGTAGCTCGGTCGGTAGAGCACTTGCCCGCGAAAGGCAAAGGTCCCGAGTTCGAGTCTCGGTCCAGCACACAGTTTTAATCTGCCAGGAAGTTTCATATCAGCGCACACTCCGCTGTAGAGTGAAAATTTCATTATAGTATTATTGACTTCAGTGATTAGTCCCACTTCGAATCGAGCCCTGATGAGCAGCGAAGACATGTCTGGAGACATCACAGACAGCGGTTGGGTACCAACCTGGCTGTCACCTGCCATGTGGCTTGACACCCAGGAGTGATGGTCTGCAGTGGAATTTTTTGTCATAGCAGGAACCCTTTGGTTATCTGCCATGACTACCTTACAGCACAGCAGTACATCGACAATATTCCATGCCCCGCTTTGTTGCCCTGCATGGCAAGCTATTCTGGGCTTACGTTTCAGCAAGATAATGCTCGCTCGCACGGCAGGAGTTTCTGCTGCGTGTCTTCGTGCTTACTGAACCCTTCGTTGGCCTGCAAGGTCTCTGGATCTCTCCCCAATTGTGAATGTTTGGAGCATTATGGTCAGGGCCCTCCAGCCAGCTCAGGATTTAGAAGATTTAATGTATCAGTTGGTTGGAATTTGGCACGATAACCTTCAGGATGACTCTAAGAAACCTTTCAATCAATGGTAAACTGAATAGCTGCATGCATCAGGACCGGAGGTGAACCAATGTAATATTGACTTGCTCAGTTGGTGATGCTCTTTCACCCTGAATCATTCTTTCAATTTTTCTGAAATTTTGAACATTTGTTTGTCTGCACATGTACCGATTTCTATCCCATATGGATAATTCCTTCAAGTTGCGTTAAAGTCTTTTTTTTCACAGATATTCAGTTTAAAGCATCTGCTGAAATATGAGTCTCAATAGTTTGAGTTTTAATATTTGCCACTAGCACTTAGCACTACGACTGTGTCATTGTGCTTTGATAATATGTGTGTATCTGAGTTGGTTATTTGCTGTTTTAATATAATATGCATCAGAGGCTAGAGCCATACTTTTTGATACCCGTTATGAAATTAAGTTTTTGGAAATTTGTGGTAAGTTCCTACGGGACCAAACTGCTGAGATCATCGGTCCTCAGACTTGTTGTTCTTGTTGTTGTGGTCTTCAGTCCTGAGACTGGTTTGATGCAGCTCTCCATGCTACTCTATCCTGTGCAAGCTTCTTCATCTCCCAGTACCTACTGCAACCTACATCCTCCTGAATCTGTTTAGTGAATTCATCTCTCGGTCTCCCTCTACGATTTTTGCCCTCCACGCTGCCCTCCAATACTAAATTGGTGATCCCTTGATGCCTCAGAACATGTCCTACCAACCGATCCCTTCTTCTAGTCAAGTTGTGCCACAAACTTCTCTTCTCCCCAATCCTATTCAATACCTCTTCATTAGTTACGTGATCTACCCACCTTATCTTCAGCATTATTCTGTAGCACCACATTTCGAAAGCTTCTATTCTCTTCTTGTCCAAACTAGTTATCGTCCATGTTTCACTTCCATACATGGCTACATTCCATACAAATACTTTCAGAAACGACTTCCTGACACTTAAATCTATACTCGATGTTAACAAATTTCTCGTCTTCAGAAACGATTTCCTTGCCATTGCCAGTCTACATTTTATATTCTCTCTACTTCGACCATCATCAGTTATTTTACTCCCTAAATAGCAAAACTCCTTTACTACTTTAAGTGTCTCATTTCCTAATCTAATTCCCTCAGCATCACCCGATTTAATTTGACTACATTCCATTATCCTCGTTTTGCTTTTGTTGATGTCCTTTCAAGACACTGTCCATTCCGTTCAACTGCTCTTCCAAGTCCTTTGCTGTCTCTGACAGAATTACAATGTCATCGGCGAACCTCAAAGTTCTTACTTCTTCTCCATGAATTTTAATACCTACTCCGAATTTTTCTTTTGTTTCCTTTACTGCTTGCTCAATATACAGATTGAATAACATCGGGGAGAGGCTATAACCCTGTCTCACTCCTTTCCCAACCACTGCTTCCCTTTCATGCCCCTCGACTCTTATAACTGCCATCTGATTTCTGTACAAATTGTAAATAGCCTTTCGCTCCCTGTATTTTATACCTGCCACCTTCAGAATTTGAAAGAGAGTATTCAAGATAACACTGTCAAAAGCTTTCCCTAAGTCTACAAATGCAAGAAACGTAGGTTTGCCTTTTCTTAATCTTTCTTCTAAGATAAGTCGTAAGGTTAGTATTGCCTCACGTGTTCCAACATGTCTACGGAATCCAAACTGATCTTCCCCGAGGTCCGCTTCTACCAGTTTTTCCATTCGTCTGTAAAGAATTCGCGTTAGTATTTTGCAGCTGTGACTTATTAAACTGATAGTTCGGTAATTTTCACATCTGTCAACACCTGCTTTCTTTAGGATTGGAATTATTATATTCTTCTTGAAGTCTGAGGGTATTTCGCCTGTCTCATACATCTTGCTCACCAGATGGTGGAGTTCTGTCATGACTGGCTCTCCCAAGGCCATCAGTAGTTCTAATGGAATGTTGTCTACTCCCGGGGCCTTGTTTCGACTCTGGTCTTTCAGTGCTCTGTCAAACTCTTCACGCAGTATCTTATCTCCCATTTCGTCTTCATCTACATCCTCTTCCATTTCCATAATATTGTCCTAAAGTACATCGCCCTTGTATAAACCCTCTATATATCCTTCCAACTTTCTGCCTTCCCTTCTTTGCTTAGAACTGGGTTGCCATCTGAGCTCTTGATATTCATACAAGTGGTTCTCTTCTCTCCAAAGGTCTCTTTAATTTTCCTGTAGGCAGTATCTATCTTACCCCTAGTGAGACAAGCCTCTACATCCTTACATTTGTCCTCTAGCCATCCCTGCTTAGCCATTTTGCACTTCCTGTCGATCTTATTTTTGAGACGTTTGTATTCCTTTTTGCCTGCTTCATTTACTGCATTTTTACATTTTCTCCTTTCATCAATTAAATTCAATATTTCTTCTGTTACGAAAGGATTTCTATTAGCCCTCGCCTTTTTACCTACGTGATCGTCTGCTGCCTTCACTACTTCATCTCTCAGAGCTACCCATTCTTCTTCTACTGTATTTCTTTCCCCCATTCCTGTCAATTGTTCCCTTATGCTCTTCCTGAAACTCTGTACAACCTCTGGTTCTTTCAGTTTATCCAGGTCCCATCTCCTTAGATTCCCACCTTTTTGCAGTTTCTTCAGTTTCAATCTGCAGTTCATAACCAATAGATTGTGGTCAGAATCCACATCTGCCCCTGGAAATGTCTTACAATTTAAAACCTGGTTCCTAAATCTCAGTCTTACCATTAGATAATCTATCTGATTCATTTTAGTATCTCCAGGATTCTTCCAGGTATACAACCTTCTTTTATGATTCTTGAACCAAGTGTTAGCTATGATTAAGTTATGCTCTGTGCAAAATTCTACAACGCGGCTTCCTCTTTCATTTCTTCCCCCCAACCCATATTCACCTACTATGTTTCCTTCTCTCCCTTTTCCTACACCCGAATTCCAGTCACCCATGACTATTAAATTTTCGTCTCCCTTCACTACCTGAATAATTTCTTTTATCTCGTCATACATTTCATCTATTTCTTCATCATCTGCAGAGTTAGTTGGCATATAAACTTGTACTATTGTAGTAGGCATGGGCTTTGTGTCTATCTTGGCCACAATAATGCGTTCACTATGCTGTTTGTAGTAGCTAACCCGCACTCCTATTTTTTTATTCATTATTAAACCTACTCCTGCATTAGCCCTATTTGATTTTGTATTTATAACCCTGTAATCACCTGACCAAAAGTCTTGTTCCTCCTGCCACCGAACTTCACTAATTCCCACTATATCTAACTTTAACTTATCCATTTCCCTTTTTAAATTTTCTAACCTACCTGCCCGATTAAGGGATCTGACATTCCACGCTCCGATCCGTAGAACGCCAGTTTTCTTTCTCCTGATAACGACGTCCTCTTGAGTAGTCCCCGCCCGGAGATCCGAATGGGGGACTATTTTACCTCCGGAATATTTTACCCAAGAGGACGCCATCATCATTTAATCATACAGTAAAGCTGCATGTCCTCGGGAAAAATTACGGCTGTAGTTTCCCCTTGCTTTCAGCCGTTCGCAGTACCAGCACAGCAAGGCCGTTTTGGTTAATGTTACAAGGCCAGATCAGTCAATCATCCAGACTGTTGCCCCTGCCCTCAGACTTAGACACTACTAAATCTAACTTAAACTAAGTTATGCTAAGGAAAACGCACATACCCATTCCCGTGGGAGGAGTCGAACCTCCAACGGGGGGAGGGTGGGGGGAGCCGCTTGAACCGTGGCAGGTCGCCTCAGAATGCGCTTCTACCCCGCGCCGCTGAAATTATGTATTTAGTGTCTTATAGGCAACTGTAATAAATATACCTCTATATCTAACTGCTATGATGAGCGCTAATTCACTCTGGTGACGATGTGTACAGATTTGATTTATCTTATTAAATGATGAAGTTAAATTTGCAAATTCAAGTCGTTGAAGAATGAAATAAATACGAAGTGCAGTGAAGCTAAGGCGTAATGGCTGCATGAAGAATGCGAAGAAATCGAAATAGAAATGATTGTCGGAAGAACAGTCTCAGCATACAGGAAAGTCAAAAAAACCTTCGGTAATATTAAAAGAGATAGTGGTAACATTAAGATTGCAACGAGAATACCACTGTTAAATACAAAGGAGAGAGCGGATGGGTGGAAAGAATACATTACAAGCCGTTATGAGGAGGAAGATTTACGGATGTGGTAGAAGAAGAAACAGAAGCCGATTTACAAGAGATAGGTGATCGTGTATTAGAATCAGACTTCAAGATCAAATGAGGCAGAAAGGATAGACAACATTCCATCAGAATTTCTGAAATCATTTGGAGAGGTGGCAACAAAACGACTGCTCACGTTGGTGTGTAGAATGTATGAGTCTGGTGACATACCATCTGACTTTCGGAAAAATGTCATCAACAAATTTCCGAAGACTGCAAGAGTTAACATGTGTGAGAACTATCGCACAGTCAGCTTAACAGCTCATACATCCAAGTTACTGACAAGAATATTACACAAAAGAATGAAACAGAAAATTGAGGATGAACTAGATTGCGATTAGTTTGGTATTAGGAAAAGTAAAGCCACGAGTGAGGCAATTCTGACGTTGCGGTTATAATGGACACAAGACTAAAGAAAAATCAAGACACGTCTATAGGACTTGACGACCAATAAAAAACGTTCAGCAGTGTAAAATGGTGAAAGATGTTCCAAATTATGAGAAAAATATGGTGGAGAGACGAGTAATATGCAACATGTGGAAGAGCCAAGAGGAAATAATAAGAGTGGTGACGAAGATCGAAGTGCTAGGGTTACAAAGGGTGTAAGACAGGGATTCAGTCTTTCGCCCCTACTGTTCAATCTGTACATCGAAGAAGCAGTGATGGAAATAAGAGAAATATTAATGAGTGGAATTAAAATTCAAGTTGGAAAGATATCAATGATACGATTCTCTGACGAAAATGAAGAAGAATTACATGATCTGCTGAGCGGTATGGACAGTGAAATGGATACAGAATACTGACTGAGGGTAAATCGAAGAAAGACTAAAGTAATGAGAAGTAGCAGAATGAGAACAGTGAGAAACTTAACATCACGATTGATGCTCACGAAGTAGATGAAGTTAAGGAATTCTGCTTCCTAGGCAGTAAAATAACCAATGACGGATGAAACAAGGAGCACGTCAAAAGCAGACTAGCAATGTCGAGAAGAGCATTCCTGGCCAAGAGAAGTCTACTAGTATCTAACAGAGGCCTTAATTAGAGGAAAAAATTTCTTAGAATGTACGTCTGGAGTACAGCGTTGCATGGTAGTGAAACATGGACTGTGGGAAAACCGAAACAAGAGAGAATCGAAGGATCTGAGATGTGGTGCTACAGACGAATATTTAAAATAAGGTGAACTGAGAATGTAAGGGACGAGGAGGTTCTGCGCAGAATCGGAGAGAAAAGGAATATGTACAAAACATTGATAAGGAGAAGGGGCAGGATGATAGGACGTCTGTTAAGAAATGAGGGTACTAGAGGAAGCTGTACATCACAAAAACTGTAGAGGAAGACAGAGATTACAATACATCCAGCAAATATGTGAGGACGTAGGTTGCAAGTGTTACTCTGAGATGAAAAGATTGGCACAGGAGAGGAATTCTTGGCGGGTCGCATCAAACCAGTCAGAAGACTGATGACCCTTCCCCAAAAAAAAATTGTACCATTGCCATTGTTGACTAAAAGGTTTGCATTGTTCCAAAGCATCGCAGACGCGCTGGCTGTAATGCTAATGGTTGCTAGTGAGATGTGTAAGCTGTGTTCTATTGAATGATGCCTTCCCCTGTTTGCGAACTTAGGGGTAGTGGCGTCTGCTGAGGTTTCAGATTACCTTTATTGTGAATGTCACAGTAAACTAGAGTTACGGTCGTCTACTAGTTTTGATAGGGTCCGAAGGTTTGAAAGTGTAGCAGCCACCGCGGTCTAAATTGAGCAGTAATGGCTTCTAGATTGCGTCACTACCTCAGTGCTGTCAGCATATAAGGCCTCATCTCTGTGGGTAGTTTATTCAGCCCCTTGCTTTGAGTGTCAAGATGAAGTGCTGTATGATGATTGTACACATGAAGGTTCTCACAGTCGATGCAGTCTTAGTATTCAGTAATTTTTCTGTTGTGTATGCAATTGTGAATTGAGACGGTACTGGTTCACTCATGTGTACAGATGTAGATAACACCATCGACTAAAATGTTGGCTTTAAAGATGATGCGTTGTGGCTGAACCACGCCACCTCTACGTGTTTATTTTTCTGTAAGTGCTGTATGTATATTTAATATCAGGGGTGGTAATGCTTATATATTTATCTGCACAGTTGTTTCTAAGTGTGGACTAGTTTTCTTCCGATTTCAGTGATATTCCATCACCGCAGTGCAAGTACAAAATGACGTATTTTGTGAAAACTATTGTGCATTTGTAAGTGCAGCATATACATGTGATATGCTATTGCTCCTTTACACACATTTTAGTTGAATACTGTTCTGCTCTAATGATTTCATAAGCTGATGCATATTCATATTATTGTGGTCGCATGTACTTACACGTGTACTCGAGTCCGCCATCTTGAATCATCATCTTGGATTGTGAGTTCATCAGGCTGTGCTTATAGCTCCAGATACATCATTTATTTTTTTAATTTCCCACAGTTTCACTCTTACAAAGCTAGGCTATTTAGAATTTCCCATCATTGTTATTAATTTCATATTATTTCAAACGTAGGGAACATGGGCAAGTTCTGCTTTCTTGGATTTCACCATATTCGTTTCGTGGACCGTGCTCTAACATATCCAGCACAAATTTTCAGATCAAAATCTCACTGAAGAATGTGCAGACCTATGGTACCCAGTATCTGATAGGCAACGTATTAAGTATGTCTGCAAGACACTACTGAAGATGTATATTTTCATGCCAGCAACCAGCCATCAGTTTTAATTATGTGACGAAGAATTCGTGGCAGTACGTCAACAACTTCCAGAGGATTAGTTGCAGAGGATATTTGTTTCCATACCACAACGAATACAAGGGTGTATTCGTGTCATTGGGGATCATACTTTATACTGAAGCTGATAGTGGACATCAGTACTGCATTAAATGAAAGTGAAATAATTTAATACCCGTTGAGTGATGAACATATCCACAAAGTTTATTAAATATCGGACAGAATGAGATTTTCACTCTGCAGCGGAGTGTGCGCTGATATGAAACTTCCTGGCAGATTAAAACTGTGTGCCCGACCGAGACTCGACTCGGGATCTTTGCCTTTCGCGGGCAAGTGCTCTACCAACTGAGCTACCGAAGCACGACTCACGCCCGGTACTCACAGCTTTACTTCTACCAGTACCTCGTCTCCTACCTTCCAAACTTTACAGAAGCTCTCCTGCGAACCTTCGCAGGAGAGCTTCTGTGAAGTTTGGAAGGTAGGAGACGAGGTACTGGTAGAAGTAAAGCATTGAGTACCGGGCGTGAGTCGTGCTTCGGTAGCTCAGTTGGTAGAGCACTTGCCCGCGAAAGGCAAAGGTCCCGAGTTCGAGTCTCGGTCGGGCACACAGTTTTAATCTGCTAGGAAGTTTCAAATATCGGACAGCTAACTCACGATGTAACATTTTCCATTTCTGTCAATGTTGTCCGTTTATCACCCTTTACACAAAGGAACAGTGCACCAAGTGAAATTATCTCTTACACGATATATAAAATTTCAGAATTAGTTCATTGTTATTGCAGTAAAGATACTGATTGTGTCTTGCCGCAGGTTTACGCCAAATACGACGAAAATGTCTGTATTTTTTGTAAGATTTCGAGACAAAATTTCGTTATGGAAACTATTAAAAGCATTTCATAATGAAGTTTGTGCTTATTTTCGAGATTCTCTAAAACTTAGCCAATATTAGGGTTTTTACGTTCTTCTCATTTTGAGATGTTGATGTTAGTGTCGTATTTATAAACTTTTTATCGACATAGCTAACCTTCTGATACTATTAGATATGGTTTTCGTTGAAGAGAGACTTCCTAGCCAGCATCAACCTATTTCTAATGTACTTCTTGTTTGTGCTTTCTTATGCACTCTTATTTCCTAGTGAGATAATTGTTTTTTCCTTTTCGTACACAACTTTGTATTGCCTAGGACGGATATTAAGTAAGTTACTCTGTCACCCTCCTATAAAATCATAACTTTTAAACAAATCAAAATTTTTCCGAAAAATAAGCGCAATATATATATATATATATATATATATATATATATATATATATATATATATATATATATATTTAAAAAAGCAGATAAAAATTCTCTTTAGACTTTGTTAAGAGGCAGCCGTCATTCCTTCCGGCATAGCTATGAAAGGATAGACCAGTTGTGGCTAAGACTTAACGAAATAGTATCGACTGGAATGGAGAGATTTATACGAAATAAATTAATATTAGACAGACCTGACTCCTCATCGTACAAAAAACAGATCAGAACACTGTTGCAGAAGCAACGAAGAGCGCATCTCAAAATGAGAAGAACGTAAAAACCCTAATATTGGCTAAGTTTTAGAGAATCTCGAAAATAAGCACAAACTTCATTGTGAAATGCTTTTAATAGTTTCCATAACGAAATTTTGTCTCGAAATCTTACAAAAAATACAGACATTTTCGTCGTATTTGGCGTAAACCTGCGGCAAGACACAATCAGTATCTTTACTGCAAGATAGTGATTGTGATGTTATCGATGACAGTGCCACTAAAGCAGAGTTACTCAACATAGTTTTCTGAAATTTCTTCACAAAGAACTCGTATCAAGAACTGCTGCCAAGAGGATTAGCTTAAAAGTAGATATCCTCGGCACAGAGCAGTTTAAATCATTTAATAAACGCAAGTCGTCCGATCTAGATTGTGTATCAACTAAATTCCTTCTAGAATATGCTTAGAAAATAATTCCGTGCTTAAAAATCATCTACAACCGTTCGCTTGACGAAACATCTGTACCCAGAGACTGGAAAGTTGCGCAGGTCACACCATTACTCAAGAAAGCAAATGGCCAAGAAAAGAAATAGGAGTAATCTCATGAATTGTAGACCCATATCGCTGAGATCGATTTGCACTAGGATTTTTTAACATATGCTGTGATCGAACATTACAAATTATCTCGAGGAAAATGATCTGTTGACACGTAGCCAGCACAGAGAGCGAAAATATCGTTCTTGTGAAACACAAGTAGCTCTTTATTGCCGCGAAGTAATGAGTGCTGTCGACAGGGGATCTGAAATAGATTCCGTATTTTTAGATTTCTAGAAGGCTTTTGACACCGTTCCTCACAAGCGTCTTCGAATCAAACTGCGTGCCTATGGAGCATCGTGTCAGTTGTGCTACTGGATTCTTGAGTTCCTGTTCGTAGTAATTGACGGCATGTCGTCGAGTGAAATGCTGTGCCGTACGTCCCTCTGCTGTTCTTAATCTATATAAACGATTCAGGAGCCAGTCTGAGCATCATTCGTAGACTTTCTGCAGAAGATGCAGTCATTTAACGTCTAGCAAAAGCATCAGAAGATAAGTTGGAAAATGATTTAGATAAATTATCTGTATGGTGCGAAAAGTGGCAGATTGACCCTAAATAATGAAAAGTGCAACGTCATCCACATGAGTGCTGAAAATAATCCCTTAAACTTAGGTTACATGATAAATCATACAAATGTTAGCTCAACTAAATACCCAGAAATTGCAATTACGAACGACTTGTACTGAATCGACCACATAGCTAATGTAGTGGGGAGGGCCTGCCAAAGTCTGCGTTTTATCGGTGGGATGTTTAGAAAATGCAACAGATCTACTAAGGAAATTGCCTGCACAACGCTTGACTGTACTCAGCAAGAGTACTGTTGTGAAGTATGGGATCCTTACCAGACTGGATTGACGGAGGGCATCGGAAAAGTTCAAAGCAGAGCATCTCACTTTGTATTATCGCGGAATAGAGGAGAAGAATGTTACGGATATGATACGCAAATTTGGGTGGCAGTCATTGAGAAAAAAAAAGCGTGTTTCGTTGCGGAGCGATCTTTTCACGAAATTTCGTTCTCCTACTTTCTCCTCCAAATGTGGGAATATTTTGTCGACATGAACACACAAGCGGAGAAATGAGAACCAAAATAAGGGAAATCAGATCTCGCGCGGAAAGATTCAAGTGTTCGTATTTTTCGCGTGCTGTTGCAGTGTGGAACGGTAGAGAAATAGCGTGAAAGTGGTTCGATAAACCAAGTGCCAGGCACTTAAGAGTGAATTGCAGAATAGCCACGTAGATGTAAAAGTAGTGTTGTCCTTTGTTGTCCATAAACCGTTTTATGTCCAGCCTACATGGAAAAAAGATGTGGAGTGACAAATGTTCCAAGTTTGCTGTCTAATTCATTGAGATATTGTTGTGAGAGACAAATATATTTAACTGTTACTTAAGTAATGTTATTAGTAAGGAAAACCGCTGTATCCTCATTCTATTTCCTTGTTGCAAGCGATAGTGGATATACGTTGAGGGAAGTCAAATGAAATCAGTAACATAGAACTAAGCCCTAGAATAATTTTCTCTCTCTCTCTGTGTTGTGTAATATCGCAGGAATTACTTGGTAATCAATGGCCGCCACTTAAATGCCATACATGTTCTTTTTTTCATGTCCTACAAGTAAGAGCTGGTCACGTTTTTGGTACAGGATTTGATCTCAGACTTCACAAAGAAAAAATTTCACCGACAACAAAAAAGGGTGGGTAGGAGAAGAAGTATGATAAAGTGGAATGTGAGTTCTGTTCTTGAATAAAGATTATATTCGATTTTTGACATTAATCCTGTCGTTCTGTTCTGGTCTATATGAACCGAACGGTTATAAATTTCGTTTTATTTTTATTTAAATATTAAAATAACTTTATAAAATTTGGTGACTTTGACCGAAAATGCAAGGGCAATATGTGGTTAAAGAGTTTTTAAATATTTTAAGTCATCTGGTCATAAACCTTGATGATGATGTTGTTGTTGTTGATGATGATGAGGATGATGATGATGATGTCCCATACTCAGAGGAGCGTAGGGGACAATACGGGAAACCCGCACCACCGTACACTGGAGGTAGTCTGCCATTGCCTTCCTCCGACCGTAATGGGGATGAATGACAATGATGAAGTCGGCACAACAACACCCAGTCATCTCGAGGCAGGAAAGATCCTTGACCCCGCCGGAAATAGAACCCGGGACCCCGTGCGCGAGGAGCGAGAACGCTACCGCAAGTGTTATAGATTCGAGTCAATGTGATCCGTCGCTAATATGATTGCTCTAACCACGAATACTTTCTGATTGTCTCCTACTTTATGGTAGTAAAGACTTTCATTGCTCATACTTACCCTCAACATTCAACAAGTCAACAAAGGTGCTGCGCTTACGACAGTTTAGTTGTCATTACGGTTGGCTAGTCCGCAGACAAGCAGTAGAATCACTCTCCGTGTGCGGGCGGGAATTATCTTTCTGAAATGTAAGCCCAGGGTGGGAGGCCATGAACAGGAAGGAAACGGAACGTAGAACATCGTCGACATACCTCTGCGTTGTAAGAGCGCCGCGCACGACAACGGAAGGAGCCCTGCTGTGAGAAAAAAAAAAAAAAAAAATGGCAACCAAGATCATCACTTCTGGTTGGCGGTTGACAGTTGGTTGATATCCCACAGCAGTTTGGGGTGTCTCTAGACACGTCTTCGCTGGTTACCAGGGCTCATTTCGAAGAAGGACTCATCTCGACGACGAATTCCACTCCAGTCAACGAGATTCCAGGCGAAAGACGTGTCTGGTGACGCCGCTGTCAGCTGTGAGATACCAACCTGACTGCCACTCGCCTTACGGCCCGACAAATAGGGGTGACTGTCTGGGGTGCCATTTCTGCCATTTCCCTTTCACAGCGGGACCTCGTTGGTTGTCATCTGCGGCACATTCACGACACAACCATACGTCGACGATATTCTGTGGCCAGTTCTGTTGCTCTTCTTGGAAAGCAATACTGGGCTTCCTTTTCAGCAATGCAGGGTGAAAAGTATTTAAACAGACAAACCCTGGGAGATTGTAGGGGACATCAAAACAAATATTTTCCCCTAATGTCATTTTTTCCTATGAGGAGTATTTAAACCGGTAGAGGAAGATTTCTCTGGCGGAAAATTAATGAAACCAACAAATACTTTTCCATTTTTTTATGATCAAGAGACAACACATTAACACAACCCAATTTCAATTACAGTAGATTTTCAAAAATGCCTCCACTGACACGTAAACAAAGGTTACACCGTCGGATCATGTTTTGTCTGACACAGGCAAAAACCCCAGGAGTACCATGAATTGTTCCTCCTGCTGCTTCTATCCGCGCAACCAGATCTTCTTCTGATGCAACAGGAGTTGCGTAAACAAGGTTGCGCATCTCTCCCCACACAAAAAAGTCCAGAGGGGACATATCTGGGGATCGAGCAGGCCATGGTGCAGGACCATCTCTGCCAATACACGTTTCTGGGAACCGTCGGTCCAGGAATCGACGCACACGACGACTGAAATGTGCCGGCACCCCGTCATGTAGGAACCACATGTGTTGTCTTGTAGGGAGCGGGACGTCTTCCAGCAATTCTGGCAATGCTCTGGCGAGAAAATTGTAATAGTGCCTGCCGTTTAACGGCCTAGGTAGCAGATACAGCCCAATTAAACAGTCCCCAACAACTCCGACCCACACATTAAGGAAGAACCGCAGTTGATGAGCGCTAGTGACTGTGGCATGTGGGTTATCCTCACTCCAAACATGCGAATTGTGCATGTTGAAGACTCCATCACGCCCGAAGGTTGATTTATCGGTAAAAAACACACAGGATGGAAATTTAGGACGCATTTCACACTGTTCCAGGTACCACTGTGAAAATTGTGCTCTGGGTGGATAATCAATTGGTTCAAGGTTGTGGACACGCTGTAAATGAAATGGACATTACAATTGCTCTCGAAGGACTGTTCTTACATTCGTCTGATTCGTCCCCATGTTACGTGCAATTGCAAGAATGCTGATTGAAGGATCCTGCTCCATATGCTGCAAGACAGCTTCCACAAATTGCAGCGCTCTTACCGTGCGACGGCGTCCCTGCCTAGGTAATCTGCTAAATGACGCGATCTCAAGCAGATGTTGGTACATAACAGCAAAGGTAGTATGATGCGGGATACGGCGATTAGGATATTGTTGTTGATAAACCCGCTGTGCAGCTCGTCCGTTGCGGTGCGTTACGTAGTACGCACCAACCATATCAGTGTACTCACTCCAAGTGTATCGCTCCACTAGTAAACAGAGTCAATGCACTACTACACTGATGGACAGCAGTCGCCTACAACTGAAGAGCATAATACGTTCTCTAACAACTAAAGATCGTAATACGGCGTCTAACAACTGAAGACCGTAATAAGGCCTCCACTGGTTTAAATAATCCCAATAGGAAAAAATGACAATAGGGAAAAATATTTGTTTTGATGTCCCCTACAAACTCCATGAGTTTGTCGGTTGAAATACTTTTCACCCTGTATAATGCCAGCCCACACACGGCGAGAGTTACTTCTACTTGCTTAGGGGGCAGCAGTGGAGCAGCGCGTTCGTCACTTGCTTAAACTGTCAAGCTCCGTCTCTCGAAAAAATCATCCATTTTTTTCTGAGATTGTGATCATTTGTTTTTCCGAACATATACATTACACCTACCAATATCTGTCCCATTGGAATAATACCTTCGTAAAGTTTCGCTCTTTTTAAATTTTATTGAATTTCATTATTTATTCTTAGAATGTACGTTATATTTTCCAATGATTATACAGGTTATTGGGTGCAGTAGTTACGTTGAGACGAAAGGATTAACGCAAGATAAGGAGTTCCATAGACGCAACAAAACGGCATCTGTAAAATATTGGAAATTTTCACTTTCGACAGTCAGACGTGATGCGGTACTTACCCCCAGGTCGAGGTACGTCAGGTAGAAGGGGTAGGGCACGACTATGCACACGGCGAGCAGCCACGAGCCCATGGCGCAGATGCAGAGCGGCACCCGCGGCTTGTACGGGTACAGCACCAGCCGGTAGCGGTCCGTCGCCAGCAGCACGAACGTCAGCATCGTCACGTGCAGAGGGATGTCCTGCAACACGCGGGCCCGTCTGTGTGTACACACACACAAACACACACACACACACACAGACACACACACACACACACACACACACACACATACATACACAGAGTGGGCGTTATCATCTCGTCACCGGAAACATCAAAGGCATGAGAGGTGGAGGACGGCAGTCCGCGTCATGCGAATAGGTACTGATACGCTGTACTCGTATTCTGGAAGAGATGGTTCAAAATACAGGTATTTCAAAGTGAATAAACGGGGTTGAAAGCCATGCAAATAGTAGTCGATGAAGAAGAGGTAGGGGATCCAGTATTTGATTCAGAACTTAAACAGCTCTGGAAGATTTTTTTAACACGGCTGCATGATCAGCGACCGTTTACAAAGCAAAATGGAAGCAATAACAGTCCTCGGTCACAAAAAGGAAGCTTATTTTTTTTTCGAGTGAGGGCTGTTATTGCTTTAATTTTTCTTTGTAAACGGTCGCTGATCAGTCAGCCATGTTCAAAACTTTAAGATTTCTGCATACTCAAGCATTCAATGCTGCCTCTAAATATAAGGATTTAACGAAGAAACTGCTAAGTACAGGTATGGCCGTTTAGTTCAACAAGCAATGTGAAACAAGGGGACTAGTCCCTAATTATGTGAAAGCATATATTAAATTCACGACTTGTAAGAAAGATATTAAGTTTTTAGACCTGCAGTTAAAAATCTCATTTCTGATAATGTTAAAAAGCTATGTGCTAAAAAAGATGTTCTAAATCAGGAAACATATTATCTATATTTAGAGCTCACAAATATCATCCGTATAAATTATAATTTTAACGTTGGGGATTTCTGGATACAGATTAACGAAAATTCAGAAATTTGTAAACAAGGCATATTGCGTGAACACGAAAATAAGCTTACTAATTTTTCTTATCTGTTTCCTGCAGAAAAATGTTCTCAAAGTACCTTTAAGAAAAGCAGTCATGTATTTTATAAAAGAATTTTAAATAAGACTGTGTTGTTGTTGTCTTTAGGCCAGAGACTGGTTTGACGCAGGTCTCTACGCTACTCTATCCTGCGCAAGCTTCTTCATCTCCAAGTAACTGCTGCAACCTACGTCCTTCTGAATCTGCTTAGTTTATTCATCTCCTGGTCTCCCTCTACGATTTTAACCCTCCACTCTGCCCTCAAATACTAAACTGGTAATTCCTTGATGCCTCAGAAAATGTACTAATGGTTCAAATGGCTCAGAGCACTGTGGGACTTAACAGCTGTGGTCATCAGTCCCCTAGAACTTAGAACTACTTAAACCTAACTAACCTAAGGACATCACACACATCCAGGCCCGAGGCAGGATTCGAACCTGCGACCGTAGCAGTCGCACGGTTCCGCACTGCGCGCCTAGAACCGCGAGACCACCGCTGCCGGCAGAAAATGTACTACCAACCGGTTCCTTCTTCTAGTTACGTTGTCTCACAAATTCCTCTTCTCCTCAATTCTTTTCAGTACCTCCTCATTAGTTACGTGACCTATCCATCTAATCTTCAGCATTATTCTGTAGTACCACATTTCGAAAGCTTCTATTCTCTTCTTGTCTAAACTATTTATCACCCATGTTTCACTTCCATACATATCTATACTCCATACAAATACTTTCAGATAAGACTTCCTGATACTTAAATCTATACTCGATGTTATATTTCTGTTCTTCATAAACCGTGTCCTTGCCATTTCTAGTCTACATTTTATATCCTCTCTGCTTCGACCATCATCTGTTATTTTGCTCCCCAAATAGCGAGAATCAGATACCACTTTAAGTGTCTCATTTCTTAATCTAATTCCCTCAGCATCACGTGATTTAATTCGACTACATTCCATTATCCTCACTTTGCTTTTGTTGATGTTCATCTTATAGCCTCCTTTCAAGACACTGTCTATTCCTTTCAACTGCTCTTCCAGGTCCTTTGCTGTCTCTAACAGAATTTTGCAAAAACAGACATAATGTCTGATGGGATACCGCAATCACTGGTTATACAATGTTACTTATAATCCGTGTCGACCGCAAAAATACTTATTCACATGACCGGTTTCGGTTCCTCTAGGACCATCTTCAGATCTGAAATTTCGTTCACATACAGCAACCTTCACATACTGCGTCACATAATTCTTTTTTTTTTATTTTTTTTTATTTTTTTTTTTTTTTTTGTGGCGCTGCATGTGAAGGTTGCTGTGCTGTGTGTGGACGGTCTACTCCTGTAAGCGAAATTGCAGATCTGAAAATGGTTCTAGAGGATCCGAAACCGGTCATGTGAATAAACATTTTTGCAGTCAAGACGGATTATAAGTAACAGTGTCTAACAGAATTACAGTGTCCTCGGCAAACCTCAAGCCTTTTATTTCTTCTCCATGGATTTTAATTCCTACTCCCAATTTTTGTTCAAATGTGTGTGATTTTTTAAGGTACCAAACTGCTTAGGTTATCAGTCCCTAGACTTGCACACTACTTAAACTAACTTAAACTAAAAACACCACACACACCGATGCCCGAGGGAGGACTCGAACCTCCGGCGGGAGGGGCCGCGCAGTCAGTTACTTGGCGCCTCTAACCGCGCGGCTCCAATTATTTATTTTGTTTCCTTTACTGATTGCACAATATTCAGAGTGAATAACATCGGGGATAGGCTACAACCCTGTCTCACTCCCTTCCCAACCACCGCTCTCTTTCATGCCCATCAACTCTTATAACAGCCATCTAGTTTCTGTACAAATTGAAAATAGCGTTTCGCTCCATGTATTGGACACCTGCCACTTTCAGAATCTGAGAGTATTTCAGTCAACATTGTCAAAAGCTTTCTCTAAGACTACAAATGCTAGAAAAATAAGTTTGCCTTTCCTTAGTCTGAGAAAAGTCGTAGGGCAGTATTGCCTCGTGTGTTCCAATATTTTTACGGAAACCAAATTGATCTTCCCCGAGGATGGCTTCTATCAGTACTTCCATTCGTCTGTAAAGAATTCTTGTCACTATTTTGCAGCCGTGACTTATTAAACTGATAGTTCAGTAATTTTCACACCTGTACACACCGGCTTTCTTTGGGACTGTATTTATAATATTCTTCTTGGAGTCTGAGGTTATTTCGCCTGTCTCATACATCTTGCTCGCCATATGGCAGAGTTTGATCATGGTTAGCTCTCCCAAGGCTATCAGTAGTTCAAATGGAACGTTCTCTTCTCCCAGGGCCTTGTTTCGACTTCGGTCTTTCAGTGCTCTGTCAAATTCTTCACGCAGTATCATATCTCCCATTTAATCTTTACCTACATCCTCCTCCATTTTCATAATACTTCCTTCAGATACATACCCCTTGTATAGACCATTTATATACTCCTACCACCTTTCTGCTTTCCCCTCTTTGCTTAGAATTGATTTTCGATCTGAGCTCTTGATATTCATACAAGGGGTTCTTTTTGATCCAAAGGTCTCTTTTATTTTCCTGTAGGCAGTGTCTATGTTACCCCTAGTGATATATGTCTCTACATTCTTACATTTGTCCACTACCCACCTTGGTTAGCCGTTTTGCACTTCATTTCGATCTCATTTTTGAGACTTTTGTATTGCTTTTTGCCTACTTCATTTACTGCATTTTTATATTTTCTCCTTTCATCAATTAAATTCATGCTAGCCCTTGTCTTTTTACGTACTTGATCCTCTGCTGCCCTCACTAATTCATCTCTCAAAGCTATCCATTCTTCTCCTACTGTATTTCTTTATTTCTCCTCAATCGTTCACTAATGCTCTTTCTGAAACTCTCTACAACCTCTGGTTCTTTCAGTTTATCCAGGTCTCATCTCCTTAAATTCCCACATTTTTGCAGTTTCTTCAGTTTTGATTTACAATTCATAATCAATAGATTTACCCCTGTAAATGTCTTGCAGTTTGAAACCTGGATCCTAAACCTCTGTCTTTCCATTATATAAACTATCTAAAATCTTCCGTTCTGTCCAGGCCTCTTCCACATATAGACCCTTCTTTCATGATTCTTAAACCAAGCGTTAGCTGTGATTAAGTTATGCTCTGTGTAAAATTCTACCAGATGGCTTCCTCTTTCATTCCTTATCCCCATTCCATATTAACCTACTACTTTTCCTTTGCTTCCTTTTCCTACTACTGAATTCCATTCCCCCATGACTATTAAATTTTCGTCTCCCTTCACTATCTGAGTAATTTCTTCAATCTCATCATACATTTCTTCAATCTCTTCGTCATCTGCGGAGCTAGTTGGCATATAATCTCTGTACTAGTGTGGTAGACGTGGACTTCATGTCTATCTTGGTTACCAGAAGTCTGGTTCCTACTGCCACCGAACGTCACTAATTCCACCTAACCTACTGCCCGATTAAGGAATCTCACATTCCACTCTCCGATCCGTAACTTTTGAACAGAATAAAACTGTCTTACTTGAAAAAGGCCTAAAGTACAACGTCATGCCCAACTTGGCAGGCAAAAATTTATTACAAAACATGCTTGCCGACCTAAAAATTGGACTTGATTGTATAAACATGGATAATTCATGTCAAACTAGAATTGCTTTTGATGTAGCTAACGTTCTCAGCAAAAACACAGCCTATTTTAAAAATCATTAATTAAAACTTCCGGGCTGAATTCCGTGGTCCATATATAAAACTGCTTCTACTTCCTGACGTTTCGTTGCCTACTGCGGGCAACATCTTCTGAGGTGAGTCGGCGACTGGCTGCTAGGCGCTGGAGGTCCCGCTTATACAGGGTGTTACAAAAAGGTATGGCCAAACTTTCAGGAAACATACCTCACACACAAAGAAAAGAAAATATGTTATGTGGACATGTGTCCGGAAACGCTTACTTTCCATGTTAGAGCTCATTTTATTACTTCTCTTCAAATCACATTAATCATGGAATGGAAACACACAGCAACAGAACGTACCAGCGTAGCTTCAAGTACTTTGTTACAGGAAATGTTCAAAATGTCCTCCGTTAGTGAGGATACATGCATCCACCCTCCGTCGCATGGAATCCCTGATGCGCTGAAGCAGCCCTGGAGAATGGCGTATTGTATCACAGCCATCCACAATACGAGCACGAAGAGCCTCTACATTTGGTACCGGGATTGCGCAGACAACAGCTTTCAAATGCCCCCATAAATGAAAGTCAAGGGGGGATGAGGTCAGGAGAGCGTGGAGGCCATGGAATTGGTCCGCCTCTACCAATCCATCGGTCACCGAATCTGTTGTTGAGAAGCGTACGAACACTTCGACTGAAATGTGCAGGAGCTCCATCGTGCATGAACCACATGTTGTGTCGTACTTGTAAAGGCACATGTTCCAGCAGCACAGGTAGAGTATCCCGTATGAAATCATGATAACGTGCTCCATTGAGCGTAGGTGGAACAACAAACTAAAATGAGCTCTAACATGGAAATTAAGCGTTTCCGGACACATGTCCACATAACATCTTTTCTTTATTTGTGTGTGAGGAATGTTTCCTGAAAGTTTGGCCGTCCTTTTTGTAACACCCTGTATAGACCGCTTAGATGGCGCCACCACTCATCACGTGCTTTCGACTTTAAAACTATCTCTGGCTAGTGCCATCTTTCTCGATTATAGGTAATCGATAGTCACTTCGTTGGTACAGAGGAAGGAAGGAGAAGCAGTTTTACATATGGACCACGGCAAATCAGCCCGGAAGTTTTAATTAATCAAGACGCCGGCCGTGAAAGCTTACATGTTATGTTTTCAAAATGTTACGCATAGCGATAGGAAGTTTACTAATAACAAACTTAAAGAAGCTGATGCTTTAATAACTAAGTCTCACAAAGTTTGTTCTTTAGTTATTATCTACAATTCTAAATACATTTCTGAAAACTTAGATTTTTAACGAAAATAATATTTCGGAACTGCATGCGTATCCGACTCAGCTATCAACGAAGCAAAATTTTTAACCAAACCTTTTCATAAGAAAATTCTTATCAACATAAAACTTCATGCCCAAAACTTGGTTCTCAATTCAAAAGTCACAAGTCTAACCATCCGATACGCCCAATTTCCAACATTGATTTAGCCAAATTTCTGTATGAAACTCTGAGAAAATCATTCGTCTTCGAGAATAATTATTCCATCCTCAGTATTCACGCCTTAGTCCATAAAATAAAAGATTTAGATGCAGCCCAGATACCAAGTTCTTTGCACTAGACATCAAAAACCTTTATACAAACGTTCCCGTATCCCATACAAGAAACGCTTAGGATCGTAGAAGAAAAAAATTAAGTCATTTTTAAAAAGAACTTTCAGACGAGCAAATCTCGGACTATATGAATCTAATCACAGTCGTAACGGAATACAACTATTCTGAATGTGATATATAATTGTTTCAGCAATCCGACGGTCTCGCTGTGGGAAATCCGTTAGCTGGTATCCATGCTGACATTTTCATTACCTCTCTACAAGAAAAGTTTTTCAACTGTTTCTCAGATACAGCGATAGGCATTCTCTCATATATCAAATATGTTGATGATATTTTAGTCACCTACAAAGACCTGTTGATGGCATTGACCGTTTTTTCAATCTCTTCAGTGAACTTCAGGAGAAAATGTCCTTGACCAGTGAACTCGAAAACGAGACCCGTCGGTTGAACTTTCTTGACTTGACGCTTACAGCAGAAGAAAAGAAAGTATCATGTTTTTCATAAAAAAGTATACACCGATCAGATCGTACCTGCGTCTTCCATGCACCCACAATCTCATACAGAAGCTTTCTTTCACTCTGCTATTCATAGAGTTACTTCTATTCCACTCTCGAAAGAAAAATTCGAGGAAGAAATTAATTTAATCAAAACGATAGCAGTTAATAGCGAATACGAACCTGCCATCATGGATGACATCCTTAAAAAGAAAACTGTTGAAAGAGTTACTACGCTCGGCACCTCTATCATTGAATCCAGTCTAAAGAATTTTTTTCTATTCCTTTCTCTGGGACCATCTCCTATCAAATTCAATGCCTCCTTCGTAATAAATACAGGTGTAAAGTCGCCTTTTCAAACAATAACAGTTTGAAAAAGAATTTATTCATAATTTAAAATTGACCAGTTCTCCTTTGGGAAACTGTGGTGTCTATAAGATTTTTTGCGACTTACTACTTAGTAAAAACAGGACGTGCCTTTACAGTCTGATACAAAGAACATCTTTTAAGAAAAAATGACAATAGCACCCGAAATTCGTCTTCCTTCCGATTACAGGTTACGCGCGTAAGGTTGTTCACGATATCAACATTCTGCGCATTGAGAAGAAAGGGCGTAGATTAAATCTCGTAGAATTAGAATTTTTTAAACATCTTTCTCGAAGTGATGACCTTATTCTTAATGAGCAGCTACAATTACGTAATAAAAGCTTCTTCAACGGTGTAACGACGTTACTTGATATTTTGTTTCGTGTTCCCTCGTGCAGTTGCCAAAATATTTTTTTACCTAAGTCGACTCATAATTTTTTGTTTATTAAATGATTTATACTGGCTGCATTTCATGTTATCCCGGTTTTCTACTCGCTGAGTTATTCAGCTCCATTTGTAATTCTATAATGGCATTTTCAGCCTTTAAACTGTACTTCTAAGCTCTTATGTAGACAAAATGTTACCATATCTGCTGCTGTCAGATAAAAGATTGCCTTTGACTTCATGTGCTAAATAATGTTGATCATAATATTTATCTGCCTATAGTTTGAATTTTATGAAGACTGTTTGTATTTGCGGCTTCTAGATGGCACTCTTGGTGTATTGTTCACCTGCCCGTAATTGCTAATGCGGGCGCCTTAGTCTGATGCTACCTGTAGCTCGACATGCGTGAGCAGCCCATAGTGGCTCACCTTCCGTGTATTGTATTTCAAAAATTTTGGGACTAAAGCTTTAACGCTTAATATTTATTTTACACGGGACATATAAGTACTGTTTCTTTCTTGTTCTGTTAGTCACTGTTTACAATTCAAAAAAAAATTAATTTCCTATAATTTTGTACCTATGTTATAGGTCAGTTTTACTTCTGATAAAGGCACTCATAGTAGTGTCGAAATTTAGGTCAAAGGACTCCTTTTTTGCGACCGAGGGCTGTTATTGCTTTAATTTTAGCTCCGGAAGACCTAAAATCAGATAAGGCAATAGGGACAGATAACATTCCCCTAGAATTTTTAAAATCATTAATGGAAGTGGCAATGAAACGACAATTCACGTTAGAGCGTAGAAAGCATGAATACCATCCGACCTGCGGAAAAATATTACACACAATTCCGAAGACATCAAGAGCCGACAAGTGCGAGAATTATCGCACAATCAGTTTAACACCTCATGTATCGAAGTTGCTGAGAAGAATAATATGCAGAAGAATGGAAATGAAAACTGAAGATTTGTTAGATGAAGACCAGTTTGGCTTTAGGAAACGTAAAGCCACCAGAGAGGCAGTTCTGACGTTGCGATTGATAATGGAAGCTAGACTAAAGAAAAATCAAGACATGTTCATAGTATTTGTCGACTTGGAAAACCTGTTCGATAATTTTAAATGATGTAAGATGTTCGAAATTCTGAGAAAAAGCAGTAGGGAGAGACGGGTAATATCCGGTATGTACAAGAACCAAGAGAGAATAATAAGACTGGAGGACTTAGTACAAAGTGCTCAGATTAAAAGTGGTGTAAGACAGGGTTGTAACCTGTCACCCCTACAGTTGAATCTTTAATCGGAGGAGCAATGACTGAAATGACAGGAAGGTTGGGAGTGAAATTACAATTCAGGCTGAAAAGATATCAACGATATGATTCGCTGATGACATTGCTATCCTCAATGAAAGCGAAGAAGAATTATATGTTCTGTTGAATCGAATGAGCAATCTAATGAATAGAAAATCTGGACTGATGCTAAATGATGAAATGTGAAAGTAAAATGTGAAAGTAATGAGAAGTAGCAGACATGAGAGCAATGACAAACTAAACATCAGCATTGGTAATCACGACGTAGATGAAGTTAAGGAATTTTGCTAACAAGGGATCAAAGTAACCCATGACGGACGATGGAAGGAGGACATAAAAAGCAGACAAGCACTGGCAAAAAGGGTGTTCCTGGCCAAGACATGTATCAAACATAGACCTTAATTTGAGGAAGATATTTCTGTGAATGTAAATACGGAGCACAGCATTGTATGGTACTGACACATGGTTTGTGAGAAAGCCGGGACCATTTGATACGTGGTGCTAAAGAAGAATGTTGAAAATTAAGTAGGCTGATAAGGTAAAGAATGAGGAGGTTTTCCGCAGAATTGGTAAGAAAGGAATACATGGAAACACTGATAAGGAGAAGGGACAGGTTGATAGGACATCTGTCAAGCCATCTGCGGATAATTACTGTGGTACTAGAGGGAGCTGTAGAGGGTAAAAACTGTAGACAGAGATTGGACTATATCCAGCAAATAACTGAGGACGTAGGTTGCAAGTGCTCCTCTGGGATGAAGAGGTTTCAAAGCAGGTGGATTCAATTCATGGCGTGCCGCATCAAACAAGTCAGAAGACTGGTGACTCAAAAAAAAAAAAAAAAAAAAAAAAAAAACAGTATTGTCCGTGCCAGATAGAATGTTTCGTACTTCACTGTCTGATTAAAATTTTACGTTCTTCTGCACAAGTATATTTCAGATGTTTGCAGTTTCTTTTCCTCCAACTTGACTACAGCACAGGATGGTAGGACATCAGTTAAGACATGAGGACTGACTTCCATGGTACTAGATGAAGCTGTAGAGGGTAAAAATTGTGGACCGAGACGAAGATTGGAATACATCCATATATAATTGAGGTCGTTCGTTGCATGTGATACTCTCTGATGGCTCAAATGGCCGTGAGCACTATGGGACTTAATTTCTGAGTTCGTCAGTCCTCTAGAACTTAGAACTACTTAAACCCAACTAACCTAAAGACATCACACACATCCATGCCCGAGGCAGGATTCGAACCTGCGACCGACACTCTGATGAAGAGGTTAGCATAAGAGAGGAATTCGTGGCGGTCCACATCAAACCAGTCTTCAACTTACAATTATAATATTTAAAGAAAAACTACGTAACCAAGATCCCAATATTTATTTTGAACTGATGACCGGTTTGAAGAGCACTTTGCTGTCATCTTCAGATCTCATCCTTTTCCGAAGTTGATAGGAAAGTACTGTTGAAAACGGTCATTAGTTCAAAATAAAAATTTAAATGCGATCTCTTCAAATATAACAATCTACAGACCGCCCCCTGGTCAGAATGTCTTTAATATACTAGAGTTGCAAATAATACATCAGACGAAAGAGAAACTCATTCACTTTATCTTACAAGTGTTCAAAGCGAGCACCAAATATTACACATCGAGTCGATAGGAGAGTTCTTCCTAAATCTTTGCAGTGTGTCTGGAGTAAACGTTGCAACAATGACGTTTCTAAGGTCGAGTACGTCAGCTGCTAGCCGAGGCACAAACACATGATCCTTTATGAACTGCCAAAGGTAAAACTGCTTGGCACCGGATCGTGTGTGAGCGTAGAGGTGAGGCAAAACTAACTCTCACTTCCGGGTTCTCGCGGCCAATCTAGCGCTTGGATACAACGGCGTTTAACCAGACGTGTACAGAATTAAGCCGGTAAGGTGGCGCACCATCTTGCTAGCGTCCTGTGGTTCATCTTCATCCAATTGAAGAAGCTCTTGGGCATCGAGATAAGAAACACCAGGTATCGTTGCTTTATCGGAAAAGAAAGACCATTTAGCTTTCCATCGGGATATGCCGCAAAAAACATCCGATTTAGGGGAGCCTCATTCCCATTGTACCATCACGCGTGGATGCAAACATCACGAGCGTTCGCATTCCCAATATGGTAAAATGACGATTCATCACTGAAGACGACACAACTCAGAAAATCTTCACTATCACGCAGCAATATGTCGTTTGCAAATTTTGCACGTAAGCAGTAGACTATAGGGTTTAGAGCTTGTAACAACCGTAAACGATAAGGACATAGTTGCAAACGCCTCCTTAAAAGTGTCCACACAGATATCACTGGAATAACTAATTCACGACTAGCCTTTCGAACTGATTTCTTGGGGCCAAGCGTGAAAGACTGGATTTTTTCAGCCAGTCTTCGTCGTTCCATACTCTTCCCTTTGATAGGTATACAAATATAAGTGAGTTGCTCCTTCCTTAGGGGTATTACTTATAACACTAAGCTGAATGTAATAAATCCTAGCAACGCCCTAAAACCCGTATATTCATTTGGAACACCCTATATTTCAATGGTACAAATTCATGAAATGTTAAAGTTATGTGCCGGACTGGCACTCGAATCAGAAACTTTGCCTTTTGCGTGCAATCCACGTTCGTTTCAAGACATGTGAAACTACCAGTACATCTCGCCTACTTTTCAGAAGTCTCAGAAGGGTGGTTTACAGAATGAATCGTTCACTCTGCAATGAATTCTGTATTGTTTCTAAATTTGCAGGCAGTGTAAAACTGTGTGCCGGCTCGGAACTCGAAACCAGAACCTTATTCTCATGAGTATTAGTCGAGCAAAGTACGTAAGAAAGCTCCTGTTGGGTTTGGAAAATAATGGAGAAGTACAAACAAAAGTAAAGCTGTGAGGGTACGTCACGAGTCATACACCTGAATACCTCAGTCGGTAAAGTATTTCCCGCAGAACTCGAGGTTCTGTGTTGCAGTCTCCCCCCCCCCCCCTCCTTAACCTACTAGAAAGTTTCATAACAGGGCATTATATCACTACAGTAAAAGATTCGTTCTAGATTTTACTAATAGCTGATTCAAAAAAGTAATAATAGATATCTTACGTCCTTCTTCTCCATTTGAACGAGAACTTTTTATCCTATGATACAATAATCCATATCAGGAAGCGTACCGTTTCGATATCCAAATAAAAATATTGGTTGAAGAGCAAATCACTTTCGAATCTCCCGCTTCACACTACACAGAAACTGAGAACGGGCCAACGTCGTCAGTTCTTGATGTAATTGCGACATGACGTACCACATCAATGGCTGCAAAAAGCTGGTACAGTTTGAGACTCGGTGCAAGGAAACCCTTAACAGCTGGAAGTGTTGTTGCTGTCTTCCAACTGCGAGGCGCAAATGGCTGCAGGGTGTCGCAGAGAAGTAGACATAATCGCGTTACGTGATTTGTAGAGGTAATTACGCGACGCATCCTCGCGAAGTCCTCTGAGAATATCGGGGATCAGGGAGTTATTTCGCCAACTCTAGTGCAGGTGGGTTAACTGTGGTGCTCGACGGACGCGCCGCACTCTCGACTTTGAAGACGACGTCCTTCGTCACATGGAAGAGAACCCGACGAAAAATACGCGAAACATCGCCCTTGCCATGTGATCCTGGAGATAACACAGGTGAGATCTCATTGCTTCCGCTGTGTGCACATCATGAAGCAGCAGATTTCAAAGTGATTCGAACTTCAAACTTATTTTACATCCAAACGGTGTATTTCCAAATACTGATTCCTTATCAAACTTTATCTGCAAACTCGCCTCTATAACTTTTAGGAACAGGCAAAAGGAGTTTTGGCACATCCTGTATTCTATATTCACAACTAATATTCAAAGTGGTCATAGACGTGGCGCCACGAAACGCGTGTTGGACTTCTTGCAATCAAAGGAAATCGATGAAAGTCGCCTCAGTAACCTGTGATCTGATATATGTTATTTTATTGCTTTTCGAGTCCAGATTTATAACGAAACAAGTGTTTCAGTGACTGAGTTTCACCGAACCTTAGCAGAGAACTCTAATCCTAGTCTGACTGGCAGGATTTTTTCAGCCAGGGACTACAATAATATCATGGTCCAGCTTTAATAATCCGCTCTTGAAATCGGATTTGTCAGCAGTTTGGTGCGATGTTGAAACTAAGACCATTCACAACTATGGTCTCCATCCTGACATTCAGTTGTGCACCAGACAGTACCTACTGTCCGTTTGGATACTTGCGTCACTGCAACACGCCAATTTCTTGACTCAAGGTATGTGTACAATTTTGCATGGGCGAGCGAGCAGTGTGCCTGTTCTCTTGGGTACTAGTCACATGGGCCACTTTGATCCTGCATGAAGTTGAATATAGCCCTTCTGAATCCAGTGACACCTTATTCACATAGCAATCTTGGGACACAGACCAATGTGTCGAACTCAGTGCTCGATCTTTCCTCATATGCGGAAATCAGACAGTGTTACTCTTACCTTCTTTTCTCAACATTTGGATTTCGAAGCATTCAGTGCGCTTCATGTTAATCTGTCGTTCATTGCCTGCCACATTCATGGTGCTACAGTTATACTGGGCAGTAGTGTAGTCTTTCCGATAACCAACATCCAGCCACTTAACATCTTCCTCTCCTATCAGATAAATATGGTACATCGTTAATGGCACTTGAATTATGTATCTACAAAAAAATGTAACCCACTACAGCAAAATTGGAGCACAGAAATTGTACAATAAGCAACAAAATTCTCAGGTAACAAATTTTGAAAGGAAATGTAAGTGTTCCACTATGTTTCGGGATTGCTGCTGGATGACGTCGACTTCTTGCCACGATGTTTCAGCTGACAATCATTCCGCCATCTTCAGGTGAGTGTTTAGCACTGGAGATGGCTACTTTCTTATTTTTTTCTTTATTGTATTTCCAATTCCCCATACGGGGCGGGCTGGCAGCAGCACAGGCGCTGCTCTTCAACCGAAGAGACATTACAAATATACAGGAAGACATTTAAAACAATATAAAGAAGAAAACATGGCCGAACATAGAAACAAAAAAGAGGCATAACATAAGAGAAGAAAGTACACAAAAAGCGGCGGCTGTGGAACAGAGGTAAAAATCTAAAAAAGTATTGCACACACCACACACACACACTGTAAGGATTAAAAGGCACCAGGCGAAGTATGGCTAGATCATAAAAAGTCGCAGAACGATTTAAACAGCTATATGACAGACGGCGGCTTAGCACATGGAAACATTTACGAATGGAGCGACGTATTCTGAGTGCGGTCGTGTTGCCTGTGGCTACAACATGTTCCGTTCTCAGTATGACGCCACAGCTCCACTATATTCGCTGGAAGATCTCCCCACAAAGGACAACGACGCGTCCGCTTGCATAGCCTCAGGCGATCTATATTTGGCTCACTGCAACAAAGGCGTGTGTTCGCAGACTAATGCGCGGCCGCAGTCTCAACGGCTCGAATTTTTCACGCAAACACATAAAGAAGTGGTTCGACGAGAGTCCTAAATCGTTATAAAATTTTTTGAACTGCCATTTTTATACAAAAATGAACACTTTAGTTTTTATTGGCATATACTTAAGTTGTATGGTGAGATCGGTAGCAAAAACGCGCATGAAAAATCGGCGTCATTCGAAAATTTACCGTAGGTTCACATTTGATGTGGGCGTCTATCCGTGCAAATTAGAACATGTATTCTGTACAGTCGCTGAAGATATCAATGATTGTGGCTGTGAAGAAAGCCTAGCCGGCCGCTGTAACCGAGCGGTTCTAGGCGCTTCAGTCCGGAACCGCGCTGCTGCTACGGTCGCAGGTTCGAATCCTGCCTTGGCCATGGATGTGTGTGATGTCCCTTGGTTAAGTAGTTTTAAGTCTAGGGGACTGATGACCTCAGCTGTTAAGTCCCATAGTGGTTAGAGCCATTTGAACCATTTTAAGAAAGCCATATATATTTTAGCGAGGCACGCTTACTCGCACCACACTGAGAAGTGTCATCAACATAATAATTCCTTAGAATACAAACATTGCAGACCAGAACAAATGGAGTTGTTGGAAAAGCTTCAGCGATCAGATGAAAAGTTCTAAAGTACTGCATGTCAGTGCGGGGCTTAGGAACACCCGAGAACCAGTGTTACCAGTGACAATGTCCACATAGAAATCGTAGTGTGAATCATTCCATTCATCGTTGACCAACTGATTTGGTATTATCATTGGGGGCTACGCTCTCTCTCTCTCTCTCTGGGCACATGATCTTACAATTGTAAGGCAGTCAGTATGTCGCCTGAGACTCTAAAATATTCTAACGCCAGACCCCTAATAATTTTCAAGATAACAGTAGGAGAGAGAGCAGAGACTAGCTTCCTTTATAAAAGCGCGGATAGTAGGAACTAGTTTGTGCCATCTGAGAAAAATCCCACCACTGATAAATGCATAAAAATTACGTGAAGCTGCTTGTAGGTCATGGGAAGGAGGAAGAGATGATGTCTTAGTAAATCTAATGCCAGTGGGGGACGTATGTCGGAGCACCTGTTTGGCAGATACAGTCTTTATGTCGAGATGATGTGGCTTTTGAAACAGACAAAAATTAAGAAAACGATGTAACTGCCTAGCTCTGTATGAACGAAACGAAGACATGCCATTCAAAATGCTATTAACTAGCGCAAGTTATTTTACTCCACTATTTAGAGGCCAAGTTCGTCTGCAGCCTGGACATATTTTTAAAAAAATCATTGTGATGTGTTTAACGGCAAAGGCTGAGTTACTCAACCGTCTCTTTATATAGCTGAACTAAAAAGCTGCCAATGATGATGGGCGCCATGTCCGATTTAGTTTAGCGAAATAGAGAAATATTGAACTAAGCCAAATCGCAATAAATTTCATTATGCTTCCATTAAAGTTAAATGTTTATCCTTACACTGCACATGTGTCACTTATGATAGTTTGAGTGAATGCGATTACAAGGGTTCTAAATTGTTATAAAATGCTTTGTAGTAGGTTAAACAAACATGGTGTGACACGTCTCTCTCGTGCTGCCACTGATCTAGTTTCCAACAGTAGCATGAGTAAAGTAACGTTCCCACACTACAGATTTCATACCTTCTGCGGCCCTCAAAATGCCAACTAAGCTTTTGGAAAGTTATGGCTTCTCCAGTGGACTACTGTACACTTCCGCATCTCTCGGTTCCCCTCATATGCCTATAATTCGTTAATATGTTTAACGATTTAGGTTTTAGTTGTATGTGACAATTTTCAAATTCTAGTTAACTTTCCCGTACAAGTTTTCTTTGGAATTCGTGAGAGATTGTTTTGAACATGTATTGTGAACATTTGTTTGAGTAGTCAGAGAATCATATCGTGAAGGTAATGTGTTAGATCTTCTGTCAACTAAAATATATAAGTTTCCCAATCATTAAGCGAAGTAGAAGGCGTCAGTGGTCATTGGTCGTAAGGGTGACTGTAGATGTTAAAAGGAATTTTAATACATATAGAAAAATATCTTCACTTAGCTATGGCATTCTTTAGATTATCTGAGCGATCAGTAGCAAAGAGCCATCTCTAGGGACGAAAATGTGAAGCACAAAAGTAAAAGTTCAAAACACTGAGCAATATGCGTTTGACATCCATTTGTTGAGCACTATTCTGAAATGCGGAAATGACCAACATCTTAGAAAGTTGATACAAAAGCAGAGGTAGCAGATTTCTAGATTTAAAAAAGTTGAAATCTAACTGACAAACAAACTAATCGCAGGAGAGGAATGAACGAAGTTTTTAAAGAATTCGAAAGAATTGTTTAGCGTACTGATTATGCTACGCAAGAATTAAATTTATTAGTCTTTCTTCAAGATGGTAAAGCGATAAAATCATTTACACAAAGTGATTACACTGGCACCGAAACGGAAGTAGAGAGACAGCAGGACGAAGTACTGAATTCCATCTTGAAGAAGATGGAATACAGTTCTCCCTTTCAACTATCGCATAAATGTCGAAAAGGTAGATTTTTAGTTAAGTGGTCACTAAATAGAAAATTAACTAAAATCATTCAACAAAGGAAAAGCATCTGGATCTGCCTGTACGATTTTGTGGAGGGGTAACAGTGGTGGTAATAGGAATACTCCATCACACATTCTAAGGCTGCTTGTGCTATAGATTGAGAAAAGTAGTTGTAGATGTAGACGTAGAAAACATGAATTTCCATGAAAATAAAAAAAAAGTACTTTAAAAATAACTTCGGCTGCGCACTAACTAAGTACGGGAAAGGAAGCTTCGTATCTTACTTCTTTACTTTTTTTAGAACTTTTTAAGCTTTTGTGGCATATTTTGAGTTCTTCCTTTTGTACCTATTCGCATGAAGATTCTAGATCTCTTTCTTTATCGCAACCACCCCTTCCTTTGAAGAAAATGTGTCGAGCTAAGGGCATTAACTTTTCTATTGGTTGTTGTAGCTAAATCACTCTGAAAGGTTAGAGAATATAAAGAAAATTTTTTTTAAACGTATCACATCAAAGCGCTGCTTCTTAAGAACGTGCGCCAATGAACCAACTGAAACAATGAATGCTCTGTATACGTCTTCCAAGCAGGCGCTTCTTCACACTTTTATTTTCGAAAGTCACAGAAAACATACACAAACGCACTCACACATGTTTTGTAATGGACGAGCCAACGGGCCACAGGATACTAATGGTTTTCTTTATGCATAATGTTGCCCTCGATGCTATGTGCAGTGTTCGGAATTAGTGCGTATAAAGTGACAGATGTAACTACCACCACATTCACAAGGAACTTTATAAATTCCAGGAACAATGGCAGCAAGGGTGTTTCAGTGGGTTGTGTTTCATTGGTTGGTCGATACATGTGCATGGCAAGAAATATGAGGAACATTCATCTGGCTAAAGAAGCTGATTATCGATTGGGTAGCTCTGGAAGTGAATCATTATAGGGTAGTGAAATGTTATGAAAGTAAAACGTGACGCACGAGTAATCCGAAGAGCAACTGAATACATTTCTTTCGAGGAGTGTTAAAAATGAAATGGACAGGTATCATACGAAAAATCACGGTGACAAACTGATTCTTGCAGTTTACAGAGATATTCCCCACAGCATCAGGTGAGCAGCTATAGAAAGGAACGTCGAAAAAACAGACAAAAAGCAGAATAATCAAAACAGATGGAGTGGGAGTGAAGTGGTTATTAGTTGTAGTAGTTAACTGAAGGATGAGGTGGAAGGCGAGACCAAACCTTTTGAAAGTTCAAAGTATTTGATGTTGTGTTAAAATATAATAAAACAAGAATACCTGCTTGTGTACTGCTGTCAGTTAAGAAAGCGCAACGCTAACGTTTGTTGGAAATATTGTTCAACGTTTCCCTCCTCTATGCTTGACAGTAGAGTCAATATTTACGTGCCAGCTCTGCAGCAATAACCCACATTGCCGTCAGGTACTGGAGTTTATCACACAGCGGTGCTGAGTGATCAAAAGTGCACTGCCGTCAGGGCATTTGGATGGCAGCCACAATTTTCCTGGAGCGCCTCCAACATCTCTCGCGTTGTCTGCGATTTTTCTCCGCCTGATACGAGCACGTAAATGAGGTCAGGAGACGAGTGTTATGGTTCTATAGATTATGCTACGCCTATCATTCATGTTGTTAGTGCAGCAGTTGATGAGCAAACATTTTGATTTCCAGGCTGACCACAAGCAAACAGTATTGCGTTGGTATTTGCCACATCTTTGAGTTACGTTCACAGAATCCAATTCGTATGATAAAAAAAATCTTTGAAAATTCGTTGTAAGACCTTCAGCCAATGAATAATTGTTCTTGAATCGAATCTGCTTGTAAACTAGGGGCTAACAATTTGTACGTCGTCTACCCACTAACGATACACCTGAGGTATGATATTGTGAAGTACCATACTGCTTCCTGTCTTACAGTTACGACTGTTTGTAGAGGGTGGTTTTGATTATTGCTGAACATGGGAGCGTATGTCACGTCTCGAACTATATTAGATCTATGCCAAAAAACATGACACCCAGCTTAAAAAATAATAAAAACAAGGAAGACGTCTTTTAAGTCCACTCTCGTACCAAACGCATAAACAGTAATTAAAGAGAAAGTGTCCAAACTTACAAACTATAACTGGACTGTACGCACTCCGCAAGTAGAATATACTGGGTGATCACAAAGTCAGTATAAATATGAAAACTTAATAAACGACGGAATAATTTAGATAGAGAGGTAAAAATTGACGCAAATGCTTGGAATGACATGGGGTTTTATTAGAACCAAAAAAATCAAAGTATTGCTAGACACGTGAAAGATCTCTTGCGCGCGTCGTTTGTTGATGATCGTGTGCTCAGCCGCCACTTTCATCATGCTTGGCCTTCCAGGTCCCCAGACCTCAGTCCGTGCGATTATTGGCTTTGGGGTTACCTGAAGTCGCAAGTGTATCGTGGTCGACCGACATCTCTTGGGATGCTGAAAGACAACATCCGATGCCAATGCTTCACCATAACTCCGGATATGCTTTACAGTGCTGTTCATAACATTATTTCTCGACTACAGCTATTTTTGAGGAACGATGGTGGACATATTGAGCATTTCCTGTAAAGAACGTCGTCTTTGCTTTGTCTTACTTTGTTATGCTAAGTGTTGCTATTCTGATCAGATGAAGCGCCATCTGTCGGACATTTTTTGAACGTTTGAATTTTTCTGGTTATAATAAAACCCCATGTCATTCCAAGCATGTGTGTCAATTTGTACCTCTCTATCTGCATTATTCCGTGATTTGTTCAGTTTTCAAATTTGTACTGACTTTTTGATCACCCGGAATTTCACGTCTGCAGACTAAATCCTAAAGTGTAGAGAACTTTAATTCTGATGTGCTACATTCAAGGGGAGATCAAACAGTTACCGTTAGATGGCGTTGCTGCAGCACATATACAAGTAGCGTTGACTCCTATGCTGGTATATAAGCACCGACATGTAGACAACAGCTTAGTGTGGCTTTTTGTGTTTCCGTGGCGCGTTAGGTAAATGCGAAAACGTGAACGGTGTCGAGGTTATTACAAAATGGATCCAAACAGCACAGTCGTGCTGAAATTCTTTCCTTGGCTGCCGAAGGACGAACACCAGTAGACATCCATCGGCGAATATGTACGGAACAGCATATCTGTCGAAAACCATTGTTACGAAATGTTGCACGAAGTTCCCTGTTGGTTACGGTTCGACACGAGACACCGGTCGATCTTTGAGGTCAGCCTCATCCATTACGGATAAATGGGAGACATTGTAGTCCTGATCTCTCTCCATGCGATTATCAGTACCTATGGTCCGTTACAAGAGGCCATGAAGGGTTGGCGATTATAGAGGGACAAGGACGTGCACCAGGCACTTACGGACCTCTTAACGCAACAGGACATGCTGTTTCATCTTACGGGTATCTTCAACCTGTTACGCCGATCAGATGATTGTCTCAGTACTCAAGTCGATTTTTCCTGATTCCCATACCGATTCTGGACTGTAAGACCTTCAAACGGAAACTTTTTTATCACTCGTCATAGATTACTCACACAAATTTGCCATTAAAAACCAAAATAAAACTGAACCAGAACCACAAAGGAGACGAAGAAGGGACGACACAATGTTTGCGGCCGTTATGACTTCGTATATATGTAAACACTAGCAGCAACAATACTGAGAGTTTGTAAACCATAGTAATTCAACTAAAAGTTAAGAATTTAAATGAGTAAGACCAATATGGCAACGACGTCTTTCTCGACAGAGCTGTTGGATAGAATGTTTACTGGGAAGTAGTGGCATAATGAAATAAGAAACGCGACTGGCTGTGTCTCTTTACCATTTGCATAAAGCGAGTTTAGATACACCTGTAACCTTATTTGCTCTGTTTAGGCCTGTGTTACGATCACGCTGGAAAGCAGCTGCGTGCTTGCTATCGTAGGGCCCTTAACAGACGCGCAGACTAGGGAGCGGAATCATGATGTTATGCAAATCACATCCAAATGGATTTATATTGAGTCTGCACAAGGTGTGCAACGGAATCTTACACTGAAGAGGCAAAGAAATTGTCACACCTGCCTAATTTCGTGTAGGACCTCCCATGAGCTCCCAGAAGTGCCGCAAAATGACGTGGAATGGACTCGACTAATGTCTGAATTTGTGCCGGAGGGAATTGGCACAATGAATCCTGAAGGACTGTCCATAAATCCGTAAGAATACGAGGTCGCAGAGATCGCTCCTGAACAGCACGTTGCAAGGCATCCTAGATATGCTCAAAAATGTTCACGGCTGGTTAGTTTGGTGGCCAGCGACTGTGTTTAAACGCAGAAGAGTGCTCCTGGAGTCACTCTATAGCAATTGTGGACACGTGGAATGTTGCATTGTCCAATTACCTAAGTCCATCGGAATGCACAATGGACTTGAATGGATGCAGGTGATCAGACAGGACGTTTACGTACGTGTCACCTGTCAGAGTCGTATCTAGACGTATCAGGAGCCCTGTATCACTCGAAGTGCAAACGCCCGACACCATTATAGAGCCTTAATGAGCTTTAACAGATCCCTGCTGACATTCAGACTCCATGTTCATGAGGTTGTCTCCAAACCTGTACACGTCATTCGATACAATTTGAAACGAGACTCGTCTTACCAGGCAACATGTTTCCCGTCATTAACAGTCCAAAATCGGAATTGATTAGACCAGGCGAGACGTAAAGCTTCGTGTGGTGCAGCCATCAGGGGCACACGAGAGGCCCTTCGGCTTTGAAAGCCCATATCGATAATGTTTCGTTGAATGGTTCGCACGTTGACAGCAATTTGCGGAAGGTTTTCACTTGTCTCTTTGAGCGATTCTCTTTAGTCGTCATTGGTTCCGCTCTTGCAGGTTCTTTTTCCAGCCGCAGTGATGTGGGAGATTTGATACTCACGGTGCACTCCTCAAATGGTCTTACAGGAAAATGCCTTCATCACAACCTCGGAGATGGTGTGTCCTATCGCTGTGCGCCGACTGTATCACCACTTTCAAACTCACTTAAATCTTGATAACCTGCCATTGTAGCAGCAGTAACCGAAACTTGTCTTATACAGGCGTTGCCGACCGCAGCGCCGTATTCTGCGTGTTTACACAACTCTATATTTGGATACGCATGCCTATATCAGTTTCTGTGGCGCCTGAGTGTATAATGCCCTGACATAAATCCTAATTGGGGTGACTAGCATCTCACGCAATTTATTCATTAAATTAATGACCTGAGTTGCTCCCCAAAATGATTATAGGAACGTGGCAAGTGAGGATGACTTTTTAAATAGAATAAGGCTCTGTTAAAAATCTACAACTACATTTACTTCCTGTAAATGGAACGCAAAATTGATCAAAAATTTGTATCAAGAACTATCACGTGTATTAACATAAAACAAACATGTAAATGGTCCTCACTAGACAGAGGTGTTGGCAAGAACCTAGTACAAACGACACTGTATGGAATGTAGTGTGCTTCTCTACTATGACAAGAGGCAGTAAAGAGGAGAGTTGAAATGCACAATAACGATAAACAAATGGGTAATTGGATGCAGTACCCCGATATCACCTGAGGAGGCAAAGTGTTTCTACAGATGCCACAGCTAAGAAATCACAATTCGAATTCTGGACAGCCGGGAAAAATGAGCTCCGCCTAGGAGACCGATCGAAGCACGAGGAAAAAAAAAATTCCCTTACAAAAATTTGTATAGACTCCCAGTACCGTACTCCGTCAACCTGGGCACTAATAGCACTACTTCCCGGCAATTATCGACGGTGACTGCAGACGTCTGCTGATGCAACAGTCGAGCAATCTATGATAGCCTCCGCCAGGGCTTCATCACGACAGATGACAAGGAATATGATAATTTTGTCTTATGTCTGGTGCTGTTCTGTTTGCTATCCCAAGGATCTTGATGACCATTTCAGTGCGTGGTCTGGGAACTCCTGTCACGGTTCGCGCGGCTCCCCCGTCGAAGGTTCGAGTCCTCTCTCAGGCTTGGGTGTGTGTATCGACCTTAGCGTAAGTTTAGGTTTGATTAAGTGTGTGTAAGCCTCGGGACCGATGACCTCAGCACTTTGGTCCCATAGAAAGTTAACACTGTAAGTAGGCTGTTTAGGTTTTTTTATTGGTAACGCCACCTCTGTATGAAAATCACTGACTGTGCTGTGCGCAGTCTGTGGCTAGTTTGCATTGTTGTCTGCCATTGTAGTGTTGGGCAGCGGCAGCTGGATGTGAACAGCGCGTAGCGTTGCGCAGTTGGAGGTGAGCCGCCAGCAGTGGTGGATGTGGGGAGAGAGATGGCGGAGATTTGTAATTTGTCATGAACTGCTATATTTATATATGATGATATCAAGGTAAATACATTGTTTGTTCTCTACTAATATCTTTCATTTGCTAACTATCCCTATCAGCAGTTAGTGCCTTCCATAGTTTGAATCTTTTATTTAGCTGGCAGTAGTGGCGCTCGCTGTATTGCAGTAGCTTGAGCAGCAAAGACTTTTGTGAGGTAAGTGATTTGTGAAAGGTATAGTTTAATGTTAGTCAGGGCCATTCTTTTGTAGGGAATTTTGAAAGTCAGATTGCGTTGCGCTAACAAAATATTGTGTGTCAGTTTAAGCACAGTCATGTATAATTGTTCAAAGGGGACGTTGCATATGTCGACCCTTAGCCTAGGATACCTCACTGGAATCTTCTGATTTTTTTTTCTTGTAGTTTGTGTAATTGGTGTAGCTATTGTTTATTGGTAGCGCGTAATCATAGAGAGAATTTCCTTTGTAGTTGTAGTTTTTCATTGTTGTACAGTAAAACAGTTGTGGCATGCATGTAGATTTGCACCAAGTATTTCGCAGCTGCAATTAACTAGATATTATTTTCAGTGTTATGTTAATGTGTTCTCTTATTTTTGATCTTCAAATTGTGTTTTTCTGTGTTGTCGTGTGAAACACTGTGACAATAATGGCGTGTGAAAAACGTAACACGTAGGGACTGATAGTGTTTGCACGTGTGTTAATGATTCAGCAAGGGACTGGATAACAGCATTGCTGGTTCTAAGGAAAATTCCCAAAACTTTGTGAGTGCACAAGTGGTGGTTTATGGACTTGCTATATTATCCGCAAGACTCTTTAACGGTGATTGTGCACCTGCACAGTCACAACAGATGGCTGCTGGCTATCTCTCCAAGGACTACAGTGGGTCTGCATCTTTGATGACCCACCAGTACCATTATCTCTACAAGGACTACAGTGGGTCTGCATCTATGATGACCCACCATGCCATTATTTCTACAAGGACTGCAGTGGGTCTGCACCTCTGGTGGCCCACCAATATCGTAATCTCTACCAGGACTACGGTGGGTCTGCTCTGTGATCACCTACCTACCAATATTCTTCAAAACGTCGAATGACTCTGCTGTGGGTTTGCTCTGTTGTGGAGAATTACCTGTCTGCATGTCGAGTCAGCACTGTCTTTCCGTTGGAAGGACAACACTACTTCTTCAAGACTGCATGGAAATCCACTACTTCTGTGTGCAATTTCTTTTACTAATGAGACTTTGTGAAAAAAAACCTGTAATTACTATTATGATGGATGATCTGGACTATCTTTATGGACTGTGAGAAAATTTGAGCTTTTGACCAACGTTGTATCAATAAGTGTGTGCATTTGATATCTTTGTTATTGTAATTATGAAAAATTTTTTTCAAATCTGTATTGGCCACTGCCCAATCCCATTTGTAAAAATTTTTGTGGGGAGCATGGGGGCTATGTAAGTAGGCTGTTTAGGTTTTTTTATTGGTAACGCCACCTCTGTATGAAAATCACTGGCTGTGCTGTGCGCAGTCTGTGGCTAGTTTGCATTGTTGTCTGCCATTGTAGTGTTGGGCAGCGGCAGCTGGATGTGAACAGCGCGTAGCGTTGCGCAGTTGGAGGTGAGCCGCCAGCAGTGGTGGATGTGGGGAGAGAGATGGCGGAGATTTGTAATTTGTCATGAACTGCTATATTTATATATGATGATATCAAGGTAAATACATTGTTTGTTCTCTACTAATATCTTTCATTTGCTAACTATCCCTATCAGCAGTTAGTGCCTTCCATAGTTTGAATCTTTTATTTAGCTGGCAGTAGTGGCGCTCGCTGTATTGCAGTAGCTTGAGCAGCGAAGATTTTTGTGAGGTAAGTGATTTGTGAAAGGTATAGTTTAATGTTAGTCAGGGCCATTCTTTTGTAGGGAATTTTGAAAGTCAGATTGCGTTGCGCTAACAAAATATTGTGTGTCAGTTTAAGCACAGTCATGTAGAATTGTTCAAAGGGGACGTTGCAACACAAATTTCGAAAACTGGTGACCGTTTCTCCGAAACGCCCTAAACAATAGCACAGTCTTAGCGCCAAGCTGGCGTGTTAATGCCCAAAACTTGAAACTTACTGGAGAAAACTGTCCCCAGGAATTGTAAAAACAGCGAGCATCCGACGCTGTGGCCCTTGAGACCCGACTTCAAGAGAGAGTTGCCAGCCGTGGGTCGGGACTTCATCCGCAGTTCCCAGTGACTGCATCTCCCTTCATCTCCTGCTACTGTAAGCGGCTGGCTCCCTCACTGCCAGGAAGTTCGCGCACATCTCTTGAGTAAAATGGACAGAATAATGAAACACGTGCATTTGACACCCGATCATTTATATGTCGGTACACAGCATTTGATAACCTACTTCGCGTGACATTGAAATACGGTAGTGAAATGACATTAATTTTGGTGTATGAAGAGCTTAGAAATGCAAGATAGCGTGGTTTGATAAACCTTCATAAGAGTATGAAGAGGCCGGAGGGTCTGCCGCCCTCCTACGCCAGCTATTCATGAGAAAAGTACTTCAGTGGTTACTAGCGCTTTCGTTATTTTGCAACATCCCTTCGTTTTTCCGTCTAGTTCATCTTCACATCAAAGTTTTGCTGAAGCTAAGGGCTTTGTTAAAATATGTCAAAGATGTATTTATTTATTCTAATGTATTTGATTATTCTTAGATGCCTATAGAAAATACTTGTTTGCGTCTTGTACAACGTACAATTTCTGTACACACTTTAGTACCACATTATCACAAAAGACATGGAACTGTCCTCATTACTAAAGTACTAGAAACTTTCTACATTAGTGCGCAGTTATCTTGGAGAACTCGAATTCTGTCCTTACACTGTGACAAATTTCATCAAACAGCAGTTCGTTGGCAAAATTGATTTACTCACTAGCAGCAGATAAGCAGTTCAAGCAATGGACGTTTGAAGTCGGGTACCTCGCAAGAGACCATTTCTCACTGTGTTGAGTGCTGCGGCGATCCCATGATTGGCTTCAGCTGAATACGGCAAACTAGAAAAAATCGGTCACCGAATTGAGTCCATAGTTCATTATCAAGCCCAAGGGGGTGATGAGCTTAGGGGTTATGTTCTTGTCCACTATCCTTATAACCAAAGTATCGGAAAGAAAATTGTAAAACCAAGAATGAAGTCATAGAAACAGTTCAGTTTAGGTATTTGGGGCAACTGGCTAAGAAAAGAGTCTAAATGACCTGAGGTGCATTCGGAAAAAAACTAAAAATAGCTTCGAAAATCAAACCACCGATATGCTGAAACGCATTGCCTAGCGACATGAACAGTTGAGTGAAAACTATTCAACACCTTAGGGTTGCTCAGCAACAAGATTGCGATGTATACAATTCCAAACAACAAAGAAACTGAACAATAGCTCAAAGTAGGCGTGGAAGACGTAAGTATGGCCGTAATGAATATTATTAGTAGGCTGGACATGTAGCGTACTGAATGTACTGTAGACAGAATGAAGTTCTTTGCCGCTTTACATGAGATGACCGACACGACAACATAATGGGAGGTGGGTAGACAATAAGATAAGACAACAGAATGGAGCGTTTTGGATGAGTATATTGTCCTACTCACGAGGAAGGTTTTAAATTGCAGCTTCTCGAAACGCCGGAGATTTTCCGTAACTGTAAACTGGACGTGTATGTAATCAAACGCTCCAGTTGCCAACCGAGCGAGGTGGCGCAGTGGTTAGCACACTGGACTCGCATTCGGGAGGACGACGGTTCAATCCCGTCTCCGGCCATCCTGATTTAGGTTTTCCGTGATTTCCCTAAATCGCTTCAGGCAAATGCCGGGATGGTTCCTATGAAAGGGCACGGCCGATTTCCTTCCCCATCCTTCCCTCACCCGAGCTTGCGCTCCGTCTCTAATGCCCTCGTTGTCGACGGGACGTTAAACACTAATCTCCTCCTCCTCCTCCTCCTCCTCCAGTTGCCAACTAGGCTAAACCGAGAAGAGATAGTCGTATTTCATGAATAGAAATATACGTGATTGTCAATTGTTTGGCACTCATTTCTCGGCTTTGAAATTATTGAATAAAGATCGTTTCTGTAAATAAATCAGTGAAACTGAAATTTTAAACAGTATGTAAAATATTTTTGCCATCTCCCCTCCTGGTGTAAGTAAGACGACGCACCATGGGCAGGGAAAATGCCTCATGATTGTCCTATGGAACCGGTTGGGTGAATTTTTTAAGTCTAACCTAGTGATTTACAACGGGCGTAAGACCTTTCATTACAATTTCAAGCCAATGGAAATAATGAAGGAAAAAAACCTAATTATTATAAAGTTGTTAATAGATGGGTATCTTAAGAAATAAATAAACTAATTACTCTGCTTTTTGTACAGCTGTAATTTTTGCTGATATTTCTTTTCATTTCATCGACAAAGAACACATATGTTGTGAACTGAACATTCCTCATGCGTCCACTGTTTGCACACTACACATTGTAAACAGACAGCTTTAGATCGACTTTCAGGGTATAGTTCCAGACATTCTTTACATTCATCTTCATTGGATTCCTCTGACTCATAATCGGAGTGGTGAACCATTTCCCGCTCCTTGTCACCATCTGATGATCACTCTAATTGCAAACTTTCCTGTGCCTTCCCTGTGCCTTCTATGAAATTCCTGCGCGTCTTTTCGACATCCGACATTCATTTCTCTGTATTTTATGCCGGTCTTTTCAGCAGTCCAATGGTTTTAAGTCTGAGGGAATAGGCCAGGAGGGCCTCAGAGCCTTGGACGGTATTATTTGTACATTCCGATTTGTATTGGATGCAGAGACTGGGAATAATGATTCATTTAGCAACGATTCATTAGCCTAACTTGGTGTACTTGCACTTTCCTGAAGAGAAACAGAAACAGGAAAATGAGATGAGGAACCCAGATTATTAGCAGCTATTGAGATATCTGGTTGAAGAGGAGTGGTAACAGAAAGGTGAAATGAGTAAGATGTGCTTGGAGAAAAATATGCAGAATGATTTTGGTGCTAGGATAAAAGATAAGCGTAATCTGAAATAATGCACATGAAATGGATAGATACCTGTAACTCTAAATGCTGAAATGCCATTCCGATTGTCAGCAAATCGAATACACGCAGAATTCAATGAGGTCTTGAAATAACAGTATCTCTGATTCCGTTGTTCTCCCTTATGAATATCTGGTAAGCGATGTCTGTAATGATTTGTAAGCAAGTCGGTCCAATGGCCGAAGATAATGTATGGTACGACACGGTAGACAGATCATACTTATATTATTGGTTCAAATGGCTCTGAGCACTATGCGACTTAACTTCTGAGGTCATCAGTCGCCTATAACTTAGAACTAATTAAACCCAACTAACCTAAGGACATCACATACATCCATGCCCGAGGCAGGATTCGAACCTGCGACCGTAGCGGTCGCTCGGTTCCAGACTGTAGTGCCTAGAACCGCACGGCCACTCCGGCCGGCACTTATATTATTCCTAGTTCTTTATACTAACTGGCAATGTTCATATGCGAAATACGATCACCCAACAAAAGAAGACTTTTCCACGAATACTTTCTGGCAATCAGGCGGTTTAGTAACCAAACCATGAACAAATCAGCATTGTTCTTACTCTTGATTGATTCAGACTTCATTTTGATAACTGCCCCTGGAGGGCGGCCATATAGAATTCTGGTTTGTTGTACGCGCCTTTAATTATGCAGGAAGGGGGTAAGAGGGGAAATTCTGCGTTACACCCCACCAAAACAGCACCTGCTCACCTTTCTCTGACGATGTTACAACTTAAGCTACTCCGCTACCTTTATCAGCAATCACTTGTCCAGTAATATTATTCATCAGGTGTCCAGTTTCATCAGCATTTCATGCGAATTCAGGTTTGTCAAGAAGAATATTTTCTACCAGCTCTTTGGACAGAAGTTCAAAGTAATCAGATACTCCTCTTCTTTGCATGCCTTCTGTTCTTAGTTGCGAACAACCTTCACGTTTCCTTATCCAGAGCTGAGGATTAGATATACTTTCCTGCCATATTCTCATCTTTATTAAATGAGGTCCGCCGTATTGTAGGTTACTCCTTAAAAGCTCTTCTTGATGGAGCAAATCCTACAGTCTGAAGCTCAAGAATATGTTTTAACACTTTTTTGCTTGAAGTCATAATTGCTCTGGAGGTCCGAGACCTCCTTCGCTGAAATTACTGTTTTCTATTGTAGTGATTAGAATTTCTTGATTTATACTAAACAGCTTGTTCGCTGCCCGCAAATAAAGAGTTTTATTCCTCAGAGCGTTGGGCGCATTTCTTTAATCATCTCCATTCCAAAAAGTTCGGTCGTTATCCGATTATAGGTACTAGGAATAATGTATTTGGCCTGCAAGAACATCACAGGTATGTGTACTAACCTAATGCGGAAGTGAAGAAGACGTACACTACTGGGCATTAAAATTTCTACACCACGAACATGACGTGCTACAGACGCAAAATTTAACCGACAGGAAGAAGATGCTGTGATATGCAACTGATTAGCTTTTTAGATCATTCACACAAGGTTAGCGCCGGTGGTGACACCTACAACGTGCTGACATGACGATAGTTCACAACCTATTTCTCATACAGAAACAGCAGTTGATCGGCGTTGTCTGGTGAAACGTTGTTGTGATGCCTCGTATAAGGAGGAGAAATGAGTACCATCACGTTTCAGAGTTTGATAAAGGTCGGATTGTAGCCCATCGCAATTGCGGTTATCGTATCGCGACATTGCTGCTCGCGTTGGTCGAGATCCAATGACTGTTAGAAAAATATGGAGTCGGTGGGTTCAGGAGGGTAATACGGAACGCCGTACTGGATCCCAACGGCCTCGTATCACTAGCAGTCGAGATGACAGGCATCTTACCCGCATGGCTGTAACGGATCGTGCAGCCACGTCTAGATCCCCGAGTCAACGGATGGGGACGTTTGGAGGACAACAACCATCTCCACGAACAGTTCGACGACGTTTGCAGCAGCATGGACTATCAGCTCGGAGACCATGGCTGCGGTTACCCTTGACGCTGCATCACAGACAGGAGCGCCTGCGATGGTGTACTCAACGACGAAACTGGGTTCATGAATGGCAAAACGTCATTTTTTCGGATGAATCCAGGTTCTGTTTACAGCATCATGATGGTCACATCCGTGTTTGGCGACATCGCGGTGAACGAACATTGGAAGCGTGTAATCGTCATCGCCATAAGGACGTATCACCCGGCGAGATGGTATGGGGTGCCATTGGTTACACGTCTCGGTCACCTCTTGCTCGCATTGACGGCACTTTGAACAGTGGATGTTACATTTCAGATGTGTTACGACCCGCAGCCCTACCCTTAATTCGATCCCTGTGAAACCCTACATTTCAGCAAGATTATGCATGACCGTATGTTGTACGTCCTGTAGAGGCCTTTCTGGATACAGAAAATGTTCGACTGCTGTCCTGGCCAGCACATTCTCCCGATCTCTCACCAACTGAAAACGTCTGGTCAATGGTGGCCGAGCAACTGGCTCGTCACAATACGCCAGTCACTACTCTTGATGAACTGCGGTATCATGTTGAAGCTGCATGGACAGGTGTAGCTGTTCGCGCCATCCAAGCTCTGTTTGACTCTATGCCCAGGCGTTTCTAGGCCGTTATTACGGCCAGAAGTGGTTGTTCTGGGTACTGATTTCTCAGGATCTATGCACCAAAATTGCGTGAAAATGTAATCACACGTCAGTTGTAGTATAATATATTTGTCCAATGAATACCCGTTTATCATCTGCATTTCTTCTTGGTGTAGCTATTTTAATGGCCAGTAGTGTACCTTGCCTTTCCGGTGCAAAAATGGCTGACTAGCATTAAACACTCTACACGCTATTACATTAACCTATCTATCGCTTGCAGCATTCCGTTTTTCATTAATTACTTAACATGCCAGTTATACAGTGTGGTGAGAAACAGTTCGGAAAGCTTGTAAGGGTGTTGTAGGGTGGGACGTGCTGAGAAACAGTTGTTAAGAGAAAATTCGGTACGTTGCGTCGTTTCCGAGTTAACAAGCCAATCAGGTCGTCAATAACGCAGATTAAAGCAGCCCGAGAGAGGCGGTGTTGCCAAACTCGTTCTTCTTTTGGTTTGATAAGATCGAACAAATGAGCGATGCAGCAATTGTTCATGGGGCGGTAGTAAGGATCGACCCCTACCCAAAGGTTCAGCAGTCTCGCGCGATATTTGCGCCATGAGGACAACTGGCACTGATTGAATCTGGCGGGCCACATGAATCTGCTCCTAATTCATTAACTCCATTGCTAATCAACTCAGAAATAGCGAGACGCATCCGATATTTTTCTTAAGAATTTATTCTCAACATAACCTACCCTGCGACACACATATGTACAAGCTCTTTAGCTCGTTTCTGATCACCCTCTGCAACAATGTTTCGGTATGTTCGTTAGATTTCAGACATTCACCCCAGTTAGTTGGTGAGCCACTTCCCCCCTAAAACTTACGAATGTGCTACCATTTGTACAGAATTGGCAGCACTCTTGTCTTTTACAGCTACTAACTTGCTACTAACACACTGATGCTGCCACAAACCGACAAGTACGAAAACGGAAAGTGCATTCTCTCCTACCCTTGTCAGCTTTACTAGCTTTAGCCTATGACGGAGTTTTTTTTAACAAAAAAATGGTTCAAATGGCTCTGAGCACTATGGGACTCAACATCTTAGGTCATAAGTCCCCTAGACTTAGAACTACTTAAACCTAACTAACCTAAGGACATCACACACACCCATGCCCGAGGCAGGATTCGAACCTGCGACCGTAGCGGTCCCGCGGTACCGGACTGCTTTTTTTTTTTTTTTAACACAACATATTTAGATTCCGTTGTGAGTATTTTTAAGTGTATTGAGTGCTTACGCTTAGAACAGCACACTTACTTAATAACATTTAATCGACGAAATCCCCCACAAAACCTGTAAGCGCACTAGCCACAAAACAATTGTCATCCCTAGGAGAAACGATATTATGTGGTTGTGAAAACATATTTGTTTGTGAGTGAGCTGTGTTTGGCTCATGTTATGCTTTCGTTTAAACCTTAGTTCCTATTCTGTGTTTGGTTTGCGATTATGCTGTTGTTAGCTCTCTCCGTGAGAGGCACCAGCGGTGTGTATCGATATTCTCACCTTGTACTATCTTTGGTCTGGTGCTTATAGTTTCCGGCTGTGCTGTGTGCGGCCAGTCGGTCGGTTGGCATGGAGCAGCGAGGAAATCTCCGCGGGACATAGTTTGGCCGGGCCCGCTCGCGGTCTCTAAGGAGTGTCGGAGTGTGGGGACTGTTCCCATTGCTACGAGGTCCGTGGCTCACCGGCCCTGCACACGAAAGTTGAGTTTGGATTTAATTTATCAGCAAGTCAAGACTGTTCACATTGTGCCATCTGGTTCTCGTTGTTGGCTGTTGGGACATTCCCGTGAGCAACAACGTGTGTGTTCGAGTTGGCGAAGATTTAGCCACTTTTCGGTGTATCTAACTGTATTTGGTAGTTTGCAATTGAAGCGCAACAACGGAATTTTCTGCCTTGTGGCCGTCAACGTTCCGGTTAACTGCCATGGCCGTTGACGTACTTTCAGGCAGTGTCCTTGCCTCACCGTGTTGTTCCTGTCCAGCACGAGGTGTAGTGTGACAGCTTAATGTAAGCTTCGTTGTGGGCGTCCATGCCTTTTACGTTTTGCATTTAACTCCCGGTCGCGTGCTGGTCGAGTGGAGCACAAGTTAACTTGTCAGTGGGTCCGTTGACTGTATGTTGGTTGGGTTGTCATCGGATCGAGAATGGTTGGGCCAACTGCCTGTCTCACCTAAGTGATCGTTAGTATTTCAAGTGCTGGCCGACCCCAGAAACTTCTGAGCGCCAGTAGCTGCACTGCCTTTTCTTATTTTCAGTTGTTTGTCTTTGTATGGCTCATAGCCCATTGTTTAGAAGTATTAATTGTTTTTACTGGTGTTTTAAGTCATGGGCCTTCAGCCGTTTTAAAATTAAAGTTCCTTGCTTGTCAAGTATTAGATTGCTTAGGACCTTCAGCCTAATTGAAGATAAGCCCTTCTGCCTTGTGTTTTTTTTTTCTTAATTTTACCTTGAGTCTTAAATCATGGGCCTTCAGCCGTCTTTAAATTAAGGTTGTTGCTGTTCTAGTGTTAGATTTTGGGCCTTCAGCTAAATTGTAGAACTTATTTAACGTGAGGCCTTCTGCCCTCTAAATATTCTCTTTGGCGTTTGAATTTTGAGTTAATGACTTTTAGCAGCTTTTAAAATAAAAAAATTGGTTATGTCCGTAAGGCATAAGATAATGTGGCGTATTCAGCCGATAACTAAGTTCAAGTAATAGTACTGTAACGTTTGGTTAAATAAATAAAGTTATATTTGTTCGAGTGTAACTGACAGTCGCTCATTTTGGCCCCTTTCCACAATTCCAATTACACGTCCTGTCGTGCGGGTTTAGCAGGGCGTTTCAGTGTATGTATGCGCGAGCGCGCCTTATTGTTTGTGTCTGTGGTGGTGTGTGTTAACATGATTTTATGAATCGTTTTATGTACGAGAGTGTATGCACACACACACACATACATACACAGATAGAGAGAGAGAAATACGTTACAAAGATATCGCAACGACACATTCAACAGCTTGGAATAAGATTCAACAGTCTGCAACCCCACCCAAGACATAACATCATGTAATTTGTAAGTAGAAATATTGACTATCACTACATCATAGTACATTAGCAAAAAGTGCTAGACCTCTTTATAACGTGAATATAGAATATCCAGAATGTAAAAAAAAATGTTTAAACACAAATGTGACTTTTCTAGAGATCCACTGAAGATGTCTTCCCAATTACAAAGGTGAAACGCGCGTGGGAAGAAAAAATAGTTTTATTCAGTTGTGATGAGACGGTTCTAATGAAATAATTATCAACGTAATATTATAAGCACGCTGGTACGTTCTGTTGCTGTGTGTTTCCATTCCATGATCAATGTGATTTGAAGAGAAGTAATAAAATGAGCTCTATCATGGAAAGTAAGCGTTTCCGGACACATGTCCACATAACGTATTTTCTTTCTTTGTTTGTGAGGAATGTTTCCTGAAAGTTTGGCAGTACCTTTTTGTAACACCCTGTATTGGGTCTACTACAGATGGGCCAAGGAATGAAAATATTTTTGTAGTGGACCTGAAGGTGGCGTAAGTGTTGCGCCGAAACTAGACGTTTGGAATAAATATCTTTGCAAATACAGTTTTTAGGGTATGTTATCTTTTTTTCTGTGACCAGCCGCTGCTTCACGTCCACGAGCACGATATACTGCTGCAAGCTGAAAATAAAATTCGGTTACGATGAAGAAAATAATGGGCAGTATTGTGCAGCCTTTATTTTATCGTTGTTCGTGAAAGAGAATAAAGATAAAATTTACAGGGAGATCATTTTCGGTCCTCCGACAGTAGCAGCGAGAGGTGATACACTGCCGGCAGCTGCCGGTGTGCGCCGGTAGCGTGGCTGTTTACGCCGCAGTCAGCCGGCAGGCGCAGCGGGGTAAGCAGAGCCTCGTTGCTTGTCCAGAGAGGTTTCTGCGGTACGCGCCGTGTATACACCGCACCAGCTCGCCTCACCCCACGGCATCAGGTTGCGCCTGCGGAGCTATCGACAAAGCCACCGGCGGCTAAAATAAGTTCCCGAGGCGCCTCCGAAAATTATATGGACGCGGCCGGAATAAATAGCCTTCCAGCTATAATCGGCAGCAGCGAAACAAACTTAGACCCCGATGCCGGTGTGGGCGGGATATACGACAGCCTGCGCGCAGGAGTCTATTCCCATCCGTTGTCGTCGCCGCCGTCCACATCGTCCAAGATAATATTCGTAATAGAAATACCACAATCCCACGCATGAACGCACATACGTTTTTCCAATCTCTCTGTCGTCAAACTGTTGTAAAAAGATTTACATTCAATGTAAGATTTCTGTATGCAATGCTCTGGTTAATATTTAGAATCACCAATAGTCCCCATCTTCTTTAAGAATACAATAATTCTGAGACTGATGTACACCTGTGCTTCACCCAAACACCTAGCTGTCAGACACTCAGGTCAGTACCAAAAGTTTTATATACACATACCAAAAAAAGTTTTGCATCGCCTCGGTTCCGAGAATCCGGAACCTGTACAGAAAATTGGAATAGAGATCAACATAAACATCATTTCCGCCATTTTTATTGCTCATGAAAACCACACATTGCATGTTGTACCACCATACAGCGAGACCTTCGGAGGTGGTGCTCCAGCTTGCTGTACATACCGGTACCCGTAAGTACCCCCAATACCCAGTAGCACGTCCTTTTGCACTGATGCATGCCAGCATTCATCGTGGGATACCATCCACAGGTTCATCAAGGCACTGTTGGTCGAGATTGTCCGTCTCCTCAACGGCTATTTGGTGTAAATCCCTCAGAGTGGTTGGTGGGTCACGTCGTCCATAAACAGCGCTATCAATCTATCCCAGGCATGTTCAATTGGGTTCATGTCTAGAGAACATGATGGCCACTCTAGTTTAGCGACGTCGTTATCCTGAAGGAAGTCATTCATAAGATGTGCACGACGGGGATGCTAATTGTCGTCCATGAAGACGAATGCTTCGCAAATAAGCTGCCGATATCGGTCGGAAGATAGCATTCACGTATCGTACAGCCGTTACGGCGCCTTCCATGACCACCAGTGGCCTACGTTGGCCTCACATATCCCAGGCATGTTCAATAGCGTTCATGTCTGGCCACTCTAGTCGACGGATGTCGTTGTCCTGAAGGAAGTCGTTCACAAGATGTGCGCGATGGGGGCGCGAACAGTCGTCCATGAAAACGAATGCTTCACCAATATGCTGCCGTATCGGTCGGAAGATGGCATTCACGTATCGTACAGCCGTTACGGCGCCTTCCATTACCACCAGTGACCTACGTCGGCCTCACATAATGCCGCCCCAAAACAACAGGGAACCTCCACCTTGCTGCACTCGCTGGTCAGTGTGTCTAAGGCGTTCGGCCTGACCAGGTTGCCTCCAAACACGTCTCCGACGATTGTCTGATTAAAGCATATGCGACACTCATCGTTGAAGAGAACGTGATGCCAATCCTGAGCAGTTCGTTTGGCATGTTGTTGGGGCCATCTGTACCGCGCTGCGTGGTGCCGTGGTTGCGGAGATGGTTCTCTCCATGGGCGTCGGGAATGAAGTCGTGTATCATGCAGCCTACTGCGCACAGTTTGAGTCATAACACGACGTTCTGTGGCACCACGAAAAGCATTTTTCAACATGGTGGCGTCGCTGTCAGGGTTCCTCCGAGCCATAATCCGTAGGTAGCGGTCATCCTCTGTGGTAGTAGCCCTTGAGCGGCCTGAGCGAGGCATGTCATAAAAAAGTGTGTGAAATCTTATGGGACTTAACTGCTAAGGTCATCAGTCCCTAAGGCGTGTCACCGACAGTTCCTATCTCTCTCTGTCCTCTCCATGTCCGAACAACATTGCTTTGGTCCACTTCGAGACGCCTGGTCACTTCCCTTGTTGAGAGCCCTTCCTGGCACAAAGTAACAATGTGGACGGGGTCGGACCGCGGTGTTGACCGTCTAGGCATGGTTGAACTACAGACAACACGAGCCGTGTAACTTCTTCCTGGTGGAATGACTGGAACTGATCGGCTAACGAACCCCTTCCGTCTAATAGGCGCTGTTAATGGATGGTTGTTTACATCTTCGGGCAGGTTTAGTGACATGTTTGAACACTCAAAGGGGCTGTGTCTGTGGTACAATATCCACAGTCAACATCTATCTTCAGGAGTTCTGGAAACCGGGGTGACGCAAAACCTTTTTTGATGTGTATATATGGAACATCCAACAAAACACCGATTATTTCCTTCTATTGCTGTCGTCGAGTAGAACAAGGGTAACTGGCAATTAAAATTACGTCAGAAACACGGAGCACAGGAAAGTTGCAGCCGTGAATGATAGTTTCATAGATCTCGCATGGGTGAGTGTATAGAGCTTGAGGTCGTCCTGCCATATGTCCCGTGTTACATACCCACTGATTACAATTTGTCAAAACTGATTATACTTGAATCTCTTGTATGAGAGAACATTTTTCTGACATGTATAATGACTTTTCGGAATTTGTAGCAAAGTTCTTTTGGCAGTCTGCTTTTTCTTCATTAGTTGAAAGCAGTAAAACTATAGAGTACATTTGTATAGATAGGTGCGATGTTTTGTCGGTCATGTGCCACAGAACGGACACCACTCATGATAAGGTGGCTACTACGACTACACTTGTAGTTCCACAGAACAGACAACAACAAATGGAAGACTAAAATAAAGAAACAATTGCGTCAGACTTGAGGAAGTATTAATAGTCCCATACAACACTTTCTCGCATAACACAGTAAATATATTGTCTTCATTGGGGTATGAACCCAGGACCCTTCATACGACGATGGACTGCTCTACCAACATCCCCCCTAAAGCTATAAATATCAGTTACTCACAGTTACGCTTTTCCTGTGCTCCGTAGTTGTGGTGTTACTTTAAATTAACGTTTACGCCAGTTATGCTGGATGACAGCACTCAGTACGAACTGAACCGGAGTTCTGGTTACTCTATCGACATACCCACGTTTGGTAATCATCCGATTGTCTGATATCTGGAGGTTTGGGTGTCAGACAAGGGTTAGAGACCTCTCTTGAATGTGTGAATAAAATATGTTTTTCGTAATTCTGAATCTTATCATTCACTTTCGACAAGAATTAAAAGCCGTACAGCTTGACGAAAATATTTTAATGTGTAGACAACGTTACTGCCATTACTAAGTTGGTTATGAGTACCGTAATTCATCATTTCATATGTTTCTAAAATAATTTTCCATAGCATTTTGTACCAACACCAGACAACAATAAGTTTGATTTGATTCAAAATCCTCTTACCTGAGAAATAAAAATGAGAAACATCTATCACTACAATCTCAAGAGGAATTAGTAGAACAGTCTTGTGATTCAAATCGCAAGCTTTCATAAGAAAAGAGACTAATCGATTTTGACTTGGTGCTGTAGCACAATTTCTGGTAGTATCGGATTTAGGCAATACCAGTTCCTCTGACGTTTTTTAACAATTGTTTATGTGAACTATCATTTTGAATAACGGTAGCCGTTAAATCAAGCTATATCTGGTCTCCAGAATGTCGATATTGTCACATGACAAGCAGTAAGTAACATGAACCTACACTTTGGCTTCTGCGTCGTAATACACACACACACACACACACACACACACACACACGTTCTTAAGATTTAATTTATTTTTATCGTTTTCCAACTGTCAGTAAAATATCCACTATTATACACGAATAAGGTGGTTAAAAAATAATGATTTTTTTCTAATTTTATTAACTCCATGATTCGTTCCTTTGAACTGTCGATATTTTAATCCACCACGTCATCATAATTCTTTAACGATTCATTTTTCTTAGTTCAATTAGGCTGTCTCTAAGATCTTACTCGCTAAGAGTTTCTGCGAAAATAGTCGTTCGGCCAGAGGTCTTGCAGAAAAATGTTCGTAGAAACTAGCAAATGGATTAGCTGTCTAACATCGTAGTGTTAATTAAATTTGTGATTAGGGCTCGCTAAGGAATGAGGGTTTACTAAAGAGTTTGCTGATGAAAAGTTTTGAGAGGACCATATGTGTCTAATGAAGGTACAGTAATAGTCACACCACCAGTTTATCTGGAGTATAGTTATGATTGTACAGACCTTTTTACACTTTATTTGCACGTCATCTTCTATGTATTAACAACGGCTCTCAATTGTTGCAATGCTGGTCTTCCACCCAAACATGTAAATATATATAAGTGTGGCTCATTGTTGAAAGCCACATGACAATTCGCTTTCAAGTGGAATACGAGAACCCAGTAAATTCTTTTACCTTTTATTTGTTGTTAATTGGTTACAACTGTCTGAGTACCGTACTAAATGACAAAAGAAGCAGACAAAGAAGCCATTACTTGTCCAAACAAATCGTCTTCATCAACGTAGACCTTAATTTGATGAAGAGGTTTCTAATAATGCATGAGTGGAGCACAGTGTTGTATGGGCGTGAAACATGTTTTTGGGAAATCAGAAAAAGGAGATAATCGAAGCGACTGAGATGTGTAGGCTTAAGAAAAAATGTTAAAAATAAAGTGGGCTGAACTTCCGTAGTACAAGAAATAAAAGCAGAGAGTGATAACAGTAGGAGACGACAGAAATTTGAATATATCCAACAAATAGTTGGAGAATTTAGCTGTAAGTGCTATTCTGAGATACAGAGGTTGACACAGGATAGAAACTCGTTATTGGTCGCATCAAACCAGTCAAAATAATGATGACTAAAAAAGAAAACATTGGAACAATATATGAATATGGGATTATTGGCAGTCTTTATGACGAATAAAATTTGAGGTAAGTTACTCGAAAATAACACAACTGAATACTGAGCTTGAATAGAAAACTCGAACTACGTAGCGTCAAAGTAATATAAATCCTGCGTTTTACGCCCAATTTGTGGAAGGACATTTGGTTTTGTTAACGGCTGCCTGCACTACCCAATATCATGAGAATAGAGAACTTGTGTGGTAATAGAGATGATTTACAACGACAAGGCCTCCACCGCCAGATATCTCGAATAACTGCATCAGCATCTACTTGCCTGGACTTCTGAAGTTTCTCTCCGGAATAAATGTAAGCGCTACACGCAAGCGCAATGTAGCCCTTGAGCAAAATGCAAAGTAAGTGCATGGAACACGTTTATCATGAAACCAATATTAAGTATTCAAGCTTGGAGATCAGACACACGTCGTAGCATTTGTAGACCAAGGAAGAGGTGTGAGGTAATGAATTCGGCAAGTCAAGATGTACGAGAAACCCAATATAACACACAATCAGATCAGATGCACAATTTAGCAGTTGTGGCTATGAACAAACATTGAATTAGAACATTTAACATCCATCCCAAACATCAAATGACAGAATCGAAACAAAATAACTTTACGTATAGTTTAGAAACATACCTGTGAGTCAGAGAACCCGTTTGTAAGCCAACCTAAATTGACATATACTTAATACGGAGGATTCCGATCAGCGTGTAAGCGTATTGTAGTATCGGTGTCTCTCTCGCATGCTAATATTGGCTCATCTCTCTGGTAACCGCAGGCTTAGCTTCCATGATGCGTTATCACGCGGTGTCGATACCGCGGCTGAAGAATGCAATTTACTGTAGTTCCGTAGAAGTAATTAAAATTTTTGCCACGGAAGTGTGTAATTTATACCACATTTGAGAATGACATTTCCATAATCGCGTATCGTGTCTCGTGAACAGCAATCAACCGAGTAGGGACGGTTACGGGACAAGTAACGTGTTGCTAGACATTTATCTGCGTGAACGTTGAATATGAGAGAGAGATACATAATCGGTTTGGCCAAATATTCGAAGCGTAGATACTTTTAGTTCGGATATTGTACCGTAAAAGACTACAAATAGCCGCATCGCGATCGCTTACGCGTATGCTCATTAATCAAGGATAATTGCAGAATGTGGTGCCACACGACGTGGCACTACACAAAACTTGCGTTAATAGCATAGGTATATAGGAAACACACACGACACAAATCTGTAAGTCCACGGTATTGGTGATAAGTTGAGAAAACCGTCCTGAAACCCGTGTGCTACAAAACGCCACTGTTTCCTGCGCATGTACCCCGACACCAATATGGGACATGATCGCCATGCACACGTTGACAGGCCGCAGAACGGGTTGGCATACTCTGGATCAGGTGGTCGAGCAGCTGCTGGGGTATAGCCTCCCATTCTTGCACCAGTGCCTGTCGGAGCTCCTAAAGTATCGTAGGGGTTTGAAGACGTGCAGCGATACGTCGAACGGGAGCATCCCAGACGTGCTCGATGGGGTTTAAGTCTGGAGAACAGGCTGGCCACTCCATTCGCCTGATATCTTCTGTTTCAAGGTACTCCTCCACGACGGTAGCTTGGTGGGGCCGTGCGTTATCATCCATCAGGAGGAGGGTGGTACCCGCTGCACCCCTAAAAGGCGGACATATTGGTGCAAAATTACGTCAGATACACCTGACCTGTTACAGTTCCTCTGTGAAAGACATGCACGGGTGTACGTGCACTAATCATAATCTCACCTCATATCATTAAACTACGACCTCCATACAGGTCCCTTTCAAGGACATTAAGAGGTTGGTATCTGGTTCCTGGTTCACGCTCAATGAAAACCCAGCGAGAATCACTGTTCAGACTGTACCTGGACTCTGAGTTTCAGCAGCGGAAGATGCTTTTGCCAGCAAAAGTATAATCTCACCGAGCGCTTCACATCTGGCGGGATCTACGGTTGTCTCGGCCATTGCAGTCTGCTCTCACCGACTGCCAAACGACTATTAAATCAAACCAACATTGCAGCAGCTTCCGAAAGAGTCTGTGGACAGCGCTGCATGCGTGAAACTCTATTCATGCCTGCCATATGTTAAATATTGGTTACTGGACTTTAGCTTTCGGATACGCCTTGTGCAAAGGTACATGGGAGTAGGAAAGCAAATGAAATGTACGAGTAATAAATCTGGAAAGAGCCACCAGAGACTGTGGATAATTTACACTGAAACGCTCTTGACCAACCGCACAAATTTTATTGGTAGAGTTCGTGTTCATCCCGAATAAGGGATAACACTTAAATTCTGACAATAGCAGTCCCTATGGATCGCCGAAGTTCATGAACAGATGGTTGGCGGCATTAGCAGTTAACATCAGGCCCTCAGTGCGGGAGCCAACTTTCTGTGCTCACACAACGGCACACGACGCCTCGTTCTCATGGAACTGCGCGCTCGAGTGTGGCGGCACGGTGGTGTGTCGGCCTCCGACTTCTTCGATCGGCCGGCCTGCGTACACCGCCCGCCCCTCAACAAACATACCTCCGGCACAGGGCCGCACCGATTGCCTTCGCCTTCCTCTGACTTGTATTTCTCCTTTCTGAATACGTGGCGCCGGCTAACATTCGTTTACTTGAATTCTATAGTGGTAGTATGGCCCTTCAGGCGTTGGCCGGGATAGATACCGCGCAAAATATCACGCAACGCCTGAAGGCCAATGCTTTGAATACGTGGAAGTTGTGGGGGGGGGGGGGGGGGGGGCACGGGCAGGCACCGTTTCTATATTAAAATCCGTTTTTCTTTTACCTTTAAAATGTTACAACTTTATTAACTTGATTTTAAAATAGTGAGTGAACATTCGTTATCATGAGCAACAAGATCCTCAATATAGTTTGTTAATGGAGGTACTGAAGTATTTTAACAGGTCGAAGAACAGCTCTCAATCAATTTACAACGCTTAAAATTCGAACTCCCTTTATTAAGCAAAGGAAAAAAATACAAATTGCATAATGCAAGGTTAAATAAAAGATTTTAACGCCACATGGCAGTACCAAAATTTTCGTAGATGTGATGTGTGATCTCTAAAGGCAATAAAGTATTGATCGTAAAATTTTTAATTAAAACAACTTAAATGAAATCTGACTACTACCAACGTACACTCAAACCCCGTAACCTCTACGATGTGCACCGTATCACAAAATATTTTCCTTCCTTTTAAACATTTCATACCATAAACTTGCTTACATGTGATGTATACTACCGCAAACGAATTATGGCAAGTAATTAAGCATAAATGTTACATGTAACCAAGTATGTTTAACTTTTCCTTTCATAATCGAAAAACACAAATCGACTCTTAAGCTCAGTGGCTACGTCCGTTAAAAAAATATACAATACATATCTTTTGATTTCGACGTGGCCATGCGCTGTTGTGCACCGTGCTGTCCTTCAGGATCACATGCGTCACGGGAAAGATTTTCCACGATGGATAAAACGTTAACAGGGTGGAACCAACTTACACAACCTGCGTCCTAGGATTATACGTCGTTGTGGATGCGGCCCGCAAATCTTAAAACGGGCAAGGGAGTAGATGCGGTACTACTGAGCACTTCGACTATACCGCACCTCCCCAAAAAGCAGTACGGTGGGACAGACAAGAGACAAATCAACAACTGCTGCAAGGCAACCTCGGCAAGGCAGTGAGACTTTAAACGCTTGGGAGGACCACACCATACCACAGAATGACGTCCCAAGCTAAATTATGAAAATACTGTCTGCGATACAAGCAGAACCGTAAAATACCATAAGAAGTGAACTGCAATTACCACAGTTCATAAGTGTCCGACTGAAAAGCTCCACAGTCAATTTTCCCTTACTAAAAACACTTAACAGTGCCTTCAAAAGTTTACTCATTGACACTACCAGTGTCAGTTACTCGTTATAACTGCAGATAACAAGTTTAATACACCGGGAGCAGACTTAGGGTTCTTAATAAGGGAAGCAATGATTCGGTCCTTCACTTGGATCCACCTTGGATCCAAAACAGTCATTTACCTTAAAGCAGCTGAACATATGACAATGCTGATATGAACGCTCTCCTCCCAAGCAGCCCTCCAACTGGAGACTGCAGTACCCAAGCAAAGCTTACACCACTCACGACTGATAGACTGATACACTCACCACAAACGGGCACATTTTTAGAATCTTATGTTCACAAAAATGGTTCAAATGGCTCTGAGCACTATGGGACTCAACTGCTGAGGTCATTAGTCCCCTAGAACTTAGAACTAGTTAAACCTAACTAACCTAAGGACACCACAAACATCCATGCCCGAGGCAGGATTCGAACCTGCGACCGTAGCGGTCTTGCGGTTCCAGACTGCAGCGCCTTTAACCGCACGGCCACTTCGGCCGGCTTATGTTCACATCATACACCAAACTTGCCGTAATCCTTCGTCGGAATCCATGGGCAGAACCAAGAAATCACTTCTCAGCCGTTGAACGACCACACGATGACCGGCATCGGGACAACACCGGCCCTCCACACGCTGGTATCTTCGAGTCCATGGCGTTCCGTCCCAACCTACTGCTTCCGCGGGGCCCACCGACCAAGTTGCCTTTCCCTCCGACACCGGCGTCGCTCCTCAGGCACAGTCAGCTCTAACTCCCAGCAACCTCCTTCTTTCTCGTTGCGCCAGCCTCGCGGCGCACGGGAAGCCAACTCGCCAAATATATGAGGCGACCACAGACTCCAATCGTCTGGCCGCGCGGAGTGGCCCCGCGGTTAGAGGTGCCATGTCACTAATCGTGCGGTCCCTCCCGCCGGAGGTTCGCGTCCTCCCTCGGGCATGGGGGTGATTGTTGTCCTTAGCGTTAAGTTAGTTTAAGTAGTGTATAAGTCTAGGGACCGATGACCTCAGCAGTTTGGTACATTAGGAATTCACACACATTTGAACAGTTCCAGTCGTCTCGACATGAACATCGGGGCGAGTACTGAGAAGGCGGGGTGTGTGGTTTTTTTTAAAAAAGCAGAAAGGATGGCGAGTCGTACCGGCTGAACTGGGTTTTCCTTTTTATGGCAATAAATTTCTTATTTCTTTAAAATGCAACTGTCAAGATTATTTATTGTGACTTTCATTCTTTTGCTTTGCTTTGTTTACGGTAGTCGCTTTCTGTTGTGTTACCAGCAACTACAGTATAATTTGTATCTTTTATCCACCACGTAATGGATTCTTTGTAAGTATTAACAGGGCTTCTCTAAGACACTATCTGAGGAAAAGCATCCAGACACCCATTAGTAAACATAATGTGGGATGTCTCTACCATCGACTTTTTGACGAACTTTGCAGAGGTCATTTTCAAGGAGATGTATGAAGGTCAGTTGCGGAATAACAGCATATTCTTCCTTAAGCGCTAAACCAGAGAAGGTTACTTGTTGGACACTGGGATTTCAAGCGAAGTAGAGGTCCTGTCTCAACCCACAGATGTTCCACTGAATTCGGGCCGAGACTCTTGAGTCAGACAGCCCCGTTTAGATATGATTCTGTCCAAAAACCACTGCCTCACCCACGCCGCTTTATAACAGAGTGTGCTGTCATACTGATACAATCATCGTCTCCGAACAGCTACTCTACTGTACACATGACACAATGCTGTAAAATCTATTCAAATCTTTCCTCATTTAGCGCTTTCTTTAGAAGAATAATGGGACCAACCGCTAAGTACGAGAAACACGCCTCTGTGCTTCGTATTTGGCAGTACACATGATGGCAGGTAACGATCTTGAGGCATTCACCTAACCCAGACCTCTCCATCACATTGCTACAGGATGTATTTCGATTCATCAAGCCAAATCATTCGCTTTCAGTCATCCACTGTCCACTTGCGTCGCTCTTTACACCACGTCAAACATCGCGTAGCATTGACAATAAAAACGTGTTGCTTATGAGGAGCCGCTCGACCACTGTACCCATTCTTTTCAATTGCTGCGTCAGACACCTTAGCTGCTAGTCATACTTTACAGTTCACGAATGATTCCTTTCGCTGATTTGATTTTTTTTTTTTTTTTCAGCCAATCCCCCAATGGTCGACAGGTTCTGTCAATCAGTGCATGAGGTCTACTTGGATTTGGTTTAGCTGTGGTTATGCCTTCGGATTTCTGCTTCACAGTCAGATCGCCAGCGGCCGACATGGGCAGCTTTATAAGTGTTGAAATATCCCTGATTGATTTGTTGCCCAGGCGGCAACCATTTACTAATCCACGTTCGAGATCAGTGAGCTATCCTGAACGACTCATTCTGCTTTTTCTGTTTCCGTATTGGCAACAAAATACTGCTCGCCTCTTATTGTACTAGCCGGTCCGCCTTTCCTGACACCTGGAGATCAATTCGGCATTACATAGGAGTGTTAGGATACTTTTCATCATATGGTGTTGATTTAGTTTCCCGTACTGTTATTTCGCGGATACATTCCCCAGGCTGTGTGTTGATATGAGATGTGGAATTTAATGTGTTTCTCAGAGCTTCCGTGGCGTTATGTTAAGACACCCTTACGACTACGACTAAAATCCACGTACTCTTGCCGATGCGCAACACGTGAAAAAAATTACACGACAAACTGTCAACCATACTTTCTCGAAAGAATTTATTGGTGGACGTGGGTTCTTTCTATAGGTTGCCACGCCTATGCCGCTGTCTGCTGTTAGATACTAGCATCTTCTATATAAACAAACCGGAGCAGTAGTTTCCAGTTAAGAAGGAGGCGAAGGATGTGCAAAGTAACACCTATGTTGGCACACGAACAAATGACAAATGCAAATCCACGTCGTTGTTATCAAACTCTGTCTCCAGCTCATAGAGCCGTTCTGATATGCGACTACTGTCCACCCAGGAAGTGCTCGCCCATAAAGTCGAACCGTTTCTCAGAATAACGGGTATACAGCTGTGTCATTCACACCGATACATGGTAAAATTTGCCGTGTCTTTCAGTTTTCCGCAGCCTAAAGGAAATGTTATCGACCTCTCAGGCTCCCTCACTGTCAACTTCATACAGACACACAACTGTTACAAGAACACAACTCCGTTCTACAGAGCCCACTACTGCGCTCCTACCCTCGCGAAAACTGCCTGTCGCCTCGCCATTTCTAGAATGCCAATAAATTATTTTAACCTTGTAAGTAGGCTCTTTAGGTTTTTATGTTGGTAATGGCACGTAGCGCTCTGTAAGAAAATCACTGACTGTGCTGTGTGCAGTCAGTCTGTGGCTGGTTAGCATTGTTGGAATATTCGCTATTGTAGTGTCGGGCAGTTGGATGTGAACAGCGCGTAGCGTTGCGCAGTTGGAGGTGAGCCGCCAGCAGTGGTGGATGTGGGGAGAGAGATGGCAGAATTTTAAGAGCAGACGGCTCCAAATGGTCCAAATGGCTCTGAGCGCTATGGGACTTAACTTCTGAGGTCATCAGTCCCCTAGAACGTAGAATTACTTAAGCGTAACTAACCTAAGGACATCACACACATCCATGCCCGAGGCAGGATTCGAACCTGCGACCGTAGTGGTCGCGCGGTTCCAGGCTGAAGCGCCTAGAACCGCTCGGCCACACTGCCCGGCAAGAGCGGACCATCTGGACGTGTTTCCGCCAGAAAGAGTAAATTTGTAGTACTGGATATCATGAACTGATATATATTATGACTTTTGAACATTTTTAATGTATATACACTGTTTCTTCTCTAACAAAATCTTTCATTTGCTGACTGTGCCTATCAGTAGTTAGAATCTCTTATTTAGTTGGCAGTAGGGGCGCTCGCTGTATTGCAGTAGTTCGAGTAACGAAGATTTTTGTGAGGTAAGTGATTTATGAACGGTATAGGTTATTGTTAGTCAGGGCCATTCTTTTTTAGGGATTTCTGAAAGTCAGATTGCGTTGCGCTAAAAATATTGTGTGTCAGTTTAGTGTTGGTCAGAATAAGTAAGGAGAGTAATGTCTGAGTTCGTTCAGTTTTGCTCATCTGTTTGAAAATCAAAAAACTTAGAGGTTATCCAGTACAGTAATCCATAAAAGTTTTCCAAAGGGGATGTTTCAACGTAGAAGACTTGCAATGTCCAGAGCAGAACTGACACCATTTCACGTGTAGTTCCCTGCTGACACTCATAGTACTTGCTATAAGGTGCTGTTACTTGTCACCATTTACAGGAGCTGTTTGGGCAAAGGGTGTTAGGAAACACCGGCAATGCTGTGAAAACAACTACTTTTAAAAAACATCATGGTCTGCCTTGATCAGCACCCATTTTAGCCCGATTAAAGGAAGACCTACCCCTTATCTGCAATATGGAGAACTGACTCGCGCCTCAGAAACTGGAAAACGGATTTCGGTGTTCGCAACGGCGACCACTGCGAGACGATGGGTGCGGTCAGGAAAGGTACGTCACAGCGTTTCAGATTAGCCCGCTTTATCTGCATTATAATAACTTTGTGAACAAAATCCTAATAGAAGATATTCGACCATCAAATTTTATTTCTAGTAAATTTCAAATAGAGGTTCAGTCACTTGTACAAATGTGGATAATCTTTCACATTTGAATAAAATCCTTATGATCATTAGCCACCGTCACCTTTAATCTTCAGGGGGACGTTTCCGCTTGGCTCTAGGGATGTTCTTATATTATTCATCACGTCTTTCATGTGACGTCCATTGTCAAAGGAAAGCGTCGGTTGATTTCCCGTTGCATGCAAAATGATATTTAAGCCGGAATTAGTCCAGTGCGATATTTACTTTTTCGATACGTATTCACAGTGACAGAATATACGAAGAATAGCCAATACTCCAGCAGTGATAGCGCTGTCGTGGTCTAACCTGAATACTTCCGCCAAGCATGCAGAGCTGTTAAGTCACGTCTGGATTACTGTTTAGTTTTCGTGTTTCACTGTCCCTGTTAATACATACCGATAAAACGAATTTCGGACGAGAGGAATCTGCGAGCGCTCTATCGAATGGGCGCGTAAATTTCAGCTTTAAAAATGATTTTCGTTGTAATAGACTGACGCTTTCTGCTGCCATGAGAGACGTGACAACCAGAAATTGTTTGAGCTCCTTCCACCATCCAAAACGAAAAAGAAAATGGAAATGTTTCTCTGAACACTAGAGAAGATGTGCCTGACGACTCCTGGGAGAGAACACAGCATATATCACTTGCCAACCCACGTTACTAGACTGTTGTGTCAATTGCCAGTTCAAAATCAAAACTCCAACGGTGGGATGGTTGTAGAGGAGGCTACTTCCCCGTCCTGCTGTAGTAAATGATTGGCAGTCAAAATAAAATCGGCAGCTCATAAACAGGACCACTTTATCCTGCAGCGAAAAGTCGACAGCACACTGCAGTTCTCATGAGGCTGCCGTATTTTTGCTAATGAAATTGTGTCTGGTGGGGCTTCTGCCTGGCAAAACCCACGCAGCCCATTCAAATGACTTCCCTGTCAGCTCGTGTCTATGCAATCTGCGAGCCAGTTGCTCCACAAGACCCCTCTTCATCAGAATAAACAAATGGCCTCAAGTGAACTGTTGTGCAGGCATCGACGTCTTAGCGTTGGAAAACGCAGTCCCTTGGTAGAAGCTGCCGTTTTGCGGTTGGCTGCCAGTCGCCTGACAGAGGAAGGAAAAAGAAAAATTGGGTTTAACCTCCCGTCGATGCAGAGGTCATTTGAGACTGAGTACAACCTCGGATAGCGTCAAGGGTGGTTAAGGAAATCGGTCGTGCCCTTTCAAAGGAACCAACCTGGCCTTTGCCTTGAGTGATTTAGGAAAACCACGGAAAACCTAAATTTGGATCGATGGAAGTGGGTTTGAAACGTCGTCCTACCGAATACGAGTGCAGTGTGCTAACCACTGTGACAAATCGCTCGGTTCTAGCGGAGGAGTACTTGCAAACAGCGTTGTATATAACTATAGCTATACAGGATCTTGGTTCTAAACCGTGTAGTGACGTTCCAGTATAGTGCAGTGACACTTGTGAACAGAAATAAGATCATCACCCGGAATCAACGGTTTTATCGTCCTGAAGAGGATCGCCGCGAAGATGGTCGAATCCTGATTTTAATGATTGTTTTTCATTCGACAAAGAAATGATCTAATGCCCAAAATGATTTTGTGCCACTGATTGTGGAAGTTTACCAAATCGATAAAAATAAAATGATGTCCCTAGCATCAGAATCGTAAGTCGATCGACGTCTATTTGTGTTGAAAAATAGGCAAATGGCCTCGTAAAATATGTAGAGATCCTCACATATGACGGGAGCGCTTCGTCCTGTATCGGAGAATTCCATTTGCAATATGTGTTCCTACCCATTCCTCGGGCTTTGTCAGAAGGAGAATGGGCTTTAACCGAATCAGGCGAGACTGGATAGTCCTTGAAAAGACTGACTTCAGAAGGGTGTCTTGGTAGCACTTACCAAAGGTCTTTGCCCAAGAACAAACCAAACGACTGTTCAAACGCGCGTTTGGCCATCCCGATTTAGGTTTTCCGTGATTTCCCTAAATCGCTCCAGGCAAATGCCAGGATGGTTCCTTCGAAAGGCCCAGTCGATTTACTTCTGCATCCTTCCCTAATCCGATGCGACCGATGGCTTGGCTGTTTGGTCCCTTCCCCCAAATCAACCAACCAATCAACCCAACCATCGATGCACTTTGAGCATGCAACTGGCTATCGGAGTTTGTGCGTGTTAGAGAGGTTGATCGCCAAATACTCCTTTTATCCCGGAAGTACGATTGCATTTATCAGGGTGCTTGAACTCGCAAACAAACATTAGAATCCTGACAATTCACGCTGGATACATGAAGAGCCTCATTACTATGTGAAAACAAATGTGTGATGTGCAATTAGTGCTAGAAACTACCACATCTTCTGACAGGTATGTGGACAATATACTCGATCATTTTTTTAGACTAACAACTAGGATACTAAATATGACTGTCGGATTTCCCGGCGCAAACTGTTGATGAAGATTTCTCGGGTCTCCATCCGGGTGGTAGCGTTGATATATTACAAAGTTTCGGGAAGTGTAATACTACCCATCTTCTGGCGAGGAGACCATCCGGCTGGAGACTCGAGAAACCTTCATCAACTACGTTATTTGTTGGAGAACAGCTGAAGATATGTATCAACAGTGCCTCTGTCAGTATAATTATGTCTTTTTTATAACAAAATAATTCCTATTTATGTTGCACTAATTACACTGCCGTTATTTTGTAAGTTTTAAGTTTGTCTTGAGTCGCAGCTCTGTGAACATACGGCACTGGCTTTCCGGTCTTAAATGCTAAATGGAGTGATTTTCTTTTGAACTTCTTTCCAAGGCTGCTCCCAACTCTTCAAGCGCTGTTAAAGCTGAAACGTCACTTGTCAGAGTTTGAGGAACGGTCAGGCGCAAATGCGGCGTTCAGAAAACGGTTGCCTGGTGTTAGTCACCATGCCACGAATGACACAGTACTTGAGATCTACGTGATACGTCTTATATTATGATGATTTAATTTAGACCTGGTTTATAAACTGTTGAAAACTTACCTTTACTCATCCCATGTTTGAATAACTTTAGTGTGACCTTTTCCAGAAGTGGATTGGTACACAAACATTGAACTCTGCTATTCGAGCTGACGTTACAATTGGCTCCATGAGATGAATTCAACTGACTGACCTGACACACCACTTCCCTGCAGAAGACTGATGTCCCGTACACCATTCTGAGGTGTTATCATTTAACCCACTGGACACTGTGCATCAGCCAAGATGTCTAAAATCATAAAGCAAAAGTAAACTTCTCTAGCACGTTTTCTTCCTCTAAATTTCATTCACATCTGAAGATTCCTTCACGGAATTTTAGTATTTACACAGATTGTTCTATTAACAAATCAGTTACCGTCGACACAAATAGTAACGGTAGCAGCAGGTGGATCACATGACTGGAATATCTTTGCAATGGGAGATATACCGCGACAAGGTGCAGAATCCTGTAACCACACAGCACACTGCGTAACAGAACACAGCGTGAAACTTGCTATACAAAACGTATAAAAAACCTACATCCATCTTTGTAGTTAGTTTGTCTGTGAAACTCTTATTTTCACGTAAAAATTAAAAATCTTCATTTTTTGATTTGCGCATATTCTCCGAAATGCTGTCTTTCTCATGCGATCTGGCGGAAATAATTCGCTGAAAGGATTTGATTATTTTGTATCTTATAGTTTCACATTGCATCATAATGAACAGATGTTTTTTCAGTTTTTACTCATAATTATAATAATAACTACATATTATAATAATAACTACATATTTAGATGCGTTAACACTGAAAAATATAGTTTCTGACCAGTTTATGTTCGGTTCATTTCACGTCATACATTTCTGTGTTGTAGCTACTAAACTGAATTTTTTACAGCTGTAAAGTATCATATCTGAAACAAAATCAAAATCTCAAATCAATAGGTGATATTCACAGCATTTCACAATTCCAGTTAAAGGTTTCAAGGATTTATAGCAAGTACTTACAAGATGACCTTACTAATTAGGAAAGGTATCATTTGGATGTAAAAAGGAGTTTGGATATTGTATTACTTTCAGGATTCCCTCTTCACAGTATCGGTGTAAACAGAGAAGAGGGTGCCATCGTCAGTCCCTGTCGTAATCACGACATCACGTATCGTTTTGTCTGACTACAACAATGGCTGTGAGACTAGTAGTTGAGTCGGCGCAAGGAGGTCCGTTACAGTTGGTAGTGCCATTGCCAGCTGTTAACTGCAAAGTACAGGCGGCAGAAGATGAAACGGTAACTGCTTATCGAGCTGTGAGAACGTTGAGACGTTGCCAAGAAGAAGTTTACGAAAGCACGTTGCCTAAATGAATATTGCGGTAGGTATGCGAGGCTGCCATATTCAGCCCACTGCGGCTGTCAGGGATATCCTTACACTGACTGGACTGTAAGATAGCTGCCTATGGTACCCCCACTAATGCACTGCACTCTTGAATTTATAGAAAACTTCAATCATAATATAGAAGACAACTTAACGGCGAGTTTTAGAAACACTGTCCACACCATGTGCTCCTGTATAACAAACAGATCACATCTCATTGTCTCTATTGGGTGCGCACCGTTAAGTTGGAAATTTGAAATTGATTCGACCTTCAAACTTATTTTACACCCAAATGATATGTTTCTAGGGATGGGTTTCTTACCAAACCTTTATCTACTAAGTGCTCTCTACAGCCCCTAGAAATCATATAACAGCAACTGTCAAACATGTTGCACCTGCAGTTGGAGACTACGGGATATGGTGGGCCACATTTGAAGCTAAGTTTGAATGCCATGAGGAATTGTAAGTAATACTTTTAGCTCTCTGATGTATGGTTTTTAAAGTCTATTTCATTCACACTCTAATTTTGCGTTATGTTAGGAGTTATTTCCGTTTTAAAACTGGAGGTAGACAATTGCAGCTCCAGCGGCAGAGTTAGCTTGGCAACACAAAAAAAACTAACGTGTTTTGTAAGCAAGAATATGAATTAGCACATGCAACCTTCCCATCTACAATTTTGTTAATTTTGCTCTACTGTCTTGCGAAGCAATCGATGCACTTATTGTCGCTTCTTCGCTGAACAAGCATAGATACAGTATCATTTGAAATATCTTGTAATAAATTATAATGCATGCTGCCGCCGATACTTCATCGTTATTATTCATTGATGTTCCTTTACAATGAAAGACTCATCAAATTACGTGTCTATTTTCATGCCAACAGTAAGTATGTTAGACATTTTTTCCGGTTTCCAACAAGCCATCATACAAACTGCAATACTTTACAAATCATATAATTTATAATTTTCATAAGTATTTGTTCTGTCTTTTCGCTAGTTGCATGTTAAAAAGTCCTTATAGGACTCCACGATAATTTCTGCTGCATTAGACAGTTTGTTATATTGTGCCATAAAAGCCTACAAGTATCTTTTGAGCAATACGAGGAATGCAGGAGCTTTCAGAACTTGTCAGCGTTGATGAGGCTCTGAATAAAAGAGAGAAATGTGATTGGGAAAACCAAATCGGTAATTCTGTTGTAATTTCTCCTCATCCTGCAGTCCTCATTGTGGATATAATAATAGAGCTCTGAAAAGAAACACTTAACAATATATTTTCTGAAAAATTTAGAAATACACAAAGCACCCAACATTTTTCTTGTTAGTGTCCTCGTGTCCATTAAATCGCAAATAGTTTTCTCTACTTCTGTTATCAATATTCTGAGTTGATTTTCTCCACAGCTGGAGGCTACACATTCTCTCAGTCCCGAGCACTCCAGATGGCGCTCACTAATCAGGACCACTTTCTCCTTCCGCGGAATAACCATCAGCTTGTTGTATACTCCACCGACAGTGTTGGCAGCCGCCAAAGAGAGCGCTGTCAGCTGGGTTTTGCTTTGCTACCGACTAGTACTGGCAGAGATGGAGATTCTTCCGCCGACAGGCAGAAGAGAAAACGCGCCGCAGACCTCCTCTCAGTTCAGTTCCTACAGTTCAGCTTTTCCAACAAGACCGAGCATTTCTTTCATTACGCTACGGAGCACACTTCCACGAGTCCCATCCAGAAGACTACACTGCGACTTAGCAGTCACTATTTACGGAAAACTAAAACAGTCAAATGAGTATCTGCAGTATAACTTTCAGTCACAGTGACTAAATTAAAGGCTGCCAAGAGACAGAAAAGATACTTAGATGTCATTGTATTAGGTACAGGACATCAAGCGTCATATATCAAAGTTACCAAAGTTAATAAATTTTGTTGTTGGCTTCTTATTGTGATGCCAGAATATGTTTTCCTACCATCCTCAACTGGGCTTATGGTTCGATAGTATTTGACTGCAAACTGCCACCCATATGACTGACATCCAACATCAGTTACAATATGCCAACAAACGTAATACAATCTTAAGCCTAGTAGCCGGCTGCTGTGGCCGAGCGGTTCTAGGCGCTTCAGTCCGGAACCACGCTGCTGCTTTGGTCGCAGGTTCGAATCCTGCCTCGGGCATTGATGTCCTTAGGTTAGTTAGGTTTAAGTAGTTCTAAGCCTGGGGGACTGATGACACCAGATGTTAAGTCCCATAGTGCTTAGAGCCATTTGAACCATTTTAAGCCTAGTATAGGAGGAAAGAATAAGCTGAAATTAATGATGTGCACCACAAGCGTTAGGTGTTTATGTATTAACTGCTACTGTTGTTTCGTCTTGAAAGAACTACTTCACAAGCATAGCTCAAAGGCACCAATTGTGTATGTTCTATTGTTTTCCATCAGCAATTCAGTGTTTTTATCTTTAAATTGTCTTACTAGCTACAAATGACATTAAGTAATATATGTATTGGGAACAGGGCCAGTCTGAGAACATACAACCCCTGACAACAAAGTTCGGGAATAGTCCTGTAAGGTAGATGAACTTGAATTACAATTACCTTACTGTGCTTCGAAATAGTCACTTCCCATAGCAATGCACTGCTGAGCTCTGCGACACCTGGCCAGGAAACTTTGCAAGAAGTCTTCCTTTGGGATGGTGTTCAAAAGAAGCGTCACGTTTCCTTGGATGTCAGGAGTATCTTCAAATCTCTTTCCTCTCAAAGTGAGTTTGAGTTGAGGGAATAGGAAGAAGTTTGGAGGACTGAGATCCAGCGAATATGGTGGATGTTGAAGTTGCTCCAACCACTGTTTTGCTAGGAACTGTTTGAGGATTCCGGGAACATTGTTGTGCGTACTGGGGTCGTACACTGCGTAGACGTTACATGAAACGGATCAAAATTTCAACGAACCGTGCTGCGTTCAAAATCCTTCCCTCAGGTAGAAATTCCTTGTGGATATTGCCCTGACTATCGAGAAAGGTGATGAGCATTGTTTTCATGCGTGATTTTTCGGCTCTGAGTTTCTTCCGACGAGGTGATGTCGGAGAACGCCATTCCACTCTTTGCCGTTTCGTTTCAGGGTCATGCCGGAGGCATCAGGTTTCATCCTCAGAATACTGTTCAAGAAATTGAGATCGCACCATCCGTTTCGACAAAATCCTGTGAAGCCTCTAATCCTGCCTGGTTCTGATCGTCTGTAGCACGGGTTGACGGTTCATCTACAGTTCATCCGCTTTCATATGTACAGTTAATTCGTAATTAATGTCCTTACTTTCTCAATGTTTTCGTCAGTGATGGCGGTCGCCGGTCGTCCGCTACGGGGATTGTAAGAAACAATTTTCCGGCCTCGTCGAAAATGGGCGGACCACTTGTACACACAGTTCATGGACATTGCTTGATCCCCATAAACATATACCAGCATTGCATGCGTTTCTTTTGGTGTCTTACCAGGCTTAAAACAAAACTTTAAATTGATCCTTTGATCGTTCGTTGTCCTGTTCTCAGTTCAGAACCAACGCACTAAATAAGCACTTAGTCCAAGAGGTCTCCAACACGGAACACATGCGATGCTCAACTAAACTACGATGGGGGCGGGTTGTCAGGTTGTCAGCACCTGCCGCTACTGAGGTCCAGCGTTGTGAGTCGCCAGTGTTGCCCAGTCGACTGTTCTGACTTCATTCACCGAACACTTTATTGTCAGAGGCTGTATTTCCATACAAGTGACTCAAGCACTTGCCGCATCTCCCCTTTTCTCCTCCCCCCCCCCCATTCGTGCACAGTTTTATTCGTATTAGTTTTCGCTACTAACTGTGATACAAATGTAACAAATCTTGCGCTTGGACGCTACTGGTGCCCCCCACAGCTTGGCGCTCCAATCGGATGCTACTACTTGTGTTATACCCTGTGTGGTAATCTCACAGTTGTGGTGCCTCTGGTGTCCTTAGGTTGGTGCCCCAAGCGGCAGGTGGCCCTATACCAGCATCGGTAATTCGGTATTAGAATTCCTAAACGTTTGAAGTTATGTACGTATGATACTGTATTAAAATGTGTGTTTTGCTAAATGTTTTTGTTGTTTACTAGCGGAAAAAGCAGTATATGGATTTGAACTACATTACGAGAGAAATTAATTCCGCAGTAAGTGAAAATGTGCATAAGCAACCACAGACTTCTCTGTTTATTAACGCAGCGGAACAAACATGTAACTTCACAGCACTTTGATTAATTTGTCTACATGAAGAATCAATTTCAGGTTGCTACCCATCTTGAAATCAAGACACATTACCAGTGGCGTTTCCTTTACATTATGATCTTTATCATTTGCATGGTATTAAAAGGCGTGTGTATTCTGAATTACTTTGGTACATTCTTCCGCGGGTGAACTGTGACCAGATGTTATCTGGCAAATGTGTTGCACAAGTGCTGTTCATTCCGATCAGGCAAAATCATTTGTTATGTGTAGACAACGTTTGAGCCGCATAGTGCTTTTTTACGTAAAGTGTGGACAGTAGCATCATCTCGCACTATATGAAGACGTCCCTGCGGGCGTATAAAGAAGCGTATTATAGGGAGCCCCCACTTGACCCACGGCAGCTGCTGACTTAGTTGACACTGCTGACAGATGTTTGTCTTTCGACGGTGGAGTATAATTAGAACTGAGAGCGTTCCGTATTTTTTTTCTGTTTGCCCGCGGCCGTCGCAGCCTGCTGAGAGGCGTACTCAGCGGCTGGGATCGGTTGCTGGCTACCACAACACCGCCACCGCTGAGTGACCGTATGTTGTTACTAGCCCTCCCAGCCCCTCTCCAAACGAAACCGAGCGATATTCAGAATTCATCAATAATACAAGATTCCGTAATTTTGCACCTAAATTCAGGAGCTGGGTGCGACTGAACTGCATCATGTATCGCAAAGGTCATGTTTCAAGTAATAAGCATTTCTAGCTCGTTATAACTCCGTTCAAGTCTGCGGCGGTACTTGCATTCAAATTATGCCGTTGGAACGCATCTTACGGCGTCTGAATGTATCTTGTTCCTTCCTTGGCACTTCAACGCAAATAATTGTGTTTCGGAGCACACAGGGTTTCCATACGAATTTTGCACTCAGCTATATTTGTTACTTACTTTCAGTCCATTTAGAATCAACTGCTGGCTTCCCCTTCAAGCACTACCGCTCAGTAATCAAAGTGTGAGTATGTTTAATTTCAACCTACGTGCGTGTGTATGCAAAGATAAAGCCAAAATTGGCTTCGAAGTCGAGTCCTAATAATATAAACAACGAACACCGACATGTGGAAAATCAGAATCAAAATGTGTACTCCAAAACAAAGTCTAAAGAATGGTAACGGTAGCAATAAACAGACTGTGGTTCATCAGTCGACTCTGGACATTTTTACTCCACTGGTTCACTTCTACATGTTCAGCGAAGTTGGCTCTCACCAGTCACTCACACGCTGGATAATTCTATATGTGTACTTCGGTATTTGTTGTAAGTTTAATGCAATGAGGCTGCTAGATTACAGCTAAACTCGAGTAACAGAATCGAAAAGTAACAGACAGTTCGTAAGGTTAAAATGTATCTTTGTTGATGACGGCATTTGATTTCTGCAAAGATGACTCTACTTGTACTGCCAGTTGCACCAAGCATTTCTCCTCAGACTCGAATGGGTACATGTACCCTAAGTAGGCTAACTTACGACGCACCGGCACATAAATCGAACTAGCAGCTACAGCTTCATAATCGTCAAAATGGTTCGTGTATTTGACGCATTATTCCATTATTGCTGGATTGCCTGTTGTAGACTTTGGAGGCCGGCCGGAGTGGCCGTGCGGTTCTAGGCGCTACAGTCTGGAACCGCGTGACCGCTACGGTCGCAGGTTCGAATCCTGCCTCGGGTAAGGATGTATGTGATGTTGTTAGATTAGTTAGGTAAAAGTAGTTCTAAGTTCTAGGGGACTGATGACCTCAGAAGTTAAGTCCCATACTGCTCAGAGCCATTTGAACTATTTGTAGACTTGGCAGCATGGCAGAAAGTCATGTAAGGATGACAAGTAGATCCATTTCTTTTCGTCCGGGCCAAGTGACATACTAAAGGAGAAACAGCTATATTGTAACGTATTCTTTTTAACTGAGGACCTCGAAACGACGGAGAGGCTTCGCCCCACCGTAGCCCTCAGTGGTTTACAACCACTGGTGGTGTGTGAGTGCGTGCAAACAGCGTTTGCCCAACAATTGCCGACACAGTGTAACTAAGGCGGAATAAGGAGAACCAGTCCGCATTCGCCGAGGTAGATGGAAAACTGCCTTAAAAACCATGCACAGGCTTGCCGGCACACCGGACCTCGATACTAATCCACTGGGCGGATTCGTGCCGGGCACCGGCACACCTCCCGCTCGGGAAGCAGCGCGTTAGATGCCGCCGCTGGCCAGGCGGGCTAGCAGCTACATACTGTATGTAGATTGGTTCTCAGTTCCTCATTCAAACTTCTATATGGAAGGTCGACGCTGGGTAGGTAAAAATTATTTTACTGCTGAAATGCAATGCTGATCGTCAAGAAAGGAATTAATTTAGTGTTTAACGTCCTGTCCACAACATGGTTACCATAGACAGAGCACCAACTCAGACTGTGGAAGGTCGGGGAAATAAACCTTCCTTTAATTCTTACGTTAATGCCAGCCCATGCTCGTACAGATTTAATTTATTTAAGCGTAGATGTTATAGGAAAATTTTCCATCCAAAATACAGCTATCGATAAAACTATAATGAAATTATATCAACAAAAGAAATCTCGATCGCATGTAAGTCATCTATTCCATTTAACGACCGGTTTCGATCTCTAATAGGATCATCATCAAATCATTTTACTCCTTGTTGACAGCAGGAGACGATAGCATGGAGCAGACCACTCTGGGAATTTGTGAATGACACTGCAGTACATGTTGGGGTGTGTTCTGTGGAGGCTGAGTGGTCACCATTTGTATTTCTCTAATAGGTGCAGAGCATGGATGGGCTTTGTTGGATTTCTTAGGATGACACCTGGAGCTACTGGCCATTCTGGCCAATAAACTGGGTGTGATCGATAAAGTAAAGTGCAAGAGTTTTCTCGTGGATCAGGCTACAGTTAGTCATCTTCATACCGCTTGTCACTGCCCATGATGAGGAAACTAGGGAAAATTATTGATCAGATTTTGGCTGATCGAATAAAAATGGTTCAAATGGCTCTGAGCACTATGGGACTTAACTTCTGCGGTCATCAGTCCCCAAGAACTTAGAACTACTAAAACCTAACTAACCTAAGGACATCACACACATCCATGCCCGAGGCAAGATTCGAACCTGCGACCGTAGCGGTCGCGCGGTTGCAGACTGTAGCGCCTAGAACCGCTCGGCCACCCCGGAGGCCCTGATCGAATAATCGGCCTTTAATATCCCCTTTGCATCACAGATTTACTTGGTACGCAAAATCTGTGAGGAGGGATATCGTCTGGTGGTTGACCATTGGGCTTGACCATGGGGCCCTCAATCAGAAGGTTTTCGGGATTCAGTATCGTTTCCCGATCTGCATCATTGCTTCTCATGGTGTTCTAGAACTCATTACTTAACCATACTCGACCTAAACCAGTTTACTACCAGGCGACTAGTAGTCTAGCCTAATGACACCGTTTTCCACAGATTGGAAACTCTTGTAACATTTATTCCGTTCGGGTTGGCTATCGGGGCACTGGTTGCTTCTGTCTGCAGGGAAATTAAAATTACATTCCCCTATAACTGTTTGGACGATGTGATTGTTTATAGAAAATCTTTTGAAAACTACTTGGACCATGCAGGGCACGTCCTTCGCCATTTGCGTGAAACGAGGGTGACAATAAAACTTTATAATGTCAACCTGGCTCAAATGGAGATATATTTTCTGGGTCATACAGTATCTGGGGAAGATGTGGGAGTGGGCCATGACTGAACCAAGGCCATTGGCCTCTTCTCCAGACTTACACTATGTGATCAAAAATATCTGGACACCTTGCTGAAAATGACTTACAAGTTCGTGGCGCCCTACATTGCTAATGGTGGACTTCAATATGGTGCTAGCCCTTCCTCAGCCTAGATGACAGCTTTCACTCTCGCAGTCATACATTCAATAATGGAGGGTTTCTTGACGTATGGCAGCCCATTCTTCCCGGAGTGCGGCAATGAGGAGAAGCATCGATGTCGGTCGGTGAGGCCTGGCACGAAGTCGACGCAGACCAGTGTATTTTTTTTGTTTGGTCATCAGTCTACTGACTGGTTTGATGCGGCCCGCCACCTGCCACGAATTCCTTTCCTGTGCTAAGCTCTTCATCTCAGAGTAGCACTTGCAACCTACGTCCTCATTTATTTGCTTGACGTATTCCAACCTCTGTCTTCCTCTACAGTTTTTGCCCTCTACAGCTCCCTCTAGTACCATGGAAGTCATTCCCTCATGTCTTAGCAGATGTCCTATCATCCTGTCCCTTCTCCTTATCAGTGTTTTCCACATATTCCTTTCCTCTCCGATTCTGCGGAGAACCTCCTCATTCCATACCTTATCAGTCCACCTAATTTTCAACATTCGTCTATAGCACCACATCTCAAATGCTTCGATTCTCTTCTGTTCCGGTTTTCCCACAGTCCATGTTTCACTACCATACAATGCTGTACTCCAGACGTATATCCTCAGAAATTTCTTCCTCAGATTAAGGCCGGTATTTGATATTAGTAGACTTCTCTTGGCCAGAAATGACTTTTTTGCCATAGCGAGTCTGCTTTTGATGTCCTCCTTGCTCCATCCGTCATTGGTTATTTTACTGCCTAGGTGTATTACAGGGATGCTATTGCCGAGTAACCACTCCACCACAGCCCGTGTGTTAGGAAGAGGTGGTCGATCGTATTGGAAGATGGAGTCGCCATCCCCGAATTGCTCTTCATCAGTGGGAAGCAAGAAGGTGCATAAAACATCAGTGTACGACTGCGCTGTGATAGTGCCACGCAAAACAACATGGGGAGCAAGCCCCCTCCATGAAAAAACACGACCGCACCACAACACCACCGCCTCCAAATTTTACTTTTGGCACCACACACTTTGGCAGATCACGTTCACCGGGCATTCACCATACTCACACCTTGCCATCTGATCGCCACATTGTGTACCGTGATTCGTCACTCCGCACAACGTTTTCCCACTGTTCAATCGTCCAATGTTTACGCTCCTTACGCCAAGCGAGGCGTCGTTTGGCATCTATTGGCGTGATATGTGGTTTATGAGCATCCAAGTCTTTTCACCTCCCGCCTGTCAAAGTACTTGCAGTGGATCACGGTGCAGTTTGAAATTTGTGTGTGATGATCTGGATAGATGTCTGCCTATTATACATTACGACCCTCTTCAACTGTTGGTGGTCTCTGTCAGTCAACAGACGAGGTCGGCCTGTACGCTTTTGTGTTGTACGTGAACCCTTCACATTTCCACTTCACTATTACAGCGGAAACAGTGGACCTAGGGATGTGCAAATCTCGCCTACAGACGTATGGCACAAGTGACACCCAATCAGCTGACCACGTTCGAAGTCCTTGAGTTCCGTAGAGCGTCCCATCCTGTTCCCTCACGATGTATAATGTCTACTGATTTCGCTGATATGGAGTACCTGGCGGTAAGTGGCAGCACAATGCATTTAATATGAAGGACATGTGTTTTATGGGGTGTCCGGATACTTTTGATCACATAGTGTAAGTACAAGAAGGATATCGCTAGGTTCATAGGAACAGTAAACTGCTTTCGTAAATTCATACCCGGTGTTGTCCAGCAGGCCTCCCCCTTAACCAGTTGCGGCAGGTGTCCTTCGATGCCTTGAACACAGCTAGTGCACCCTCCAGGCTGTGCTTGATTTCGTCGGAGAACTGTTTTGTGTATTTAGCAGACACATACGTCTAATAGGGTGCCATGGCCTTGCTTCACCAAGAGAAGAGCAAAAGCCTATCGTGTATGCCTCCACATCATTAGTAGCTGCGGAGAGCAAGTACCGTACGAATTACAGGCGCTGGCTATGTTAAGGGACTTGGAACGTTTCAGGTTTTATTAGAAGCATAAGCTGTTCGTTCAAAAAATGCACATCCAGGAATATGCATTGGTGTTAACTAGATCATGGAAGTCGGGAGGAATAGCCTGATGGGCTGTGTGGATCTCCACCTTCTATTTTGACATGTGACATATAAAATGGGAGGATAACTATATGGTGGGCGCTCTTAGTCGTGTTTTTCAGAACAAGGATGAGGTTCTTTCTGAAAAGTGCCGAGAAATGTGCTTGTGTAGGGTCATCGGAGAGATTCTGGAGCTTTTCGGAAATTTGGCAGGGAAACCTCTATTACAGACATACAACAATAGTTCAGAGAGAGTAAATAGGTGCCAGAGTATTCAGTTAACAAGGGGATGCTCTGCTATCACACGTGCTATGACAGAAAGAACAAAATCTAGCGAGCCCCAAGAGCTCCTTATTTGGAGGACACTTTGGAGTATTTAAAACTATCAAGAAGATGAAGGAACATCTCATCTCGTTTGCATTGAAGTATTATGTCCAAAAATGCGGTTGGCTGTGTCGCGAATGAATGAGAGCTAAGCCTAATCGCAACACCTGGATATGGAAACAGCTGTGATAAGGCAGAATACTAAATGGATAAAGTTTACATCCATTGCCTAACAATGCAAAGGGGCCTTCTAAGTGCTGGTGTACGCCTTTATCCTTTTCGTTTGACTGTTGCTAAGCATGTCAGGTACCGCAACTTAAGTATTAAGCGTCCTAGTCACATTTCTTTTTCCTACACACATCAAAAAAAGCTTTGTATCACCCCGGTTACCAGAATCCCTGAAGATAGACGTTGACTGTGGATATTGTATCACAGACACAGCCCCTTTGACTGTTCAGATATGTCACTTAACCCGTCAAAAGATGTAAACAACCATGCATGAGCAGCGCCTATTAGACGGAAGATGTCCGACAGCCGATCAGTTCGAGTCACTCCACCAGGAAGAAGGTACACGGCCTGTGTTGACTTTAGTTCAACCATGATCGCGTCCGCATTGTTAGTTTGTGCCAAGAATGGCTCTCAACAAGGGAAGTGTCCAGGCGTCTCGGAGTGAACCAAAACGATGTTGTTCGTACATAGATGAGATACAGAGAGACAGGAAGTGTAGATGTCATATATCGTTCAGGCCGCCCAAGGGCTACCACTGCAGTGGATGACCGCTACCTACGGAATATGGCTCGTAGGAACCCTGACAGCAACATCAAGGTTAATAATGCTTTTGTGCAGCCGCAGAACGTCGTGTTACGACTCAAACTGTGCGCAATAGGCTGCATGATGCATAACTTCGCTCTCGACGTCCATGGCAAGGTCCAGCTTTTTAACCGCGACACCATGCAGCGCGGTACAGATGGGCCCACCAACATGCTGAATGGATAGCTCAGCGTTGGCATCACGTTCTCTTCACCAATGAGTGTCTAACATGCTTTCAACCAGACAATCGCCGAGGCGTGTTTCGAGACAACTCGGTCAGGGTGAACGCCTTAGACATACTGTCCAGTGAGTGCGGCAAGGTGAAGATTCCATGCTGGTTTGGAGGTGGCATTATGCCGGGCCGACGTACGCCGCTGGTGGTCGTGGTAGGCGCAGTAAGGGCTGTACTATGCGTGAATGCCATCCTCCGACCGATAGTGCAACCATATCGGCAACATATTGGCGAGGCTTTCGTCTTCATGGACGAAAATTGTCGCCCCCATCGTTCACATCTTGTGAATGACTTCTTTCAGGATAGCGACGTCGCTCGACTAGAGTGGACAGCATGTTCTCCAGAGACGAGCCGTATTGAACTTGCCTGGGATGAATTGAAAAGGGCTGTTTATCGATGACGGACCCACCAACCACTCTGAGGGGTCTACGCCGAATCGCCATTGACGAGCGGTACAAACTGGACCAACAGTGCCTTGATGAACTTGTGGGTAGTATGCCATGACGAATACATGCATGCATCAGTGCAAGAGGACGTGCTACTGGGTATTAGAAGTATAGGTGTGTATAGCAGTCTGAACCACCATCTCTGAAGATCTCGCTATATGGTGGTACAAGATACAATGTGTGGTTTTCATGAGCAATAGAACGGGCGAAAATGATGTCTATGTTGATCTCTGTTCCAATTTTCTGTACAGGTTTCGGAACTCTCGGAACCGAGGTGATGAAAAACATTTTCTAATGTGTGTATTTTTGCGACTCATCAAGTTAATTTGATCCATGCCTGTTAATTTGCCACTGTCGAATTCGTGATCCATTGATCTCCTCCTGCCTCAGGATAATGATGCCAACGTCATAACGAAGAACAGGGAAGCTGCCAGGAATAACATAAGACTGCACATCAGAGTGAGACTGCCAGATAAAACAAGAGTAAGCGCCTAAACTTGCTATGGCTGGGTGACTAAGTCTTCCTAAAGAACTTGTGGGGGCAAGGCAATGGAGAACCGAAAGTCACTTGAAAGATGTTTCCACGGTTTGTAAGACCTTAGAAGATAGTCAAGATGGCATCGCCAATGACTTTCCTGATACAAGACGCATTCACTAGCAAACTCACCAGGGATCACCTAAAGACCACTGCCGGCAACCAGTCAGGCGGTGGAGGAGGGGGTGGCGTCGAGCGGCAGTATACGTACGTGCCAAGCACACTTGGGGACTAGAATGAAATTTTCACTCTGCAGAGGAGTGTGCGCTGATACGGAACTTCCTGGCACATTCAAACTGTGTGCAGGACCGAGACTCGAACTCGGGGCCTGTGCCTTTCGCGGGCAAACGGTCTACCATCCGACGTATCTAAGCCGGACTCACAACCCGTCCTCACAGTTTCAAGTCCTAAAGTACTTCGTCTCTTACCTTCCCAACTTCACAGAAGCACTCCTGCAGACCTTACAGAACTAGCACTCATGGAAGAAATGATATTGCGGAGAAAATGGCTTAGCCACGGCCGGGCAAAGAGTAAGGTCGCGAGTTCATGTCTCGTCCGGCACATAGTTTTAATCTATCAGGATGTTTCATACCAGCGCACACTCCGCTGCAGAGCGAAAATTTCATTCTGGGAACATCCTTCACGATTTATTTATAATGAGGAAGGTAAGGGAAAGAGAGAAGAAAAGCAAGAAAAAAAAAGTAAGCAGCCGATCCAACGGGAGTTACGGATCCACTAGCGTTATGCAGGGAGATCCGGGTTCGAGTCCCCAATGAGCATATTTTTTCACCTGTTGATATTGATTCATTTCAATGACAAAATGCGGCTAATGTAATTGAAAACCTTTGGATTGTATTTCTATGGCTCTGTGGCTTCTAGTTCTCACACACACACACACACACACACACACACACACACACACACGTACGTGGTATCACGTAACATTCCGCCAGTGCGGACGGTATTTGCTTCGTGATACATTACCCATATTAAAATGGACCGTTTACCAACTGCGGAAAAGGTCGATATTGTGTTGATGTATGGCATTTGTGATCAAAATGCCCAGCGGGCGTGTGCTATGCTGCTCGGTATCCTGGACAAAATCATCCAAGTGTCCGTACCGTTCGGCGGATAGTTACTTTATTTAAGGAAACAGGAAGTGTAAAGCCACACGTGAAACGTCAACCACGACCTGCAACAAATGGTGATGCCCAAGTAGTGCCATATGATTTCCCCCTTCAAGCTATACGGATTTCGTTCTTTGTAGTCTTTTCGTTTGATGCTTATTTCGTGAGATATTTGGCCCGGTCCCTATCAATGAACTATCATATATATTTTTGAACAAGCAGATTAGCGGCCTAGGCCCAATCAGGATGTAACAGAATAGTTCCCTAGAATATAAGAAGACTCACCAATGATATTACTTTTATTTTAATTCAAATTATGTGTTGCCTACATGCTATAATTTTTCTTAACGTAATCAACTTATTGGCCCGTGGCCAATCAAATTATGGCCATAAGTGAGATTTATCTATATGTTAAACATACACCGAATATTTTCACAGATGACTGTGAACGTGAAAGCGACATTAAATTTAAAACAGTCTGCCATCAGCAAAGGCAGTAATATACCAACAGACACCTCTCGATGGTGGTATGAAGAATTTTCACAAATCGGTTTAGCAGGAGGATTTGACATCAACGGCTTTGAAAAATTAGGCTTAGATTAACTTTGGTGCCAGTCACTCAGATTGTTAAGAAAGTTATAAATTTAAGGGTGAGCCTGCTAGATATTACAGCAAAAAATCATTTGCCAATGCAGCAGTGAAATAAAAACAGGACTGCCTTGAGACAACTGAATTAAATAAATAGTTCAAATGGCTCTGAGCACTATGGTCATCAGTCCCTAGAACTTAGAACTACTTAAACCTAAGGACATCACACAACACCCAGTCATCATGAGGCAGAGAAAATCCCTGACCCCGCCGGGAATCGAACCGGGGAACCCGGGCGCGGGAAAATTAAATAAATACTGTATTAGAGTTCCTAAACGCAAACAGTCAATGCTTGTCTGCTGCCAACAATACAGACAGTAAATACACCAGCTTACACCCACTGTGGCAGGAAATGGCGACAAACACACAATGTGATATTAGCACAAGTAGTGGGCACACTCGAATGCAGTAGAATAGTAAACAACTTGTAGTGACGTACAAACATGAAATCAGTTGCCTAGTTGTTTTACAAAGACAAAAGATACTTCTGTCGGATGGTGCCTTTTCCTGCCTCCTCTCCCCCCTCAGACTTTCTTTTTCTTTTTTTAATTAGCTGTGAACTTAATTCTACTCGGAGCCACACAGGACATTACAGCAAGGCCCACTGTGTGGCTCCCTCTTGAAATCAGTACAATAGTATTTGTAGAATGACCATTAACCCCTGCAACATACGTACTGCATTAATTCTAGTACCATTAAAATAATGGAAAACTTGCATCAACGAATGAGCATGAATGGCGAGCACAAGAAGTACCTTCCAAACTTCCCATTAGCTCTCCTCCAGACCTTGCAGAACTAGCACTTTTGGAAGAAAGGATATTGCGGAGAACATGGCTTAGCCACAGCCTTAGGGATGTTTCCAGAATGAAATTTTCACTCTGCAGCGAAGAGTGCGTTGATATGAAACTTCCTGGCAGATTAAAACTGTGTACCAGACGAGACTCGAACTAGGGACCTTTGCCTTTGAGAGCCTGTGGTTATTCAATATTCTCCGCAGTATCGTTTCTTCGTGGAGCGCTAATTCTGTACGTAGTTCTGGATCCTAGTGCCAACAACCACTTTGACCTATGAAGAATAATATCTGCGCCATCTCAGGTATCGGTCCCTAACAACAACCATCCCAATAGTTCTATCTAAGCTAAAAAATGAGGGAAGGAAATGGAGATACGTACGTAGCAGAAAAGAATGATTTTTTTCTGAGTGATCATGTAGAGTTTTAGGTTTTTTTTTCTTAATTTCGTTCTATAGCTTATTTCTACATCTACATCAACATGGATACTCTGCAAATCACATTTAAATGCCTGGCAGAGGGTTCGTCGAATCACCTTCACAATTCTCTATTATTGCAATCTCGTATAGCGCGCGGAAAGAACGAACACCTACATCTTTCCGTAAGAGCTCTGATTTCCCTTATTTTATCGTGGTGATCGTTTATCCCCATGTAGGCCGATGTCAACAAAATATTTTCGCATTCGGAAGAGAAAGTTGGTGATTGGAATTTCGTGAGAAGATTCCGTCGCAACGAAAAACGCCTTTCTTTTAATGGTGTCCAGCCCAAATCCTATATCATTTAAGTGACACACTCTGCCAATTTCGCGATAATACAAAACGTGCTGCCCTGCTTTAAACTTTTTCGATTGACTCCGTCAGTCTTATCTGAAACCGTTTTGCAATTTGTTTTGATCTTCTGATGACTTTATTAGTCGATAAACGACAACCTAAGACGGCTGCTCATATTGCCTCCCAAATCGTTTATATAGGTGAGGAACAGCAAATGGCCTATAACACTACCTTGGGGAACGCCAGAAATCACTTCTATTTTACTCGATGACTTTCCGTCAATTACTACGAACTGTGGTCTCCCTGACAAGAATTCATGAATCCTGTCACATAACTGAGACGATATTCCGTAAGCACGCAATTTTACTGCAAGCCGCTTGTGTGGTACAGTGTCAAAAGCCTTCCGGAAATCCAGAAATACGGAATCAATTTGAAACACATTGTCAGTAGCACTCAACACTTCATGCGAGTAAAGCGCTGGTTGTGTTTCACAAGAACGATGTTTTCTAAACCCATGTTGACTGTGAGTCAAGAGACCGTTTTTTTCGATGTAATTCATAATGTTCGAACACAATATATGTTCCAAAATCCTGCTGCATATCGACGTTAATGATATGGGCCTGTAATTACGTGGATTACTCCAACTAACTTTCCTGAATATTGATGTGACTTGTGCAATTTTCCATTCTTTGGGTACGGATATTTGGTCGAGGAAAGGTTGAATATGATTGTAAAGTATGGAGCTAATGCATCAGCATACTCTGAAAGGAACCTAATTGGTATACAGTGTGGACCAGAAGACTTGATTTTATTAAGTGATTTAGGTTGCTTCACTACTCCGAGCATATTTACTTCTACGTTATACATGTTGGCAGCTGTTCTTGATTCGAATTCTGGAATATTTACTTCGTCTTCTTTCGTGAAGGCATTTTGGAAGGCTGTGTTTAATAACTCTGCTTTGGCGGCAATGTCTTCGATAGTATCTCCATTGCTATTTACTTCTTAAACTGTGGGGTGAAGTACGTGAAGCCACCCATACCAGTGGAGAAATCCACGTACGTCTTCTCGAAAATAAAGGCGAATACCGCTAGAGATCATAGTACTAAAAATCCAAAAACAGTGCATCAGATCAGACCAAATGGTCACTACAGGGCCATCCACCTACGTGGCGGGTCGTAGAAAGCACTCCAAAGGAAGTTGCAATGGTTTTGGGTGTATTTCGGATTATGGGCAAAGTTGGAATGTCGTTCGTTCGCGTAAGTTCAAATTTTGAGAACACTCTTGTCGGAAGTTGTAAGAAAATATCGAACTGCAAGGCTATGTAACCATTTCACATAGTGAGTACTCGTCTGCGGGTAATACACGTCATCCGGGAACAACATCAAGAGCGGTGTAATTCGGTTAGCAATGGCACCTGCGTGGAAGGCCAGAGATCGATGGACTAAGTGCCAGGCGCCAATGGCTGGCTCACAAAAGACGCGATGATCGTCCGTGTCCAGCATCCCGCAAGCGACGTAAAGTGGAGAGTTGGAGAGGTGAACTTGATGGAGGCGAAAAGATTGGGCTGTTTCCCGTTGACGGTGACATATCATTCGGGCCTTACAGTAATGTCAAGGACAAGGATCGTTCACCACACGCCATATGTTGTGACACCTGTAGTGCAAATGGATCAAATGGTTCTAAGCACTATGGGACTTAACATCTGCGGTCATCAGTCCCCTAGACTTCACACATCCATGCGCGAGGCAGAATTCGAAACTGCGACCGTAGCAGCAGCGCGGTTCCAGACTGAAGCACGTAGAACCTCTCGGACACCAGTAGTACGGGTACATCTTCACAGTGGGGGCGCGGGCCAGTTGCATCTCTGTGTAGACCGCCTTCGTCGATGTCAAACGCGGCATAGAGGCAAAAAAGTAGGTATGTAGTCAATTTCGTATGTGTTATTCGAGTAATGAGTTACACAGTTTGTGGCAGGTGTATAAATGACATCTGTTTCTGTCAGTTCCTAAAATTTGTTTATGTAAAATAATTTTTTCTGGGCATATATATTAGTTGCAATTGTGATGATACATCTTTATAAAACTTTGAATTGAATACTTGGGTGTTAGCAAATGTTATTACAAGCACAGCGTATTATAGTATACTATCGCGCACCCCTGCTTTCTCTAAAGCAGTCAGCTAAGTAAGTACAGCCAATGTTAAAGTTGACTGTATCCTTACTGTCTGCTATAGTTACTACAATAGCATTAAAAAGTATTGGCTTAACGCTGCCGTATGTGTGCAGCGTGTTCTTAGTTATTGCATTACGGCTCTGCTGATACGCTACCCGCACTGTAGATTGTTAACGAGTAATTAAAGATTTTGTATGATAGTAACTTAATAGGTACCTTTTGCGTGTTACTTATATATGTCGTATTCCTCCGTTCATTTCCTACCCCCTCGTCTTTCCTCATATCCCCCCTCCCTCCCTAAAATCCCCTGCCTTAACAGATTTCATGTTCCTTGATAAGCTCATCTTAGTATCCATAACATATCTTCCTAACCATTAAAAATTTCAAACACAGGTATGTAAACGATTAGTGTTGCAATTCTATGTGACAGGTAGAACAGCCATCAGAGTGCATTTGTTTTATTAGTGTTTCCTGTTGTTGCCAAGCCTGGTAGGATACGTAAGAGGTGTGAGCAGCGTCAGTTGTTAAACGACCGCTGTGAAGGACACACAGGTGCCACGTGTTCGTTTGAGACAATCAGCACTTAACATAGTTGAAAGGGGTCTTATCGTGGGCCTCCATTTGGCTGGGTCGAATCGTCCCATGTACAGATTTATTGGACATCCAGTTGTGGTCACTCGTCGTTAAGGTACCAGTGGACCACGACTGGCACATCAATCACATTGTAAGCGCTTCACATCGGCGGCTGCCATCCGAGAACAAGTAATGGACTCCGCTCAATATTCTGTTTCATCCCGCACCGTTGGTCAGAGACTAACAGCACTGGAATGGGGAATTTTCGTGCGTAGATAGCCACTGACACCACAACATGAACGTCTGTGTCTGCAGAGGAGCATGAACTGCTGGTAAACACTACCCTCTCCTCTCCCCACTTCCAAGAAGATAACGAACTCACGCTGTGAAACATTATCAGTTTGAAGAAAGAACATATATGCGATGGATATCTACCTGTAGCAAATGTGCACAGAGCCATTAGTCGCTGTCATTAAACAATTCAGTCATTCAACGCTATATTTACGTGAATTTCCAGTTGTCCCCTCCCCTCCCCAGCCTCTCTACATACCCCTCTGCCTCCTTAGCAAGATCCTGGGCTGTAATTAAAATCAAAGGTGTATACTGGCTGGTATATTTGGTTTGTGGGAATACTTTTTCGTGGAAATTTAAGAATATGCCTTCACGTTCTGCAAATTGAATTCCTTGTGGATGTGAAACCACTGCTGAGGTCAGCTGCTTCCAAGAGCAGTAACAGTAAAAATAAGATATGTAGATAACAACATTAATAGCTTAGAAATATTTACAGCATAGAAATTTTATTGGTTCTTTGATAAGTAACTTAGCATTTTGATCGTTAACGCGAAACCCGAGCGTTTTGTTTCTTACGAAAAGCTTCTGCTCAAAGGAAAATTGCAAAAAAAGGAAAACTCATTCCATGTTAGTTTACCTTTCCTTTTTAGAGTTTCTATCTTCTAATGAGGAAATTGCAGCTTCCACAAACAAAGATAAATGGAATAAAATAGTAAGATTTTATTTTCTCGCTTTCTGAGAGGCGTGTTTTTCACGAGAGGAAGGCTGCTGGTAGATCAGTACGGTAACTACAAGAGCGTTCCTCCATTTTATTTTGCACAACATTACAGGACGGCTCTCAGTCAAGCGGAAAGCAAATCTGAAATTTAATTAATTCTGTTCTACTGCTCGGAGGGCACAGCTCTGTTTAATCCATACCAGTTTCATTACTGCTGTTCACGTCACAGAGAGGTCTTAAAATTTTCTGTTTGAGGTTAAGAACTTCCCTATACTGTGATTATTCCTATACACTACGTTATGTGTGGCTAGTATGTGAAAGGAGCACATCTCGAAACATTATATGTTACTCGTTTATCAATAAGACGCAATACTAATGCAGGAGACGGAGAATGCCGCGATCAACATGAATTGAGAAAAGTGACTGAAGCTTAAACAAATCATCGTTTTTGATAACATAGTAGCCTTCATGGTAACACAGGCATTATTAGAAACGCCGGGTTTCATCGATCCGTAAGAATCTTATTCAAACTCCTCATCGAATTATTAAACGATATGCTTGTTGTTGACAACATATTAAATTATAATAATGAGAATAATAATAGTTATTATTATAATTTAACTAGCTGGTGTGCCGGCCGGAGTGGCCGTGCGGTTCTAGGCGCTGCAGTCTGGAACCGTGAGACCGCTACGGTCGCAGGTTCGAATCCTGCCTCGGGCATGGATGTGTGTGATGTCCTTAGGTTAGTTAGGTTTAAGTAGTTCTAAGTCCTAGGGGACTGATGACCTCAGAAGTTGAGTGCCATAGTGCTCAGAGCCATTTAGAGCCAACTAGCTGGTGTACCAGGCTTCGCCCAGGGAGATGATATAAATTGTGCGATAGTTGGAAAAAAAGGATAAACTTTAAAGTGTAAGAGATAAAAAAATATTTAAAACGTGTTCTATTTAGAATAATTGTTACAGAATAAGAGGTAAAAAATACTGGCAACATATTTATAATACTTGTTTATAAACATTACCTTTCACTTTTTTATCGGGGGATATATGTACAAATGTTTAGAGTTTCCTACTCGAGATAAAGCTGCGTATAGTTATCCGTAAGAGAAGCAGGAGTCATTGACGTTGATGCCGGAATATTTTAAAGTTTTCCTTTCGCTTTGTTAGTTTTAAAACTGTAGGCTAATTTGATTGGAAATTCCAGTTTTTGAATTGGAATGACAATTAAGTAGAGATCAGTGGAGTTCTGGAGGTAAATAATGTGTTTCCTTTGTACTTTCGGGTCATAGGTTCGGCATCGATGATGTTATTCGATAACTGTTTGACCATCATCCTTGTTCCATTACATAGTTTTGGTGAGCTGAGATTTTTGAGTAGTATGATCCGAGATTCAGTTTCAAATCGGAGACATTGTAATGGCATTCCTGGTACTTGCAAAGAGTTTAGAAATTCTGTAGGAAAGATCACTCTTTCTTCAACGTTTCCCATCGTGTCGATCGATTTATATACTCTCTTTTCACCGGAAATTTCCTTTTGAATATTACAATACATATCATGGACAATATTATTTTTAGTTTCCAAACTTGTCCTTTCAAATAACCGTTACGGAATGGTATAATTGTGAAGAATATTTGGATAAAGTTGGTAGATGAATTTGTTTTCGGCAGTGGCTACGTTGTAGCTGTCACTGTTAAGTTTAATGAGGCCGGTGGCCTGGGCAGTAGGATATATGCCTTCGACTATTTGTAAAAGTGACTGAGAAAAATGCGCTCTTGTTTCGTATTTCGGTAGTTCAGCATTCATATTTTTTGTTAGTAGCAGTATTTGTATGTGTGGCGAGAGATGTGATTTTTTAAGCATGCATTGATCTCGCCTGTTGGTGTTTTCTTGGGCTAACTGTTAAGTGTTGGTCGAAAATCTCAGAGTATGAACAGAGCTCCTACCAGCACTTCAGAGTTTCCTCGCAAGTCTTGTAATGTTCTGTGCATGGCTTTGAATGATTTTTATGTGCCATTGTGCATTCCTCCCTGAAGATAATTTTATCTCGCTTTAGAAGTTCACCTTGTCAAGACGCTCTTGAGATTTTACATACGGGGACTTGTTCTTCGGCTGTATTCAACGGTAATTGTTGGGCAGAATGAGAAGTATGTCCTCCTTCCATAAGTGTGGCAGCAATGCCACAGAATGCCGGTGCAAGTGCGATGTGTTGTTTAGCACGTATTTTCGCCAACAATAGATTTATTAGAAACGTTTTCCCGGTGCCGCCTGGTGCGTCCGAGTAAATAATTCGGCCAGTGTTGTCGATCCGGTCCATGATATCGTTGTAAATTTCTGTTTGATTGTCATTAAGGAGTGATTTTTATGAACAATGTATTGAAATAGTTCTAGCTTTTTTACTTTGTGATTTCGAAGTTTAGCACAGCGGTAGCATGTTTTCGTGGTGCTTACATCCCAGTTTGTAGTAAGATCTGGTTGTTTATTGCTAAACGTTTATCTTCTTGGCGAATGAGTGTTTCACTGAAGATGTTGTCGTTTAATTCGATGGTCAATTCAGAGTGAGCTTGTCGGATTCGGTACAGTATGTCATCACTCACACTGTGTTTGAAGGAGTCCCGTAGCTGTTTTGGATTCGATGGGTTGCATGTCGTTAGATTTATGACGCATACGTCTATCATTTTTTCCGCTGAGGCACTGAGTGAGGCTTCTTGCAGAGATAATTCCCCGTGGTGGTCGTTTCCCAGTAGTCCTAATCGTTGGCATGCTTCTCTGTACGTCTGGCGCAGGTAGCCGTCAATAGTCTTGAGCCCCTTGTAATTCGGCATTATTCGGGTGTAGGTGTATACTCGGCATAGGACGCCAGTTTCCATGAGTCCTGGAAGATCTACTACTGGAACTCCATGTGTTAGTGGTTGAAAGATTTTTCATGTTGTGTTACACTTTTGTTACGTAGGGATGTCGACTTAAAGTTATATTTTCCCGAATGGATCCGTTTGGCACAGTTGATAAATCACTGTTAACGTTGTATTCTGGGGTGGTTTGCTTGCAATATTTCTAGCCGTTTCTTTTGCGAAGTAAACTCTCTGTCCATTCTCCAAGCGTGCGGTTAGATGTTGCACAGTTGGTTCGCGTTCTTGTTTGGGAAAGCCGAAAATCCGCCAGGCTGCATTCCACTGTTGGTGGTCTATGAGGATGTCTTCGCTCCTCGTTTGTTGTACACTGTCTTTGGATATTTGAAATACTGCCATATCCCAACCTTTGTTCACACATTTACAAAATATTCGATGGATTTCCCTGTATTTCAGTATTCTACGTTTATGCGTACTTGGAACATTTGGAAAAATAGTGTGTTATATGGTAGTAGCCATTGATAATCTATTTCCAGTTCAACTCTGTCTCGTATTAGTGTTTCTGCTGTGAAAGAACCGTTTTTGGGTTAACGTCTTCTGTATTTGAATAACAATCAACTCCAGTTAGTGTGCAGTCCAAGTATGATGCTGGGAATTTTTTGTACCTTTTTCATCACTGATAAATAGCAAATTCGGATTTAATGGCTCACATAGTCCTGATTCACGTTTTCCACTACTATGTCGTACAGTTCCAGATCTTCGTATGGCCAGGGAAATTCAGCTTGGATGATTTTGTCGATATCTGTGGGATAAATTCTGTCGTATAGCTATATGAGACTGTATGAGTACATCCAACATCTAACGGTTCCAAAGACATGGTATTTTGTGATGAATTCAATAAATCTCTTTTTTTTTCTCGGAAAATTCGGGCTAGTATGTCGTGTCGATGTATCGGGGCTCGTCAGTATCTTAGTTGCTCTTTGATTTCTAGCTACGACGAGCTGCATGTAAATGTTATGAAGAATTCAGGCCGTCCATATATTCTTATGAAGGTAATGAATTCTTGAGGGTATTACTGCATTTGTCCCGGACTTTCTATATAGGATGAGGGTAAGATTACCATTGTTCCAATGTTGCCAATGTTTCCGTCATTTATGATTGCATCTCGAAGGTGTATGTATTCTGCCGTGCGTAGTTTCTTCTGATTTAGCATTATGTAAAGCCTCAGTTCCGCTCCTGTTTTTGCCTACGTACCTACCAGAAAATGTTGAAATAGACGTCGAATGTTGAGAATGTCATTGTTTGTTTCATTGTCACTGAGCACTAAGCGATACGCCTAGAACACCTTGAAAGTGACCTTTCTGTTTGCTTCTACGCCTGTTTCAGGGTGGATTCGTTTCACATTAAAATCATATCCATTCTCTCGGTGAAGATATATTAATGGGTACTGGGGGGCATCATGTGAGCGGTGTGTTTGCAGTACGCTGTAGTCCTTCTCTTCTTCCCGGCACAATTATGCCACAGCTTGCAATTTCATTGCCCCAAACCTGGTATGGTGACTTCTATCTGAGGTGCATCAAATAGAAGTTCGTGTTGTCCATGTGGTCTTTCGTCGCCTCGAATTGTAACTTTATAATCATCAGAAATCATTCGGTCTGCTGCTATTTTGAATATGTGAATCAGTTGATTGTATTTGTGTAAGATCCCCTGTACATCTTGAACTACTTCTCGTCTCAGTTCGCTGATATTTGTGCTTCGTTGATCAATTGCTGTTTCTTCACTTGTGATGATTCATACTTGCAAAAATTTATGTTCTTCGTTGGGTAGTGGTTGGTAATGGTCCCATGTTGTGATACATTTATCCTTGGACAGGAAAAATATAATCGTTTTCGTCTCAGTTAGTGTTGACCGAAGTGATACCAAAAGTAGTCATTGTACGATTTTATGTTTTTAAGAATGTGTTTTGATTCTAGAGTTTCCTCGGTCACGTGATCTAAAAATTCCTGTGGAGTGTTTGCACTGGTGGTAATGGAATATTCCGTTCATGATAGAGAATCCTTCTCCACAGAAATTTTCACGTTGCAAATTTGGAAGGTGTTATCCATTTTTCCGATCACGATGTGTGTGAGTTCGTTACATTCTTTCGTCAGGTCTTAATTAAATGCTTCATTTGTTAGGTTGTACTGTTTACTTGTCCTCGTCCGCGCTTCTTGCGGGATGATATTTTCATGTCTGGCTTGAGTTCGCATTCTTATTATAAGATTGTGTCACAGTTCTTGATTCTTCAGTCCGTTCATTTCGTTGTTATTCGGTTTCTCTGCTTCTCACTGCGCTCACTCTCGTTCTTTGCAATCTTAAACGTGTTTCGCGCTTTTCATCTGTTTCGTTTTTTCGCTATCCTTTTTGTTTTCGCCGTTTTGCTTCAGAACTGGCAAGATATCCTCTTCCTTTTCGTTTGGACATTTGTCTGAAATATAAATCAAATCAATGCTTTATTAACAAAATAATAAACTAAATTCACTTCACATACTTTCCACATTTAATTTTCGATTTATATTCAGTCACTGTTTCACTTTGACAACTCAAACTTCTCTGTTTCCTTCTATTCACTCATTACATTACTTTTCCTGTTCCTCCCTTGGTCACTGATAAGAAACAGGCCTTCGAACACACGATGGCTCTTGCTTTATGTACCCCTACCAATGGGTAGCAACACCAGTGGCGAATTCCAGAACATAACAAAAAGGCTTCGAATAGTCCACAGTGTTCCCAAACGTTCCACAACATTCGAGAGTATTCTGGAATATTCCACAATGGTCTGGGATGTTCCTGGATGTTCTGGATGTTCCAGAACATTCTGGAACCTTTCAGAATATTCCAGACTATTCCAGAGCGTTCCAGAACATCCTGGATCATTGTGGAACATTCCGGAATATTCTGTAATGTTGAGGAATGCTCTCGAATACTGTTGAATTTTCAGGAATGCTCTCGGATGTTGTGCAAAGTTCTAGAAAGTTCTGTAGGACGAAACTTCCCAGCCCTTATATATGCAAAAGCAGGTAAAAACTGGAACATTGTTCGTCTGTTGTGAATAGACGGATACCACACCGTATAACTCCCTTGATCGTAGCGGGACTCGTTTCTGAGCGTGACTCGGACATTGTACACATACATTTATAGTATACATTGAGCTTTCGACGATCGTGATGTCGGGCTGTACATGTATGGCAACATAAACCGCTTGGCAACCAGTTACGTTGTTACATCTGTCACTTGATAATGTAACAGTCCGAAATCGCAATCGTGAATAAAATGTTTAATAGCAGTTCAAGCAGAAAACCGATACGCCACGTAGCATACTGTGTAAGGTGTGGGCTAGATTTTATGCAACGATCAGAGGCTGCATATGGACAACTCCACTCACTGCGCCTTAGTTGCATCACTTTAGGATGTTGGGGTCTTTGGCAGAAAATGTAGTTTAGAAAACACATACAATGGTAAAAATTTAATATACATTCCACATAATGTACTCTTATAAAACCAAATAGCAGCCAGGCACTTTGTTAACAAGAAGTCTTGCTTGACCTTTAATCACTGCCTGACAACAAGTAGAGGCCTGAGTCTCTTACACTTGTACTTCCAGCTCTATCTCACCTACTCTGACATTGGACACAGACCGAAAACTAAAGACTCTGGAGACTCGAACACTGTAGCCATAATTCTGGAGCCCGAAAACTGGAGACCTTTGCGACGCCGATTCAAAGGGGCGTGACTCTTAGGCAGCCGGCGGTTGTAGGAAACGGTCACTCATGTCTACCTCTCGCGGTAGCCTATGTAATTGCTATTGCCAACCTGTGGAATGATGCCCCTTGCGTAGTACTGATTGCTGATAATAAGACAGCTTGTTGTACTTGAAACATCCAGTATGCCTCCGTATGCCAGTCGATAGAGTGGATGGGAGGGGGAGGGGAGGGGGAGGAGAGACACAACGACTTTGGTAGACTGGCGGCCAACAATTCCACTAATATTGTTTTGAGATTAAGCTTAAAGCCGGGGGATGTCGCTGAACGCAGACTGATAATATTGTGATATTTAATCCTTAGCTCGCGAAGTGACTTTTCTGTAACGTATACCGTGAGGTGGGATCTCTGGGACCTGTACGTTTAAACTGAAATTTAGGGAAAAAATCATTTGAAATTTTTATTTTTTCTATATGGGATTTATTTTTAAAATTATTTCAGTGTTGTTTAAATGCTTCTAGTTTATTTTATTGCACTAAACAAATTGTTTACTATTTATCATAGAAAAGCACATAATTTTGGGTGGTTCTGTTAAATATTGTACTTAAATAGACTGTTAGAGTACTGAATTTTACATCCTGAAAAATTATGCAATCTATGTAGTAAATAAATTTCCATATAAAACTAAATTCTAGGGTTTAAATTAGCGCATAAAAGTTCCACCAGATGGGTACAAAAAAAAAGTCTTTAAAATTCACATTTATTGCTGGGAACTACATTTTTATCACCACTCATAACACACAGCAAAGCAATGTATTGACGACAACAGTGTCACAAATTTACTATGGTATTTCCTCTTATGCCTTTTTTTTATAATTTTACTTCGTCGCCAGTTGAGGTGGCTATCGTGGCTTCTGCACAATGGCGACAGCCTATGACGTGTCGCTGCATGTTTGTGAGAACTGGGGCGTGGTCAATATTACTTTCTTCCTGGCGTAGACCCTACTCGATGGCGATGCCTTGCGTTGTCGATCGGCTACTGATTTACCGTCGAGCTTACCGTTCTGCTTCTCTTTAGGCGAGCTGCGATGGAACTGCTCGTTAAGTTGTGCAGCGAGACTTGCAGAATATGCTGGTTTACTCAGTGATCTGAAACTGCGCTCTGCTTGTTATACGTGATTACTGACGTGCAAAGTATTACCTGTTCTGCTGCCCGTCTCTTTTATAGGCTTCTAGAATTGCTAGCAATCCCGGTCTACCTGAAGAGTAAGCTATCCCGCGCAACCTGTGTTACGAGGAAGAAGGCTAGCTTACAGCGGAGCTGCATCCAACCGACTCATTGTCACAACACTTTTATTGTTCCAAGTCATCCTTAAATGTCGACTAGAGCTAACGAATTGATCTTTGCCCTTTTTTCCAATAATTCTTGTGGATGAGCCCCAGCAGGAAGACTAAGTTGTAATGTCCTCTTTATGGCTCAGTTATTAGACCTGTATTATGAAATCGGGTCTGGGAACGAAGGGAAATAAATTGTATCCTTACCAACGGAATCATTCCAACATTGACCAAATCTATTATCAAAATTGTGGAGACGGTGCAAACTTGTTGACCAGCAACATGGTCCTCAAGTGATTACTTTGAGATATGAAACTTTTGGTTGAAAATGAAAGCTTAAGGTGTTGCGACAACATCATTGTACAGTGCGTATAAGGTACGTAATTATAAGCTGTTAACGTTTGTCGAATTGTGTTGGTGACACACCTATAAAAATACTAAGCAGTCGTCTTTTATTTATCCACTGTGGGGTTTAGGAATGTTCACCGGGCTTGACTAGTTGGAGAGGGTGGAGTTACAGGAAATTGTAGCAATACATTTAATTTATGATGCAGCAGGATGCAGTATCGTAATGACGAACGAATGCACGCAGATATCTTTTGTCAGGCACGTCGTTGTTACTGGGGATTCTATCCATTTTTAGGGTTCCGTAAAAAATTCTATCCCGATTTAGTGCGGACACCTTAGCCGGTATAAACAGAAACCTTACAGGATCGCCGCGCGGGGCAGCTGTGTGGTCTAGGGTGCCTCGCCACGGCTTGCGCGGCTCTCCCCGTCGTATGTCGAGTCCTCCCTCGGGCATGGATGTGTGTGTGTTGTACTTAGCGTAAGTTACTTCGAGTTAGATTAAGTAGTGTGTAGTCCTAGGGACTGATGACCACCATCTTATAGTATCACTTCGTTGCCAGTCTGTCTATCAGAATGTTAGGACCCCTTTTTCTCAGGAACGTTTAGCGATATGAAGTTGACGTTTATGCCACATACTGAGGTCTACGGCCTGTTGGCGATGAAAAAAGATAAACGTTCTAAGTCAGTGCAATAAGGAGACATCGCCAATTTTGGATACTCCCAAAACTCACTCAGCAAAACTTATAGGGTACTTCCCTTTGACCTAGTGTCATGAAATTTGGCAAGCAGGACCGTTTCAAAGTAAAAAATAAAATAAAAATCCGAAATTTGTTAATTTGTGGCTATATCACAGCACAAATCCATATTTTCAGGGATTTTGATATGGTTCTCGGTAATGGGTACAGTGATTCCCGAGGAAGCTTTGAATGTATTTCATGCTAAATGGCTGAAATACGGTGATGAAAAATCCTTTCAGCTCTGAAAACGGTAAATTTGCAGTCTTGCTACGGCAGCCTTAAGGCTGCCTGATTGCACGTGACGCCGCCTCCATCCGGGAAGTCGCTGCTAGTGTGGTACAAAGTGTATCGGCGGTGCAACGAGTATGTGCAGAATGGTTCACGAAAGGCCGTAGAACAGGACGAGATGGGTCAGGTCGCACCAAGCAGACCATTCTCGAGAAGATCGTCGCCTCATCCGAATGGCATTGCAGGACTGATCTACCGACACCCGGGTTCCCGGATTCGATTCCTGGCGGGGTCAGGGATTTTCTCTGCCTCGTGGTGGCTGGGTGTTGTGTGATGTCTTTAGGTTAGTTAGGTTTAAGTAGTTCTAAGTTCTAGGGGACTGATGACCATAGATGTTAAGTCCCATAGTGCTCAGAGCCATTTGACTGATCTACGTCCTGCTCTGCTCTGGCGCAATAGTGGAACAGGGTAACACATTGTACACCATGAGGACTATCCTTCGCCGTTCGTTGAGGCATTGGTTACTTGCGAGTCGTTCACTTCTCCGCCTACCTTTGACGAATGTGCAGATGATGATAATAATGATGTTTGGTTTGTGGGGCGCTCAACTGGGCGGTCATTTGCGCCCGTATACAGTCCCAATTTTATCACAGTCCAATTTTTTGCACAGTCCAATCTAGCCACTGTCACGAATGATGATGACGAGGATGAAGTGTGGAGAACAATACAAACACCCAGTCTCCGGGCAGAGAAAATCCCCAACCCGTCAGGGAATCGAACCCGGGACACCGTGATCCAGAGGCAGCAACGCTAGCCACTAGACCACGAACTGCGGACGTGAATGTGCAGAAACATGCTATGGAACAACGACAGTGGGGACAGGAATGGCATCAGACAGTGTTTTCGGACGAATCCAGGTTCCGTTTGCTTTAAAATGATGGCAACATTTTGGTTCACCGCAGACGAGGGAAGCGGCGCCACAGTGACTGCACAAGACATACAGCGCGAACACAAGGCCTTATGGCGTGGGGCGCTATTGGATACAGCCACAAATCACAGCTGGGGCGTGTTCAGGGAACTGTAGCAAATGTGACCTACGTGAATGACATCCTCCTTCTCGTAGCGAAATCCTTTCTGCTCAACTCCCCAGACGACATTTTTCAGTAGGACAATGGACGACCACATGCTGCTGTACGAACAGATGTCTGCTTGGTGTCACACTATGTCAACCTTTTGCGCTGGCCCACCAGGTCACCGTCGCCAATCTAAAAGGTGTGCGGAACGGTGAGACGACAGGAGAAGCGCTGTGACTCAGTGCCAACCTCTACAGATGAACCCTGTAACCAGGTGACCGTAGCATGCATGGCTATATCACACGGGACGATTTGAGCCTTATATGCGTCGATGTCATCACGCATGCTACAAGTTATCAGAGCCCATGGCGGACGCCGTGCCTACTAGGCAACAGAACACAAGCTGAACCGAGGTGGCTGAAATGCTAATCATTTCTCCAGAACATACTAACATATAGGTCCTGTGAATATGAACGTCCTATCTTTAGTCGTTGAAAGTGCTCTGTTTTTTCTTCTGAACATCGGTGTACTTCCAGCGTTTTGTATGAGGTTTCAATACCCCGGCGTCAGTTTGATCCCTATCATGTACCTGTGGTAGAAATGGAGCCAAATGATTCAGACGTAAGAGTTCACTTCCATCAAAATACTATACTGCAACGTACAGAAAGTTCCACATAAAGCGTACGCCGTAATTTTAAATGTAACATCCACAGAAACATCTCTGGTAGCGGTCTCGAATCTGTAATAAGTGCACTTTTGTACAATGTATACATAAAGAGTGTGAGAGTTTAATGTTTTGTTTTGTAAGTTGCATTTTAAAATGAATGCAAAATATCTGAAGCATCACGGCACAGTGTTCCTTTTAAATCATTCAAAGGGATCAAAGCTTTCATATCGAGCTGTTGCTAAAATTCCTAGAAAGTCAATCAAATTTGTTGGTCATTGGGTCAAGCGATATTTAGAGGTTGGAAACGTGGATGATTTAACAGAGATAGGGCTAAGGTGCCTAGCTACAATTGATAATGGCGGTGATTGGATTAAGTATTAGGTAATTATGCAGGTAGTAATAGCATGTATTTTCTTGTGAAATGTATTTATAGTAGTGTCTGTTATTTCAACAAGATACACATTTCACAAATACATTTCACAAAATTAATTTGCATAAGTCATTTGTATTTGAAGTTATATACAGTAAATAAATAAACACATATTTTCGTGCTTTCCGTCGGTTTGGTAATGTTAAATTTACGTGAAATAACGTGGGTCTGTCGATGTAATGCTTCATCTCCATCTTTCAGTCATTTCCTCGAAATCCTTCTTAGTAGTAACAACTAGACTCTGGAATAATCTCCCTATTGTGTTAGGGAACGGAATAAATTCTCCAACTTCCGTAAATAGTTAATCACATATCTACTGAAGCAACAATAAGATCTACCACTGTCCCCGTATGCACTCGTTGCCCTTGTAAATTCCTTTTTCCAACCAGATCTACCTCATCCTCTAGTGTTCTTAGCTGGTGCAGTCTCCTTCCTTTCCACATAAGTCACTATACCAGAAACCATTTGTTTTGTACACCTGTTAATTCTTTTTATGTCTGTAACTATCATTATGGCTATTATTATTGTCTTTCCTTTCTCAGACCTTAGGTCTGGTTCGGAATGAAAGTGACGCGGACCTTGATCAAGCGTCACTTCCTTTTAACTGTACGGTATATGTTACATTGCGTTTAAGAACTTTCGGGTAATTGAACATGTATCAATAATTACGGATTTCTGAAGTTGTATATATAAGTTTGGATGTAGCTGTATTGCATTGATGTACTGGTGGATATTGCGTGGTATGACTCCTGTAGTTGAAAGTATAATTGGTATAATGTCCACTTTATCCTGATGCCACATGTCCTTGACTTCCTCAGCCAGTTGGATGTATTTTTCAATTTTTTCTCCTGTTTTCTTCTGTATATTTGCTGTATTGGGTATGGATATTTCAATTAGTTGTGTTAATTTCTTCTTTTTATTGGTGAGTATGATGTCAGGTTTGTTATGTGGCGTTGTTTTATCTGTTATAATGGTTCTGTTCCAGTATAATTTGTATTCATCATTCTCCAGTACATTTTGTGGTGTATACTTGTATGTAGGAACGTATTGTTTTAAAAGTTTATGTTGTAAGGCAAGCTGTTGATGTATTATTTTTGTGACGTTGTCATGTCTTCTGGGGTATTCTGTATTTGCTAGTATTGTACATCCGCTTGTGATGTGATCTACTGTTTCTATTTGTTGTTTGCAAAGTCTGCATTTATCTGTTGTGGTATTGGGATCTTTAATAATATGCTTGCTGTAATATCTGGTGTTTATTGTTTGATCCTGTATTGCAATCATGAATCCTTCTGTCTCACTGTATATATTGCCTCTTCTTAGCCATGTGTTGGATGCGTCTTGATCGATGTGTGGCTGTGTTAGATGATACGGGTGCTTGCCACGTAGTGTTTTCTTTTTCCAATTTACTTTCTTCGTATCTGTTGATGTTATGTGATCTGAAGGGTTGTAGAGGTGGTTATGAAATTGTAGTGGTGTAGCCGATGTATTTATGTGGGTGATTGCTTTGTGTATTTTGCTAGTTTCTGCTCGTTCTAGAAAGAATTTTCTTAAATTGTCTACCTGTCCATAATGTAGGTTTTTTATGTCGATAAATCCCCTTCCTCCTTCCTTTCTGCTTAATGTGAATCTTTCTGTTGCTGAATGTATGTGATGTATTCTATATTTGTGGCATTGTGATCGTGTAAGTGTATTGAGTGCTTCTAGGTCTGTGTTACTCCATTTCACTACTCCAAATGAGTAGGTCAATATTGGTATAGCATAGGTATTTATAGCTTTTGTCTTGTTTCTTGCTGTCAATTCTGTTTTCAGTATTTTTGTTAGTCTTTGTCTATATTTTTCTTTTAGCTCTTCCTTAATATTTCTATCATCTATTCCTATTTTTTGTCTGTATCCTAGATATTTATAGGCATCTGTTTTTTTCCATCGCTTCTATGCAGTCGCTGTGGTTATCCAATATGTAATCTTCTTGTTTAGTGTGTTTTCCCTTGACTATGCTATTTTTCTTACATTTGTCTGTTCCAAAAGCCATATTTATATCATTGCTAAATACTTCTGTTATCTTTAGTAATTGGTTGAGTTGTTGATTTGTTGCTGCCAGTAGTTTTAGATCATCCATGCATAGCAAATGTGTGATTTTGTGTGGGTATGTTCCAGTAATATTGTAACCATAATTTGTATTATTTAGCATGTTGGATAGTGGGTTCAGAGCAAGGCAGAACCAGAAAGGACTTAATGAATCTCCTTGGTATATTCCACGCTTAATCTGTATTGGCTGTGATGTGATATTATTTGAATTTGTTTGGATATTAAGTGTGGTTTTCCAGTTTTTCATTACTATGTTTAGGAACTGTATCAATTTAGGATCTACTTTATATATTTCCAATATTTGTAGTAACCATGAGTGGGGTACACTATCAAAAGCTTTTTGGTACTCGATGTATGCGTAGTGTAGCGACCTTTGTTTAGTTTTAGCTTGATATGTCACCTCTGCATCTATTATCAGTTGCTCTTTACATCCTCGTGCTCCTTTGCAACAGCCTTTTTGTTCTTCATTTATAATTTTGTTCTGTGTTGTATGTGTCACTAGTTTCTGTTTAATGACTGAAGTTAATATTTTGTATATTGTTGGTAGGCATGTTATGGGGCGATATTTTGCTGGGTTCACTGTGTCTGCTTGATCTTTAGGTTTCAGATAAGTTATTCCATGTGTAAGTGTATCAGGGAATGTGTATGGGTCTGCAATGTAACTGTTAAATAATTTAGTTAGATGTGAATGTGTTGAGGTGAACTTCTTTAACCAGAAATTTGCTATTTTATCATTTCCAGGGGCTTTCCAATTGTGAGTAGAATTAATTGCTTGGGTGACTTCATGTTGCAAAATTGTCACTTCAGGCATTTGTGGTATTATCTTGTATGTGTCTGTTTCTGCTTGTATCCACCGTGCATGCCTGTTATGTTGTAGCGGGTTTGACCATATGTTGCTCCAGAAGTGTTCCATGTCTGTTATGTTTGGTGGATTGTTTATTTCAATGTGTGTGTTATCTATTGTCTGGTAAAATTTCTTTTGGTTTGTGTTGAATGTTTGGTTTTGTTTCCTTCTATTTTCACTTTTTTTGTATCTTCTGAGTCGTTTGGCGAATGCTTGTAATTTCTGCTTCTTTTCGTCTAATTGCTCTGTCGCTTCTTGTTGTGAGATTTTACCTAACCTTTTTCGTTTTTTTTCCGAGATTTCATTTCTTATAAATTGTGTTAGCTGTCCGATGTCTTTTCTCAGTTTTTCTATTTTGATCTGTAGCCGGTGTTGCCATGCTGGTTTTGTGGGTTTCTTCTGTGTGTTGGTTGGTTCTGATCTCTGCCTAGTGTGTATATTTAGTGTAGTGAGTGCTCCTATATATACCAGTAGTTGTAACTCTTCCACAGTTGTGTTTTCATTTATTTTGTTGTGTATGATTGTGTTGATAGTTTTTATTGTTGTTTCGACTTGTGGGTTATTTGGTGGTCTATGCAAGAATGGTCTAATGTCTGTATTTGTGTCTTTGTATTCTATATATGTTAGCTGAAATTTTTCTTCTATATCTAATATCTGTGTCACTTTGTGTTCTATTTGTGCTTGTTCTGGTGGCTGCCTTAAGATTTCGTTTTCCTCTGATTGTTTAATTGGTGCTTGTTGTTCTTTGTTTGTTTGCTCTTGGATGTTTGAGTCCATTACTGTATTTTCTTCTTCTTCTGATTGCACATTATTTTGTTCCAGTATTTGTTGTACTTGTTGTTTGATGTTATCTAATTCTGACTGGGGTATCCGGTTATTTTTTATTATTACACGGATCTGATCAGCTAGTCGTTGTTCTGTTAAAAATTTTAATTCTGGGTATCTGGTAATAAATGTTGTGTATACTTGTGATCTGTATCCAGTTGTGTTGGTTCCTAGGTTTGTTGCTTGGTAATAACAGAACATGAGGTATCGATTAACTTCATCTGACCATCTCATCATCTGTCTTTGTTTTCCTTCTAGGGTGGTTGCAGGAAGCATATCCTGCAAAACACCTCTATTTGGATTTAAATCATTTTCCAGTTGGCTAGCAGTGTCGTTACCATTGTGGGCGGGCATAGGGTTCAAGCGTCGTCCCCGACCATGACGGCGCTTGTCCGAGGCTTCATTAGTTCTGTCCTGAACCAACTAATCACACTAAAAGGGGGGTTAGCCCTATTAGTGGTTTGTTCTTTTCGTCGCGTTTTACGACTGGCTGAACATACCGGAGGCCTAATCTTTTCCCGGGCCTCCACGGGATTTATTATTGTTATTATTGTTATTATTATTATTATTATTATTATTATCACTATCACCGAGTCGCCTCAACATGCCTTTGATAGGTAGGACAAGTAAGGAGATTTATCCAAATTTTTACCCTCCGCCATACTCCAGAGGTGCCTTGCAAAATACAATGTAGATGATGACGGAGTACACTTTCTCGTGAAACTAACTGTATTACTGACAACGCCAGAAACTACTGGACAGTTGTCATCAGATTATTTCGGAACGAAACTTTCACTTTTCTGTAGAGTGATAGTTGTCTGGAATCTGGAACCGCGCGGCCACTACGGTCGCAGGTTCGAATCCTGTCTCGGGCAGGGATGTGTGTGATGTCCGTAGGTTGGTTAAGTTTAAGTAGTTCTAAGTTCTAGGGGACTGATGACCTCAGGTGTTAAGTCCCATAGTGCTCAGAGCCATTTGATAGTTGACTGGAATGTTCCTGGAATGCCCGGCCGCGACTCAAACCTGGAACTCCGCCTTTTGCGGGCAGTACCCTCACAGACTGAGAAATCCGTGCAAGACTGACAACCTCTCCTCACAGCTCACTTCTGCCAGTTTCTCCCAATGTGACAATCAGTTTTAATCTATCAGGAAGTTTCAAGTTGCTATGAGCTTAGAGTGATCACATTACGTGTAAGCTGCTGGTGTCAGTAGAAACCTAAATATTCATTTCCCGCGATAAGTTACTCACCTCCTCGTCTACCGTCTGCACAATTTCATCTCTAAAGGCCCGGGAAAGCCCTTGCCCTTCGGCGTGGCGCTACGCTGTCAGCAGTTAAACGAGCCCATTAGCGTAATGTGAACGAACGACCGGCTCAGCAAGCTAAACCCGATTACGCGAGGCGCCACACGTCGGGTCCAGCGGTGACCTCAGCCTCAGCAGCTGGTCCTGCCTCACCTTAACTGATTAATGAGGGGCTCTCGTTTGGCAAGAGGCGGAGAGGGCCAGGTAAAATACTCTCGCCTCTTCTGGGAATCCAGGCGTATCCGAAGAAGGAATGAGCGCACGTGGATTGTCAGACACCAGCGCAGCTGCTTCACGCTGAACATCTGAACGGGTGATTTAACCCAAGGACGCCTAAGGGAGGGGGGGATTCGTTGAACCCACAATTTTTTTATGTCCCCTGCTTTTGCCCAAGTAACTTTCATACAACATATTCCCTTTGAGTTACTGTTTGTTGGCTATTTTATGAAACGTTAGTGTCAATATATTTTATAGAAAATTCCTGCTTTGAAAGAAAAAAATAAACTTATTATGGGTCCAACAACCCCCCCCCCCCTTTAGGCTTCCATGCTATAGAAAATTTCCCTTAGTAGGAAAAACAGCAAAAACGAAACCAAGTAAGAACTTACTGATGTTGTCAACAATGCGCCAAGATAAAGGCACTGTTGGAGGAGACAAGAATAAAAAAATGCATATTATAATTCTACTAAAGGTGGAATTGATACCATTGATCAAATGGTGCCTATGTACACCTGCAAGAGGGGAACAAAGAGGTGACCTCTATCTGTATTTTACTCTCTTGTCGACATTTGTGCTATCAATGCAACCACCACATTCATCCAACAACATCCAAGATGAAATGAAAAGAAACACAACAAACGGAAACTTTATCTTCTGCAAGCTGGGATGGAACTAGTGAAATTGCAGGTAGAAGAAAGAAGTGCAAATGCAAGAGGGTTATCTAACCAAATTGTTCAATCAATGGAGACTATTCTACAAAAGAAAATCAAAGAAGTGACAACAGAAGCACGTTAGCCTCCTGCAGGGAAAGGTCGGTGCCACATTTGTGTAAGAGAAGCTAAAACAAAGAAGCAGAAGTACAACAATCTAAGTAAATCAAAATAGTATTGTGGACAGTGTCGTAAACATGTGTGTAACACACATTCAGAAAAAATTGTGAAGTGTATCTCTTGCCTTGAAGTTGAGGACTCAGAGTAGTCTATTGTATATGAACACATCTGTATTATGTATTGTAATACGTCAATTTCTTATTCACTCAATCCAATTTTTATAACAATTAACAACATTTATAAACCGATGTCTTAATTAAAATACATAAACTATTTTGAATGTTGTAATTTTTAGTCAGTGAACTTATTTAATACCTGTGGGCTTGCCGAACACCCCCCCCCCCTTTTAGGCATCCAAGTTAGAAAAAAGGGCTTGGGCGTCCTAGGGTTAAGATTCACTTCATAATTGCTCTAAGAACTTCCATTTACTGCCTGTTTCATTGTTCTACCAATTCCAAATGCGTTGTTGCACCACTTTTTACACTATTTACGTTCTGTACATTTTAATGACCGATTGTAATTATACAGTGGTTTAGACTGTTATACCCTTCTTTGTTTTATTGTGGTAGCAATGGCAGAAAACATTTCAAAATGCAGTTAACTCCTTGGATCTGCTAGCGATCATCACTACACTCGAGATGAAATTCCTTTTAATTCTTCGATCTTTTCGTAAATCAAAGATCGGTAGCAACCATTTGATCCTTTCGTAATCATTGCATCAGATGGATGGCCCTTCGTTCATTATAACCTAAAACTTCGCACAACAAACTGTTTCGAATGTTACATAAAATAGCTATAAATTATCTTTCTCTTTCCATACTGATTTTTTATGTTATTATGTTAACAACATTCCTCGTATGGGTCAACTGATTGTACTTGATTTGGCTTTCAGAAATTACATCAGCGATTACTAACATGCAATGGAAGTCATAACCGCAGGGAAATAGAAGATTCCGTAGGGGACAGTTAAATGAAATAATCCTTCAAAGCCTGATACAATAGCACTTCTCAACTTACTTTTGGCAGTTTCTTAGAAAAGCATTCTGAAGTAACTGAAGTATCACAGTCGACGAGCGATTTCTAAATACCTTGAGACAGGTAATTTATCTTATATGCAACAACAATGTTCTATTTAATTAAATCACTCATAGGAATGCATCGATAACTTATGAGATACTTTGCCCTAGATTTGTCAATTGGTTCAAATGGCTTTGAGCACTATGTGACATAACTTCTGAGGTCATCGGTCCCCTAGAACTTAGAACTACTTAAACGTAACTGACTTAAGGGCATCAAACACATCCATGCCCGAGGCAGTATTCGAACCTGCGAACGTAGCCTAGAACCGCTCGGCCACCCCGGCCGGCCTAGATTTGTCCTCGATGCTTGAAATACAATCACGGTATTTATTAATTCCGCGTTTACTGTACAGTGCAAAACAGTGTGCGACATGCTGTGGCCAGACCGCCATTAGGCAAGGTGTTCGAGATGGGTTCATCGGCCTCTAGGCACGTCTGAATAAGATGCAGCAGCGACTCATGCATACGTTAATATATGCCATGCTGCAACTGAATGGCGTCATAGGTACTATGAGTGCGTTATTCCATTGTCTATAGGCTCTACACATGCCTTTTTTTTTCAGGTGTCTCCATATGTAGAAATGGAAGGGGTTGAGGTCAGGTGACCGCGCAGGCCGTGAGACTTGACCACCTATAAGCGGAGTAGATTTTGACATATTGATGCCTTCAGACAGATAGGCTAAACTGACCTGACCACCACCATGTAGTGGCCACATTACCCTCCGTACGATCAAAGAGTCGTGTTGCTGTGAGATGTTGTGGAAGGGCGACTTGTCTCACGAGGCACTAGCCAATAATCACCAACCAGACATTGAGTCTGATCTGGCGCTCATGTTTTGCTGGCACCACACCTTCTGGAGTCTCCACAATCCAGAGTTGACTGCTGTGTAGGTTGACGACATCTCCTTTCGTAAGGGTAGCCTCATCTGCCAATAGATTGGATGGCAGAAATCCCAGCTCTGCGATGCCCTAAGAGGTGATACAGCAGTAAAATCCTCACTGCGAAGGAAATATCCTTAGCTAAACAGATTGCACCCGTTGTAAATGATAAAGATTGTGATAATTGTCATGAAAAGTGTTCCACACGGTCGTCTGATCCCACCTGCCTGATACTGATACTAGAGGTGTACTCTATAGAAGTCAACACTTGCTCCTTCCAGACCTCTGAATGTACTGGACACATATGTCTTTCACGGTCAAGCAAGTCTGTCTCACGCTAACAATGGAGTATTGTGCCCAATATTTTACGGTGCGGCTGCTGTCGGCGGGTACACTTATCTCGGTACAGTCCTATTGCCACCCGCCCATTGCCATTTCTGCCGGCCGGGGTGGCCGAGCGGTGCTAGGCGCTACAGTCTGGAATCGTGCGACCGTTACGGTCGCAGGTTCGAATCTTTCCTCGGGCATGGATGTGCGTGATGTCCTTAGATTACTTGGACTTAAGTAGTTCTAAATTATAGGGGACTGATGACCTCAGAAGTTAAGTCCCATAGTGCTCAGAGCCATTTCAACCATTTGGTAATAAACAAATATTACGCAAAGCTTTGCCTTGTTTTACAACCATTTAAAATCACCTCGAACATTATTGCAAGCCGCTGACCTGTTAAAATCTTGCAAACGACTACGAGATAAGTATAAAGAAACCTAAGAGGGCTGTTGATTTTAGAATGCGCTGACGGTCAGACTTTTAAAAAAGAACCGACAATGATTCTGTACTTCTCAAATTGTTTAATTGTAGACGCTGCAAGCATGTTATTACATGTGGTGTAAATGCACTGGAATCCTAGAAGTGTTTATGTTGACCACACAATAGAAGCCTTGCGTCACCGCTTGCAGCGTGCGTTCAGATTGATAATGACTAGTGATTGGTCGAACCTGTAACTGCATTTTGAAATGTTTTGTTATTCAGGAAGCTATAAAGTGAAAAAAGGTAGTTAGTCAATCAGTTGTTCTGCGTTGATATTATGAAATATTTCCTAGGCTGATATGCCACACTGTAGACGTTTTCCCCAGCCCTTAACTTAAAAAAATAGGACTAGACCGAAAGTTTAACAGAAATCTCCGCCTGAAGCATAGCGCAGTTTGCGCAACATGTGGATTTGAGCCGGAAATAGGCGCTAATGCTCAGGTTACTAGAAGCAACAGAATCTTTTAGTTTTTTTTATGTATGTGTTAGAACCGTTCAACGGAACGCTATCAGGAATCTGATTTGTGCTAATCATTTTTCTCATTACATCGAGATGCTGCCAATTCCAGACCAACAGGCAAACACAACTTCGTAAGTGATGGTAAACAGACCGGTATTGAAGTTTGGAGAGCCAGAAACACAAATATGATCAGCAAACAAGCTTCTTGTCGGACCTGGTGAAGGACTGTGTCGGCTGTTGAAGGTAAAGAAGTTAAGGTCTACTTCAGCTTCAAGCAAATGGAAGGACGGAAAGGATTCATCAGACGATTGAGAAAATACTTAGTTATTACGTGACTGTCCACCACTGAGATTGGGATTTACATTTATCTTTTGCAGTGAGCACATATAATTCAAAAATAGACCTTAGCACAGGGTTATCGCCATCTGAAGTGGTGTACGGTAAGCTGGCGTCGGCATTCGACACGATTAAGCAGAAATGGAACAGGACTGGAGAGTCAGCGTGCGAATTTGGCTCTGAGCACTATGGGACTTAACATCTATGGTCATCAGTCCCCTAGAACTTAGAACTACTTAAACCTAACTAACCTAAGGACGTCACACAACACACAGTCATCACGAGGCAGAGAAAATCCCTGACCCCGCCGGGAATCGAACCCGGGAACCCGGCCGGGCGTGGGAAGCGAGAACGCTACCGCACGACCACGAGTTGCGGACGTGCGAATTTGTGAAAACGATGAGAGCGGTTTGGAAGAAGAGTCAGCAAGGAGGAAACCACGACAATGGAAAAGCAAGAGATGGCAGTGAAGCATGTGGGAGCGGTATCTTAATAATAAGTGGGCGATTGGTTGATGTTACCGAGTCTGTACACCACAAAACGGAAGACGAAAAGCTTGTGACATGCTACTACGGCCTGTACCAAGTAACTGAAAACAAGTCACCTGTGAATATGAAGATCGAGGTGCCAACTAGGTCGAAGATTGTGCTCTTCAGGCGTGTAGGACCATTCAAGAGGCACCAAAAGCATTTCTGAGGAGAATGTTAGTAGAATCGAGGGAGAAGGGGAAGCAAGTAGAAGGATAATCAAAAGGAGAGTAAGGTCGATTTATCTCATGCTCAATTTAAGGCCACGGAAGTAGTCGTTTTTTGGTGAGTTATTTTTTTCTATGTATTGAAGTTATCATGAATGTATTGTGTATGTGAAAGGATTATCCTTACTGTTAATGCGACGTGTTGTTCGCAGACAGCAGGCTTCTGGGGAGAGGCGAGCTGACAGTGATCCCCCTCCTCAGATTGTCGTGTGGAGGAGGTGTTTCCAGGTTTGCAACAGTTAGAAAGTGGTAACACAGTGCTTAGTGAGGTAGCAAAGTACAACAATTTGCTGGGGGTGAATGCACTATTGAAGGAGCAGATGCAGGAAGTGACAATAATTCCGTGCGAGGCACGGAGGGTAAGGCGGCTTGGATGGATGCTGGGGGTAGAATATTTGCGACAACGGAAGTGAACGATGTATGCAAGCTAAACAAAATAGCGGAAACGGCAAGGAAACTAGTAGAGAGGAATGGGGCGACTGTGAAGTGGCGTTCTACATGTAAATTTTGACAACATAGCCTAAGGAGTGCATCGACCTAATGTAATATTTATGTTAAAATGGAACAGTCGAGATCGCAATAATATTTCTTTATTAACCGGTTTCGGCTTATGTACAAACCATCTTCAGAATTTTTTGGCCCCCTATGGCTGGTACAATCGTGGTATCACGAGAAATCCGAGAAGCCGCCGGCACCAGCTGCAGACTTACCTTCTATTTTAACCATACCGCAAATCCCTCGAACAAACGGCATTGACGTTAGATGAAAGTGCTCCCCTTTACACAGAGAGTAGCATAAGTGAGCCAAAGTTATCTTCTAATCTCACTGACATTCTTCAGTTGTAGGATATCCAGAGCTCAAACATAATGAGGGACCTCAATCAGAATGACTTCATCCGTGTCACCGAGTGTCACATCACTCAGTGGCTTTTTTCACAATCGACATCTCAAAAGCAATGGGTCAATTTGGTAGCTGCAGTATTTCATTACTTCCAAAGAGCACTTGACTAAGTAATACAATAACACTTATTAAGATTGCTTATGAAGCCAAAATTGTGACTCGGTATAGGATTTGTTAATAAGCACGACACAGCAAGTTATTTTGGGTGGAGTGTTATGGGCAGAAAAAGACAAAACAGATAACTACAGGCGTACAGCGGGTAAGTGCATGGGAACCACTGCCGTTCGTGCTATATATTAAGGAACTGTAGGACAATGTTAATAGTAACCTCATAGTTTTGGGATGATTCAGCTCTGTGTAATGAAGTATTATGTAATAAAATCTCCATAAACATACAGTCAAATCTTGGTAAGATTTTAAAGAAGGACAAAGTTTCGCAACTTGTTTGAAATGAACATGAATGTAAAAATGTGCACTTCGCAAAAAGCAGTAGGGTATTATCTCGTGACAACAAATCAGTGAGGCACAATTGGAATCTCTCAAAACTATAAATATCTGATTGTAACACTTAGTATGTATATGGAATGGAATGACCACGAGTGCTCAGTTGTAGATAAAGCAGGTGGCAGACCTTGATTCAGAGGTGGTAGGATACTGAGAAACTACAATAAGTTTACGAAGAAGACTGTTAACAAAACACTTGGGCAACCTATTTTACAATAGTGCTCAAATGTGGTGGAACCCACACCAAGTAGGATTAAAAAGGAAAGCGTCACGAAATGCTGGAATACCAAACCTGATAGACTCTTAAAAGACTGCAATTATCTGGTGAAGCATATTTACAAAATTTTAAGAATGTGGGAGTATGTATACTTTAGCCACCTACTTGTCACTTCAATAGGGAAAGCACCAAGATCTTTAAGAAACCGTTCTTCTGCGCTTCATACGCGAGTGGAACGGAAACAAACTCTGATTCGTGGTCGTACGACGATGAATTGTGGCAAACAAATTGCTGTATAGGTTTCAGCATTCACTTTTCTTATATTCCCCAAAGCAACAGTCACGAAATGTCTCTCTTAGCTTTTTGTTTTAACGGTCTCCATGAAATGCTACCCCTCTCCACACTTAATAACAGTGTTTTGTGAGAAGCCGATCGTACTACTGCCAACGGGTTCAGTTTAGGTTATGTTTCAGTCTTCATAAACCTTTCTACAATTTTCGGTACGTAATATTGCTTCAGTGCTGTGGGCATTGTTCACCACTCTTGGGTTTCCAGGCGCCTTGCAATCATGTCTTCGACTCAAGTCTCGTAAACTAAACCATTTATATCGCTCTTCAAGAATAGATCCTTCCTTGCTGTGTCATATTCCACAATCGTGGCCAGCGGCATTTATTTGAATGTTGAGTACAATGGCAGTCAGGTAAATGAAATAAAGACCGTAAATGTGCCGAAATAAACTGGTTTTTAACACATAAAATGCTATCTGAGTAAATACAAACATAAAAAGTCAGAAATTTGGAAGAAGTTAAATTTTTCAGTAACAGATATTGAGGGACAAAGGAATCTATATTTCAAGGCAGTATCTAGGAGACAGAACGAAATTTGTAGCTACTCTACATTATGGTTTTAGATATTTAACAAGTGTGGGCATAGGATAATATTACACCAATAGGTAGACGCAGTTTAACATACTGGGTGATCAAAAAGTTAGTATAAATTTGAAAACTTACTAAACCACGGAATAATGTAGATAGAGAGGTAAAAATTGACACACATGCTTGAAATGACACGGGGTTTTATTAGAACCACCACATGTTGCTAGACGCGTGAAAGATCTCTTGCGCGCGTCGTTTGGTGATGATCGTGTGCTCAGCTGCCACTTCCGTCATGCTTGGCCTCCCAGGTCCCCAGACAGTCTGTGCGAATATTGGCTTTGGGGTTACCTGAAGTCGCAAGTGTATCGTGATCGACCCACATCTCTAAGGATGCTGAAGGACAACATACGACGCCATTGCCTCACCATCACTCTGGACATGCTTTACAGTGCTGTTCACAACGTTATTCCTCGACTACAGCTATTGTTGAGGAATAATGGTGGATATATTGTGAATTTCCTGTAAAGAACATCATCCTTTTTTTGTCTTACTTTGTTATGCAAATTAATGCTATTCTGATCAGATGAAGCGCCATCTGTAGGACATTTTTTGAACTTTTGTATTTTTTTTTTCCTAATAAAACCCTATGTCATTCCAAGCACGTGTTTCAATTTGTACCTCTCTTACATTATTCCGTGGTTTATGAAGTTTTTAAATTTATACTCACTTTTTTGATCACCCGGTATTATAAATATAACAGGTGTGGAAATTAGTTTGAATACGATTAATTAACTACAGGAAACAATGAAAGAAAGTGGTTATAGAGCACAAATCTGTCAAAAACTGTGGTATAGAATTGCTTAAAGCCATTATTCTTTTCCACTGGAAGTTAGTTTCGACCTTAATGACATTCTGAAATTCTACTGTTTTTTTTTTCCTTTATAGTAATTCAATTGAAATAAAACCTCGGATTCGTGTGTTTTCTATGTATCGTATACAATCCTACTGCACAGAGAACTGTTGCGTATTGTACCTAGTTACACTAATTTTATAACTAAGCAGTTTAACAACGTAAAGTGAATCTCATATCGTTATAAACTGCGAAACTAAGTTTAGTTCCAGAAAGAAAGAGAAATAATCATAAAGGTGAAACGACGATGCTTTCACTCAACGAGCGTGAAAGAAAGATTAAGATTTCTTTTCATTTATGCTAATTAAGCACTCCACAGATCCTTTGTCGTAGTTTACAGATTTAATGTGGTGATCAGTTTCCTCCAGTAATACGTGACACAAGGTAAAGGATATCAGCCTACAGTGCTTTTTAAGCTACTGTACAAGAGCCTGCACTTAAAGAAATCTTGCATTCTGGATACTTGCGACGGACTGCTCTTATATGTAAAATTGCGAATTCTGACGCTAGTTCTCGACTTCCATTCTTAACCCCGCATAGGCAACTTGAATGTCGTACTGTGACATGGGAGGAGATATTACGTGAACATCAATAGTGACTCGTCTTTTAGCAAATTTTACTATGTTCTCATCGAATGTGAGGTATTAATTCTTTGAGTTGTGTCACTACTAATAATTTTCTAAAACCTTTTTGTTTTTATTATGAACCCTTATGCAACTCTCTTGCCATTTTTCTACCCTAAATGATGTATTTTGTTTTTACTTACTGTATTACAACACGACATTCTAACCGCCATCACAGACGATAAGTACTTAAGTTAAGGTAAAAATTAAAAAAAAACCAAGTAGAAATTTTGTAGTAGAAAAATACAGACCTATAATTGTAATGTATGAAAATTAATACAATTTAATGAGGAATGTGAATCAGGTACAATCTAAGGAACACATTATCTAATCTAAGGAATAAATTATCATAAATCGGCTCATCTACAATGAGGATTCGACATAGACTTTTTTTAACAGAAATTTCCATTGTTTTGTTTACTGTGCAATGGACAAAATTTCGTAGTATTTACAACAGCTGTAAACGTCAAAGCAGTGTCTATTGTTTCAGACATGGACGCTTGTATGAAGAACATTGTAATGTTAGATATAGACAGTGTATAAACACCGAAACGGTAATAATCAATAATATTAGAAAATTACATACAACTCATACGTGATAAATGTCACAACTTAGAATGCCATTCTACTTGAATGCACGCTGAAGTGAAACTGTTCTTCCCGTGGCAAATCATGAAATAACCTACAACACTTACACAATTGCCCCGAAGTCGACAAACTGCGAGATATGGATCTGAGGTTTTTCGTGCACGTTGGGGCCCTTCACACGTATTTTTCAGTGACATTAACAAAAAATTGCCGTTTCTTGACTCGTGTCACTTTTCTTGCCGGAATGCGATACCGTACAAAACCGCAGCAGTTCAGGCTAACTTTAGTATTCACATTAGTTAAGAGTAAAGGACTCAGTTTGAGCAATGAATTGTATGTCCCTTACTTTATGTGCAAGCCCGTTGGCTTTTCTGTAAGTCGTTCTGGACTCAAACTTCAGTGCGCGAAAATATTCAGTAAACTACATTACATAATGCTGCTGTTCACTGAGTTGACCTTGACACAGCAGCAAAGCGGTTCACACTGTGTCTGGTTAAACCCATGTTGCGCTGCTATGCATAGTCTTTTTGAGCCAAATGCAAACGTCGATATTCGATGAAGATATCATTGTATATCTGAGAAAATCCAATTTATACCATGTGGTCTCAGTTAAGCAGTTTTTAAGCAGAAATATAATTCAAAAGGAAATAAATGGAACCATTACATTAAAAATGTATCATTCCATTACCAATAATAAAATTTTTGTTTCCAAAACTGAAGAAAAGAACTACGGTACTTACGCATCCACCGTTCTCTTTCTCCCTCCTCTCTCTCGCACACAATGATAAAATATTTGTTTGGAATAGCCAATTAAATTGATTCTGTCGACGTTGATAGGCAGAGGAATAAATGAATGACCTCAAAAGATATTTTTCCAGCGTTGCTTTCGCTATCTAAAACGCTATTGTTACATATGAAATGGACTTTTTAGTATATAAACACAGTGAACATGGCTTCGTCACAGCTTTCATTTTAATTAGAGCTCTGTACCTCTTTCTCGTAAAAAGCAGGTGATTTTATCCAATTATTTCACCGTAACTGGTCTTCAGTTAAGTGAGGGATGATTCCATTCATTCCCATTGCTGGCAATCAAATCCTGTTTTACGCCCATCAAAGCATGAGAACTCTGCCATTTGTTAATTACCGCTCCCACCTGCAGCGTCAATATCGAAGTGCGTACTGGCTTCGTCTAATGGTGAGAACATCGCAATTAAACTTTGCCGACAATGTCCTGGCTATTTTAAACGTGCCAGATACTCATGTGTAGCGACTATCATCTTTGAAAATATTATGAAAACCGCCTTTTCCATGTCACCGACTCCAAGCATTAGCACATGTTTGTCGTCTTACGACGGTACTGTATGAAGAGGTTACCAGGTATTCTCAAGCGAAGCTACGTAAAGCTAGAAAAATTATTAGCTCTAATCAGTATAATGGGTTTTATATGACATAAAACTTCCTGATTTTGAAATTTCTGCAGCAAGGTGCTGATTTCGGTGAGCAATAAGGACTAGTGACGTGCAGTGTAGGTCATAGCGTAAGATTATTTTCAAAAAGCATTACTTCTGACTAACTTAGAACGGTGTAAGAAATAGTGTGGACTATACCTGGAATGACGTCATGTGTAATCGGTAATATCAAGGTATTCAGTAGCACACATTCAGTACTTTTAAAGCCACTACCTTAATCACTCCCTGTCTTCGAGAGCATGAATAATTACAACCTTCCCCTGAACTCCAGTAGCTTTTTTGCTGCTCCATTGATTTTACAAGTGTAATTTGCTCGTGTAAGGTGATTCTTGACCCTGGCTTAAAGTAAATAATTACCTTGTACGGTCTGTATGAATCACTACTGCAACTCAATACAGGATTCAGTTTTCTCATAAGTTATTGTTGCACTCCAGAGGATTATACTCAGCTTTAAGGCTTTGCGATTTATATTTCATTACTGTAACAAATATTTTGAGTCTCACTTGAAGTCAAATTACTAAGGAAACAAAGTTGACAGTTTCTGTTATGATTTTAGATCTAACTTTATAAGTGAAAATTGTGTCAAGCATAGACGGCTTCATGTTTTCTTGAAGTCTGTTAATAGTCTAAAGTCTGTGGCACTTAACCACTTCCTGACTTCAGTGTATATATTGACCGTACACTGTGAAATAATTTAAAGTAACAGTAATCCTAAACCTGAAATAATGTTCTTAATATTATGTGTCGACGGCCACAGTGAAGCTTGCCACAAGGAATAAAACTTTGAGTTTTTGCGACACATAGCGATATTGTATCAAAGAGAACGGACGAAATGGTAAAACTGAATACTCTAAAATGGCAGGAGCTTAAAATATCAACAGTCACAACAGCAGCTTTTAATTGGCTGACACTGGTGTGACATTAACAACACGTAATAAATAACCATTGTTGAAGCTGACTCATGCTATACCACATCATGGTACAATACTCATACTAAAGTGTTTATCCTGCATTCGTTATTTTTCTCATCTCTTTTCACTCTGACATCATTTTCCCTGTTAATACTTCCCTCCATAAATATCTGTATGTTCCATTTTTCTTTTTCAAAACACAAAGAGTGAAACATACCCTTCTTAAAGCTAGTAATTCCTGGCGGTTTTAGATGTGAGTGAATTCAGCGTATTCTATTAACACGCGCTGCTGACAGTCCGTCCTTAACGGAGTACTGTAAAAGAAGATACAACTTGCAATGACTCTGTGCTTTGGGAATCTTAGGAACGGTTCGTTTTCTACGTGAGAAATAGAAATGTAGCTGCGCTGTGCTGTGTAAGGTACAAGACGCTCGGTGCTAGCAGGAGTTACATACTGGTGTGAGATCAAGCTGTGCGGCCATGGTGAAACATGAAGAGCTTATGGAAAAATTTTAGGGAAACGACATTCAACTTTAGAGTGCTGTTAGAGGGGATTGTTTTATGAACCAGACGTGAAGAGTGGCGAAAGGTGTCGCCTTAAGCAGTGATAGTTACCAAATAAAGCAACTGGGAAAACTGAAAAGACGAACTGTCCAGTGTGAGGATTAAGGAGGGAGACACTTGTGCTTTGAAGATAAGCTTGACACTTGTGGTCAATACGGCCCACGCTTATGACTGAGAGTTCTGACGGTAACTATGGTTACGTGACTAACAGCTACACACTGCTGACACACTTGGTACGAGCCGCTGACATAAGCTATGAGTGCCAGCTGCAACTCAGAGATGCTTCGGTGGCTCACTGGTTTCCCTAGAAACTGCTGTGTGGAGACAAGATATCGTACAATTCCCCGTTCCTGCAATGTCGACGCTAACCAGTTATGTCATAAGCTAGTTATCTGAATTTATCTCGAACGTCTTTATCTTACAAACGAGATAGAACAAGTCACATGTGTATTAGAAGAAATTTCCAGGTCCTTTAAAAACAGTAAAAGTAGTTTAATCAAGCTTGTGGTTTTCTGAAGAGGCTAACTATAAGAAAACTATTCTGTGGGCGAATATTCAATTGTGATTCTAATGTATTAGTAACCTGTTCCTGCGAGAGGCACACTTCATTTTCTCTCTCTCTCTCTCTCTCCCTATTTTTTTTCACTCAAGTGTCATTTGGCATTGAATTAGATTAAGACGATCGAAGCAGGCTGCAAATGGGCGACAACATTAGCTCTGTTGCTAGAGGAGGAGGTACACTTGGAAACGCCCGGGAGATACGGAAAGATTTCACGTAGATAACATAATTGTCAGGCAAAATTTACGAAATCGCATGTTGCGCTGTAAGGCGTACCAGGAGCAGATATAGACTGAGATCAAAAATTAATAATGATGAAAGCAGACTGAAGTTTAAGAAACAAGTCAGCAGGATTCAATGCGCAAAGAAGTGTGACAGGGAAGTTCTACGGAAAGAAGAGACACTCTTGAAGTTCTCTCAGGCCGTAGACAGTGCGATAAGGAATAGCTAAGTAAGTTGAAGAGGAATGGACATCTCTAAAGAGAGCAATCACACAAGATGGAACGAAAATCGTAGGAAGCCGATGGCGAAGAAACCGCAGATAACACATGAAATGCTTCAGCTGATCGACGAAAGGTGGAAGATAAAAATATTCACGAAAATACAGGGTTACAGAAATAACGACGAAATAAATAGGAAGTGCAGGCAAGCTAAGGCAAAATGGCCGCATGAAAAATGTGAAAAAATCGAAAAAGATGTGACTGTCGGAAGGACTGACTCAGCATACAGAAAAGTCAAATGAACCTTCGGTGAAATTAAAAGCAAGAATGGTAACATTAAGAGCTCAATGGGATTCTTCTTTTTTTGGGGGTCATCAGTCTTCTCACTGGTTTGATGTGGCCAGCTACGAATTCCTCTCCTGTGCCAATCTCTTCTTCTCCTAGTAGCACTTGCAACCTATGTATTCAATTATTTGCTGGATGTATTCAAACCTCTGTCTTCCTCTACAATTTTATGCCCTCTACAGCTCCCTCTTGTACGAAGGAAACCATTCCCCCGTGTCTTACAGATGTTCTATCATCCTGTCCATTGTCCTGGTCAGTGTTTTCCCCATATTCATTTCTCCCGGTTCTGCGCAGAACTTCCTCTGTAGTAACACGGTTCACGTTTTCCGTCGCACTTCAGATAGCATAGACCGGGAACTGTCTCCTAGGCATGCCCGAAGTGAACTGACTGGGCACGGCCCGTGCTGCCTGAGTTGTTGTTGTTGTTCCGCCGGCAGAGGTCGCGGCCGAATTCTCGTGTGCCCTCTGGTGGACGGGACTCTACTTGCGGCAACTACCGTCCGTGACGCGCTGTGCCGATGTGCGCCTCCCACGATTTTTCTGGTGGCTACTGCACTCCTCCTCCTTCGGGGGGTGAGGCCACTGTGATCCACTGCGTCGGAAGGTGGACCGTCGTGCAGGAGCGATGACCTCCACGTCCACCGGAAGGCTGGAGTCGAGGGGATCTGCCAACCCTCGAGCCGGAACCTTCGAATACGGCTGGAAGTGACCCACATGAAGAGGCCCCCGTCGTCCCACCACCGGAGCCCAGGACAGAACGGGAGACAAGACGTCGAACTCCAGATCCTGGTCCACCTCAGCAGGGGCAAGACCCAGTGGTGAGGACGATGGGGAAGGGACGACCACAGGTGAACCAGCCTCCTGAGAAACCGGGCCTGCTAGGGGGCAGACTCTCGCTGGGGCATGTCGAACGATGGCGATTCCGGTACTGGAGCTACTGGAGGCTGCCAGGCTGAGAATCATCGCAGTGCGGGAGAGTCGCAGGGGGGAGGGGTGGTAGCGTCCTCTGAGAAACCAACACAGGGGCCGGCAATGGGGAAGCTGGTGCCCCAGGGGTCGGAGGGGGGGTTCCCAAACGTGGACGTAGCTGATTTTGATGACGACGTACCTCCCGGTCCCCCGCCTGCAAGGTATAGAGCCGGCGGCCATTTCGGCGCAGGACCACCGCCGGTATCCAACGTGGATTGAGACCAAACCCACGTGCCCCGACCGACATACCCGCTGGAACGCTGGGTACTCCGTTTTGCGAAGACTGGCGAGGACCAGGCTGGAGGAGGGCAGAAGAGTCCTAGGTTGGCGCCCGTGGAGGAGCTCTGCGGGGCTGCGTTCTCCCATTGATGTGGTCCGGTATGCCGTCAGGAAAAACGTCAACGCCTCCTCCGCAGGAAATTCGTGCACAAACTTTTCATCTGCATCTTAAATGTGCGTACCATGCGCTCGGCTTCCCCATTCGATTGTGGATGAAAGGGGGGAGAGCAAACGTGCCGAATACCGAAGCGCCTACAAAAATCCTGGAAGGTCTGCGAAATAAACTGAGGTCCATTGTCGAAGACCAGGGTGACTGGCAGACCTTCCACAGAAACGATTTTTGCCAGTGCCTGGATTGCAACTTCTGAAGTGGTTGAGGAGCAGCGAACCACATATGGGAATCGGGAATAAGCATCAATGACAATGAGCCAAAAGCCATTGAGAAACAGGCCCGCAAAATCGATGTGAACACTGAATAAAATGTTCTTGGGTTTCCAACCGCGTCAATTGGTTAAAACTACACGAGCTTTCGGCCAAGCACTCCTTGGCCATAGTCAAGTATTCTGACTGCCAGTGGGCTGTTGGCGGGCCCTTATATACGCTAGCTGCCGGCTGTGACGTCACTGGTGCCCTTGACATTTCCATATATGGGCATGTTTTGAGTCGGCGTTCGATGTGCCCTCTTCAACCGCGCGATCGCTGGATCCCACGCAGCGCTGAGCTGTAAGCCACCGTCTCTATTCACGGTGTTTGTGGTAATTTTTATTTTCGTAGCTTCCTGTATTAAACTGTCCCAAAAGCCGTTAGTGCGAGCCACGACAGAGGTATCGTCAAATTTTATGTGGTGACCGTTTTCTAATGCATGCTCAGCTAACGCAGATTTCTCTGGATAGCGCAGGCAATAATACCGCTCATGTTCTTTCCTGCGTTGTTCCACAGTGCGCACTGTTTGTCCGATGTACTTCTGGCCACACTCACAAGGTATTTCGTAAACTGCAGGTGTTCTGAGACCTACAGCGTCTTTAACTGGTCAGTGACTAACTGAAACTTCGTGCCATACAAGAAAGGGTGAAACTTGGTAACAGCGTAGACAATGGCCAAAGCCTCTTTTTCCACCTGGGAGAAATGGGCCCGTGCGGGACTACGAGTTTTAGACGCAAACGCCAGTGGCTGCTCGGAACCATCCGCGTTGCGATGGGCCAGGACCGCCCCCACCCCATACTGCGAAGCATCTGTAGCCAGGACCAACGGCTTATGGGGGTCAAAAGTAGCCAAACACGGCACTACCGTGAGGAGGCCCTTCAACTAGGTGAACGCTCGCTCGCATGCAGGCGACCAATCAAAAGGAACACCCTTGCGCAGAAGGCAGTACAGGGGGCGGGCTATGGTGGAAGCCCTGGGAATGAACCGGTGGTAATAGGCAATCTTGCCTAAAAAAGCTTGTAACTCCTTCAGCGAAGCGGGCCGAGGAATGTCGACGATACCTTGGACCAAACTTCCTAGCGGCTGGACGCCGTGCCGAGAGATGATGTAGCCCACGTACTCAATGGACGGTTGGAAGAAGTTTGACTTACGCAGGTTGCAACGCAAGCCCACAGACCTGAATTTGAGAAAGAGGGTGCGAAGGTTGTGCAAGTGTTTCTTCGTGCTGCGGTCTGTGACAGTTATGTCGTCCAGGTAATTAATACAATGAGGGATTGTCGACGTGACGTGCTCAAGATAATGCTGGAATATCGCCAGGGCACTGGATATTCCGAAGGCCAACCGCTGGTATTGGTAAAGGCCAACGGTGTGTTGACGACCGCCAGCCTTTGGAGTCCTCAGCAAGTGGTATCTGATGATAAGCCTCCGAAAGATCGATTTTCGAAAAATATTGGCCTCCCGCCACGGCGGAGAACAATTTATCAGCACGAGGCAAGGGATAGGTGTCCACCACCAATTGGGAATTAATGGTGGCCTTGAAATCACCACAAAGACCTAATTTTCGCGAGGGTTTCCTGACAATAACGAGGGGCGAAGCCCACTCACTAGAAGAAATAGGAAGAACGACCCCCAGGGCTGTCAGCCGGTCTAGCTCCTCTTTTACCTAAGTGCGGAGAGCCGGGATCTGCCTCGCGCGTAGAAAACGCGGGCGAGCCGACGCCTTCAACGTTAAGTGAGCTTCAAAGTCTGAAACACGCCCCAGGCGCTCCTCAAAGATATCCGGAAAGTCCGAGATCAAAGATTCCAATGATTGGCAGGGAACGTCTTCGGAGACCAACTGTATGGTGTCAGCGATAGAAAAACCGAAAGCTTGAAAGGCATCCAAACCAAAAAGGTTAACGGAGCTCGCATCACTGACAACAATAAAAGTAATAGGCCGAGTAACTGACTTGTAAGTCACGTCAGTAGCGAATTGACCCAGCAGGGGAGTGAATTGTTTACCATAACCGCATAGACGCCGGTAAACTGGCGCCAACGGGGGCGACCCAAGGTCGGAGTAAGTTTGTGCATTCAACAAAGAAACTGCCGCGCCCGAATCTGCTTGCAGTTGTAATCGGTGCGACCGAACCGACACCTCGATAAAGAGTTTGTGTGCCGATGCGTCGGGAGCCTGTCCCGATGAAACTTCCTGAATGTCAACGTCCATGTCCTCTGTACCTGCTTCCTTCGATTCTTTTACGGCTGAGCGGCAAACTTTAGCAATGTGTCCTTTTTTATTACATTTGCGACAAACGGTCCAACGCTTGATGCACTCTGACAGATCATGATTTATATAGCACGACGCACAGGACGGTAACCGGGGCCAACGGCCTGAACTCTGTTTACGCGCCTTGCGGGAGCCGCCGTAACGGCCGGATTGTACTGCTTGCACGTCGTCCACCCCGGACGCAGTGGACGCGACCGCGCCGCCCTGAACCGCCGCGGCTTCGCACCACGCTTCCAACTGTTGACCTGCGGCGTGAGAGACTTCATACGATTGAGCAGTGGACAGGACTTCCTCAAGGGAAGGGTCTTCTAACTGCAGGACGTGTTGCCGGACCTCCTTATCACGGGCCGAACGAACAATGACGTCGCGCACCAGAACGTGGGCATACGACTCTCGCGACTGCTCCGTGACAAAATGACACTTGCGACTAGGACCGTGCAGGGTAGCTGCCCACGCCCGATAAGACTGATGGGGCTGCTTCTTGCATTGACAGAACTCGACCCTAGCCGCCACAACATGCATGTGGCGGCGATAATATGAAGACAGCAATGAACACAATGCGTCAAAAGACAAGGACCAGGGTTCCTGCAACGGCACTAACTGCCGCAAAAATTGATACAGCGAGGGAGACATCCAAGACAAGAAAAGAGCACGACATACCTCCGCATCGGCAACATGAAACGCCTGGAAACGCTGCCGAAAGCGATGTTAATATGCGTCCCAATGCTCCGCCGTCTCGTCATACGGGGGAAAGGGAGGAGGGAACGGCGCTGGAGCAGACTGCGTGGAGAGCAACGCCGGAAGCACTTGTTTCATGGTTGCCATGAGCTGCGTCTGCTGCTCAACCAAAACACGCACTAAATCCTCCATGCCGTGGATAAGCTGCGAAACCGGAACAACGACGCAACACGCGAAAGAACGATCCCATCCTCGTCGCCAATTGTGTAGTAACTCGGTTCACGTTTTCCGTCGCACTTCACATAGCATAGAACGGGAACTGTCTCCTAGGCATGCCCGATGTGAACTGACTGGGCAAGGCCCGTGCTGCCTGAGTTGTTGTTCCGCCGGCAGAGGTCGCGGCCGAATTCTCGCGTGCCCTCTGGTGGACGGGACTCTACTTGCGGCAACTACCGTCCGTGACGCGCTGTGCCGATGTGCGCCTCCCGCGATCTTTCTGGTGGCTACTGCATCCTCATTCCTCGAACCTCTCCAAGAATGAAATTACAGTGAAATCCAGACCATTACCTGCTTACAGGCGTTGATTGATATCACCAGGGACAGTTGAAAGTGTGTGAGCCAACAGGAACCCGAACCCGGGACATCTGACTTACATGGCATACGCTCTATCCGACTGAGCCACCGAGAACACAAAGGATAGTGCGACTGCGGGGACTTATCTCTGGCACGCTCCCCGTGAGACCCATATTTTCAAATTACTTTCCACACCCTACATTTGTAGTGCCCCTGCCCACTGTACTCATTACTCGCGGCAGTCAATCTACCGATTCAAGTTAGAGTTTGAGCAATGTGAGTGCATCTGCACTTAAGATCATTGGCCAGTAACCCTTATTTATATGAAGAGGGTGTCTGTTCTTTCGGACATGTCCGAGCAATGTGAGTGCATCCGCACTGGAGAAGATCATTCGCTGGTAAGCCTTATGTATTTGAAGATGGTATGTCTATGTCCGAAAGAACAGATACCATCTTCATATAGGTAAGGCTTATTGGACAATGATCTTCTTCAGTGCGGATGCACTCAATTTATCAAACTCTTACGGGATGACTGCTGCGAGTAATGAGTATAGTGGGCAGGGGCACTACAGTGTAGTGTGTGGACAGTAAGTTGGAAATATGGGTCCCACTGGGAGCGTGCCCTGCAGTAGCACTATCCTCTGTGTCCTCGGTGGCTCAGTAGCCGGCCCTTGGCGGCCGTGGCGTGCGGAAGTGAGCCGGGTTTACCTCTCCGCTGCCAGTGGCAGTGCGCTGCTGTTATCGCTGAGTGTAACGCCGTAGAGCGTTCGTAACTTATTCGGGCAGAGCAGATTCGATTTCTAATGGTAGAACCTGTAAGGAGGAAAAACACTTTGAAGCTGACGTTTGGCAATAACTGTGCACGACCTAAATCGTTTGAGCTAGAGGACTTTCTGGAAGAAGTAGTTGAGTTGGAATTCATCTGTCGATGAGTAGCAGTACCGTTTATCTTAAGGAATCCCGAAAAGTGTGACCAAATTGTAGAACTATATGGGAAAAAATTAAAGTTCAAAAATTCTGACGGCAATGCTGGTAACGTTAAAGTTATTCACACTGGGCTTGAAATCAGAAGTTTTAGAGTTTTCGAACTACCATTTGAAATACCCTCAGAGCAGGTTAATGCAGTGTTGAAGCCTTATGGCACCACTGCAAATAACACTTCTGAGAAGTGGTCTCGTGCACATAAATTCCCGGTCTTAAATGGTGTGCGGCTGTTTAAAATTTACTTGATAAAGCATATTCCCTCTTATGTTAACGTCTGTGGAATTACGGTCATTGTTATTTATGAGGGGCAGCCTAGACTACGCGCTGGATGTGGCTCCACACGACAAGTACGCGCTCATTGTCTGCAGCACCGAGTGACGAGCCGGCACGGTAGCGCAGCGTGTTCGGTCAGAGGGTTAGCTGCGCTCTGTAATAAAAAAAAACTGCGTTAATCAATCAATAACGAACTTAAACGGATGTCGTACGACGTCCGCCCCGAGCAGACGCAACGAACAAAAGCGAACAAAATGAGATTAAAAAAAAAAGTGACGCAACTACCGACGGGGGAGGCACCTGTTCCACCCATTAGTCACAGCTGCCGGTAACGTATGTCGCAGCAGCTAGTGGAACCCCAGTTACATCAGAGGCAGTTATTGATAACACTACAGACCACGTCCATGAGGACACTCCAATAACGACCACTGCAGAAGAAACTCCAGAAGATACAGTTACTGCTGAACGAGAAAGCGAGGCAGACATTGGCACAACCTTAGCTCCGAACAATGAGAAGCAGTCTTCACATGAAATTGAAGCGCAGATGACAAACGACGAAACACCAGCAATCTCCACCAGTGAAAACGAAAATAAAAAAACGCAGGATTGCTCATGAAGCAGCTGAAAAAATTGCGCCCACCTTGAGAGAAAAAGCGCAGCAGGTACGACAGAAACTACATGACATGCCATCGAACAGCTAGGAAGAACATTAACAAATGTCGAAGAAATCAAGGAGAGCACTACCGTTAGTTCGTGGAACAGGAAAATCAGAGGAACACGTTAATGATTCAAAATGGTGCAGCAAACACGAACAACCAACCTTCAGACGCACCGAAGGGGAAAAAAGAACCACGGAGAGCCAACCATAGGGGCATGGGAGGAGGAAAAGGAAGTCGGTATTCAAAACCAAGCAATGGCAGCAACAGATGAAGACAAGGCCAAGGCACAAAGAATAGGAGGAGCGGGACTCCGTCCAGCACGATAACTCCTCCCCCTACCCCCCCCCCCCCCCCCCAATAGCAAGCAGCAGACACTGAATCTACCATCTTAGGAGAAACGTTTCGTAACAAATCGCAAAGCAGCGAATCCACGACTTTTGGCACAGAACATAGATCGCCGTACTGACAATCTCGCTCCTAACAGTGTGGACGTGTCTGCAACACCACAGGACAACTCACCTTGGCATGAGGATACGGAGGAGTGTAATCCGCAGGCAACACTCGGTGGCTGACGTGATTCTTTGCAGCTTGGTGGAACTGATGCGGACATGGAAGATAACTTCTATAACACACAACTGTGAATCGAAGCCTGACAGAACTGTATAGTAGCACTGATTTACAATCGTATAGTATAGCTACAGTTGGTATTAACCGAATCACAAGTTTGACAAAAATTGAATGCCTACGTGACTTTATATTGCTTTCGATGTAGACACAGTCATGTTGCAAGAAGTGTGTACGGACGGAGTGGAACATATCGCAGGATACAATGTTATCCTCAATAGAGGACCTCAAAGTGGCACTGACACGTTATTCAAGAACAGGATTATACCTAGAGGTGTTAAAAAGTTATCAAGTGCAAGACGAATTTCTGCCGGCCGCAGTGGTCTCGCGGTTGTAGGCGCGCAGTCCGGAAACGCGCGACTGCTACGGTCGCAGGTTCGAATCCTGCCTCGGGCATGGATGTGTGTGATGTCTTTAGTTAGGTTTAAGTAGTTCTAAGTTCTAGGGGACTGATGACCACAGCTGTTAAGTCCCATAGTGCTCAGAGCCATTTAGACGAATTTCTGTTGAAACAGACACAGCTCATCTTATTAATATTTACGCTCCGTTCGGTTGGCAACATAGACTGGATCGATCTACCTTCTTTTAAGAAAATACAATTGAGTTAATTTTAACTGTATTCTTTCCGCCGCTGACCAAACGCCCAATCCTAACATATGCCTGGAACTGGGAGACTTAGTGACGGACTGCACCTCATCGACACCTAGCTAAGCCAGCCAAGGGCGAACCCATGGTTCACTTATATCACTAGTCCTTCCATGAGTAAGACAGGCCGCATCTACGCCTCTCGTCGCCTAAAGATAGTGTTCTCAGCGTTGAAACCTTCTCCAGTGAGTTTTTCTGAAAATTTGGCATTTGTGGCTACGATTAACATGCCCAGGAAAAGGATATTTCGGGGTAGGGGTGTCTGGAGATTCAATATCTCACACCCGTTAGACACTGGACTTGAGCACGAGTTAACGCGAGTTTGGGAAATGTGCTTAAGGAATATGCGGCGCTACAGAACTAAAATGGAATGGTGGGTAACCTTCCCTTCTACTCCTTCGCCTAAAATTTTATTACAGTCTCCCATGACTATTAGATTTTACGTACTGTATTACCCTTTCAGTATCCTCATATACTTTCTCTATCTCTACATCTTCTGCTTGCAACGTCGGCATGTATACCTCAAGTATCGTTGTCGGTGTTGGTATGCTGTTGATTCCGACAAGAACAGTCCCATCGCTGGACTGTTCACTGTAATGTGTATCCTGTGGATACACATTATGTGTCCTTAACGCAGTGGTTTCCATTGCCTTCTGCATTTTCACGTATTTGATCATTGACGATTCTTCCGCCTTTAGGACAGTTTCCAATTCTAAGGAATACAGAGTGCCCTGAACCTCTGTCCTCTCGTACGCAGTTTTTCAGAGGGCCATTGGCAGAAAGAGGACGACTTCTTATGACGGTAGTCTTCGGTCGCCAATACTGATTAATAATCAAAATTTAAGCCGTGGCGGGTCTCGAAGTCGATGCTGAGGACGTTTTGATTACTAATCAAAGACAAAACTTCTTTTTTATAACATGGATTCTCGCTTTATGCGAGTGGTTGCCTTGACAACCTTTTTTTTTTTTTGCTTTTTTATTGTAGAGATCAAAAATTGTTGAATGCCTACTAGATGAGTAAAATGTTGCAGGTAAAGACAAAGCAAACAAAAATCTCTTAAACGGTGTTCTTCATGAAATAAAGAATATTTCTGTGCGCCACCTATACTTTTTCAACATCACCGTTTTAGAACATGTATCACATCCCTTTTTTGTTATTTTTTTATTTCATTTGTTTGGACCACATAGGATGCGAAATTAAAATCAATGACAAACCAAACATAGATACCCTCCTGGAAGAACAAACAAAATGGCATCCGCACACCGCCAACTTGTAGTTAGACACACTCAGAATCCCATGATTGCTACGGTCGCAAGTTCGAATCCTGCCTTGGGCATGGATCTGAGTGATGTCCTTAGGTTAGATAGGTTTAAGTAGTTCTAAGTCTAGGGGACTGATCTCCTCAGATGTTAAGTCCCATAGTGTTCAGAGCCATTTGAAACATTTGAATCCCATATTAGTCAGGCATATTCCGGGCACGGGGTGTTAGTGAACAGTATTCCATTCTCCCGGTACATTGGACCGAGTCCTGGTATTACACAACCACACTGAGATCACCTTCTCATATCCGGAACACCACATCTGTAGGGGTGTCGAAGAGAGCACTACCCAAAGAGTATATTATTGACGGTATCAGGGATGGAGCATGAGAAAAGTAAAGCGGTCTTGCAGGATTGTCCAAAAATCCAGAACTGTCTTATCGCCTTCATGGAACGAATAAAAGAACGAGAGGTCTTTTATCCAATTCACCGTGTCGGTCTTCGTACGTGGAAAATAAGTCTCATTTGGGAACAGAAGTGTCTTCGGTGTAATGGCATAGGGAGCCGCAACTAGAAATAAGGCAAGCATTTTTTTGAATCAGCTGCCAGACCTCTACGGAAGATCCACAAATCACTCAATGTTCGTCCGTATCAAGCCCGTGATAACGACGGCATAGTGCCAAATATGCGATGTTTATGGCATGTAGACGTAGGTGTGTCATGTACTTTTTAACAATCAGATACCAGGTCGTGAGAGCGTTCGGGTCGAGGAGGACGTGGTGCACAAAACGCCAAACTACGGCCATCCGATCGTAGGGTATCGGTTTTCCACAACATTCCGAGTATGATTTATCGTCATTAGGTGATAAATAGCACTTAGCGTAGGGATCCTGGTACTAGGCAAGTCGGCATGAACATAACTGTATTCGATTAAAGATGTCCTGACATGTGAGAGAGAGGAAGAACTATGAGCTACTGTGACGGGTACCTCTCGGGAGGCTTCCTGATAATCCGGTTAGGCGGCGGGTCCACGATTTAACCAACGTACTTACATAAAGGGCAGCTGCCTTCGCTTGGACGTTGACATGGCCGAGGCCGCCGTCTCGTAGCCGTAGCCGTGTCGTAGCGGACTTTGAAGATAAGACCCGCACTTACAAGTAAGCGAATGCCACCTGCAGTCTGTGCGCCACCGCCTTTGGCATCGGTAAAATCTGTATTGAATGAGGTAGTCACGAGGGCAGATGAGTGTTAACAAAATCCCCCCATTGAAACATGTCCAGTGCTCTCAGGAGGTTGCCACGAATGTTCGTGCGGTTAGCTTGAAGCAGGCATTTATAGTTAAATGAGTTCGTGTGTTATATATCACTCGTGGAAGTAATCCCCAAACATTTTAGCTTGTCCACTAAAGGCAATGGAGCCACATTCACTGCTGGAAGACCTCTACCAACGAAAATAGTACTATATTTCGTCAGATTCACAAGGCTTCCCACTACAGTCCCGTACCGCTGATCCATTCCAGTGCCTCTCGTACTTCATCCTCCGATAGAACCAAGGACACCATGCTCCCTCATTGTGATCCTTGTCAACCGGCTCCGTGTAACAGTGGCCCAAGGGTGATGGCGAAAAGGAGCATCGGTAGCGAACATCCCTGGCGGACGGACCTCGTGTTAGTAGGGCCCGTCACACGGCCATTGAGCAGCACTCGCGACGTGGCAACTTGGAGTCGCAAGACGACGTTTATAAAAGTGTGTGTGTGTGTGTGTGTGTGTGTGAGGGGTGGGGGGCGGAAAGGCTATTGGAATACTTTTTAGAAAAAGTCATTATTCACTCTATCAACGGCGTTGTCGAAGTCCACTGTCACTAAGGCACCGCGACTGCGACAGGTTGTAGCCAGGGCTAGATGTCACGGTAATTGCTGAGCGCAGTCTCAATTTTAATGTCACAACCAAAGCACGATTGATCCATAAGAATTACTTTTGAAATGACGCCGAAAGCAAGCGGAAAGAATCGAGGTAAAAATCTTGAATTCACAATTTAACATGGCCAAAGGCGGATAACGTCCAACTCCTCGACCTCCCGACGGCTTGGGGACCAGGATAAGTAAACCTTCTGCGAATTTCCGTGAGAGGGGAAGGTCAGGGTTCATTAGTTCTTCATACACCGCAGTCCAGTTTGAAGCCATGACGTCGCGGAATGTGCGGTAAAATTCCAGCGCAAAGCCGTTTGGACCTGGGACTTTGTTCGCCGCACCCTCATGAAGAGCATCAGCGACTTTATCAGCCGTAATCATCGCTGTGAGTATCCCTGCAGCGGTCCTGTCAAGGGCTCCCGTTAATGAACGGAAAACATCAGTCATTACAGCGATGTGCTGGTCCTCCGCTCCATAGAACGTTTTGTAGTGATCCACAAATGCGTCTGCAATATCATTCTGGGACGTCAATCGGCGACCATCTGACATCTCGAGGCCTCCGACACCGCTGCTTCCCTCGAATGATATGCTGCATGGACGGGGCTTATTCTGGCATCCAGTCGTGACATCTTGCGCGTACTATTGTACCTTCAAGGCGGAGGCGCATAATCGAAATTGTCTTCACCTTAATCGATTGAATTTCGCTGAACAGAGGGGTTATGGCCTGAGACTTCGCAGAGAACTGTAGAATAGTATTCCATGGTATGTCGTTGCCATAGCATTATGTCGCGACCTAATTCATTATCGAACGACATAAAGCAGGCCTGGCGCAGTCGAGCCACAACTGGGTGTTCAAGGATACGCTGGAAGACGTCTCACACAGTTTTTCCACGTCGTCTCTACGACCTGCTTGCGTTCTGAATCCTTGAGATGGGCGACATGCAGTTTATACAGGCTTCAACCACGCCACACCTTCTATCTTTGGAGCGAAGCAGTGCAAATGTAGGCAATACGGTCAGAGGAGGCAGCAGGCCGCAACATTGCGTCCAGCTTGACAGTTAAGATTCCTTGAGAAACATAGACAAGGTCAAGACGACTTGCTGAATAGCTGGTGACATACGTATCTCCAGGTCGATCACCATGCATGCACCATGTATCAGTGAAGTTCAGTTCATGCACGAGCAGCTTGAGTTCCTGGCATATTGTGAAATGGGGATGTTGGTCCTTCTGGGATAACATACGATTGAAGTCGCCGCCAAGAATAATAGGGTCATAGAGGCCCACAAACAAAGGAGCGACCTCTTATGAATAGAATTGCGACCGTTCCCTATGCTTGATCATGCCCAAGGGAGCGTAAACATTGATCATTTGGAGGACATGGAAAGTCACAGCAAGACCCCTAGCTGATGATAGGTAAACTAAGTCATCTACTTCAATGCCTTCCTTTAAAAGGATAGCCGTCCCACTGCCAATGTCAGCACACTACGTGAGGCAAGAAACATATACATAGATAGTAGGAAACGTTACTAGGCGAACTTCCTTGAGAAGGGCAACATCGAGGTCCGACGCCCTCAAGATTTCGCAGAGCAATTGTAGTTTGACAGGGGTGCCAATGATGTTGACATTGATGGATCAAATCCTGTAACGTTGTCACGGGATTGGGACTACTGGGACGCTCATGGAGGCACGAAGAGCAGCAGCGAACAGAAACTTTGTCCGAGTAGGTTGCACATCCCCATCCACTAACCTTGTCGATTAGCAGCCGGGGGTTGGAGCAGCAGCATTCGCTGCTGTCACATTCCACAGTTACGTCACCGACGTGTCCCTCTGAGTGACGGAACTGAAGACCACTTCGAGTTCCACGTAGAATTTTGCTACGTACTTCTCCGTTAATCAGTTTCTCGTATATCACACTGCTCACTACAGGCAGGTGGATGCCAACAAGGTCGTTACAATCTAATTTCTACTTCTTCTCTGAAAAATGTTCGATACCAAGTGCTTTTGGTAGGGCATATTCAGGTGAAAAGCTGATCTTCAGTGTCCATTTTCTGTGGGCGTAAGCCAGTCCCTTTCTAAGGAAGTACATCGCGATAAGACGGCAACATCACTTAAACAGCTCCGCGAGAGAGCTGCGCGGGGAGGAGGTAAACAAGACGTCAGTGTCGCTAGCCTGCCAAAGGGCAACTGTCTCTATAGCACGGGTGCAATGGACGTACCAAATGTTCAAATGTGTGTGAATTCCTAAGGGACCAAACTTCTGAGGCCATCAGTCCCTAGACTTACACTCTACATAAACTAACTTATGCTAAGAACAACATACACACTCATGCCCGAGGGAGGACTCGAACCTCCGGCGGGAGGGGCCGCGCAATCCCTGACATGGCGCCTGAAACTGGGCGGCCATTCCGCGCGGCTGGACGTATCACTCTTAAATGCAAAGAAGAGAGCGAATAGGTGGAAAGAGTACACTGAATACCTCTCCGAGGAGGAAGACTTGTCTGATGACGTAATACAAGAACAAATAGAAGTCGACAGTAAAGAGATAGGGTATCAAGTACTAAAATTAGAATTTGAATGACCTTTGGAAGACTTAAGATCAAATAAGGCAGAAGGGATAGATAACATGACATCTGAATTTATAAAAGCTTTTAAGGGAACCAGAGAGGCAGTTCTGATATTGTGGTTGGTTATGGAAGCAAAACTGAAGAAAAACTGAGACACGCTCGCAGTATCTGTCGACCGGCGAAAAGCGATCGACAATGTAAAATGGTTCAAAGTGCTTGAAATTGAATAGGGATAAACTATAGGGGTAGAGGGTAATATACAAAATATGCAAAAGCCAAGACGGTGTAATAAAAGTGCAAGACCAAGGAGCAATCGTCACTGAGTCCGATAACATCTGAAAATGAAAGTAGAGCTAAATCGCTGACAATAAACGTCCCCTTGGTATACATTTTATCTATAAATGTCATTCTGATCTTTTTTGAACATAGGAGAATATAATGACTTTCCTTCTTCCTTGCTGAGCGTCGCTGAAGGTCGTATTATTCCTATTTATTCAATTCTGTTGTCAAATCATATTACTATTTCAAGTATTTCATCTTTAACCATCCTGTGAATATTGTTTTTATTTCCGTTTTACTTAAAAAAAAGTGTCTTGCATAAGGCGGAATTACTCTCAGTTTCATTTTTATTTTCTTGTATGGTGCATAACTCTGCGTTCCTGTAATAATGGAGCTTTTTTGTATTTTCTTTTTACATTAGTTAGAAGTTTGGCGACGAGACGCTAGCACGCCATAAGCGTTCTATCGTCTTCTCATTTCAACAATTATAAGTCGAATTACAATCCACGTTTTTAAACGAAGTCTGATTATTACATGCAAACTATTTCTTTACATTGAAAATTAACAACAACACGGTTTCTTGTTGCCAAGCTTTCTGCATTCCAACGGCGACTTCTTGCCCTGCAGCTAATTGCTTCGTGGGAATGAAATCAAACTCGCAGTCTCCTACATAATCTCTTTCTCGGTAAGAAAACGCAACCAATACCTTCTTTCTAATTGCATGATAACATGTTTGTTATCGTTTCGTCTGATATACCCTTTTTTCGATAACATGAACAAATTTAAAATAACACATTACGAACGCAATTTTTTTCTTAGGTGCCTGATAAGGAGAAACTCACTGTATGCTTAGCTGAGGCTGTACGCTGGATGTTTCAGTTAATCTAGACGAAACATTTGCAAAGAAGCCGTTGGTTAGTCTTGAGTGTCGAAACAGGTATTGCCATGCAATAAAGGAAGTTTTCTGCACACGGGCTGTCGTAGGCCACGCAGAGTTGTTTATCAGGATGCTATATTGACAGCTTTATCCTGAGACTGGAATGTCTGTGATTAAGTTGCAAGTCACGAAACCCTGGGTGCCGACTGACTGCCTTGAGGTTTTTACTGCTTCCATTCCACACTTCTCGTCCACTGTCATATACGCGTTTGGATAGCATCTCAGTTTTCACTGTAACGCATACGGTGAAGCGAGTGTAAGCCCATTCTTTCCAACTGTGCTCTGCAGTCAGACGAAAGGGGACCTTTTGTACACAGATGTTACGGTAATTTGACATTTTACGAATAATGTTGTACAGGTTTCCATGAGAACAACGGAGGAAGTACACCGTTTATCAACTGTGCACCCAGGCATCACTGGTAAATTCCACAGGGCGAAAAGGAAGTTCTCTGCCTGTGAAAATTTCACGTCCACTGTTGAATTTCCATATCCAATAGAACACAAATTTCTGTGAGCTACAGTTGCCAACATCCAGGGAACACATTCTAGGATGAACTTTGTCTATGGACAGTCCATTTGGCCACAAAAATCGCACAAGTGCACGTTGTTCCAGTCAGGTACAATCCTAATGTATATCTGCAATCTTGCAATGGCAATAGTCCACTAACCGTTAAGCACGGAATATTGTACGCTGGCTTTCATCGACCAACCTGTGCCGCCAGTTTCTCGAAACAGGGGCAAAATTTTAAACTGCTTGCGGTATTTTAGTACTACTGCGTAACTGCTGACTTCCGCTTGTGTAATGCTATGCTCATGCTACTGCTACACTGTCCAGCTACATTAATGAGACCACGTGTCAAAAGGCTGTACGAACATCTCTTGCAGCGCGAATGTGCAGTAAGTCACCTTCTGGAAGGTACCGACAGGGATGTGCAGCCATGCCAGCTCCAATGCCATGGCCAGCTGCTCTAGAGCTCTCGCATGAGGATCCATGGTGTAAACAGCCAGATCGAGGTGATCCGACAGGCGGTCGAGTGGGTTTAAATTCGGTGTGACTGATGGCCAGTGAAGTACGGTAAACTCATCATGGTGCTCTTTGAACCACCCATGAACACTGCGCGCTGAGACATAATGCTTTATCTTGCCGGCAGATGTCATGGCAGTACGTAATTCTTCTGAGAAGGCCACCCATCACCAAGCAGTGGTCGTCCATTTGCAGTACTGGTGTTCTAATTCCACCATTCGTAGCCGATGAATCGCACTCAGTATATAGGTGCCTGAACCAGGCGCCCGCTACAGACACCCACACACTGCCGCATTCGCTGAACGGACGTTGAGGGAACGCTGTTGGTAGTCCTATAGTTGACCCGAGCGTTCAGTTGCTCAACAGTTGCACGTCTGTTCATAATCTCCTCAGTCGTCGTTTTGTCGTCGTTAGCTGGTTCGGAAATCCCTGCACCCTTGTTCCGAAAGCCAAAGATCATGCCCATTTGGATGTCAGTTAAATCACTCCGTTTCCACACTACGACTAGTACTGCACTGTTTTTCCGCTTCCCCTACACCCTAAAATCTCCGACAAGCTTCATGTACCGTCTACTGCTAGTAATGCCATCTGCAATCCACGAGTAGTTACATACGTTGACTTCGAACACAGGGGGTGGTCACTTTAATGTGACTACACAGTGTATTAAAAATATAACAAGACTCGAACTTTCGGGCTGAAAAAGAAACACAAGTGTACAATACCGTTCCAGAGAAGTTTTTTAGTCAACACGTACCTAGAATGCAGGGGCTGAGTTTTTCTAAACTTTGCATTGTTGTGCTGTAGAGCGTGGCTGCATATAAAGTAACAGCTACTTGTTCCTCACTTTTGTGCATTCTGCGTGGAGGTGAAAGGGATTTTTAGATGGGTAGTTTATAGCTTTGCTGGGGCTGTAACGGTAAATGTGTGTTTTGTTGTAGTGGAACCTTATTATCTTTCAGACGACAGAGCACAGCAATCAGTCGTTTTCCTTCAGCTTTTATTAGGAAAAATCTGGATTTCTGATAGTACCCAGCCATTATCAGTGCTAAAAAATACAAGACATACTAAGTCAGACGATAATATAAAAAGATACAATTCGAAGCGTAGCCTATATGGTTTGTACATTAGATTACATAGATTTTATGGTATCAATGCGTGTCCTAGTGCGCCAGTCTCCTGTCCTTCGGGCTTCTTTCACAGTTCATTCAAGACTACTGTATAATGAAGGTATGCTCGGCGGAGAACACATCGGCTGGTTGTATGGCGTCCTCTATATAAAGTACGTAATAAATAACACTCAAAGAAAAGCAGCTATGGTCTCTAGTACAAAGACGAACGCGATGATGAAATGGCAATAATGAGGCACACTGCAAACGTGAATAACAATCCAAATGACTTAGAAGTAGTATACATAAAACATAGATAATGAATACAAAAATAAGATGACGAGTAACAATAATATGACCTTTAAAGAAAATACTGTCTGTTTGTGTATCATACTATGGAAAAATGCGTACAAGGAATGCAAGTGTCTTAAAAAAGTACACTGTGACAGTGACTTTTGAAACAAATGTAATTTACGATATATCTTTCAACATACTGTATATACAAAGAACCTATTCAATGCTTTTGAAGTTTATGAAATTGATTGCCCGGACAGTGAGGTCTGTTACTTGGCCAAACGGGAAGCGGGCTGGAAATTAGATTTGGGGAACGCGACGGGTTGGGCAGAAAAAAAAAAAATGCCATGGAGAAATCGAATATGGCGGGCTGCTCAATTACTTACAACGGAACGTCATTTGCCAACTTTAGCATTAAATGTGAGATTGCTGCATAATTGTGAGAAGGGCAGGTTCTTCGACCCCTGGAGAAAATGGTTCAAATGGCTCTGAGCACTATGGGACTTAACATCTATGGTCGTCAGTCCCCTAGAACTTAGAACTACTTAAACCTAACTAACCTAAGGACATCTCACAACACCCAGCCATCACGAGGCAGAGAAAATCCCTGACCCCGCCGGGAATCGAACCCAGGAACCCGGGCGTGGGAAGCGAGAACGCTACCGCACGACCACGAGATGCGGGCATCCCTGGAAGAACTGGAGATATTTTTCCATTACAAAAATGTTAACTACAGCCTGATTAATGACCAGGTCATTATCAAAATTGCTGTCTCGAAAGAAATAAAGAGTTTCACCCAGAGGATGCGAAATAGCTCATGCCATCTTGCCAATATGTAGCATTACATGATACTCTGCGAGTGTGATGGTCATAACATTGAACCTACAGGACTTTCTCCATGATACTATAGTTTAGTAGTTTAGAGGAACGTACATTATTATTATTATTATTATTATTATTATTATTTTTTTTTTTTTTTTTTTTTTTTTTTGTCATCAGTCTACTGAATGGTTTGATGCGGCCCGCCACGAATTCCTTTCCTGTGCTAACCTCTTCATCTCAGAGTAGCACATGCAACCTACCTACTCAATTATTTGCTTGACGTATTCCAATCTCTGTCCACCTCTACAGTTTTTGCCCTCTACAGCTCCCTCTAGTACCATGGAAGTCATTCCCTCATATCTTAGAAGATGTCCTATCATCCTGTCCCTTCTCCTTATCAGTGTTTTCCACATATTCCTTTCCTCTCCGATTCTGCGTAGAACCTCCTCATTCCTTACCTTATCAATCCACCTAATTTTCAACATTCGTCTATAGCACCACATCTCAAATGCTTCGATTCTCTTCTGTTCCGGTTTTCCCACAGTCCATGTTTCACTACCATACAATGCTGCACTGCAGACGTACATCCTCAGAAATTTCTTCCTCAAATTAAGGCCGGTATTTGATATTAGTAGAGTTCTCTTGGCCAGAAATGCCTTTTTTGCCAAAGCGAGTCTGCTTTTGATGTCTTCCTTGCTCCGTCCGTCATTGGTTATTTTACTGCCTAGGTAGCAGAATTCCTTAACTTCATTGACTTCGTGACCATCAATCCTGATGTTAAGTTTCTCGCTGTTCTCATTTCTACTACTTCTCATTACCTTCGTCTTTCTCCAAATTACTCTCAAACCATACTGTGTACTCATTAGACTGTTCATTCCGTTCAGCAGATCATTTAATTCTTCTTCACTTTCACTCAGGATAGCAATGTCATCAGCGAATCGTATCATTGATATCCTTTCACCTTGTATTTTAATTCCACTCCTGAACCTTTCTTCTATTTCCATCATCGCTTCCTCGATGTACAGATTGAGGAGTAGGGGCGAAAGGCTACAGCCTTGTCTTACACCCTTCTTAATACAAGCACTTCGTTCTTGATCGTCCACTCTTATTATTCCCTCTTGGTTGTTGTACATATTGTATATGACCCGTCTCTCCCCATAGCTTACCCCTACTTTTTTCAGAATCTCGATCAGTTTGCACCATTTTATATTGCGAACACTTTTTCCACGTCGACAAATCCTATGAAAGTGTCTTGATTTTTCTTTAGCCTTGCTTCCATTATTAGCCGTAACGTCAGAATTGCCTCTCTCGTCCCTTTACTTTTCCTAAAGCCAAACTGATCGTCACCTAGCGCATTCTCAATTTTCTTTTCCATTCTTCTGTATATTATTCTTGTAAGCAGCTTCGATGCATAAGCTGTTAAGCTGATTGTGCGATAATTCTCGTACTTGTCAGCTCTTGCCGTCTTCGGAATTGTGTGGATGATGCTTTTCCGAAAGTCAGATAGTATATCGCCAGACTCATATTCTACACACCAACGAGAATAGTCGTTTTGTTGCCACTTCCCCCAATGATTTTAGAAATTCTGATGGAATGTTATCGATCCCTTCTGCCTTATTTGACCGTAAGTCCTCCAAAGCTCTTTTAAATTCCGATTCTAATACTGGATCCCCTATCTCCTCTAAATCGACTCCTGTTTCCTCTTCTATCACATCAGACAAATCTTCACCCTCATAGAGATTTTCAATGTATTCTTTCCACCTACCTGCTCTCTCCTCTGCATTTAACAGTGGAATTCCCGTTGCACTCTTAATGTTGCCACCGTTGCTTTTAATGTCACCAAAGGTTGTTTTGACTTTCCTGTATGCTGAGTCTGTTCTTCCGACAATCATATCTTTTCCGATTTCTTCATATTTTTCCTGCAGCCATTTCGTCTTAGCCTCCCTGTACTTCCTATTTATTTCATTCCTCAGCGACTTGTATTTCTGTATTCCTGATTTTCCCGGAACATGTTTGTACTTCCTCCTTTCATCAATCAACTGAAGTATTTCTTCTGTTACCCATGGTTTATTCGCAGTTACCTTCTTTTTACCTATGTTTTCCTTCCCAACTTCTGTGATGGCCCTTTTTAGAGATGCCCATTCCTCTTCAACTGTACTGCCTACTGCGCTATTCCTTATTGCTGTATCTATAGCGTTAGAGAACTTCCAACGTATCTCGTCATTCCTTAGTACTTCCGTGTCCCACTTCTTTGCGTATTGATTCTTCCTGACCAATGTCTTGAACTTCAGCCTACTCTTCATCACTACTATATTGTGATCTGAGTCTATATCTGGTCCTGGGTACGCCTTACAATCCAGTATCTGATTTCGGAATCTCTGTCTGACCATGATGTAATCTAATTGAAATATTCCCGTATCTCCCGACCTTTTCCAAGTATACCTCCTCCTCTTGTGATTATTGAACAGTGTATTCGCTATTACTAGCTGAAACTTGTTACAGAACTCAATTAGTCTTTCTCCTCTTTCATTCCTTGTCCCAAGCCCATATTCTCCTGTAACCTTTTCTTCTACTCCTTCCCCTACAACTGCATTCCAGTCGCCCATGACTATTAGATTTTCGTCCCCCTTTACATACTGCATTACTCTTTCAATATCCTCATACACTTTCTCTATCTGTTCATCTTCAGCTTGCGACGTCGGCATGTATACCTAACTATCGTTGTCGGTGTTGGTCTGCTGTCGACTCTGATTAGAACCACCCGGTCACTGAACTGTTCACAGTAACACACCCTCTGCCCTACCTTCCCATTCATAACGAATTCTACACCTGTTATACCATTTTCTGCTGCTGTTGATATTACCCGATACTCATCTGACCAGAAATTCTTGTCTTCCTTCCACTTCACTTCACTGACCCCTACTATATCTAAATTGAGCCTTTGCATTTCCCTTTTCTGATTTTCTAGTTTCCCTACCACGTTCAAGCTTCTGACATTCCACGCCCCGACTCGTAGAACGTTATCCTTTCGTAGATTATTTAATCTTTTTCTCATGGAAACCTCCCCCTTGACAGTCCCCTCCCGGAGATCCGAATGGGGGACTATTCCGGAATCTTTTGCCAATGGAGAGATCATATGACACTTCTTCGATTACAGGCCACATGTCCTATGGATACACGTTACGTGTCTTTAATGCAATGGTTTCCATTGCCTTCTGCATCCTCATGTCGTTGATCATTGCTGATTCTTCCGCCTTTAGGGGCAATTTCCCACCTCTAGGATAAGAGAGTGCCCTGAATATCCGCTCCTCCGCCCTCTTTGACAAGGCCGTTGGCAGAAAGAGGCTGACTTCTTATGCCGGAAGTCTTCGGCCGCCAATGCTGATTACTTATCAAAATTTAGACAGTGGCGGGGATCGAACCCGGCACCGAAGACGTTTTGATTATGAACCAAAGACGCTACCCCTAGACCACGGGTACACTGTTAATAACAGCAATTAAACATACTTGTTGTATTGTATTTATAATTAAAATCTGTTTGAAGTGGCACAGATATTAGTCCTCTCTACATCAATAACGGAACAGCAAGTACAACAACTATAAATATTTCTCACATTTGGTTCCATCTATGAATCATTTAGTAAATTAGAGGAACCACATGCCAGTCACGATGATTAAATAAGGAGATATATAGTTCAAAAGATAAAAACATTTCAATGAAATCAGTTCTAATAATCGCAGCGTGCAGCACGTGCCTCCTTGTGTTTTGTAAATATTTTTTGAAATGTTTTACCAATCTGATTTTACATATCTGTTTTGAAGAATAACAAAACAATTGCCTCACAAAGAGTGTGGAATTTATTGCGTCTTCTACGTTTACTGTAAATAACTTTACTTGTATTTTATTTTGTGTATTTTCTATTTACATTCTCTTACTAGAGACCATAGCTGCTTTTCTTTGAATGTTATATATTACGTAGTTCACATAGAGGGCGCCATATGAATACATCATCCGGTCCCTGACCATCGTCCTCCAGAATGTCCACCCCTTCCAATGCCCTCACACCCTCCACCTGATTTCCCTTGCCACCTGCTTCATTTTTCGTTTGAATTCTTTGGCCACATACTCTGACAACCAGGCTCACTTCACCCACCTAGACACCCTGGTGTAATCCTCTCTCTTCCTCCCTCCGCTCCTTCCCCATCCTGCCCTACAGTATTGTCTCCTATGCCTAGCCATTCGCCATCTCCCTGCCAACAAATACTTCTTCATTCGTACCCTGTCCCAGCACTAGGTCGACTCCTGCATCCTTGACGAAACCTTCCTCCAACTTCACCATGTTGTCTGCAACCCCCCTATCTCCTTCACCACACCAACAACCCCCTTCCCCTCACACAAGGTGGAGTCGCTAATGGCCACCTCAAGCAAACACCTGTCTGGCCACAACCCAGGATATCCTCACTTCCCCCAATCTCCTTGGTCGTATCAAAGCTGATGTCCGTGAGTACATTGGTAGAAACCACCTCCTTCTCACCATCTCCTCAGCCCATTGCCCCTCTCCTGCCACCTGCCTTGCTGCCCCTCTGAAGTCCATCCATGACTACCACTGCACAGTATGAGATGCCTCACAGGCTGAAAGCCATCCACTTACTTTTCACCATCCTACTGACGTCACCCATGCCTCATCCTTCCTCCAGAAGACCATCGCTGACACTGTAGAGGCCCATGTTCTTACCAAATTTATTCAACCTCACCACTCTGCTCTTCCTCCACAGGCTGTCTTTCTCAGTGAAACTCGCAGGCTCTACCACTTCTTCCTCCACACCTGTGACTGAAATACACTCCTTCACCACCAGCATTTACCACAGTACCCCCTTCTCCACGACCACCGCCCTTTCTGTGGAAACCTCAGTAAGGCTAATCATTTAGCTACCCACCTCTATTTCTCCATTCCCAACGATCCCCATTTTGATTACTCCCTCTTCCCACAGTCCTTGAACACACAGATACCTCTGTCCTCCCCCATTCCCCTACTTTTTATAATTGGATCATTTTCCTCCTCACACATTAACACTCCTATTACCAAACACGACATCAAACTCACCCTCTGCTCCAAACACAACACCACCCCTGGTTACGATGGTGTCACCTACTGCCACCTCAAGGAATCCCCCACTCCTTTGAGGCTGTCCTTGCAACCCTGTATGATGTCCTCCTCTCCACTAGCTTTTAAGCTGAACTGTGGAAGACTTCCCCACATTCTGCTATTCCTGAAACCCACCTTTTCCTATTGTCCCATCTGCCTCACTTCTGTGTTCAGTAAGGTCTTCGAGTCCATCCTTTCTCACTGTATTTATCACCACCTTAATCAGCACCACCTCCTTCCACTTACCCAGCTTGGCTTCTGGCCTTCCTTCTCAGCTGATCACCAGCTCTGTAACCTTACCAATCTTCTTTCCCTCCTTTGTATCCCTCGAATATCCAGAATGCATACGCCTGTTTCTGGCATCTCAAGATCTTCTTTAAACTCAAGATCTACGCTCTTCCCATCAATTTCGTCCATCTAGTTGATTCCTTCCTCTCTTGTCGTCTCTCATACGTCATTATCCACAATACCTATTCCTGTACTTTCTATTCCACCGCCAGCGTGCCCAAGGCTCCATCCTTTCCCCCTCTCCTCTATCTGGTGTACACTGCAAATATGCCCAAATCTTCCCTGCCTATTCACCTTCTCTTATATGCTGATGACACCGCCTTCCTGGCCCTTTATCCTACTCTTCAACGGTTCCAAAACACCCCTGCGAAATCCACCTCGACCAGATCACAGCCTGGTGTAGCTAGTGGCTCCTTTGCATTAACTCTTCCAAAACCTAAGCAAACATCATAGGTTGTACCACCCACTCCTTCCAGCTCCAAGATTTTTACCTCACCATTTATGGTCATCCTATCCACCGCACTCCTACCCTGAAGTCCTTGGCCTTACGCTAGACCATCTCCCCACCTGGACTCTCTGTCTCCTTACAATCCAACAAAAAGTCCACAATAGACTCCACCTCCTGAAAGTCTTGTTTGGCAGGACATGGGGACTGCATCCTTCCACCATCCTACACACCTACAAATTCTTGATTCGTCCCATCATTTCGTATGCCAGTATCACCTGGATTTCTGTCCCTCCCAGATTCTATAAAGCCCTCCAAATTCTTGAATGCGATGTACTCCACCTCACCTACTGCATCCCCCACACGGATCCACTATGACCTCATCCCTTTACTATCTTCTCCTTTTCCTTGAATACATCCATACACATCACCTGCACAATCGATCCCTCCCACCTCCTGGTGTCTTCTATCCACTCAACCCCCAGCCCATTGTCATACCTTTACCATGGTGTCCCACTCTCTCTCCATCTCGATACCTTTCACCTCCATTCCCGATGTAACTTCTAGCACTTACCCCTCGCGGATGACAGATTTTGCCCTGATAGCTACCCGTCCTACCAACTCCTTCCCCCCTCTAATTCTGCAGGACTCCCTCTTCCCTTCCCCTGAGTGGTTTTTTCCTCCTTCCTCCACTCATTCCTTTCCAGTGGACCTCTTCAGTGTCCCCACACTCCCTCTTGCCTTCCCACTCCATCTCCCATGCCGCCTGTCTCCTGCTCCTTGGTGCGCCCCCATCCCTTTTCTCTTCATCCCACCCCCTCCAGCCCCCCTTCTCCGCTGACCCTTCCTCACCCCTTTTTTTCCTTCCTCTGCAGATTCCTCTTGGCAGGTTTTACTCTAGGTTGTGTGTGCTCCGCCTTGTACAGAGGTTTTTAAGTGTCGTCGTTCTGGAGTGTTTTAATTCTGTGCCCAACTTTTAACTTATGTATATGACTTAAGTGTTTTTTATGTGCCATGCCCATCGCCCACTGTGTTTTTTAAATTCGTGTCTAATTTTTTTAACTGTCCCACATAACAGTGTCCGTGTACATGTAAATTTTAACCCTACATATCTCCCCTTACTATGTTCTGATGTGCCCTTTATTGGCTTGTATATGTCTCGTTTTCCTCTTCTTATTAACTGTACCACTGAGCTGAAGAGCGGCGGATTGTGTCGCTGCAGCCCTTTCCTATCCATATGGAGCTAAGGAATGTAATCAGAATAAAGAATTAAAAGAGGGTGCTTATGACCAACAGATGTGTTCTGCGCAAAGCCTACGAACGTTATACAGTAGTCCTGAACGAACTGTGATACAAGTACGAGCAACAGGGGCCTGACGTACTATGACATGCATTGATATCATAAAACAGTGGTATGTTATGTAATGTATAAGCCATATGTCACAAGTTATAACTTTTTATACTATCGCCTGACTATATGCTTCTCGTATTTTTTAGCATTGACAATAGCTGAGCAATGGTCGAAATCTTCATTTGCTTAATAAAACCTGAAAAAAAAAGGACGACTGGTTGCTGTGCTGTACCATTTGAAAGTCGTACCACAGTCGTTGAGTGGACATACATTTCTAATGGAAGGTAACTTGATTGAATATTATGCCTGAGAGTATAACAAAGACGATCTTTGGGCTATAGGTGTAGATACGATGCCGCCTCGTTCTCAAAATATGCGGGGAACGGAGCGATGTAAGGAAGGAAGAGGTGATCTTAAGCAGTCAACGACACGTCGACACCAACCTCTTCAGAGCCGTGCAGCTGAGACCATGCAGCTGAGGCAGGGAAAGATAGCCATTCCGATATTCACCTACGTGAATTAGGAGAACCATCGAAAATTTTTCACAAGACGGCAGGACGGAGACCTACATTTCGATCCTCCTGGTAGTTAGCGACGTGGTATATTTCTCGGTATCTACGAGCATAATAGTGAAAGAGTGTTGAAAACATTTTATGTTAAATCTCCTCAAGCTTTTTGGATAAATAAATGTTATGAACATTGTACATCTCTATTCTTCATGTCTACATATTCATTTCGCAACATAGTCACGCTGGCGATGAACACATTTCTTCCGACCGAGGGATCTATTTATATACCGTCACTGTAGAGTGTTTGACTTAGATGACGGAGCCACAATCTCAGCTCTGCTTTCACCACTTCATCACTGTCAAGGTGGAGACCTCGAAGGTGTTCTTTAAGTGTTGGAAACATGAAAATCGGATGGGGCTGAGTCGAGGCTGATCCATGACAGTTGTTACGACTTCTGCACCACTTGATAGCAGCAGACATAGTGGCTGCGCCGAAGACTGAGACGGCGTGGAGTTTTACAATTATTTATTGAACTTTCTTTACAATTTCTCCCTCATCGTCACTGCCCAGCCCTGCGGATCCCTCCGCCTGGAAGCTGGTGTGTATATTCCCCGACAATGCGCGCAACGCGCGCCGCTGATCGCACTCGAGAGCCTCAGGCCACCAGTGCTCTGTTGAAGCCAGGATGCCCTGTGGTTGAGATGAACTCGTCGCCACTCGGCGCCCCAGTACTGGCACGTCCACGGAGTTGCATAGCCATGAGGTCAGGTGCCGATGCCTGCTGCACCGGCGGCTGGGAAGCCATCAGTCATGATGTCCACGAGGTCTCGTCATGGACGGACCATGCACTGTAGGGCCAGCTGCCATGAAGTCCGGGCGTCAGTCTCCGGTGGCGCCTGTGACGAAGACCGCGCTGCGGCTGGTCCTGCTGGAAGTTCTCGCTGTAGTTAGTTAGCCATGGTGCTGACCGAGCTCGGGCCGACCTCCAGCGCTGAAGTTGACATCTGGCAGCGAACGGATGACTCCTGCGATCTGGAACAGACTTCTGGAATCCTCACGTACGTAGATCGAACATTCGGACACGGACTACTTCCTAATGGCTTCCGTCTGTTGCTGCCTGCACTCCACTACTTATATCAGGCAGGAGGACATTTTTTACCCTCGGTGGTAGCTTTTATGTTATTACCCCCGCAGTATGTTGCAGTGTAACTTAGAGTGCTGGCCTCACTTCCCCTTACTCAGCACTCTCCAGGCTTCGCTCGGCGCTCGGTCTGTGTGCGTCCTTGCGTCAGCCTGTGGGAAGACTACTGCTGTCAGCAAGGCTATCTGTGCCTGCCTACTTCACAACGCCCCTTTCGCCGGCGTGCTTCTGTTTTGCCACTTTCCACTGCGTGAAGCAATGCTTACTACATGTGGGCGCAACACAGTAAACACAAGGTGTCGGGTTATTGCAGATATCGCAGCGCTCGTTTGTGGTCAGGCGCTGTCATGCTGAAGGAGAGGGTGCTGCATGTGTGGTAAAACTCGTCGAATTCGAAACTTCATTACAGGACCCTGTTTCTCACGCACCGACATTGTTACGTTACGCGCCGCAATGTTACACGCAATAATTTGGAGCCCTCTAGTGGCAGACGGTTGGAAATACGTAGACATGGAGAATGAAAATGTAGAATGTTATTATCGCTTGTTTTATTTAAAAAGCCTTAAGACTTTCCATGTAACACATTCGGAGGCGTTATTCTTCAGCACACCCTCGTGTACTGGATGACGCTGATTAGATTCAGATTATCAGAAACTGAATCAGGGTTATTGTAATTCATACGAAAATTAAATCATTTAAAATTATGCTTATTGTTATAGTTACGCTGATGTCAGTATGAGTTCACTTATGTACGCGACTGCAACAAATTATTTCAATACTGAAACTATGTTTGACATTTCAGATATCTTACCAAAAGCAAGTTTACACTGTTTGAATGTGTGTCTTGCATTTTAGTTTGCACTAAAAATAATCCGAGTTCAGTTTTTACCGAACGGACATTCGAGATTATTACAAGACTCACGTTACCAGTTTCAGCAGCTGAACATTTATCTTTCAGGACTCCTAAATGAATATTCATAAATTAATATTGTTCGTGTTCCGATTTTAGAAGAAATATAAATTCAAGTACATGCATTTGGTTTGCGTACGTTGACTGTTTCCGTTCAGGATGTCCAAAGATATTGTCAAAAGCACTGAAGGGAGGAATATTAGGAATACAAACAATGAGGATGGCAGCCATGTTCTTTTTGGAGTACCCATACTTGTGTTTGCCTTAAAACATTTAGGGAAACATGGATAGTAGAAACCTGGATAGGCAGACTGATATTTGATCCCTTGTTCTCCCCAACGCGCGTAAGTATGTTGACCATTGCACTTCACTGCTGGTTAAAGATAAAATGAAGTATCTCGGTTTAGGTGACAAACTGTAGGAATGTATTTAAATAATAATCGGTGAAATATTGAAGTATTTGCGTTTCATGTGTTACTCCTCCTTCGGCAAAGATGACGGGTTTACAGAGAGGTTAATATTTATTGAGGGCTGTCTGTATTCAGTTTAGGAATGTTTCGAAAATGACAGCGATATGGTGTTAAAATACCAGCGACTGTAAGCAGCAGTCTTCAGGTGCCCATGAATATCAAAATAGAAGCGGGATTAGTAACGTTAAGCGTTATCCCGTGAAACATATTTCGTCTAGGTTGACAGGTTCTATCCTCTTCGGGTCACGTTGTTTCAAATTTTTCCTGGCTCATGTTATCCTTTGCTTCCCTCTATTAAGGTTTTTTTATCTGCTCCACACATATACCGGAACGCTAGTACATTCGTGGCACTATACAGAAAAAGAATCAGATAAAAATACGACAGTGTGAAATCTTATGCACTGTATAACATTAAAACACTTGAGAATGGCACTTTAAAACCGATATCAAGATCGTGCAAATGTAATACTGCAAATAAAAAACAATCTAATCGCGGTACTGACTTTAAAGATATATGCAGGGTGGTCCATTGATCGTGACCGTGCTAAATATCTCCGAAATAAGCGTCAAACGAAAAAACTACAAAGAACAAAACTTGTCTAGCTTGAAGGAGGAAACCAGATTGCGCTATGGTGGGCCTGCTAGATGGTGATGCCATAGGTCAAACGGATATCAACTGCATTTTTTAAAATAGGAACCGCCATTCTTATTACATATTCGTGTAGTACGTAAAGAAATATGAATGCTTTAGTTGGACCCCGTTTTCGCTTTGCGATATATGGCGCTGTAATAAAAATATGGCTCACAATTTTAGACAAACAGTTGGTAACAGGTAGGTTTTTTAAATTAAAATACAGAACGTAGGTACATTTGAACATTTTATTTCGGTTGTTCCAAAGTGATACATGTACCTTTGTGAACTTAACATTCCTGAGAACGCATGCTGTTACTGTGTGATTACCTGTAAATACCACATTAATGCAATAAATGCTCAAAATGATGTCCGTCAACCTCAATGCATTTGGCAATACGTGTAACGACATTCCTCTCAACAGCGAGTAGTTCGCCTTCTGTAATGTTCGCACATGCATTGACAGTGCGCTGACGCATGTTGTCAGGCGTTGTCGGTGGATCACGGTAGCAAATATGTTTCAACTTTCCCCACAGAAAGAAATCCGGGGACGTCAGATTCGATGAACGTGCGGGCAATGGTATGGTGCTTCGATGACCAAACCGCATGCAATTCCTGCTGCATAGAAATATGATACGGGTGCAGTCGATGTTCATGTAGCATTCTCAACACCGACGTTTTTGAGATTCCCGATTATAGCGCAATTTGTCTGCTACTGATGTGCGGATTATCCGCGAAAGCAGCTAAAATACCTACTTGGGCATCATCATTTGTTGCAGGTCGTGGTTGACGTTTCACATGTGTCTGAACACTTCCTGTTTCCTTAAATAACGTAACTATCCGGCGAACGGTCCGGACACTTGGATGATGTCGTCCAGGATACCGAGCAGCATACATAGCACACGCCCGTTGGGCATTTTGATCGCAATAGCCATATATCAACACGATATCGACCTTTTCCGCAATTGGTAAACGTTCCATTATAACACGGGTAATGTATCACGAAGCAAATACCGTCCGCACTGGCGGAATTTTACGTGATACCACGTACTTCTACGTTTGTGACTATTACAGCGCCATCTATCACTAAGCAAAAAAAGTGGTCCAACTAAAACATACATATTTCTTAACGTACTACACGAATATGTAATAAAAACGGGGGTTCCTATTTAAAAATAGCAGTTGATATACGTTTGACCTATGGCAGCGCCACCTAGCGGGCCAACCACAGCGCCATCTGGTTTCCCCCTTCACGTAGACGAGTTTCGTTCTATGTAGTTTTTTCGTTTGATGCTTATTTCGCGAGATATTTGACCCGGTCACTATAAATGGACCACCCTGTATTATGACTGTGGCTCCACATTAGGAAAAAATTATCAGATAAATGGTTTCCTGATGCCGCGACTTCTCAAAAGGCTTTTTTTGACACAAGTTCCACTATTTGTTTTAGAGACAAATGCCAACTTCATTTGCAACCATAAGATGTTGGACTTACTTGTGGAGTTATTCAAAGGCACCTACTTGCTTTGTTAGGAAAAACATGTCCTTAATTTCTTGAAATTCAGGAAGCGAAGACAAAAACCAGTTTTTTCATACCATTGCCTCAGTCTGTTTCAGAACGATCGGAGACATTAGTCACTCTGAGCTCTCGGAGATAAAGTGAAATTACTAAGTAGTTGAGATGAATTTTTATATCCGAAAAATAATAATCAATAACACATTCGAATGGCGGCAATGTTACGGTGTAATTTACCACATAATTCACGTTATCGGAATGAAGAAAGTGATATGGCATTACATTCGTATACCAGGCACATGTGCCTGCCTAATTTAACTGTTCTAGTTACTACTGTGTAGCTTGTTGTGTGAGTCCAAGCGGAAGGTAACTAATCATTAGGGAGACCTTTAAATTTCTCTAGCCTCTAAAGATTCCTGTAGCCTCAGACTTAGATACGCTTCCAAGACAAACGCCACAAACAAAACAACAACCGCTGAAGTTAGCTCCAACGTCCAAACTAGCATGTGTACAAACAGAGTAGTGAAAACAAATCAGTCCGTGTATGCGTGAAGACGAGCATCATTGAATGGAAAGGCGACACGTTTTCTAGCTACAGTAATTATACAAAAAACAAGAACGACATTTATGGAGAATTGTAGATTCATAACTGTTAGAAACTACACAAAATAGCAAAGAAAACCTACAGCTTTTGACGGAAGAGATTGTTATGTTGTGACTAGGTTAAGAAACTGTGAAAATATCCCATTCTCAACCGTTGTGTTTTGCCGCTCTCCATGGTTCTGTTACAAAATTCAATATCAAGAAAATGTTCAGAGAATATTTTACTCAGACATTGAAGCTGGTGATGGCCTTAAAGGCAGTACTGAATCTCTTGTTGAGTTTATATGTTGTCGCAAGAGGAGTGATTAATATTCACAGGTATGACAGGAACGATCATTCGAAGCAAAAAGTATACTAAACGTGGGGCGTAAAACGAATATCTAAGACGTACGAGGACTTCATCTGCGATACTGTAAGACAAACCTTTTACACTCTTTGATTTCCATATTTTGAGAGATAGTTGTATGGACCAAAACAAGGAAAAAAAAGTCCTGTAGACTTGGATGCTAAAGTCAATATCTTATGAGCTATTAGTTGTTGTTCAATTTCGCTACTGTGAAACACATCTCTTCGACTGAATAAGTGTTCATAGCTCTTCCGGTACGCATTTTAGAGACCAGGTTTATCAGACTTCCTTGCTTCGCATGGTAGTTCCTATCGTTTCCCTGAATACTGACCATTTCTCCTGGGATACTGAAATCTACCCCCTCTCCCCTACTTCCATCTACAGTCCACATTACACGATTTCTTTTATGAAGAGTTGAGAGGGGTGAAGATTACAATAAATTCTAGTTTACTTAGCTTGTCGTGTTGAGATGGCTCCAGTTCTTATCTAGGGGTCAGATCCTTTGCGATTCTGAAAATGTCAGACCAGGTCCTCATGGTCTCTTTGAATTAAATAAATCCGAAGGTTGTTGTTGCAGCATTTTCTTTTTTACTTAGATATATTTCTCATATTTTAGTATATCATAGAGTATTTTCATTTTTCACATTAACAAAGCCTAAATTACATCGTTCACACAAAAATACGTCAGGACACATCAGAGGCATGCTTACGACGCAGCACACGCTCTGCGGAAATAACTATATTCCAAAGGGTGTACAGTTTTTCTTAACATGTGAATTCTACTAGTGTTTGTTAGATTATTAACTTCGATTATTATTTCATAAATAATCCACAAACAAACATAGTAAATAATACAGAATTGCGTAATTATCATACAAATTGTAAGTGTGCCAATAATTCGTAATTTCAATGTTTCTGAAAAAAAAGAAAATAATTTTAACTGTACATTCCGAACTTGCTGATTATAACGTCAAAACCAAAACATTTTATAGAGGTATTCATTTTCATAAATTTTAGCTTGAAATATAAAATACTGTGTATAAAATTACATAAAAGTTTTCAGAAAAGCAACTGAGATAATACTGACCTGTCCAAAATAACAAAAATAATACTGATATCTACAACTACTGTTGAGGAAATGTGATGCTAGAGGATGATGTCCCGTTACAACACTCTGTATAGGACCTGCAGTCGATGAAAGGTATTTCACCAACGAGACTTCGCATCTATACCCTCCGTTTGTTTATGGAATCACTAGAAAGTAAATAATGTAGCTTTAGTACTTTTTGATGTTAAAGCCCCCATCCCTGTTCTTGGTCAATGCCACAAGTAACTACCGAAAGAAATTACTAACTATTACCTTAGGAGAGCAGGAAACTGATTCTCGTGAATGAAAGGGAGTACAGTGCTCTAAATGTCGTACACTAACAAACCGCACATTTCAAGACAACCAAAAGAACTTCCTTGTATTTTTGCCTCTGTCGCTCTACATTTGAAGAAGAGACTATTTTCGAGCAATGATTCTTGACCAAATTAGAAGAATACAGCTAAAACTTGATCTGTCATTATTAACAACGTGTGCTCATTTGTTACAGATTTTCCTTCCAGCGTGGACATGCATAACTTTGAAAGGTCAAAGAAAATAATTGCACTATATCAGTTGCGTACAGAATGGTACAACATATTAAAATTAGCTTACAGAAACAAACAGTATTTTTCCCACTGACAATGCTCGAATCACTGATATATCGAGTATGTTAAAAGTAACGAAACTATAAAATGCACTTTAATGGAGGAAACTGATGAAATTAACGTCATTTTGAAATTAGAGAATTTTAAAGATCAGTCGATTCAATAACAAAACTATGGGGCGCAGAAAGATAATACGAGTAGATTTCCTCCGAGTACATTGTTCATTTTGGACTGACATGATGATTTACTCACAGGTGGCAGACATTGACTTTAGCAGCTAGTGCAAGCTTAGAAGGAACTTCTTCGCGCCTTTTTCTGTATATATGTAATAATTACCATCGTCCACGCTGTGAGCTAGATATCTGCAAACAGCATTTTATGTAGCATCAGCTGATGTATTACCGAATAATATCACCGTGGAACTGCGCATTCACACTTAAGAAGAAATTACTTGCACTTGATTCAGTCCCCTATTACTAGGTGATATCGGGAGACAAGTGTACAGTTTCATTGCAATAAATGTTTTAAGTGTTATTTGAGTATCATACTGCAACTATAATGTAGCAACGTCTGAAAAACTATGACAGAAGAGTCAACAGTTTCTAATACTTTGTCAGATAGAATCCTAACAGATAGAGTCCTTTAAGAAATAAAGAAAAATTGGAATCAGGAGATAATTTCAATGTGCTATTTGCGATGGCACCAAATTTCCAAAAGGTCAACGCGAAACCAGATTTAACCTAAAGGAAGAAGCAATGGACGATGCTGACAAAGGATTTTAATTAAATTGTAGCCAAAGCGCTATTTCCTTTACGTAATTATTGCGTATTTTGACTTACGTGGCACACATTCCGAAATGCGAGTATTTCTTGTCATTACGCCAGTCACAGTAGCGCCAAAAACGGAAATGATATAATTTCGTATAAATACAACTTCTAAATCTATTCAAGACAATAATTTACGATTGGAGGTGACAGTTTCTTAGGGGAAAGTAATTTGTAATCGATTTACTCTCAGAGGCAGAAAATAGGTAAGGATACAAACATATCTGATCTTACAAGGATGTCGTGTTTTATCGGTCGGAGGAATATCGAAATATTGGTGACGTTGGGTTATAAAATACGCACTGAGTGTCCAAGTGTTATGGAAAGACACTGACTGCAACGGTGATAGCGAGCCAGTCATCTGCGAGCACTGAAAACTGCAGTAACATGTCAAGATACGGACTCTGTGAAGTGCTGGAAATGGGCTGGAGATAAACTGATCCACACATAATCCAGTCCTCGCGACAGTTATTTCCCGTGGTTGGTGTTTCTTTTCAGTAAATCTACACTATATCGACAGCGTGTCACTGGACTAATTTCGGATAGTCTTAGACACGGTCGCGAGTTCACTGGAGTAATCGTGAACACTGCTCCATGCAACTTAAAATCGGTTACATCTTGCTTTACCCTGTTGAAATATCTCCATCAAAATACCCCAATAATAGAAAGAGACGTTGATTATCACGAAGAACGTGCCCCTTTGCTTGTTAATGCAGCAGGACAATGGGGCCTGACTGTGACTGTAACTGCGCTGCCTGCTGCCTGGGCATAAACTTGTTGATACACAGGATACACAGGTTCGTGGGACATGCACCACAATGCTCCCCACCCGACCGTCCGGTACGTGTGTAAACGGGATTCATAGGGCCATCCCACGTGCCGCGGCTGTCCCATGGTCCACTGACGAGGACTGCGGGCCTATGCCAGTCGTTGAGATCTGCGTCGAGCTATCAGCAAAGGTTGAAGAGTCGATCGTCGACTACTGAATCCTTCATGTCCGTACTATCCAAGTACACGTCGCATGGGAACCGGCGGCAATCAGGCTCACGCTGTACCACGGTTTATGCATGTGTAAACACTGTCTCTGTGATATTCAAGATCATTCACAGTCACTCTTGACCTCGGAAACCAGTATCCTTGGATCCATGAATCCTGCTCCGTTTAGAATTCAAAGTCGAATACATCGTGACGTGCTCCAAGGTCCACAGAACATCTGACAGTCCAATACTGCTCACGTGTCACTTCTATATTCGCTCCATAACTTGCGTCTGTACTGTGCAACATAATTAAAGTATGAGATTCTCGAAATACCGTTGTTGTCTTTCTTTTCGACGTAGAAATTTGAAATTTGGCTCGTCCCTAACGGTGTAAAGGTGTGGTCCCCTCTGATGTCACCCCAGGATTCGACAGCGTTTCAACCAGCAAGGTGTCCAGGACACATGCGAAAAAATGTCCAGAGCTCAGAAGTTCATGTGACGTGTGAAGTGGATTTATCATGTCACATGGGCGCCAAATGTCATCACAATTCTGCCCAACACTACCTTTGACTTACCACACCACGTGTTACCCACGTTTCATCCCTTCTTTTTACTCCTCTGTGATGGAGGTCATAACCGAGACGTGAAGTGCTCAACCTACGCGTAAGCCAAGGAAAACATTTCAGACACTCCGCCACTCGGAATCGATACGAGAACGCCATAGGGGTTGCCATAAAGAGTGTTCATGAAATCACCTCTTTCCTTGCGACGTTGATTCTCACACATTTCGTAGTCGGAAACGACATTTCGCTTAGCGGTGAGCAACAGGACGATGTGCTTCACAACATTTGACAACGCTGAAACTCACGGACGTTCCAAACCCTCTCTAGGGACATTGTGAATCTCAATGCCCATTCAACGAGTTTTCACCTATTTGAGGTGAAGCGGTATCGCAGTTTTTTCTCTCATGTACAGGTTGGAAACGCTTTAGCCTATTGAAAACCATTCGACGAATTTTCTCTCAAAGACCACCTAGTTCGCCAACATTCCGGAAATGTGCTTCCACAGAGACGCGCTGCGAAATAGTCCTAGGCGAGCAAGCCGGAAGTTGCCCTGTAGGTGGGCATCTGGAATCGCATACGTGTCGAGGCGTCGCCTGGCTGCAGGCGCATGTTGTCTCTGTACAGGTACGCTTCCAAAAGTTCCAATAAATGTAGCCGGGTTCCGCTGAAGGTATTCACAAACTGGGGGGACTTGGAGGGATTCTTTGCCGTTTTAATCACGCATGTATTAGTGTCAGCACCTCCCCCTCCCCCAAGTATTTACGCCACAGAAAGGTTGAAAATACATAAGCACCCTTTGCAGTTTCGGATTATGTACAAATTTCACCGAATTGTTTTCAAAGGGCTCTAGAGTTTCAAGCTTGCACACCAGAGCAAAAGCTTCGGTACCACAGAAGGGGTGCGGTCACTTTGAGTAGGGATACAACCTAATAATCTTCTTCGATAAGGCTCGCAACATCCGGGGGTGGCAGAAGTGTCGAAGGTTGTCAAGATCATCGACCTGTTACTCGTCGCACTGTGCACTGTCGTTTCCGACAGCTGAAAGTGTAGGAATCAATGTCCGAAAGAAAGGATTGTTTCATTCACCACTTTCCTTGTCGATTATAAGCGTCAGTGTGTCTGAAATGTTTTCCTCGGCCATCCGTAAGGACACCGCGTGTTTTTAAGTCTGCTTACCACTATTCCAAAGTTCATCGCAGAGGCATCAGCGGGGAGAGTAAAATGTGGGTAAGAGGGTGTGTGACGACCTTCATATCGTGTGACAGGATCACGGTGGTGCGGGGTAGAATTCTGGTAAAATTTGTAGCCAATGTGACACTATTAACACACATTAAACTTGTGGACTACGGCCTTCTTAGTCGCATGTGTTGACGCTTTCCTGCTCGAGGCGATGTGGAGCCCAGTGACGGCCCAGAGAGCCATAATTTTTCTCCGTTACTCATGCTTCACATACGGCACATCATCAAATTGGACAATCCTTTCTGTGATATTTGGGCACTGAGTTCATAATGTACTGGTTCTCCTCAACTACTCTACAACATCAAACAGATGTAACCCAAGAAACTTGCGTGAGACAGGTTTAGTGAGCTGGTAAATAACTAATTTTTACGCTGTGTTTCATGAAAGATATACTGCTTGAATTTCTAATTAATCATTCTCGTTATTGCTGAGAATACTGAATCACATAATGCAGCATCTAAAGGCCGGAATTTGCGTCATTGCTGATATTTGTTTCATGGCCTGAAGGCTGTAGTCCAAGGCATAATTCCGTGCATAATGTTTTGTCTTCGAATGCTAGAGACATCATCATGTGTTAACGCAGTGGTCGTTTCGTGATGTCGTCAGCCCGCTGCCTAAAATCGCGGAGTCGCACCGACATATGTTATGCAGCCTGTAGTGGACAACAGTTCACACTCTTCATTTTATATAGTACTAAGGCGAACTACTTGTCTAATTTCAGCCGCTCTTCTTTTTGTCCTTTTTTGTGCTTCTGATGATGTCTCCAGCATTAGAAGAAGCAACATTATGCATAGAATTATGCCATGGACCACATCGTTATGCCCATAAAGTTAGTATCAATAATAACTCAGAAACCTGCCGACAATTCCTGTTTTCTGTGATTAAATACTCACAGTTTCTGCTGTACTGAAATCACTTTGGATACATGTAATGCATTTCACAAAATTTGTAAGGTATTGCGCAAGATAGGTTCCAAACGATGAAGAGCAGACAATAGCGCTATATTTCACATAAAGACCTTTCGCAGACCATTGCTCGGCCATTAATGAGAAGGGAATGTGACAGTCTAACTGAGCCATGAAGAAACAATATGCAAGAGCTACGACACGGGGCCTATACGAGCAACAGGATAAAGAAGAAGCTGCCATCGATTCCCGTATTCTATGCGTCTCCGCAGCGGCGTGTGTGGCCCGTAAATATAACTCGATCTATAAAGGTCACCTCGTTCGAGACACCCACACAGCAAAGAGCAACCTTTCATCCTAGTCAGCCGGGAATAATGTGCAGTGGAAACGGCTCTCTCGCGACTATCCAATCTCTGCGGCGTGGCTGGCGTAGACAGAAAGACTTTTTTCCCATCGGGTACAATGGATAAGAATGTCAATTCGTATTCGAAAGAAGTGAGTCTGGTTTTCTTTCCCGCTAACCATCTTCATTTTGTCTATAAATCAGTTAAGACGAATGCTCGACTGGTTCTTAAAGTGAGGTTATGGCCAGTTTAATTTCCCAAAATGAACTAGCGAACTTTCTCTAACAACTTCGATGTGTTACTTTAGGCCAGCGACTAGAGAGCTGTAGAGCGATTTTTAGTCGCGTTCATGCAGACAGGGAGCAGAAACACACCGTTCGACGAGACTGAGGTGGGAAATCTTAACCTGCCGAAACATATAATGTAAAACCTAACCTCTTTAAAGGTGGGCACGTTCGAGATACCATTCCTCTGGACACGGACCACAGCAACTAAAGTTTGTGATAAAAAGGATGGGAATTGGTACTAATTTCTTTTCTGAATTTGAAGCCATGATCTAACAAATGAAATGTAGAATAATTTCACATGTTAGACTAAATCTTGTTTAGACATATTATATATGCTAATACGCAGAGCTACACCCAAATTCCTGATAGTTCCTGGCCGCCAAGGTTAATGGACTGTATCTCTTTCTCTACCTGTCTTGGCATAATACAAGTTCAGTGAACCCAATTTATATGTGGAAAAGGCCCAACGAATCAAACATGTGATGGTACTGTTTTTCCGCACCTACAAATGGTTCAAATGGCTCTGAGCACTATGGGACTCAACTGCTGAGGTCATTAGTCCCCGAGAACTTAGAACTAGTTAAACCTAACTAACCTAAGGACATCACAAACATCCATGCCCGAGGCAGGATTCGAACCTGCGACCGTAGCGGTCTTGCGGTTCCAGACTGCAGCGCACCTACAAAGAGGAGGTTACTGACCAAACGAAGTCTGCTACTGTCAGTTACAAGACCTGTTGAGTGGAATCGACAGTGTGCTGGGTACATATTATCGATTGACAGAAAACTGAAGGAAGACTAAAGTAAAGAGGACAAGCAAAAATGATTAGCGATAAACTTAAAACTAAAACTGCTAGTAAGCAGATAAACTTAAGAAATCGTTCTGCCTGTCGCACGAAACAAGGAGGTTTTGCAAATAGAACATTTTTGACCAACGGATGTCGATTAGTTTCAAACATAGGTCTTAATTAGGGGAAAAAATTTATAAGAACGTACTTTACCGGTACAAAATGCGTGGACTGGAGCTGTGGACTGTGGGGACACGGGAAAAGAAGAGAAACGAAACGTATGATATGTAGTGCTATAGAAGTATGTTGAAAAACCGGTGACTCGATAAGAAACGACGAATTTCTGTACAGCCTCCAAAGGAACCTCCACACATATTGTCTCGCCAGAACCTAAAGTTTATTAACTTGTCCTTGGATCCCACATTGCTACAATCTTTAGATAGCCTGATTATCTCAGAAAAAGAGCAGATCTCAGTTAATCAACTACTGCAGCACGTGCAGCAATATCGGGAGAAACGTAAGCAAAACACAATTACATTTGGTGTGTCGACGACTAGCATAATCTTAGTTCTAATGTTTATTTGTGCAACTTACTTTTGTATACGGAAAAAGATGTCTCGTTCTGAAATAACAACCGTACATCAAATACCTATGGGATGGATCAGGAATAGTGGAACGTACTATAAATAGATAACCAATGATACGATTGGAATCAGTATTAGGTGTAAATAGATTAATAACGGATAAGATTTGTTTGACAGTGTTGAAGGAGTAATTGTAAGACACCTGTAGAGTATAAGGAAGTATGACGTGCACAACCAGTAAGTTCAGAATTATCAAATTCGGGACGAATTTTCTTAAAGGAGGGTGATGTGTAGTGTCGCAGAATAGTAAAGAGTTGGAAACGTGGAATATTGTCGAAGTTTCTTTGCCTATGCCGAAAGCCAGACGCAGTACGTTAGCCAAGAGGTAGGAGGATTGCACATGTATGGAATGTGTCGTCAGGCAGGGGCAATGGCCTGGTTACACACAACAGGCGAGAGAGAATTGCTTAGCACGCGGGTTTGTGTTAGACGGAGACTTTCGTAGAGTGCAAGACAGAGTTATAGCGTCAGCTGTACTGCATTTCACAACTTCGCGTAAGTCTGCCGCAATAACACGTAACTCTGTCGCAAGAACACCTAAGGGGCGAGTACGACAGATGAATCAGCAGTATAAGTGGAACGAATGCTGTCATTACAAACGAGCATGACGTCAGGACGTCGCTCGTGCTTCCTTTAAATACGCCAGCTTTGATAGCAACAAGGCACTCGCACTCGCACTCAGACTTGCAGTTAGATGTGTACTGGGACGCTGTGTAGCGCTCAGCTCGGTAATCGTTATGTTGATCTTTATTAAGGAGGTGTTGCAATAAGGGCGGCCCATCCAGCAGCAGACGTGAGGGGACAGTACCAGCTCTGGTCCTCTCTGCTTGCTTCCGCTGTCAATCATCAACCCAGGATTAGCAGACATCGCGGCAGACTCGCTCGCCACCAATGCTGACCACATCGGTGAGCCGTCGTCGAGATCGTGTGGGGCCTAGACCCTGTGCATCCGCTGTCACAACCGGGTGAGCCGACGACGCTGGGGGACTGCAGCCCGTTCCGCCCGTACACTGCGGACGAGCCACCAAGAGGAGCAGGGAAGAAGACGGGGTGGGATAGAGTACACTCCGGACTACGAGAACGTCTCTCGTGCCAACAGCACCGGGACTCCAACCCAGAGCCTCTACGCGCAGCGGCTTGCTGTCCGCTGCCGAGCCGCTGTCCGCCAGCCGGACGCCGCCAGCCACGCGCGGCCGAAGTAAGGACATTCCTCCGCTACGTCACAGCACGCGGCGCTGCGCTAGCAAGACTGCGCGGCCGGATCTGGTGTCATCGCTACGAGTCAGCGAGGACTCGGGGAAGGTCGTTGATATCAACAAGCCACATTGTACTCGGCAGGATTAAAGTTGTTATGAATGAATAATGTTTGGCGTTTCTGAGGCTTCTACAGCCATTTCCTAGCATCCTGACAACTGGAGAGGTCACCGCTCGGCCATTCAGTCCACCAGACCACCAGGGCGCCTACAGAACGTACTTTTCCAGTACATAAATGCGTGCACGGGAGCTGTGGACTGTGAGGGCACGGGAAAAGAAGAGAAAGGAAATGTATGATATGTAGTGCTATAGAAGCATGTTGACAAACCGGTGACTCGATAAGAAACGACGAATTTCTGTACAGCCTCGGCCGAGAAAGAACCATATGGGAAGCACTTAGGAGAACAAGAGACAGGACGATAGTACGTGATTTAAGAAATCAGAACATAAATTCCATGGCACTAGAGGATAACAATTCTAGGGGAAAAGAGCGATTGTGTACATCTAACAACTAATTGGGTTCGTGTGGTACAAGTGCTACTTTGGGATGAAGAGGTTAGCACAGCAGACGTAGTTGAGATGTACAGCTTTGCACTCTTCCGTTTCTTTTTCCTTTCGTCTCTAATGTTGCATTGATCGATCGGCGTTTTATCGTGTCCTCCTTCCAGGGAAGCAGGACTACATCGAGTAAAACGAAACTGAATTACTCCAACGTCCTTGGTCGTTTTTCGAGCTGACATAAAGTACACTCCTGGAAATTGAAATAAGAACACCGTGAATTCATTGTCCCAGGAAGGGGAAACTTTATTGACACATTCCTGGGGTCAGATACATCACATGATCACACTGACAGAACCACAGGCACATAGACACAGGCAACAGAGCATGCACAATGTCGGCACTAGTACAGTGTATATTCACCTTTCGCAGCAATGCAGGCTGCTATTCTCCCATGGAGACGATCGTAGAGATGCTGGATGTAGTCCTGTGGAACGGCTTGCCATGCCATTTCCACCTGGCGCCTCAGTTGGACCAGCGTTCGTGCTGGACGTGCAGACCGCGTGAGACGACGCTTCATCCAGTTCCAAACATGCTCAATGGGGGACAGATCCGGAGATCTTGCTGGCCAGGGTAGTTGACTTACACCTTCTAGAGCACGTTGGGTGGCACGGGATACATGCGGACGTGCATTGTCCTGTTGGAACAGCAAGTTCCCTTGCCGGTCTAGGAATGGTAGAACGATGGGTTCGATGACGGTTTGGATGTACCGTGCACTATTCAGTGTCCCCTCGACGATCACCAGTGGTGTACGGCCAGTGTAGGAGATCGCTCCCCACACCATGATGCCGGGTGTTGGCCCCGTGTGCCTCGGTCGTATGCAGTCCTGATTGTGGCGCTCACCTGCACGGCGCCAAACACGCATACGACCATCATTGGCACCAAGGCAGAAGCGACTCTCATCGCTGAAGACGACACGTCTCCATTCGTCCCTCCAGTCACGCCTGTCGCGACACCACTGGAGGCGGGCTGCACGATGTTGGGGCGTGAGCGGAAGACGGCCTAACGGTGTGCGGGACCGTAGCCCAGCTTCATGGAGACGGTTGCGAATGGTCCTCGCCGATACCCCAGGAGCAACAGTGTCCCTAATTTGCTGGGAAGTGGCGGTGCGGTCCCCTACGGCACTGCGTAGGATCCTACGGTCTTGGCGTGCATCCGTGCGTCGCTGCGGTCTGGTCCCAGGTCGACGGGCACGTGCACCTTCCGCCGACCACTGGCGACAACATCGATGTACTGTGGAGACCTCACGCCCCACGTGTTGAGCAATTCGGCGGTACGTCCACCCGGCCTCCCGCATGCCCACTATACGCCCTCGCTCAAAGTCCGTCAACTGCACATACGGTTCACGTCCACGCTGTCGCGGCATGCTACCAGTGTTAAAGACTGCGATGGAGCTCCGTATGCCACGACAAACTGGCTGACACTGACGGCGGCGGTGCACAAATGCTGCGCAGCTAGCGCCATTCGACGGCCAACACCGCGGTTCCTGGTGTGTCCGCTGTGCCGTGCGTGTGATCATTGCTTGTACAGCCCTCTCGCAGTGTCCGGAGCAAGTATGGTGGGTCTGACACACCGGTGTCAATGTGTTCTTTTTTCCATTTCCATGAGTGTATATTTTGACCAAGAAATTACTGTAAGTGGAGTAAATACAGCTCCTCCACCTCAGTTACTTTTTAGGTAGTCAACATCTAGAAAGTTGGTCTCCTTCGTCAATATTTTAATATTGTAGTCCTAATTTATGATAAAAGTTACCGTGACTGGTTGGAGCTGAAATCATCCCAAGATCTTGACGTGATCTCGTTTATACAAGGTTTCTGTAGAGCGCAGGGCAAAAAGTGATCAAACAAGTTTCACGAACATTGAGATTCATATCTAAATGATAGAGAGAGACGCTCTTGGCTCCAGTTACCGAAAGAGGCAGCCACTGCACATATACGGCTACTGAGTTCAACAAGCGAGCAATTTTATTCAGGCACATGAATTTCTCTCCTTATTGGGTGGTAACCACTGCTGTGGGACATTCGAGGACCAATTTATGGTCGAAATTAATTTCACAGAATTTGGGAATGGGTTAGCCTCACCCTACACCATAATTTACCGCAGAGGCCTAAAGCAAGAAAGTTTTCTATGCAAGGGTGAATCGATCTACAAACAAAGTGATAATTGAAGTGATACCTTTAACTACTATCCTGTACCTCACACTTTTAGTAGTAAACAAAGAGCTGGAGGTGAAACATAATGAACAACAGGTTCAAATGGCTCTGAGCACTATGGGACTTAACATCTATGGTCATCAGTCCCCTAGAACTTAGAACTACTTAAACCGAACTATTCTAAGGACAGCACACAACACCCAGGCTTCACGAGGCAGAGAAAATCCCTGACCCCGCCGGGAATCGAACCCGGGAACCCGGGCGTGGGAAGCGAGAACGCTACCGCACGACCACGAGCTGCGGACTGAACAACAGGGATTAGACAAAAATATGAAATGAAAGCTTTCACGACCGGATGACATATCTTCTGGTAAACCTTCCGGGATGTAAGGTCGTGGTCCATGAAACTCTTCAGCTCCTAACGTTTCGTCCAGAGCTGTGCTGGACGTCTTCAGAGGGGTGTTTCTCCTCCGGTGAGTCTTGCCGGAGGAGAAACACCCCTCTGAAGATGTCCAGCGCAGCTCTGGACGAAACGTTAGAAGCTGAAGAGTTTCATGGACCACGACCTTACATTCCGGAAGGTTTACCAGAAGAAAAAAAAATGGAAACTCCGCGAGAACGCTTGAACATAAATGCAGGTGCTAGACAAACCTGTATGTTGTGCTGTTGTATTTCACCATGAACGACACCTGTACGATGTCATCAATGCGTTGCAAATGTCAGTCGTAGTGAGAACAGTGATCTGTATAGCTGTGAGTGTATTCGTCGAATCTAAGTGAATTGGAACGTGCTCAAATATTTGGTGCTCTTTTGGTGGGTGTTTCCATAATCAAGGTAGCCGAAATCTTTGGAATTTCAAGCGGTAAAGTATCGAAGATTTATACCGCAATATAGGGAATATGGAGAAGCGTCATTCGCTACGTCGCAATGCAGACGGAAGTGTTCGTTGATAGTTCGTGACAGAAGGAGACACCGGAGAGACGCCGTTCTCTAAGTCACAATCCGGCCAAAAGTGTGTGTGCAGAGTTCCTGACACAAGATCATAGAAGAGGATTTTTAAGATAAATAAGGGAACCAAAGCTGAGAAAAAGCAGTACAGAACTAAATGTAGCTGCCACGAACCCTGTCACTAACAACACAACACAAATGAAATTCGATAAGCAGGAAATGGGACAGAAGTGTGCGTGATCGCTATATTTCTCCATCATCGTTAACTGCTCTTACCACTGTATCTTAGGAAGAATGCTATAAGAAACCCTTGTGAAACATACAGAACCTGTATGTAGCTATCCATTCCGGGAAGACTGGAAGCTGTTTTGAATGCCAACGTACTAGGCGTGGTAATCGCTTGTGTTTTTGGTGTTCCCTTATTTTTGTCCAGCCCCTGAATGTGGAAAAGTGAAACACGAATATCGTATGGAGTGTGAAAACGTTGATCTTATAAACTTCAATTCGCTTTCTTGCAGCAGATATCTTAAGTGCTATAATGGACTGATGGACTGTTTGTCTGGCACACTGGCCTGCTCGGATGTGGTTTTTTTTTTTCCACCGATTATCACGCTTTCTTAGGGAAATGACGGACTGATTTTGCTTGCCCTTTTTCGCATATGCTGCGGGCTATTGATTAGAGGCAAAAGGCCGATTTCATATTTCCAAATTTTCGAAAAATGTTTGTCCCACTGCAGATTTTTAACAAAAGTACGAGGATGCGGAATAGATTCCCAGGTGTGTGAGTGGCTCGAATACTTCTTACGAAATGGAAACCATTATCAGGTGACCTTCCAATCGGAAAGCGGTTGCACTCAGCGACTGTTATATTAACTTGTAAATTATAGATTGCAGCAATCAGTCGTCCTTTTTAAATTTTACTATGCATATCTAGATTTCGGCTGGAAGCTAGCCATTCTCAGTGCACTATTATTTTCGCTCAAAGCATGTAAGTCTCTGTTGATCGGGCTTCACCCACAGTTCATTGTATAATAGCATTTTGAGAATGGCTAGCTTCTAGCCGAAATCTAAATCTGCATAATAAAATTTAAAAAGGACGTCTGATTGCTACAATCTATAATTTAAAAGGAAATTATCGTCCTCGACGGCTAGGGTTCATCAGAGACCGGAATGCTTCAGGAAGATGTGACGGACCGCTCTGTGTACGTAAATGATTTGACGAGCAGGGTGAGCAGCCATCTGTGGTTGTTTGCAGATGATGCTTTGATGTACGGAATGTGTCGTTGTTGAGCGACTGCGGGAGCATACAAGATGATTTAGAAAAATTTCCAGTTGGTTGGAATGGCAGATACTTCCAAATGTTGAGAAGTGTACGTTAATGCAGATGAGTAGGAAAAACAATCCCATAATATTCGAGTGCAGCATTAGCTTTGTGTTGCTTGACAAAGTCACGCCGATTAAATACCCAAGCGCAACGTTGCCAATCGATGTGAAATAGAACGAGCACGTGAAGATTGTAATAGGGATGGCGGATGGTCGATTTACGTTTATTGGGATAAATTTGGTTCAGATGGTTCAAATGGCTCTGAGCACTATGGGACTTAACATCTGAGGTCATCAGTCCTCTAGAACTTAGAACTACTTATACCTAACTAACCTAAGAGCACCACACACATCCATGGCCGAGGCAGGATTCTAACGTGCCACCGTAGCGGTTGCGCGGTTCCAGACTAAAGCGCCTAGAACCGCTCAGCCACTGCGGCAGGCGATAAATTTGGAAAAGCTGATTCATCTGTAGAGGAGACCGCTCATATAACACTAATGCGACCCGTTTTTTAATACTACACGAGTATTTGGGTCCCCACCGGGGAGGACTGAAGGAAGCAACTGAGAGGCAGGCTGCTAGATTTGTTACAAGTAGGTTCCATCAACTAGCAGGATCGGTGGGCGTTCACTAAGTAATGAAGCCGGTTTTTTTCTATAAGCAGGTTGGTTTTATTCAGAATTCCGGTACGGTACACGGTATTAACCCCCTTCCCCTCTCCCGTAACCTCTTTTGCCTTCAAAATCCTATTTTTCAACATCTCCATTCAATTCACCGTACTGGGAGGACATGTATTCCCGCATGGTACAACTCTACTGTCTGCCTGTACGACTGAGTGGTAACGCGTTTGCGTACCATGCAACGGGCTCGGGTAAGATTCCCGACCGTGTTGGAAATATTCTCCGCTCGTGGACTGATTGTTGTGTTGTCCTCATCATCGTTTCATGGTCATCAACGACACGCATTTCGCCCAATGTGGCGTCTCCTGAAATAAGACTTGCAACCCGGGGGCCAAACTTCCCTAGATGGGGCCTCCTGGCCAACAATGCCACACGAGCATTTAATTCAATTTCACCACTATACTGGTCGACGTCTGAGCCAGTGTTTTGCAACATCAATAACCTCCCAATAATCCCCCGTACTCTTTCCTCGTAGTGCACCCCTCACTGGGCCAAACAGATGGAAGTCGGCAGATGTGAGATCCAGGCTATAGCCTGGATGAGGAAGAAAATTTCAACGACGTTTAGTGGGCTCCTCTCGGGTGTGCAGACTTGTATGAAGCACTGCCTTGTTATGGAGAAATATAGTTTGCACTTTTGTGAACACAAACGTACTAAAGCCGTTTCTTCAGTTTCCTAATGGTAGCACAATACGCATCGATGTCCATCGTTGCGCTATGAGGGCGGGTATAAAATACACTCCTGGAAATGGAAAAAAGAACACATTGACACCGGTGTGTCAGACCCACCATACTTGCTCCGGACACTGCGAGAGGGCTGTACAAGCAATGATCACACGCACGGCACAGCGGACACACCAGGAACCGCGGTGTTGGCCGTCGAATGGCGCTAGCTGCGCAGCATTTGTGCACCGCCGCCGTCAGTGTCAGCCAGTTTGCCGTGGCATACGGAGCTCCATCGCAGTCTTTAACACTGGTAGCATGCCGCGACAGCGTGGACGTGAACCGTATGTGCAGTTGACGGACTTTAAGCGAGGGCGTATAGTGGGCATGCGGGAGGCCGGGTGGACGTACCGCCGAATTGCTCAACACGTGGGGCGTGAGGTCTCCACAGTACATCGATGTTGTCGCCAGTGGTCGGCGGAAGGTGCACGTGCCCGTCGACCTGGGACCGGACCGCAGCGACGCACGGATGCACGCCAAGACCGTAGGATCCTACGCAGTGCCGTAGGGGACCGCACCGCCACTTCCCAGCAAATTAGGGACACTGTTGCTCCTGGGGTATCGGCGAGGACCATTCGCAACCGTCTCCATGAAGCTGGGCTACGGTCCCGCACACCGTTAGGCCGTCTTCCGCTGACGCCCCAACATCGTGCAGCCCGCCTCCAGAGGTGTCGCGACAGGCGTGAATGGAGGGACGAATGGAGACGTGTCGTCTTCAGCGATGAGAGTCGCTTCTGCCTTGGTGCCAATGATGGTCGTATGCGTGTTTGGCGCCGTGCAGGTGAGCGCCACAATCAGGACTGCATACGACCGAGGCACACAGGGCCAACACCCGGCATCATGGTGTGGGAGCGATCTCCTACCTGGCCGTACACCACTGGTGATCGTCGAGGGGACACTGAATAGTGCACGGTACATCCAAACCGTCATCGAACCCATGTTCTACCATTCCTAGACCGGCAAGGGAACTTGCTGTTCCAACAGGACAATGCACGTCCGCATGTATCTCGTGCCACCCAACGTGCTCTAGAAGGTGTAAGTCAACTACCCTGGCCAGCAAGATCTCCGGATCTGTCCCCCATTGAGCATGTTTGGGACTGGATGAAGCGTCGTCTCACGCGGTCTGCACGTCCAGCACGAACGCTGGTCCAACTGAGGCGCCAGGTGGAAATGGCATGGCAAGCCGTTCCACAGGACTACATCCAGCATCTCTACGATCGTCTCCATGGGAGAATAGCAGCCTGCATTGCTGCGAAAGGTGGATATACACTGTACTAGTGCCGACATTGTGCATGCTCTGTTGCCTGTGTCTCTGTGCCTGTGGTTCTGTCAGTGTGATCATGTGATGTATCTGACCCCAGGAATGTGTCAATAAAGTTTCCCCTTCCTGGGACAATGAATTCACGGTGTTCTTATTTCAATTTCCAGGAGTGTACAATGACCCCTGCAAAGTCCCAGGAGACTGCCGGCATGACTTTACCGGCTGAAGGTGGGGCTTTGTGCTTTTTCTTCGTAGGAGAGGTGGTGTGGGGCCACTCCATGGATTGCCGTGTTATTTCCATGAAACCATGTTTCATCATCTGTGACAATGGCTGTCAAAAATTGTCGAGATGAGGCTCGTAGTGCGCAAGATATTCCGCCCAGATACTGCTTCATTTGTGTTATGGTCTTACGTACAAAGGAAGCAGCAAGCACCTATCTTGATGTACCCCAAAAGGTGGACGCCTCGCCCAACGACTCATCATGCTTTTTTGCAATGCCAGTCTCAGTAGACTTTCTACAAACGCGTACAAATGTCTGCGATGTTCTGAAATTCCGGCAAAAAAGAAAATCAATGACAGCTCTCTGTCTAGAAGGCACATCCGTTATAGATACCGTTTGGAGGGCTACGTACAGCGCAGCCTCCTGTCTAACTGCATGAAATTGTGTGAGCTGAAGTGGGAATATTCCACTATATCCCACAAAAAATTGCGCATTTTTCAACCTAAATTGTCAGAGTAAAGATGTCTCACTGCAATGCTTCAGAAAATCAAATGGGAACCGTTGGATGAAAGGCGGCTCTCTTTTCGAGGAACACTATTGAGAAAATTTAGAGAAGCGTCTGTTAATGCTGACTGCAGAACAATTCTAATGACGTCAAAGTATATTTCGCGTAATGACTTGGAAGACAAGGGAAATTGGCGATCGTACGGAGACATGTAGACACTCGTAATTCCTTCGCCCTGTTTGAGAGTGGAACGGGAAAGAACCTGGCTAGTAGTGGTACCCACCATGTGGTGGCTTACAGAGTAGATGTAGATGCGGATATAGAGTCGTAAACGACGCGCTCAGGAAACATCATAAAGCAGCCATTCAATAGCAGTAACGTGCAGGTGAAGGTTTTCACGACCCACAGACAGGTGATGCATACGACGTTCCGTCCTTCGATTAACTGAAGACAGCTACAAACTTAGAACCGTGCATGAAAGGAAATTTTCTATGCCATAATATTACCCAATGAAATTGTAGCAAAGTTTGTATGTGTCTGTTCTCGTGTAGTCAGGAAATCACCCTACAGTATGTGACAGAGGTTACAAATAGTACCAAAATCGTTTACTCCATCGTTCCTACATTCGAGGACAGCATGGTCGAAGTACAATTTTCGGGACTCCAAAGTGTACACTTTACTGTCCTAATTGTACCATGGAGACTGAAGAATTTACTGTGTTTCTTGGTCACATTTTAACTTCGGCTGCCAGAACTTTGATATTAACCAATACGTAATACCGACATTACTTAGTATCTTGTTGAGTTCACGCCTGATCTTGGAACAGACTTGACGACGTGTACACATATTCTTTGAAATACTCTTCTTTTTTATTTTAAATCTGCTTGGTAGGTGTCCATGATTCATTAATAATACTAAGAAATTACACGAACAAGGATTTTGTAAGCAATTTCTTTCGTAACCTAGTTCTGACACATTAAGATAGAATCAAAGCGTTTCATATAGGGCGTTATAACAAGTTCTGGTTAAAATCGTTGAGTGTAAGTGATACTATGATACAAACATCCCCACACAGATGAAGTCACAGCGGGAAATTCAAACCAGCCAAAAATGTAATAAAAAAAGTTCATCCGGTAGATATCGGTCTGGGAAATGGTTTCTCTTCAATTTATCTTAAACTACTCCGGATACTTGAAACTTATGGCAGATTCTGCTGATTCACCGCCGCCCGTGCACTTAAGTGATGGGAATTTAGGTCTTTTTATGCGCATTGCATCACATTTTCAGCAAAGGACTTGGAAGAGCAGTTGAACGGAATGAATAGTGTCTTGAAAGGAGGATATAAGATGAACATCAACAAAAGCAAAACGAGGATAATGGAATGTAGTCGAATTAAGTCGGGTGATGCTGAAGGAATTAGATTAGGAAATGAGACACTTAAAGTAGTAAAGGAGTTTTGCTATTTGGGGAGCAAAATAACTGATGATGGTCGAAGTAGAGAGGATATAAAATGTAGACGGGCAATGGCAAGGAAAGCGTTTCTGATCAAGAGAAATTTGCTAACATCGAGAATAGATTTATCTGTCAGGAGGTCGTTTCGGAAAGTATTTGTACGGAGTGTAGCCATGTATGGAAGTGAAACATGGACGATAAATAGTTGGGACAGTAAGAGAATAGAAGCTTCTGACATGTGGTGCTACAGAAGAATGCTGAAGATTACATGGGTAGATCACATAACTAATGAGGAGCTATTGAATAGGTTTTGGGAGAAGAGAAGTTTGTGGCACAACTTGAATAGAAGAAGGAATAGGTTGGTAGGACATGTTCTGAGGCATCAAGGAATCACCGATTTAGTACTGGATGGCAGCGTGGAGGATAAAAATCGTAGAGAGAGACCAAGAGATGAAGACACTAAACAGATTCAGAAGGATGTAGGTTGCAGTAGGTACTGGGAGATGAAGTAGCTTGCACAGGATAGAGTAGCATGGAGAGCTGCATCAAACCAGTGTCAGGACTGAAGACCACAATAACAAAAACAGCATCACATTTATCTATGCTCTGTGAAATAACCGTAGAATCTAATGTGAGACTACGGCAAACATTCTTTAGGACAGTGCGGCAAAATTTGGCCTTAATGGCAAACAGCAACACACGATAGACGCGACTGCCTTTGCTAACAGTACGACATCGCCTGCAGCTCGTATCCTGTGCTCGTGACCACGTCGTGTGGTGCCGGACTACTGGAAAACCATGGCCTGGTCAGATGAATCCCGATTTCAGTGGATGAGAACTGACAGTGGGGTTCGAGCGTGGCGGAGTCCTGATGAAGCCATGGATCTAAGTTGTCAACAAGGCACTGTGCAGGTTGTTGTGGGCTGTGTTTTTATGGAATGGATTGGGTCGTCTAGTCAAACTGAATCGATAATTGACTGGAAACTGTTATGTTCGGCTACTAGTAGACCATGTGCATTCATGGACTTCATGCTCCTAAACAACCCTGGAATTTTTGAGAATGACTGTGCGCAATTTCATTGGGCCAGAGATGTTCACGATTGTTTTGAAGAAAATTCTGGACAAGTCACGCGAATGATTTGGCCACCCAAATCGCCTTACATTAATCCCATCGATGATTTATGGGACCTAAACTAGAGATCAGTTCGTACACAAAATTCTGTACCTGTAATACCTCCGCAATTATGGTCTGTCGTTGAGGTTACATGGCTCAACATTTCTGCAGAAGACATCCAACGAACTTTTGAGTCCATGCCACGTTAAGTTGCTGCACTACGTAACAGGCATACTTCCAGCTACTCAGCAAAAATTTTGACAGGAACGGAACAGTTTTTCTTTCTCTAGTTTTCTGGCGTTTTATCAAAATCAGAATTCGTTCTTGTACCGATCGTTTGAGACAAAAAAATGGTTCAAATGGCTCTGTGCACTATGCGACTTAACTTCTGAGGTTATCAGTCGCCTAGAACTTAGAACTAATTAAACCTAACTAACCTAAGGACATCACACACATCCATGCCCGAGGCAGGATTCGAACCTGCGACCGTAGCGGTCGCTCGGTTACAGACTGTTAGAGACAATGTCGATGATCAAACCATCATGTAGTAATACGACAAAATTTTCTACTAACGCAGTTCAAGATTTCAGCTTTCCATTTAAGATTTTTTACTCTCTTCTTCAGGGCCAAGAAGATCCACTGTACGTTGGATGGAATGATTTTACATAGAATCTGATTTTTCCGGCATTCTTTAAAAGAAATTTTACAAAAGCCTAATTAGGGAATGGTGATCATGCATGAATCGTTTTGTTGATGTACCAACCTTTGGTTGTAGATAATGCCTTTCTAGTTACGAGAGACTATCAATTGTTCTTAACTGTGAACGTACCTTTTAAATAAGAGTGAAGCTGTTACATCGTTTACCACTTTATTTGATACATGTTTATATGCTGCGAGGCCGGTCGGTGTGGCCGAGCGGTTCTAGGCGTTTCAGTCTGGAACCGCGCGACCGCTACGGTTTCAGGTTTGAATCCTGCCTCGGGCATGGATGTGTGTGATGTCCTTAGGTTAGTTAGGTTTAAGCAAAGTTCTAGGGGACTGATGACCTCAGATGTTACATCTCATAGTGCTCAGAGCCATCTGAACAATTTTTGTATGCTGCGAGACAGATATTACTTTTAAACTCATCACTGTTCTCTTACACGTATTGATAGAAAGATTCATGATACCTTATCATTTTTACAGCAGTGTGTTAGCAAATGATTGTCTACTTCGACAGACATTAGCCACATTAGTAACACCGGTTTTCGCCCAATCACCCAGGTTAAGCAAAGTTGGGCCGAACAAGTACTTGGATGGGCGACCGTTCCGGGAAACTGGGTGCCGTCGTATTTTATTACATGTAAGTCGCCGAAGTGGCGTCCAGTTGAAAGCCCAGCACCAGGCCGTTGTGCCACACGACATATATTTTTTTTTACCAGACATTAAACTGCTCATTGGAAACCAGAGGATTTTTCGTGGAAGTAGGTATCAGTTCATCAAAACCCAGTTTAATTCTATTTATACGTAATATACAGCGAAGCACAGTATAGATAGTGGAATCACACATAAAAAATGGTAGGAAAAAGTGGTGCTGTAATAAAATGGAAAACTTCACTTTTCTTTAATAGAGGCCTACGTATCTTGTTTACTTACGTCGAGTTACTTGGAAACGATTAGGGGTTTAATCTGTATGACTTGCCACTGTGGATATATTCCAGTAAGTCTATGTGAATCTCATCAATGTTGCAATTTTGTTAGAATCCACATAGTATTGTGTAAATGAATCTATCAATAAGTGACCAAGTTTAACATTGTTTCTTTTTCTGTTTTGTCTTTTATATTGTTCATTAATCCTTTAGATAGATGGTCCCGTGTAAATTTTATATACAAAATAAAAACTGTTTTTGTAAGTACTTCAGTTTTATGAACACCATTTGCGAGCAAAATGTTTCATAAAGCGCTATATGGGAGCTGCTGTTTCTCTTCATTTATCTGGAACGGGCTAGGTGTCAAATTTATGTCGCCATAACTTCAATGAGAAGGTTGTAACTCCATTATAACAACCTTGCGGGTCGTATCAAAACTGACTCAGCTAGAAATTTTTTTAATGCAAATATTGCACGTCTCTGAGCAATCTCTTATATATACGATTTGTCTTCGTATCAGTAACTATGAATTATGTATCTGTTTCTTGTGACACACCTTATAGATTCCACTGTTTATAAAATCCTCCTCGGATATTAAAATATTACTTAATTCGTTTCTTACTGTGATGATTTATGAGCCTTTCATTTAAATTTAATTTTCTGTGGGACGTTTCCTCTTCAGTCTTCAAAGAAATAGTCACATATGAGTATGACTAAAATGATCTAACTAGCTCTTACTATGTGATATTCATCTACCAGGCTCCACTAGACAATTAGTATAATTTCTTATGCACATTAATGTTACTCTTAAGAAGTACGCAACCGAAACTGTCATTGTTAAATATTTCCTCCTCCGTGGACGCATAAATCATTCATTTTCGTTAATGTGCCCTCTGATCTACGCAAAGCCGCTTAGCGCGAAGTTTATTGTCATATACAACAATCAGCAAGCTACATTTATGATTCACGCAGTAATTATGTACTAAGAAATGTCTTCAATTTTAGCGTTGCCTGATTGCTTTTCTAGATCCATTTAAGCCTCGTGTTACGTTTCCTCCAGTGTTTTCTACTTATTTTTATTCTTTACATTGTACAGGATGTTAGGAGTACAAGTGTAGATACGAGGGGCCTTAAATGAGAACGGGACACGTTTCTTTTCTGTAAGCAGATTCCAATTCACCCATTTTATTTCCCCTCTTTTGGCTTCAAAACCCTACTTCCAACATAATCTCCGTTCAAAGCGATGACTTCACGCCACCTTGCCGGGAACATCTTTGTGCCCCCATGGTACCACCCTACTAGTTGACGTCAGAGCGAACATACCGCTGCATTAATAACCTCGCAATTACCAACGTACTGCTTCCCGCGGAGGGTATCATTCATTGGGCGAAACAGACGGAAGCTGCAAGGCGCGTGATCCGAGCTGTAGGATGGATGAAGAAGAACAGTTGAAAATAACGTTTATGACTCCCTCTCGGGTGTGTAGTCTTGTGTGAGGCCTTACGTTGTCATGGAGGATGAGAAATTATTTAATTTTTTTATTGTGGCGAAGATTTTGAAGTTGTTTCTTCATCTGCATAGTTCTGTGTAGCCGGGCAACACGCGAGAGATCGGACAGGTTTGCGCGACCTTATTGTGATGATCACGGACAGTTCACCCAGCGACTCACCGTGCTTTTGTTCGCTGCCAGGTCCCCGTAGATTAGCCTGAAGCACCTATGAAGACCTGCGATGCTCTGGTTTTCCTCCAGAAGAAACTCAAAAACAGTTCTCTGCTTGGGACGCATCTCCGTCATTGATGGCATTTTGAGGGCTACGTGTAGCTCCGTCACCTATTGGTACTTCGTTAAACTATAGCGGCTGAAGCAGCAATATTCCTAAATCGCACAACATATTCCGTATTTTTTCAACCGAACTGTACGAGAAAAAGTTTGTTGCATTACTTATTGAACACCCCTCGTATTTTTATTGTTGACTGAGGACAGTGTATTGAACAGCGTTACATTAGTATTTACTTCATTTGCAGAATAATAATTATAGCAAGTAGGAGTAATGGCAAGAGGAAGTCATTAACGCTAATTTTCCCTTTGACGGAAGGTCAGGTGTAGGAAGTGTGGACGTGTGGATTAAAATTGGTTAGGCTATACTGAGAGGCGTGATGCTCTTTGTGGTGCAGTTACAACCAGGCAGAAAACGTCAGGTAGTAAATTATGTGATGTGCTATCGGAAAGACTGTTAACAAAATATACTGAATTGGGCACCCACTATATTAATTATGGTACCAATGAACACAATATCTGCGCTTCTACCCCTGACATCCTGTGTGTTGAATAAAACTGTAAGAAGAGAAACAACAAATATTCTACGTCTCGGAGTTGCACACAACTCATCTGAAGGCTAAACCCGTTGTATCTGATATGCAAAATAAGTGTTGTTTATGTAAGTACTCCAGTTTTATAAACACCATTTGCATGCAAAATGCTTCATGAAACGCAATATAGGAGCAGCTTTTTCTGTTCATTCGACAGGAACGTGCTGTTTTGCATTCTTTTGTTGACCGTATCAACCTTGAAATACGTTATGCAAGAATGCCCGCTTTATACAGCTCTGGCTGGTATGAAAGGACTGAACTGATGTGATCTGAAGACATATACATACAGATATGAAACTAGCTGCTGCCATGGGTCATATCAGAAATAATTTTCCCTAAATGGGAAAATTATGCTCTGTGTAATCACCACTCTGTCGATCTGCGCTATGGGATGTGCACTGGAAAGGCGCTGTTCCTGAAAGTGATTGCAGCATCAATGACACAGCAGCAGGCTTAGGCACAAATTGAAAATATCTAAATCTTCATCTAAAATATAGACATATATACTGCGAATCGCTATAAAATGTATGGCAGAGCATACTTGTCATATTAGCATGTGCCAAGCTTTACTTCTGTTTCATTGACAGATGGAAAGAAGAACGCTTGATGGTGCATCTCTGTGCCAGCTGTTTATTGAATAATTCTGTTGTCATTGTTTCTCCAAGATCGACGAATAGTCAGACGAATATTCGTGACTTCGGATCTGATGGCCGGTCCTTCAGTATGCTAAGCAAGATATGCAAACTCAACTCTCTTCAAGTGCCGTCTGGTGGAAATTTCTCAGCGTCTCAGTTACAACATTTGCTATTTAAACAATAATGTGACGATTTACGACATCAACTATGGCATACTTTATATTTTATCGCTCAGCCCAACCTGAGCTGACTCCTATGTGCTAAGTAAATACTCCTTAGGTAATTGTTTTTTTTTTTTTCATTTATGAATAATCTTAACACTATATTTATCATGCCACCTTAAAACAACAATAAAATGTGACTTATATGAAACAATAGAACTTCACCAAAGCTTGTGTTTCTAGTTCCTCCAAGATTTATTCACTATTGTCAGTATCTTTCACACATTCATACGCCCAAATTAGTTACCTGACATTGTCGAAATTAGTATCCAAAAATGACATCAACATCAGATGAATAGTCATTTCACTCATTACATGCATCCTTTCAGCTGACGTAATCGAAATAATACCTATACCTTTCAATTAGATTCATTATTTCCTTCTTTTTTCATTTATTTTATTTTATTTCATTTTCTTAAGAAACCGAGGCAGCATTTCTCCGACACTCTTCCTCTTATACGACGATCATGGAATATCATTTTATGACATTCGTGTACTCATTTAGCTAGATCTGTCAATATTCATTTATACTTTTGATTTTGTTATGTAATCTTTGGATTTATCGGCTAAGTTTAACTTAACAATAGGAATTTTTCTCTTCAAGCTTACAAAGGGACGGTCTGACATGTGGATAACCGATTTGGATCAAGTTTCGCAAGGATGATGTATACTGAAAGTGAAGAGACACTTGTTTCGACCTTCTGCTACACAGTCTCTAGTTTCTAAAAAAAATCGTAGTCAAAGTTGATGACGGAAAATCGTCTAACAACAAATATTTTTTATTAATATAATTTGGGAACCAAAGTTAACAATGTTCGAATTATTAATGTTTTTGTGTTTTCATTTTGTACATATGATACCCGCCATTCTACGTGTCTGTCAGAGCGAGGTCGGCAGTTGAGCGGTCAAGGTGATAGACAAATAAATTGCTGGTTCGTGTACAATTCTTGGACATGGTTTTTTTCATTCGATATTGTTAATGTTGTATCTGACGATGTTCTGATAATCGGAGACCTTTAATTCCGCTTTTTCAAGTAAGACATCGGGAGGTATGATTTCACTCACTGTTATAACAGAAAATCACCTACGAACGCGTAAGGAATACAATACTTACCGTGACCAGCGCTTTACTTAACTTATGGTAAATCTCAGTGTCGGAGACCCTTGTTGAGCTAAATTTAGTAAATCGTTTCTTATTGCCTTAATTCCGGACGTAGCAGCCAAAGGTATTGTAAGTAGGCTGTTTAGGTTCTTATATTGGTAACGCTACCGCCACGTAGCGCTCTGTATGAAAATCACTCGCTGTGCTGTGTGCAGTCTGTGGCTGGGTGGCATTGTTGGAATTTGCTATTGTAGTGTTGGGCAGTTGGCTGTTAACAGCGTGTAGCGTTGCGCAGTTGGAGGTGAGCCGTCAGCAGTGGTGGATGTGGGGGGAGAGATGGCGGAGTTTTGAGAGCGGATGATCTGGACGTGTGTCCATCAGAGACAGTAAATTTGTAAGACTGGATGTCATGAACTGATATATATATATATATATATATATATATATATATATATATATATATATATATATATATATATATATATATATATATATAACTTTTGAGCACTTTTAAGGCAAATACATTGTTTCTTCTCTATCAAAATCTTTCATTTGCTGACTATGCCTATCAGTAGTTAGTGTCTTCAGTAGTTAGAATCTTTTATTTAGCTGGCAGTAGTGGCACTCGCTGTATTGCAGTAGTTCGAGTAACGAAGATTTTTGTGGGGAAAGTGATTTGTGAAATGTTAGTCAGGGCAATTCTTTTGTAGGTATTATTTAAGGTCAGATTGCGTTGCGCTAAAAATATTGTGTGTCAGTTTAGTGTTGATCAGAATAAGTAAAGACAGAAATGTCTGAGTACGTTCACTTCACTCAGCTGTTTGAAAAACAAATAATGTAAGAGGTTTATCAGAACAGTAATTCAATAATTTTTCTAAGGGGACGTTTCAGTATAATTTCGTTGTAATCCAGCGATATAGTGATAGTTGTCTCTGCAATACGATTAATTCTCTTACGATCTTGGAACGTTATTTCTTACTATCCCTATTACTTCTTTTCTTTCTTTTTAAATCCTTGAAATAACCGTTAAGTGAGTATCGAAGTTAATACCTTTGTATTTTCTTTAGTGAAGTCTAATTAAATGTTTTTATCTAATTATTAATTTTTAAATCGTAATAAAATCTCAATATGACATTGATGTTTTAAGTCTAGCTGAGACCTGGAATAACTGACTTAAACTATGTGATCAAAAGTATCCGGACACCCCAAATACTTGCGTTTTTCATATTAGGTGCCTTGTGCTGCCACCTACAGCCAGGTACTCCATATCAGCGACCTCAGTAGTCGTTAGACAGATTGAGAGAGCAGAATGGGCGCCCCGCGGAACTCACGGACTTCGAACTTGGATGTCACTTGTGTCATACGTCTGTACACGAGATCTCCACACTCCCAAACAACACCAAGTCCACTGTTTCCGATGTGATAATGAAGTGGAAACGTGAAGGGACATGTACAGCTCAAAAGCGTACAGTTGAAGAGGGTCGTAAAGTGTAATGGGTAGACATCTATCTAGACCATCACACAGGAATTCCAGACTGCATCAGGATCCACTGCAAGTACTATGACAATTAGGCGTGAGGTGAGAAAACTTGCATTTCATGGTAAAGCGGCTGCTCAAAATCCACAAATCACGCCGGTAAATATCAAATGACGCCTCGCTTGGTGTAAGAAGCGAAAACACTGAACGACTAAACAGTGGAAAAACGTTGTGTGGAGTGACGAATCACGGTACACAATAGCAGGGTGTGGGTACGGCGGATTTCCGGTGAACGTCTTCTGAAAGCGTGTGTAGTGCCAACAGTGAAATGAGGAGGCGGTGGTATTATGATGTGGTCGTGTTTCTCATGGAGGGGGCTTGCATCCCTTGTTCTTTTGCGTGGCACTATCACAGCCCATGCCTACATTGATGTTTCAAGCACCTTCTTGTTTCCCACTGTTGAAGAGCAATTCGGAGATGGCGATTGCATCTTTGAACACGATCTAGAACCTGTTCATAATGCTGTTCATAAGGCCGTGGTGCAATCATATCCCTGTAATGGACTGGCCTGCACAGTGCCCTGACCTGCTTCCTATAAAACACCTTTGGGATGTTTTGGAACGCCGACTTCCTCACAGGCCTCACCGACCGACATCGATACCTCCCCTCAGTGCAGTACTCCGTGAAAAATGGGCTGCCATTTTCCAGGAAACCTTCCAGCACCTGACTGAAAGTATGTCAGCGAGAATGGAAGCTGTCATCAACGCTAAGTATGGGCCAACACCATACTAAATTCCAGTATTACCTATGGAGGGCGCCACGAACTTTTAAGTAATTTTCAGCCAGGTGTCCGGATACTTTTGGTTACACAGTGTATCTTTGCAAGGATGGCTTGTAACTGCTTTGCATCACTGTAGGTTTTTATTATTTAAGCCGCCTGCATATCTTTAAGGGGATTCTTTCCTTTCCATCGTAAAATTACAGTTGGAACTCAGATATCACTTTGACTTTTCTTTATTAGGATCTAATTATTACCTCAGATACATCTTTCATGTGAACGAGTAACATTGAAAAAATCTAACCCCCCATATGGGATAATATTAATGGATCTTGGACACCTACCAAGCAGATTTAGGATAAAAAAGAAGAGTATTTCAAAGAATATCCGTACACGTCGCCAAGTGTGTTCCGATGTCAAGCACGATTTAAAATTCTCGGTGAACTAAACAGAATATTAAATAATGTCGGTATTACATATTGATTAATCTCAAACTTCTGGCAGCTGAAGTTAAAATGAGAATCAAGAAACACATTAAATTCTTCAATCTCGATTAATTAAAACCAGAGTACAGTTAGGGCAGTAAAGTAAACACATTGGAGTCCCGAAAATTCTAGTTCGACTATCCCCGAATGCAGGCACGATGGAGTAAACGATTTTGATACAATTTGTAACCTCTGCCACACACTGTATGGTGGCTTCCAGAGTACCCAAGTACAGACATACACAGATTTCGCTAGAATTTCGTTGGGTAAAATTACGTCACCGAAAGTTTCATTACTTACACGGTTCTAAGTTTATAACTAAAGCCATTAAATAATTCACCTTTCTTTGTCTCTGTCCTGGCCTTTCTCCGTTTCTTCAGAAGGTCGGCTGTTGTCCTGAGTTTGCCATTGTCAGTGGTAGAGGATGACAGGATGCCCATTATGACACCACGATGTATGTCCCTCAAATCAGCTGATACAGCTCTTTTGCTCGTTCTTCTTCTCCTTTTACTACTGCTACTGCTACTACTACTACTACTAATGCTACTACTTCTTAGTGTTCTACCTGACGTCGCTGAAAGGTTACTTTGTACTGGTAACATCACGGATGGATGGCGTTTCTGCCGTCACAATCGTCCAAGGAAGGAACGTGGTATGCATCACTTGTCTGTAGGATGTGTAAACCTTCATATGCCCGTTACTGCGTCTGAATGGGAACCCAGCGATTACAAATGTACATCCGCCTCTACTTCTACTCTGCAAGCCTATGCACACTGCGCATCAAAAAACTTTTGTGTCACTTCGGTTCCGAGAGTTCCGGAACCTGTACAGAAAATTGGGTCACAGACCAAAATAAACAACATTTCCACCCCCCTTTAATATTCATGAAAACCATACATTTCATGTTGTACGACCATACAGCGAGACCTTCAGAGTTGGTCGTCCAGCTTGCTGTACACACTAGTACCCCTAATACCCAGTAACACGTCCTCCTGCGTTGTGGCAAGCCTGTATTCGTCGTGGCATACTATCTACAAGTTCTTCAAGGCACTATTGGTCCAGATTGTCCCACTCCTCAACGGCGATTCGGTGTAGATACCTCAGAGTGGTTGGTGGGTCACGTCGTCCATAGACAGCCCTTTTCAATCGATCTCAGCACAAGTTAAGTTCGATAGGGTTCTTGTCTGGAGAACATGCTGACCACCAGAGTGCCGAGGATACAAGTTTTCGGGCATTACAAGTCACCAAGGAAACGCTGTGGCCGAATGTCTTCAATTAAAGATCGAGAGCAGCGTGCTTTGGTCGAGCGATGTCGTTATCCTGAAGGAAGTCATTCACAAGACGTGCACGATGGGGACGCGAAATGTCGTCCGTGAAGACGAATTCCTCGCCAGTGTGCTGCCTAAATGGCTGTACTATCTATCAGAGGATGGCATTCATGTGTCGTACAATCGTTAAGGCGCCTTGCATGACCATCAGAGACATATGTCGGCACTACATAGTGCCACCCCAAAAATCAGGGAACCTCCACCTTGCTGCAGTCACTGGACAGTGTGTCACTGGACAGTGTGTCGTATTCGACGATTGTCTGGTTGAAGGCATATGCGACACTCATCGGCGAAGAGAACATGATGCAAGTCTTGAGCGGTCCATTTGCCATGTTGTTGGATCCATCCTTACGACGCTGCATGGTGTCGTGGTTTGCAAAGATGGACATCGCCTTGGACGTCGACAGTGAAGTTCTGCATCATGCAGCCAGTTTGAGTTGTAACACGATGTCCTGTGGCTGCACGAAAAGCATCATTCAACATGGTGTCGTTGCTGTCAGGGTTCCTCTAAGGCATAATTCGTAGGTATCGACATCCAATGCAGTAGTAGCCCTCGGGTGGCGTGAGCGAGTCATTTCTCTGTATCTCCTCCAAACAACATCGCTTTGGTTCACTCTGAGACTCCTGGACACTTCCCTTGTTGAGAGCCCATCCTGGCACAAAATAACAATGCGGACGCGATCGAACCGCGGTATTGACCGTCTAGGCATTTTGAACTGCAGACAACACGAGTAGTGTACCTCCGTCCTAGTGGAATGACTGCATCTGATCAGCTTTCGGACCCTCTGTGTAATAGGCACTCTTCATGCATGGATGTTTACATCTTTGGGAAGCTTTAGCGACACCTCCGAACAGTCAAACGGACTGTGTCTGTTATACAATATCCACAGTCAACGACTATCTTCAGGAGTTCTGGGAACCAGGGCGATGCAAACCTTCTTTTGATATGTGTTTTAGTCAATTGCTTTCCCGTTCCACTCTCAAACAGAGCGAGGGAATTACACTGTCTATATGCCTCCTTCCGATCTCCAGTTTCTCTTATCTTCCAGGTCATTACGCGAAATGTACTTTGGCGGCATTAGAATCGTTCTGCAGTCAGCATCAAATGACGGTTCTCTAAATTTTATCAGTAGTGTTCCTCGAAAAGAACGTCGCTTTCCATCCAGGGATTCCCATTTGAATTCCCGAAACATATCCGTAATATGGGGCGTGTTCATTAAGTAATGCAACATATTTTTTCTGATCTCTCTATGCAAAGCATGCTGCTCTCGATCTTTAATTAAAGACAGTCGACCACAACGTTTCCTTGGTGACTTGTTATGCCCGAAGACTCGTATCCTCGGCACTCTCTGGACACTTTGTATATCACAATATTGAATTTCAAAGGACTCCCGAAATGTAATGCCCAATGCTTCTAGCTCCAACTACCATTCTGCATTTAAAACTATCATACGGCCTTAATCACGTGGGAAAGGTTTTCATATGAATCACCTGAGTACCAACGACACTACGGCCAATGCACTGCCCTTCTGTACCTTGTGTACGTGTTAGTAACAGCATCTCTCTCATGACTTTCTCCACCGCATAGTTTTAAATCATTGTAATTTCTGATACTGACAACTGTGACCGAAAAAGACGCATCTGTGCAGGTGCTAGACTTTATTTTATATGCTAATTAATTAAGTACTGATAACAAGAATTTTAAGTCCTTTTATACATGCGGAACACTACCTAGAAATTTCATACACGAAGAAAGTAGAAAAACAACATTATATATGCAACTTGTTTGACTTCCAACCATGACAAAAGAGTAGGAAACGTGGTGGTTGGGAAATCCATGTCAAATCCGATCTTGATAACACATAGGGACTGCTCAAGAGTTTCCAATAGATAATGAAGCTACTATCAGTAACAAATGATGCCAAATGGTCCTCTTAAAAAGGAAATTAATTTTCTAAGCAGATGACAAACAATATCATTTCCTTACATGTTCACAGAACGATTCCTAATTAAGGTATAATTATTATTGGGGAGGAGACGTTTCACCAATCAAAAATTTAACAAAAATGATTTAGGAGGCATCACACATTCGAAACCTTGAACTTTTCAATTGCATTATTTCGCAAATCTTGAACACAGGCGGCACAGGCGGGTTCCACATTTCTAGATTTACAGAAATGAGTTTGACAGCGAAAGTCATTGTTGATTTATCGAAAAGGTTTTTAGATTTTGTTCAGTGTCCAACCCAGAAAAACAACGATTTACCAGCAGACGACATTTCCAATGTAAGCGAGAAATCAACAGATAATCACCGTAAGTTCAAATCAATTTATTCTTAATGAACTGTTTTTCGATCTAAAAGCAAATCAAAATGTAAATAACTTAATTACAGACGTCTGATGATGCTTTACCTCAATAAAGCGAAATGTCTCTGATGAGAAAAAGCATTTTTGTAGTTGCAATGACAGAACAAAAATAACTTCAAGAATTGTAAAGCAACTACAGAGACTATGGCCACACAAATGAAAAAAAAACAGTTTTGTGTAATTTACAAGAAATTTCAATTCAAAATGGACGTGGCCCAGTTTGATTTCCATAAAGGGTTTGGAACTCGTGAAGCACTCTTCTCCTTACCTGCCCAGATGGGTCTCTCGATACTCTCCCCAAGCACTGGCGATGTGTGGCCCTGTCACTACCCGGTCGTTCGCACAAAGCACCTTTCTTCTGCTCTTCCCTGGCCATGGTTTCACCACCTCATACATTCCAAGGGACATTCCACATATACTCCTCGTTCCCTCTACAGTGCTCGCACTTCTCTGATGCAACCTTGTCAGCCTCTACACATACTGTAAATACTACAGCTAGCTGGAAAGGCAGTTACAACATACACTGACTGAAAAAAAGAAACACCAAGAAAAGTTGTGAGACATGAACAAAACTTTCTACCTTTGAAGAATGATGTCTATTCGAATTTCGCGCCATCCACATAAGAGTGGCGGTATTAGTGCCACTTTTAGGATGAAAACTAAGTTTCGTTTAAATGCACTCTGTAACGGCCGGGAGCGTTAGTTAGCTTCGAGATTGGACCTGGTGAGTTGATGTGGGAGGATGTCTTTCAGGAAAAGAAGATACTACTATCAACACCTCACTGAGTTTGAACGGGACCGTGTAACAGGGCTATGGAAAGCTGGAATGATTGCGGGCAGTAAAGATCACGAGGCTATACGACCGTAAGTAGACAGTGCTCCAGACAACCATATCACACTACCGAGAGGAAATACCACCATGTTCAGCATATGGCTCTGGTGCGTCGCACAGCATCTGCAGCAGCAGTTTGAGCGCCAGTTGGCACACACGAACTATTACAAATCGGTTACTTCAAGGACAGCTCCGAGAAAGAGAACCTGTAGCCTGTATTCCACTGATTCCAAACCACAACCAATTGCGACTACAGTAGTGTCAGACTCTTGAGTTCTTTCTCATTAGAGTACAGGATGGAGGGCTGTTGTGTTTTCTGAAGACAGCTGGTTCTGTTTCGGTGCCAGTGACGGCCGTGTGTTGGTGAGAAGGTGACCATTTGAGGGCCTGCAGCAAACCTATCTGTATGGTAGACACTCTGGGCCTACACCTGGAGTTATGGTGTGGAGTCCCACGCACCATGATAGCAAATTTGTACGTCAGCCTGGTGTGCTGCCATTCATGAACAGCATTCCACGATGTGTTTCCCAACAGGATAACGCTCGTCCACATACCGCTGTCGTAACCCAACATTCTCTACAGTGTGTCAATATGTTGCCTTGGCCTCCTCGATTGCCAGATCTTGGTCCAGTCGAGCACATTTGTGGGGTCCTCAGATTACAACTCCAGCGTCATCCACAAACAGTATTAACCGTCCCGTATTGATAGAATAAGTGCAACATGCATGCCACTAACTGGCATCCGACACCTGTACAATACAGTGCATGCACGTTTGCATGCATGCTTGCGTTCTGGCGGTTACATCGGCTATTATTTTACCAGCATTTCACATCTGCAATGGCTTATCTCGCACTTACATTAACCTGTGGTCTTAGAATGTTAAGCCACACGTGTTAGCCGTGCTGTCCCAGGCGCCCATCCACGGTTCGCGCGGTTCCGCCTGTCGGAGGTTCGAGTCCTCCCTCGGGCATGTGTGTGTGTGTGTGTGTGTGTGTGTGTGTGTGTGTGTGTGTGTGTGTGTGTTATCCTTAGTGTAAGCTAATTTAGATTAAGTAGTGTGTAAGCCTAGGGACCGATGACCTTAGCAGTTTGGTCCCATAGGAACTTACCACAATTTTAAAAATTTACTATGTTAGTCACTTACCTAGGCAAATATATTCACGAAATTTCATTACTCTACGTTAATTTTCTATTCCGTCAGTGTAAAAGCACAAAGATTTAGTACTGCAATTACAATAACTGTCATATGCCCCTCTAAATTAAATGTGGAACTGTCGAGTTTAGTTGTTATGAATGTACTAATTCGTCCCATCACCTGTTGGGTGGTGAGACGTGGCTAGCTGGAATGCTTACCCATCTCTCAGTACAGATACAGTAGAGATAGTACAGCAGAGATATGACTGTCGGTGGGTACTCATGTTTCATTACCCTGCGTGAGACATAAAACGGTGGTGCAGAACGATTTACGCACAGTCAGAACGATGTTTTGGAACCATACCGCCGATGTAAAAACTGACCAAGGACCATCAGAAGCAGTTACGATCAGTAATGACTTTAGAGTGTCACGTCTCGTGTTTAACATTTACTCCGATTTAATTTTCCGGGGAAATCTGGAGGAAGAAAGTATAAATGGGTATTATTAAACGGAAAAATAATTAATCATATTAGGTACGTAGATGACACTGTTGTCATAGCGCTCCCACACAAGGACAATAGAATCCAGCGCAGTAAAGAGGTCATTTGTTTGTCAATACTTTGGAGATCGAAGAGTCTTAGAAGAATCCTAGCAACTTCATCAATAAAAGTGTAATAAATAACATAGAACAAGTACCCTCCTCGAAATATGTGAGCACTGTGATCGATTGATAGCATGGAAGAACTCTTTATCATATTGGATCTCAGTCTCCACCAGAGAAAATGAATGATTCGTTGCTACAAATTCTGCTTTGTTCTCTACGGGTGCGAAAAGCTGGACCATTGACCAGTATCTTGAGAAAAGAACTGAAGCTTTTGAAATTTTTCTGTATCGTTATTTCTCACAAAAAAAGCAAAACGAGCTATTGCTCACTATAAAAAAGGAAAAGTCAATGTCTAGAACACATTAAAAGGGGGAAAGGAAACTAGATTTTACAACTAACCATCGAAAGAAAATACAAGAAAAAAGATCTGTCTGAAGCGAAGAAACTCGTGGCTGAAGGACATTCGCATACTCTACAACTGCACGTCAGAGGATCCTTTCATCTTACAACGTCACGCTCAGAGCTGGTTACGTCAACCAAAAATCTCTGTCAGGAGAAAGTAACTTAAGAGGAAGAAATGCTGTGAATCGCTGCTTGTATCAAACGCTGCTAAATGATAAATATTTGCAGTCAGTGTGAGTATAAAAGCAGTAGCTGTATCGTACAACAGTAGTGATACGCCTCTGAACTACAGTAATAAACATATAACACGATTACAACGAAAGCAGTTCTAGGGAAGACGGTATATTCTGTTCCTATTCGTGACAGTGTGCAAAGCTACTGTGCGATATCTTTAAGAGTGCTACTGGGAATTGCGACTCTTGGTAATTAGGGTTGGAGGAAAGAAGGAAAACACAGTACATAACAATTCATGGATGTTATATAGATAAGAAAGCCACTTGTTCACCTAGTACGTCGATGTTTTGAGTGTGTACTGAAGTCTAACATGAGAAACTGGGGTACAAGCGACGCTCCGCATCGCAGTATGTCGGCCAAGTTTAGAGAGCCAATATTCGAGATAAACTTTTAAATGAGTCTACCTCCTCTAGTGAAACAAGATAAGAATTGTTAGAGCACTTATGGAGGAACAGAAGCGTACAGGCGGATATCTTTACGGTTTTCGGTTCCCGAACGGAACAAGGAAGGGAGAGATAAATAGCATAATGAAATACGCTACAGCACGCACTTATAATGCTATCTACAAACTATTTCTGCTTATAAAATGATTTCACACTTTGTTTTCCTGATACGAAGGTACATTCTTCATTCGGTGAAGATGAAGAAATCCTTATCAACTTCTTTCTCGCCCATGACGGTTTAACATGTAGATTCATTTTTACGTTTGAATAATAGACTTAACGCATACAGGAAGGAAATGACTCCTTTCTGGACTACACGAAAATGAGTATTTACAATGTTTAACTTCTCGATTCATGTTTAACTTCCCATCATTCGTCAATCATCTGCTGTCAACCATCATACACCTCGCCTCACCCATCAATCGTCAACAGTTATCCATCACCTGTTGCCGTACATCACTTTTACACCGTTATCCGTATTACGGCACTGCGTCACACTAATGAAATAAAAATGGTGCTTTGACGCTTATTCAGTTTCTGATATCCTCTGCACTTCGACGGACGATAATTGATATAAGCCTCGTTACTTGAATATTACTTGTTGGGGTGTAAACACAACAGACAAGATGCGGTGTTTAGGGTTCAACGTGTATTAATATCGTCATGAGTAAGAGGTGGATAACTATTCTGGCTAGCTACATCTCGTCCAAGTGAGAGATGATGGGACGAACTAGCATGGTGACAATGATTGTTATGGCAGTACTAACCCTCTGTGCTTTACTTTCTGAGTGGCTTTCCTGCATTCTGTAGTAATTATGTGTAGAGGTGGACAATGTAGCATTAGCGGAGAGCGAGCGCTGGAGAAAGAGGGAGGAATGCACTGGGGACGTACGAGGTGCTGACCTTCCAAGCCACACAGTGAGCTGACAAGGCCAGGCAAGAGTAGAGGAAAGCCACCCCCCTCCTTATTCTTCCTCCCTAACTTGCCAGCTGTATCATTGACCCACAGGAGGTTAGAGGGAAGAACTTGCCCGTCGGTGACAGGAATTTCAGAGAATTGCTGTCGATACCTCTATGTTTGCAGATGGTTGGTTGGTTTGGGGAAGGAGACCAGACAGCGTGGTCCTCTCATCGGAATAGGGAAGGATGGGGAAGGAAGTCGACCGTGCCCTTTCAGAGGAACCATCCCGGCATTTGCCTGGAGTGATTTAGGAAAATCACGGAAAACCTAAATCAGGATGGCCGTACGCGGGATTGAACCGTCGTCCTTCCGAATGCGAGTCCAGTGTCTAACCACTGCGCCACCTCGCTCGGTTATGTTTGCAGAAGAATAGGCTCCAGCTGCAGATAACATCTCTACTAAGCTTACCCAAAACACCACCGACTTTGACTTTATTGCATATTTGATGGCCCGCAAAGGTGACACCAAGCGAGCAGGAAGATTTTTCCCTTATTGTTTCCCTACAGTGGCGAAAAATACGGTGGCAGCGAAAGCACGATGCTACACTGGCGGATGGTATGTGCTGTAGGACCTGAATCCCACTTTTTAGATTGTGTGGAGTGGCAACGCTGTTGATTGGGAGAATAATTTTATGGAGCTGCTGGAGGAAGAATGAAAAACATGATAAAAATCTGCTAGTGGCCAGTACTGGCTGTCGTTTTAGTGACTGGTCAGATAATTGTAGGGGAGGAAATCAGCTGCCAGACAAAGACAAGTTGCGTTTTCAGACAGTCAGGAGTGAGGACTTAGCCGGAGAAGACAAGAGAACAGGGAATTAGGCTAGAGAGACAGGGCGAGAGGAGACTTGAAATGCAGACTCTGAGGAGACACTGAGGGCACCCTCGTGCCTACAAACTGCTGCCACCTCTGACTCCAGTAAGGACCACTTGCAGCGACAGCAAAATGGGGCTGGATAGGTGTGTGACTCGTTGACTTTATAGAAATATGAACCCTTGATTGGTCGCTCTGCCCCAGTTACACGCTTGACTTCGGTTACTGTTATCCTCTACTTTACGATAGGACAACGATTTCAGGAAATCTGCGTTATCTAATTACGGTTCCCATCCACACCAGAGACTTGGCAAAAATTAGATATATTAATTTGACCACATAGGTATTACTTGATTCAGAACTGTATATAATGAATGTTTAATTCCTTCAATATTTAAGATGCCAATTCTGGAATAAATTATGACTATATTGTACGGTACTTCTTGATTTTACTTTCCTTGTTAATAAAGCCCACATCCAAAGGCTGAATTAACAGAAATTTGATTGAGATCCACCCAGAATACAATGCTCAGAGCCCCATAGCTGAATGCTTTCTTTAAATACTGTTGCGCAGCTTAGCTAATTAGCACTGGCTGCTGAGGCGGGATCTGACTGCGCAGCATTGTTGGTCAGTTGAAAGCCTGGTGAGATCGAGGGTTCTCTAATGACATGTGAATCTAAATACATCTATAATGCTGTCTGCTAGCTCAATTCTGTATACTATGTGAATCTAAATACATCTATAATGCTGTTTGCTAGCTCAATTCTGTATACTAGCTGAAAGCACATTCCAGTAGCATGTAAGCGTCTTCCTTTGTCACTGCTCTGCGTATTTGTGAACGTAAACACCGAAGAAAAACTTGTAGCTTTCTGTCTTTACGACAGTTTTCCTCTTCGAACAAATGGGATGGATTAGAGTTTAGGGATGAGGCGGAACAGAAGATCGCACTAGACAAGATAGGGATGTAAATCGGCAATACTCTTTTTAAAGGAGCCACTGCAGCATCCACTTTGAGCGACTAGGAGAAACCACACCAAACAAAAAGGGTGGACGTGGATATGAATAGCTGTCCTCACAAGGGCGTATCCAGTGTCATACTCCTGCACCAGCGCACTCGCTGTCCCTTCGTGATACCACTGTAGAAATACAGGGTACAGCTTGTATAGGTGCTGATATTTAACATGTGATACCTTAATATGTATACACATCAGTGTGTTGGGTTTTTTTCCTCTGTGCCGAACTGTCTTCCCAAAAACTGCACAGTCGTAACTGCACCACTAGTTACATAATACTTGTCAATATAGGCTATCGGTTATGCATGCACGTGTCCGCACTTCAGCACCTTACCAAATGCCCAAAGGAAAATAAGCGGCCGCGCTGAGTGGCTACGTGGTTTGAAGCGCCATGTCACGCGTTACGTGGCCCCTCCCGCCCGAGGTTCGAGTCCTCCCTCAGGCATGAATGTGTTTGTTGTTCTTAGCATAAGTTAGTTTGTGTGGAAGTGTAGAGGCCGATGACTTCAGCAGTTTGGTCCCTTAGGAATCCATACACATTTTTGAAAATAAGCGTTAACGAATTGACCTTGCCACAAGTACTTGGAGGTACTAACCAAAGTAAAACCATACTACTACTAAAAGCTATACTTTTTAATATGCAAATGAAGTAAATACTGATTGAATGTTGTTCAATCATCAGTAAAAATATCTGAAATTACACCAGTTACACACCGTAAGTACACTACTGGCCATTAAAATTGCTACACCAAGAAGAAATGCAGATGATAAACGAGTATTCATTGTACAAATATATTATACTAGACTGACATGTGATTACATTTTCACCCAATTTGGATGGATAGATCCTGAAAAATCAATACCCAGAACAACCACCTCTGGCCGTAATAACGGCCTTGATACGCCTGGGCATTGAGTCAAACAGAGCTTGAGTGGCGTGTACAGGTAAAGCTGTCCATGCAGCTTCAACACGATACCACAGCTCGATTAGTAAGTGGCACATTGTGACGAGCCAGTTGCTCGTCCACCATTGATTAGTCGTCTTCAATTGGTGAGAGATCTGGAGAATGTGCTGGCCAGGGCAGGAGTCGAACATTTTCTGTATCCAGAAAGGCCCGTACAGGACCTGCAACATGCAGTCGTGCATTATCCTGCTGAAATGTAGGGTTTCGCAGGGATCGAATAGAGGGTAGAGTCATGGGTCGTAACGCACCTGAAATGTAACGTCCACTATTCAAAGTGCCGTCAATGCGAACAAGAGGTGACCGAGAATTGTGAACAATGGCACCCCATATCATCACGCCGGGTGATACGCCAGCAGGTGCGTTCACCGCCATATCGCCAAAAACGGATGCGCCCATCATAATGCTGTAAACAGAACCTGGATTCATCCAAAAAAATGACGTTTTGCCATTCGTGCACCCAGGTTCGTCTTTGAGTACACCATCCCAGGCCCTCCTGTCTGTGATGCAGCGTCAAAAGTAACCGCAGCCATGGTCTCCGAGCTGATAGTCTATGCTGTTGCAAACGTCGTCGAACTGTTCGTGCAGATGGTTGTTGTCTTGCAAACGTCCCCATATGTTGACTCAGGGATCGAGAGATGGCTGCACGATCCGTTACAGCCACGCGGATAAGATGCCTGTCATCTCGACTGCTAGTGATACGACGTTGTTGGGATCCAGCACGGCGTTCCGTATTACCCTCCTGAACCCACCGGCGCCAACCTTGCGTGAATTCTCTGAAAAGCTAATCATTTGCATGTCACAGCATCTTCTTCCCGTTGGTTAAATTTCGCGTCTGTACCACGTCATCTTCGTGGTGTAGCAATTTTAATGGCCAGAAGTGTACTTGAATACTCCATGTTTCTCACGTTGTTCCTATCATGTGTTATTTGTTTTGATGTTTTGGTTTGTGGGGCGCTCAACTGCGTTGTCATCAGCGCTCGTACAAAGTCCCAATTATTTTCACAGTCAATTTTTTTTTTTACACAGTGCAGTTCAGCCACTATCACGAACGATGATGATAGTTGAAATGATGAGGACAACACAAACACCCAGTCTCCGGGCTTAGAAAATCCCCAACCCGGCCGGGAATATAACCCGGGCCTCAGTGATCCAGAGGCAGCAACGCTAGCCACTAGACCATGAGCTGCAGACCGAGTTACTTGTGCTTTTGTATTATGTTTGTATGTCAAGTATTTTAAGTTGGACATAATAAATTTAGCAAATTTCGGTTTCCTTGAGTGAGAGGTTAGCACATCTGGCTGCCATTCAGTGGACTCAGTTTCGATTTTCTATTAAGTCGGGATTTGCTCCACTCGGGGACTTGGTGTTGTATTGTCCTCGTCATAATTTTATTATCACCGATATACAAGTCAGCCAAAGCGGCGTCAACTGAAAAAATTTGCAACTTGGTGGCAGAACTTCCCCAGGTGGGGACTCCCAGCCATCAATGGCATGCGATCATTTTATTTTGTGGAACAGCATACTTCACTGGCTACGTACCAGCTTTAGATTTTGTGAAGAAATGGACTACAGAATACGTTTGTTGGTTCCTGACAACAATATGGTGCAGCTGTCATTTTACACAGTAACCTCAGAAACGTGGACAAGGAAAAGCTTATAGAAATCTGAGAAACGGCGACAACGTTCCAAGTATTGAAGAATAATGTGTTAAGTGTATATTAGATTTCAGCCTTAGAACGCTAGTATGAAATACGAGCATCAACATACTGCCAATAGCTGAGGATACGATACTAAATATGAGTGTGGTATCGCAAGCAATGATAACAGTGAAGGACCTGTTTACCTTGAAAATACTTGCTGGGAAGTAAGAACGTATTCTTCACAGATGTCAAAAGAACATCAACAACAGAATCCTATAAAATATTCTAACAGTAATGCAGTTCGCACTGCGATAAATAGTGTGACAGATATGTGTTTTGAGAATTTTTATGAAGTTTTAAAATTAGTGTAAAATTTTGGACAGTTCGAAGTTATATCTGGCATCCGATGCGCAGTCTCCTTGCGTATCGTAATTTTCAATGCAGTCGCAGAAAAGATGGAAAGGGAAACACAAATTAGCAAACTTAGGTTTGTACAACGAGGAAGAGCGACACTGTCTCGTATTGCTCGTGCTCACGAAGGCCTCATAAGTAGAAAGTAATGAAGCTACGTTTTCAGGTGTAGTATATATGTATGACCAAAGTTGAGACAGGAAGCAAGATGATCAGTAAAGTGTACAACAGAATAACGCCTCTAGTAGTCGACAATTATGACTTTCTAATTTCTCTGCCACCATCTGGTATGTGTCCGTTCACAGAAGCCGAAAATAATTTTCCATGCTTTTGTTTCATAGTACCATTCTTATTCAAAAGCTTACAATCGAAAAACATTCGCTTGTTCGAAGATGGATAATTTCATGCACCATTCAGTAACGCTGGAATCTATACCGCTCTTCAGTCTTCCTCCAAACCTGAACATGAGCCTGATCATACATCAGACATTATTTCTGAAAACTTAATAAAGGAATTGTGGATAAGTAGCCACGTACTTTCCTGAAAAATACTGCCAGGTTCCCTATAAAAGGACTATTATTTTATTTTGTTTAAGAAATACTACACACAGTTTAATTCTACACAAAAGCTGATCAGATCGTTAGAAATAACTCATGGCCGTAAATCCTCAAATGAAATAATATTCTAAGTTATTAGTTATTTATGAAAATGCGTCTGTATTTTGAGTGTGATAGAAATATATCCTGAGCAGGGACGCTACATAAAAGGTAGTCGTTTAAAAACTTTTGTACAACGTGGCAGTTCACATCTACCGTGACATCTTTCATAAGTCAGTGATTGTCTTCGGGTTTTTTCTACGTCACCTTCACGACCAATAATGGTTAAGCTAGAGAATGGTTTTACTAACTTAAATTCGGCCCAACGAACACTATACACTCATTTTAGATAAAAGCAGATCTTTAACAACTAAGATAGGACGTTCATATTCACAGGACATGTACATTAGTATTTTCTGTAGAAATGCTTTGCAATTGAAACACCTCTGTTCATCATTTGCCCTGGCGTCTAAATAGGCACAGGATCCGCCGTGGTTCCTGATAACTTGTTCCATGCGTGACAGCCTCAACGCGTGTAAGGCGCGAATAGCGTTCTGTGGTATAGTCATCTATGCTGCAATCACCTAGTTACAAAGTTCATCTGTGGTGGTTAGCATTGGGTCGCAGCGCTCACCTGTCGTTTCACCATATCGCACACATTTTCGGTTGGTGACAATTCTTGTGATCTGGTGAAAGGCTGTCATCCTGTGACACCAAGAAGGCATGTTTTCATGCAGGAACAGGTGCTCATGCACTATCTTGCTGAAAAATTTCGTCTGAGGTGTTGCACCGAAAGGATGTGGCTACATGTCGCAGGATGTCATTCGCGTAGGTCACACTGGTCACAGTGCCATGCACATGCACCAATTGTGATCTGTGGTTGTACCCAGTATCACCCTAAACCATAAGATGTTGAGCTGGTACTGTCTGTCTTGTGTGAATGCAGTCCCTGCGATGCCACACCCCTGTCGGAGGCGAACCAAGACAGACTTAACTTGGATTCGTCCGAAAACACTGTCTGATGCCATTCCTATCCCCAGTAACGTCGTATCACACAACACTGCCGTCTATCATGTGATACACTGCTCTACTGTTGCGCCAGAGCGGAGGAAGAGGCAGATCTGTCTTGAAATGCCGTTCGGATGAGATGTCGAGCATCGAGTAACTTGGATTTAAGCAAGAATGTGATAGAAGATGGAGAAACGGAGTTTGAATTATATTTCATGTCACTTTCCTTTGCCTGACTCTTACTTTCTTTCATATCACGTCTAAGTTTCATTTCCATTAAACTTTCAGGGTGGTCCTGTCTATTTGATCACTGAAGTGGTTCCCGAGATATTAACGGTAAGATTACGTGTTCACAAACTCTTAAAGGAAGGGAAGTCACATCGAAGCCGGTATAAAAGGGAAAGGCACAACTACTGCCGTTCACAGTTGACGTTATGACAAATGGCATATATAAAATTTTTGTATAACATCAAACTTGTTGAAATAATTCCTAAACATTAAAATTAAAGTCTGGCCAAAATGGTCATTGATCGTTACAACGCGATTGGTGAATAACCGTGTAAGCAGTTAGTATTCATACAAAGTAAATTGCAATAACTTAATCGGACTTCGTATAAAGATGGAGGTTCGACTACCAAAAGGTAAAACAACTAAGAACAGAGCGCTTATGGCGCTCGATCTTGCGTCACCTAGCAGGTTGTTTCCAACTTGAATTAAATGACCAAAAGTCACTTTTCTTCATACAACTAATACAGGTGAACTCAGAGGTTGATCGTTTCATAAAACAGAACTAATTTTTGAAATAAAATGGTCCAATTGTTACTAGCAAAATGTTTACAACGAACAGTCTTACATGTATATCGTACCCCTGCCAAAAAAAGGAAGAGAGAAACAAATTCATGTCGCATTTTATGCATACAAGAAAATCATGACTTCTTTAGTAAAGATTAATATTATATAAGAGGTTTACAGAGGTTAATTTGAATAGCTCTTTGCCCTTTGTAAGTATAGTATTTTACTGTTCATTTAGAAAACATCTTAACCGAAATGATATCAGGACATCTTACACAGAAGTCAATAATAAGAAACATTAATTTTTGGTCTCGTAAAAAGGTTAATTATATATGGTGACAGTTTACTCAAACAAGTAATTTCCGCCAATATACACTAGGCACCACATTTGCAATACTGATATTCCAAACAGAAAGAGGGATAACAAGTTTAACAATTGTTTCCACTTCGTTACTATTCATTACACAAGGGGGACCCTCGACACATATCTAAATGAATACGAAGGAGATATATTGTGCCGTAATCAGTCCCACATTAGGCAATCTGAAGCTACCAAACAGATGAAACAAGGATCATTTAACACACACGGATTCACACAGCAAGAAAGCGGGATCGTTTATTTCTACAATTTACTCCCATTAAGGTAACTAATGAATGTTCATAGGCGGCAGTGAGTTGTATTATCAGCGACGCGTGGTCACAAAATCTTGTTACGAATCGAAAAATTGGTACAGTTATTGATGAGTGTATAATTTCACGGTCTACAACATGAATTGTGGAGGCCAGTGGAAACTGTGAAACCAGAAACACCTGGGGCCTAACGGACTAAATTAGTTCCGACGGACAAAAAAGTTCATCGGCTAAAAAATAATGAACGTAATTAGAAATTCGCCTCTCCGTCCAAGAGATAACAGACAATCGAGTAGCAAAAGGGGAGCACAAAATGACCAGTGCTTCCGAAAACGCTGGCACATGGTGTAAAAAAAAAGGAGCATTACTTTCCTAATGCGAGAAGTTAAGTAAAATCATCAGAAAAGGGGACCATAAAACGTTAGCCTAACATAACGTTGATGAAATAAATGGAGTAAGCCATTCCATACGGTACAACATCGCTTTAAAATCCCTGCATCCTCAGTCAAACAAGTCTACTCAAGACAGTATTTCCGCCCACTGATCAAAACGCTGCAAGAATGGCGGAAAAGAGTCTGGCAGAAACGGTTCCTCTTATCCGGCAGCAGGAGGGGAGAAATCCTCTTATGTGTGACCAACCACGGGCCGAACCTTTATTTTTGACACTGCCACTGCTTTCCGCTCTCAACTGCATCTTCCAGTAGATTAAGTTGAAAAAGCATACCGTCTATTTATTTTACCTCTGGTTGTCAGTGGAATTATTTGAAATGTACTCATACAGATATCCATCCATTAATTCATCATAATGTATGCAATAAATGGATAACGGAAAGCAACCAAAATAAATTAACAAATTGGCTTGTCCTTTCTCTAGAGGCGGAATAATGTCTGTCGAGAGCTCAGTACTGTAAGCATAGCTACACGCGTTATATGCGCGAGGTTTATGAAAAAATTTAAACGTCCCCTGTTATTATACTGCTACTGAAACGGGAGTCTCATGTTGCTGTCTTTCTTAAATGTCTAAGCTCTACACCTTTTGTGTTAAATATAATATCACATTTCTGGCACAAAAATGCGAATAAAATTAATTACTTCTCCTATTTCAGTTCGCCAATGCCTTAGGGTTCCATTTTGTGAGATAAGTTCTCACTGAAAAAAAGTGTTTGTTTCACACAATTGTACAACGAGGATAATATGTTGTATCCACTGTAGGGCTTCGTGTAGACGTATAAAAAGGTGAGCATGCTGACGGCAATAGCCCAGTCTGTTGACTACCTTAAGAAGTCTGTTGTCAACAATCAATCAAAGTATCGAAAGACAGTAACATTCATAAATATAGTACTAGAAAGAGAAATTGTTTGCCAGTACACTATTCAAAACTTAGCCTTAATGCGTCATAAAAATGCGTGAGTATGTAGCGACAAAAATCTTTGAGAATCTACAGAGCCATATAACAATATTAACTTCACACATCCTCAATGGCTGATAATGACGTTCAATGAGCGACAACAAAACCGGATACTTTGCCCAATAGACATACTGTACTTCTAATAAAGTAAATTTTATACAGGCCTACAATAACTTCTTCTGGACTGACCCTTTCATTGAATAGGCGACTTTTTAATTAGAAACTGGTAACATGAGTAGCTAAAAAAAAGCTATTGATTAAGAGTAATTTGTTCACTGTTAGTAAATTTAGGCCACCGTGTCACTTGCTATTCTGTAAATGACCCGTATGTAACTCTACAAACAAATCATATGTACATTGACTATAAACTGTGTAGTTCCACAACTTTTCGGTGAAAAATCCCGCACATAATTTACGGAAAGGAACTTGAATTTGAAGTACATATTTGAGCTGGTCGGGGGAACAAAATGGTAAGCGCCAAAATAACAGTTTCGAGATACAGCGCAACTGAAGTTTCAATTGATCTGCAAATCTGAATAATTTTTTTTGAACAGTCCTTTTACTCTGTAGTGATTCTAACATCTATCTTCTACTATACAGACATAAATGACACTCAGAACTGACTAAAACAAATGAAATATACAAAAATTATTACATTACCATACACCATTAACAATACATAGTGATAGAACATTACATATTAAATTTTACAGTAAGTCTTCAACACTTTGCTGAAACTGCAAAATCATTCATGACTCTCATTACTAATGTCTTTTTCATCTAAAACTGTTATCTTTAGTGACAGGAAAAATCCATTGTGGACAAGAGGTACGTAATTTAGGAACGACAGGACGTCAGCAACTTTCTTCTGTTCAGTAAGCCTTGGCCCATTGTATTTAAGTCGAAGCGTAGGAACTGGTCCTTGCCTTCCACGTTTCCTGAAGTTTATTTCATGCCAGATGTCGTGACAAAATGTCTCACTAATGAATAAAGATGATGGATACTCGAAGGTCACCTTCCACCTACATATTTTCCTTAGGTTGACAGCTCAATCATCAACTGTCTTCTTTCTGAAGACAAAGGCTTCTTTAGAGTGTCGTATTTGATAGAAATCCTCTCTTTTCATATTATGTACAAGCCGACTTCTTGATGATCTCGCACCACTGATCTGGACTGTACACATCTTGTACTTGTCGGCGAACGTAATTTTCAACTGTACTTCAGGAACATAATGGTATGTACATGCACGTACCATTATGTTCGTGAAACGTACTAAAGACAGTATACAGGGTGATTCAAAAAGAATACCACAACTTTAAAAATGTGTATTTAATGAAAGAAACATAATATAACCTTCTGTTATACATCATTACAAAGAGTATTTAAAAAGGTTTTTTTTCACTCAAAAACAAGTTCAGAGATGTTCAATATGGCCCCCTCCAGACACACGAGCAATATCAACCCGATACTCGAACTCGTTCCACACTCTCTGTAGCATATCAGGCGTAACAGTTTGGATAGCTGCTGTTATTTCTCGTTTCAAATCATCAATGGTGGCTGGGAGAGGTGGCCGAAACACCATATCCTTACCATACCCCCATAAGAAAAAATCGCAGGGGGTAAGATCAGGGCTTCTTGGAGGCCAGTGATGAGTGCTCTGTCACGGGCTGCCTGGCGGCCGATCCATCGCCTCGGGTAGTTGACGTTCAGGTAGTTACGGACAGATAAGTGCCAATGTGGTGGCGCTCCATCCTGCTGAAATATGAATTGTTGTGCTTCTTGTTCGAGCTGAGGGAACAGCCAATTCTCTAACATCTCCAGATACTGTAGTCCAGTTCGAAGAAAAAGAGACCAAAAACTTTATTGGCTGAAATGGCGAACAAATGTACAACTAAATGAAACTTTATAGCTCCCTTAATTCGCTGACAGATAGTGCTTAGCTCTGCCTTTTGTCGTTGCAGAGTTTTAAATTCCTAAAGTTGTGGTATTCTTTTTGAATCACCCTGTATTTACAAAATAACATACCTCTGAGTCATCTGAATCGTTAAGAATGTATTCTGGATCTCTCTCGAAGATGTTAGTATCATTGGAAGTATATTCCTCGTCTTCTGCCATGTTCACTGTTGCCATAATCTCAGAGATGTTTTTACTTGCCGCCATTCTCTCTGTCACTTACCATTATGTTTCCGCAACAGACGGACAGTGGCGCTTACCATTAACCTCCTTCCTGACATCTGTTGAGTGAATTTGGAACTACTAGTAAGTTCACTGCATTGTGCATCCCACAGGTGGTGTCATTAGCCATCTACCGCAAAATACACGGCGATGGCGCTTACCATTGTGTTCCCCCGAGCAGCTCAATTCTTGATCAATACGGACTGATAAGACATATAGTTACGTACTAACTTGTAAAAATGACAAAATAGCAATACTTTTACTCATGCAGCCTCACTGTCTAGTTTGTCACTGCCAAGATAGACTGGCTTGTATAGTACGTATTGGCCGATCTTGTGCCCATTGAATTTCAAATGGACGTACACATAATTAGTGGAACTGTGTTATTCAGTTTCAGAATAAACTGCAGTGCTACCTCATCAGAGGGATAGGAGTTCTGTTTAATTACAAAATCACCAAACAGAAATGGAGACGAGTGCTGCGCGCTCAGGAACGGAAGTGCAATGGCAAACAGAGGGGAACTTGGCGGCAGGCTCTGACAACCAAAGCAGACACGTGAAACTCGGAAGCGATAAGTGGGAAGGGAGGGCATAGACAAGGCCTCCGCCGTCCACGTCATACGCCTCGCTGTGACTGTAATCGGAGGCTTCGTGCACGTGTTTGCAATAAGAGGAAATTCACGCCGTTGGAAGGGAACGGTCCTATCCGACACGTCTAAAGCTGGTCTGTTGTAACTTTTTGTACGGCACGAATATACCGAAACAAACTCAATATTAAAATTTTAGCTGCTATGACACATTAAAGTATTTTTTTTAATGCTAAAAACTGCCAAATCCGTAGCTCGCAGGAGAAATGTGACATATGCCGTGGCTGAAGCAGACAGAGCATGCGCAACACGGCGGGTACATATCCTTGACTATATATCTGGTGTTTGTCCCTTTGGACATGTCCGAAGGAATAGACAGACATACATAATTAATACATGAAATGTGTACGCGGTTGCGAGAATGGACAAGCATCATCTGTATAATGGAATGACGAGAATGAAAATTTGTGCCTGACCGAGACTCGAACCCAGATTTCAGCTTTTCGCGCGTGGCCGGCTTACCATTTGGGTATCCCAACAGGAGTCTCAGCCAGACCCAAACTTCCGTATGTCGTCAAACACGTGTCTATAACCTGTACACGTACATCCATCACGTACATTCCCATACACTTACGACATTTGCTTCCAAGTCGCTTGCACGGTGTCGGCGTATAAACGCGAAGTTGCAGTGTCCGTGTTATTCCGATTTACGATGCAAACTTGCTTCGGACACGCGTGAATGTGTTCAGTATCTTTCAAGCACAACGAAAACAAATGCAGTAATAATTTCAGTTTTTTTCTAAATAAATGAAATGGGGGAGAATACACTTAATTTATGATCTGTGCAAAGCCAATTTCGTTTCGTAAAACCGCAACATGAACAGAAGAAATATTTACGAAAAGTGTGAAAAACGTACCAAAATGAAACTAGCAAAAGTGTGAAAGAAAAATTATTCTCGATATTTAGAACTACCCGTGAAAGTCAGTGGACTATTAACGAGGGAGATATACGAGACTGGAGCTCAGAATTACAAGTGAGATGAACCTTACTGATAAAAGAGATTCAGGAAAGCATACGGGAAAGGAAGACGCAAAATTACGAAGTTTACCTCAAGTAAGCATGTGTCATTAATTCGTAATACGGTAGAGAGATTCGTAGCTGATGTCAATACCAAGCTTCTTGTTTGCCCCTCAAATGCTGTGTATAAAAGCGGTCAATTATGTATCGCTCAAGAACTTCTTGAATAATACGTTTTATCATTTTGACCGAAATAATGACAGAGTCGGTTGCAGAGTCGATGAATGCTATGCCACATTCTTATGCGACAATGCCAGTTACTTACAGTTTCTGCAGCTTTATAGCTTCTTTTTCAAGATCAAGGCAAATCAGGAAAAAACCACCTGCAAAAATCTTTTACTATTCGTGACACAATCTGGAAAGCGGGGGAGAATAACTTTTTACAATACACCCGAAACCTCGTCTTATGATTTGCAAAAAATAAGTCATTGTTGGTCTCTTGTCCTGGAAATAACGACACCTTTCCCATTACAAGGATATAATTCATATCCCACCCGTAACTAACATTATGATTTGGCCTACCGATAAAAATTCTTCGAGAGTGTAAAGTATTTTTCAGAAATTTGTCAGACTGCATAATGTCCAATAGCTCTTTGTCGTTTCAGATTTATCAGCGGAACAGTACTGTTAAGATTCAATCATTTGTGTAATGTCGGTTTGCATCACAACATTTTACGAATTTGATCAAGTGTGCCTGGTACGCAGCATACTATGCAGAGCAACAGCCACGTCCATTTCTTATTCCATTCTAGTGCTGTATATATAAAACTAGTAATTACTAGCCGGCCGAAGTGGCCGTGCGGTTAAAGGCGCTGCAGTCTGGAACCGCAAGACCGCTACGGTCGCAGGTTCGAATCCTGCCTCGGGCATGGATGTTTGTGATGTCCTTAGGTTAGTTAGGTTTAACTAGTTCTAAGTTCTAGGGGACTAATGACCTCAGCAGTTGAGTCCCATAGTGCTCAGAGCCATTTGAACCATTTAGTAATTACTGTGAAATACCTGAATGCACCAATTTTTCATTTATTAAGTGTGTCTGGTGTAAGGAAAATGTTTGTTTTCAACAGACACTTCGCATTTTTGTGTCGAATACAAGGAATGGACAAGAGTTGTTTCATTGGATGTAAAATATAGATTACTCAACAAGTCTCATAAAAGCAATTCAACAGGAACTGATACAAAATACTTACTTAACATCAACGAATTGAAGCCCCGATTGATGGAAGTCGTCTTTAACGAACAATTATACTGTGCGTTATCTTCCTTTCCTCCTTTAGTCACCTGTGTAGCAATTACATCTACAACAGTTCAGTTGTGGATATGAACTGCAACTTATTTTAAAAATTGAATAGTTTAACTCATATTCGGTATGGTTTAATTGATTAAATTCACGTGTATTCGCTTAAGACTTCGCGCTACATGGCAGTACGTTCTCTTGTCACAACAGCATCTGCTTACTCGCCTATAACGCGCTACGCAGGGAGGTCTGTGCAAACCGCCGTTCTAAATTGCTCCCCGAGTGGCAAAAATGAGTCGCTTTAAGTCTTCTTAAAAAAATTTTGATAGTGCATTCTTCCGGTGTATGCTTCCTACATGAAAAATTTTTGGGTAGGTTCTGACATGTCGAACTGGACCATTTCTTATTACTTGTATCTGCACTTAACCCAACTGTCCGCGGAATGAAATGGGGCTGCAATGCTTCTGCTCGTTGGCTCTCGTCGTATAACCCGGAAATGACCCACCGTTTCTACCGCCAGACACAATCCCTTAAGTCCCGTTAAAGTGCATGAATAAAATACTCTCTTGATGCTGCTGACCTACAAGTACAAATGTTAACCAGAGTACAGTCTAGGAGGCAGAAGTCAAATGACGAACCGAATGCATGTGCTAAGTTCCCTAAAATGCACAAATTTTTATTCATAACTAAATACAATTCACTGGTGGTATCTTCCAAACATTTACAGAACGTCTTAATTATTGCTCGAGCTTCCAATAGAGGTACTGAACATACATTTCAATAAAGGCTGTTGAATGATGAAGAACATCGATTGATATTTAGCAAATCGATCACCTCGTTAGAACACGGCCTAATCTCCTGACAGTATCAGAAACTAAGTCCTGCTGGTGTCCCAAAACACAGTTCGGGTTGCTCAGAGTTCCACAGTAGCGCATCTGTGGCTGAACTCGAATGGAAACAGAGTCCGACAGCTACGACTTTGCAGCAAAGTCCCGTTCCCGTTTCCTTACAAAAACAATCACCAAAAGACACAACGCATGCAAAGAACAAGTCACTTCCATGTTCCACAACGAAAATATGCTAACGCGAAAAATTCCGTTGCGCCTACACACGAAACTCGGCTACGTCACGTAACTACTTTCCATTGGTCACTACTACTATGCATAACTTTTTACATAGAAGAACAATCTTAATTCTGTTTGGACAATTATATCCGAGCTAAAATTCTCATCAAGAACGTAAATTACAAAAATTTGTAGCTGCAGTGGTTTGGCCAGAATTACTGTTTCAATGTTTTGCAATTATCTTTACAGAGAGCGAAAACATTTTTGTCCATTCGTGCCACTGAATAACATTACAGGTGTTTATAAGACAGCATTTTCCACATGGATCTGAAGCGCTCTATCTAATGGTTGAACAGATATAGGCAAAAAATGCAAAAATTATTAATAAATAAAGAGAATATATAATAATTATTATAAATATCACAAACTAATCATGTTAAAATGTGTATAACGACACCCGCTATCGTACACTGACTTGCTATTCATGTATATGTCTTGATTATTTGTTTTGATTATTTATTAGTCAGAGATTAATAAAATCGGTATTTTAAAGTGAAATATTAATGCTGAAAATTATGCTAGTATTTCAGTCATTGCGTTTCGACAAGGTCTTTAAAATGAGCACATGCTCTACTCCGTATCTGGTTTGGCTGTAAACTACACTCCTGGAAATTGAAATAAGAACACCGTGAATTCATTGTCCCAGGAAGGGGAAACTTTATTGACACATTCCTGGGGTCAGATACATCACATGATCACACTGACAGAACGACAGGCACATAGACACAGGCAACAGAGCATGCACAATGTCGGCACTAGTACAGTGTATATCCACCTTTCGCAGCATGGAGACGATCGTAGAGATGCTGGATGTAGTCCTGTGGAACGGCTTGCCATGCCATTTCCACCTGGCGCCTCAGTTGGACCAACGTTCGTGCTGGACGTGCAGACCGCGTGAGACGACGCTCCATCCAGTCCCAAACATGCTCAATGGGGGACAGATCCGGAGATCTTGCTGGCCAGGGTAGTTGACTTACACCTTCTAGAGCACGTTGGGTGGCATGGGATACATGCGGACGTGCATTGTCCTGTTGGAACAGCAAGTTCCCTTGCCGGTCTAGGAATGGTAGAACGATGGGTTCGATGACGGTTTGGATGTACCGTGCACTATTCAGTGTCCCCTCGACGATCACCAGTGGTGTACGGCCAGTGTAGGAGATCGCTCCCCACACCATGATGCCGGGTGTTGGCCCTGTGTACCTCGGTCGTATGCAGTCCTGATTGTGGCGCTCACCTGCACGGCGCCAAACACGCATACGACCATCATTGGTACCAAGGCAGAAGCGACTCTCATCGCTGAAGACGACACGTCTCCCTTCGTCCCTCCATTCACGCCTGTCGCGACACCACTGGAGGCGGGCTGCACGATGTTGGGGCGTGAGCGGAAGACGGCCTAACGGTGTGCGGGACCGTAGCCTAGCTTCATGGAGACGGTTGCGAATGATCCTCGCCGATACCCCAGGAGCAACAGTGTCCCTAATTTGCTGGGAAGTGGCGGTGCGGTCCCCTACGGCACTGCGTAGGATCCTACGGTCTTGGCGTGCATCCGTGCGTCGCTGCGGTCCGGTCCCAGGTCGACGGGCACGTGCACCTTCCGCCGACCACTGGCGACAACATCGATGTACTGTGGAGACCTCACGCCCCACGTGTTGAGCAATTCGGCTGTACGTCCACCCGGCCTCCCGCATGCCCACTATACGCCCTCGCTCAAAGTCCGTCAACTGCACGTACGGTTCATGTCCACGCTGTCGCGGCATGCTACCAGTGTTAAAGACTGCGATGGAGCTCCGTATGCCACGGCAAACTGGCTGACACTGACGGCGGCGGTGCACAAATGCTGCGCAGCTAGCGCCATTCGACGGCCAACACCGCGGTTCCTGGTGTGTCCGCTGTGCCGTGCGTGTGATCATTGCTTGTACAGCCCTCTCGCAGTGTCCGGAGCAAGTATGGTGGGTCTGACACACCGGTGTCAATGTGTTCTTTTTTCCATTTCCAGGAGTGTATTTAATAAACTACACGTACTAAAGATGTTTTATTTAAAATCTTTTGATACTAAGTTTGTTTGAATCGTACCAGCAACTAGGCTGATAAGTCTCAAACTCCTCTTTCATTTGCCGTATCGTACTTTGTCGTACTGATTTGCGTTTGTTTGTACTCGACGCAAACATGGTTAAAATAGTCTCTTAAAGCCGAACAACGGAACGGAGTAAGACATCGTGGCGTCACGTAACCGCCAGCCATTTGAAACTGACAAGCCACGTAGAGCGATCTGCCGCTGACCACTCGCTCGCCGCGCCGCCATCATCCATCCGACCCTTGCCCGCTGCCCGTCGCCGGGTGCACGATAATAAAATACGATCCGCGATCAAACGTCTCTCCCTCCAAATGACAACTAATGCCTGTCGTGTCACAAGTCTTGAAAGTCAATGACAGATAAATTCGAGAACTATTGCACAATCACCAACTGATGATCATGATGTTTGGTTTGTGGAGCGCTCAATTGCCCGATCATCAGCGCGCAGATATAGTCTCAAGTTTTTCACAGTCTAATTTTTTACACATTCCAATCTAACTACTGTCACGAATGATGATGACGATGATGAAATGATGAGGACAACACAAACATCCAGTCCCCAGCCAGAGAAAATCCCCAACCCGGAATCACCAATTGAGCTTGGCATCCAAGTTACGAAAAGTAATAATATAGAGGTGAATGGAGAATTATACTGAGGATGTGTTAGGTTAAGATCAATTGGCTTCGCAGAAGATAAAAGTACCCCATCAGCCTAGCATGGCATATTCAGCCCAGACCTGCCCACACATTGCTAATCTCCAACCTCCACATCCCTGCATCCAATCCACATTTAAACTCTCAATACGACACTACTATAATTATGTGGTATACACATTTAATATTTATTCTTAACCCACTTTACCTAACAATAAACAAATTTTTGTAAAGAACTAGTTCTATAATCTGCTTTCACTATCTCCCGTGGAAACTATCAGTCCTAGAGATAGAGAACACTTCTTATAGATGTTCAATGTAATTTCATTTTGTGCTGGGTAACATTTCCAATCCGCTGCTCGTGGTCGTGCGGTAGTGTTCTCGCTTCTCACGCCCGGGTTCCCGGGTTCGATTTCCGGCGGGGTCAGGGATTTTCTCTGCCTCGTGATGACTGGGTGTTGTGTGATGTCCTTAGGTTAGTTAGGTTTAAGTAATTCTAAGTTCTAGGGGACTGATGACCATAGATGTTAAGTCCCATAGTGCTCAGAGCCATTTGAACCATTTTTTTTAACATTTCCATTGAAAGCCGCTGTTTTAGTAATATTTAAGAACAGCACAAATTAGAGGCCTTTAAATTCTGTCCACCAATCGCGCCCCCGTGCTCACACTGCATGGGACTGGATTTTTGGTATGTTCATGAAACACCCTCTCCGCCACCACCCCCCCCCCCCCCCCCCTCCCAACACACACACACACAGATACACAACCTAACTACACAAAAATCTTCGACTACTCGAATCTTTTCCGCTAATTTTCCATTGTTGACTGCACTAATTACCAGTGGAGCAGTTCTGAAGCTGCACTCTACAATGGAGGCAACACTGAAGTAAATTCCAAAGACCTTCGTGGTATGTGTCGTCCAGCAAATCAGCGTTCTACGACGTACAACTGTGCACGACGGCAGGCATCCTCAGAAAAATACGTATAAATTGGAGCAAAATTCAGGTAATTTATAACACACACTGTGGAAAGAAACCGTCACATCACGAAGGAGTTATCCAAATAGGATGGACATCTTCAGATGTGGATGTACAAATACAGACAAACAAATGATTGCACTAAAATATGGCGTTTCAGTCTTCGATCGCTATTCTTTATTTTCAATTACCGGTTTCGGGCTAGCTGCCCATCTTCAGATCATATGTTGTAGTTACAGAGTAACTTGTCCGTACAGAACACAAAGTTCTGACAGTGAACTTTGTGTTCTGTACGGACAAGTTACTCTGTAACTACAACATATGATCTGAAGATGGGAAGCTAGCCCGAAACCGGTAATTGAAAATAAAGAATAGCGATCGAAGACTGAAACGCCATATTTTATTTAATGAACGATCGCGGAATACCCAGTGAGACAACCATGTCTAGTTTTGATAAAAATGATTGCAATTTTAGAAAACTTAGATAATTTATTCATGACAGATTTGTTGGATGTCCTCCTGAGTGATTAGTATCCAAACCTGTTTAGTTGGAGCCTTATATCGTCAAAATACGCAGCAGATTCCAGGGCCTTTCCCATAATTCGATAAACGTTCTAAAAGTGGGTAGATCCGGTGACCTTGCTGACCAAAGCAGCATTCGGCAAGCACGAAAACAATCAGTAGAAATTCTCGCCGTATGTAGGCGGCCATTACCTTGATGATATCTAAGCCCAGAATAGCTTGCCATGAAGAGCAAGAAAGCAGACCGTAGAATATCGTCGACGTAAGCTGTACTGTAAGGCTGCTGCAGACGACAACCAAAGGCAGCCGGATACGAAGTAAGCGGCATCCCAGGCCATCACTGCTGGTGGGAGAGAATCAGGTTGGTATCTCAAACCCTGTCCGGGGAGTCTCCAAACACATTTTCCTCTTCGGCTTGGAATCTGATTGAATGGAGTATATTTCTATTCAATGATGACTCCCACTTCGATCTGAGCCGCGATACCCAGCGAAATCGTGTCTGGATACAACTTGGACAATGGGGGTGGGGACACCAACCTGATTGTTGCTCGACATACGGCTCGAAAACCAGTAGTGATGGTCTCGTGTGCGATTTCATTTCATATCTACATCTCCATCTACATTTATACTCCGCAAGCCACCCAACGGTGTGTGGCGGAGGGCACTTTTCGTGCCACTGTCATTACCTCCCTTGCTGGCCAAAGTAGCATTCGGCAAGCACGAAAACAATCAGTAGAAATTCTCGCCGTATGCAGGGGGCCATTACCTTGATGATATCTAAGCCCATAACAGCTTGCCATGAGGAGCAAGTCCCTATTGGTCGTCGTCCTTGGCACGCTTACTGCATAGCTGTGAGTCGATGATATTCTGCGCCCCGTTTAATTGTCCTTCATGGAAAGCCGTCCTGGGCTTACATTTCAACAAGATTACGTCTGCTCGCACACGGCGAGAGTTTCTACTGCTTGCAAAACCGTATGTTGGCCAAGAAGGTCGCCAGATCTCTCCCCAATTGACCCGGTTACAAACGTTTGCAGCATTATGGGCCGGGTCCTCCAATTAGCTCGGAATTTTAATGATCTAACGCACGAATTGGACATACTTCGGTACGACATCTGTCAGTACATCCAACAAATCTCTCAATCATTGCTAACTGCTTACATAAGGATCAGAAGTGTACCAATCGTTTATGACTTGCTCAATTTGTGAAGCTCTTTCTCTTCAATAAATCATGTAATTTTTTCTGAAATTACAATCATATGTTTGTCTGTAGCTGTACGTCACATTACCGATTTTTCTCCCGTTGGGATAATTCCTTTGTAGTGTGTCGTTTCTTTTTTATCTTTGAGCGTATTTACTCTCCGTCTATCTTAGTGAAATGCTTTAACTAACGTTGAAGAGAGAAAGCTAATCGCAATACTGAACACGTGACTAATAATTCGACTTGGGTAGCAACATGTTAGGCATAGTGGGATCCTTACACTACAATATTTACTGAACTCGCGCATGCATGACTAAACTCAACATAAGTTGCCTTTATTGGAGGTGCTATCTCTCTCTCTCTCTGTATAACCTCTTTTAAAAATCGTTCTTTACTCTCAAATTTCACACCGTGGAATATTTCCAGAAAAATCTCCCTGTGGTGTGTCCACCATCCAAGTATTTCACTCTGCCATGCCACAGTACTCCCTTTCGTTCTCTGATCGGAAACTGCTTCCGACTCCTTCGCTCGCTCGAGGTATACCCCATAGTACTATAACTTCTGGTAACCAAAGAATACTTACCGCTCCGGTCCCCGGCATGGAATGATTCTAAAATCCGTAGACTTCCTAAATAAACTGTCATCCTTGAATGCTACTGTAATAGCGAGTCGTGTTTCTCATGAACTGATTTAGCATGGATATTATATTAGTATTGATGTCGTTCTTTGTAGTATAGTCATACCTCACATGGAACGAAATAAGTTGTAGCGTTGCTCCGTCATATTATTCATCATTTCATGTACGCATACGAATTAGCTTTCATTTTGCACATAAGTTGACGTACATTAATAATTCACTTGGTCGTGTAGTCTTTCATGAACCATGTCGTATATGACACAATCACATAACCAATGACAGAGAAAGAATAATGCCGATAAATTATGATACACGAAGAGGAGTCATAATTTAAATTATGAAGTTTCAGGTACAGCCAAGTGATTTTCAAGAGTTTATTTTCGTTTCCAGTTGCAGTCGATGCTTACATCACTTTCGAATATGATCCACGTGAGTTGTTCTGTCCGTTTTCTCTCCGTAGTATCGTTTTCGTGTTCTCACTACAATAGATAAAACACGGAAGACTAGTACTTGAAAGAAAAAGCTTTTGATACTTAACGTAAAACACTATTTTTGTACATCGAACTGTTGCGATTATTTATAGGAAATGAAAAAGAGATCTTAACGACTGAATTGATCCCGTGGATCTTGACTCTTTGACAAGCAACACTGCACTTTCTATTACGGTATTACTAAATGCATGCATTTTGTTTTGCATGCGTGTGAAGTTCTGGATGAGGAAGGGCGCACAAAACATGTGTGGAGACCTACAAAAACACATTTTGTCACATAGAAATACGAAGCCTTATACAACAGACATTGTTGAAATTGTATTAGCCTCCAGAAGAACTGGAGGTTCAGCGTCCAGATTATAATAAGTGAGAGATTCTTAGAACTTGTCCATGTTGAAGTCACTGCTGGCAAACTTACGAACTCTCTAGCTTTCAAAATGACAACAGGCTGACAGAGGGACCAAGCCTACTCATTATCGACGATTTTGTCCAAATTTATGGTATAACCAGAGCGAGTGGCGTCGTTCGATGACTGAAGTTCCGAAGCAAGGTTGGCACGTCCCAAGGAAAAAGCAGAAAAATATAGACGCCGCATGCCGCACCGACGACTCAAAACCGACGGCGTAGCCACGCCTACTAGAGCTTCTCTACGTCGCCATGATAGGTGGTTTACTTGCACCTGACCAGAGGAATGCTCGGCGCAGTTCACAGTCAATGATCAAAACGATAGCATCGTCTTGGATAGGCCACTATTGCATTAAATGTCTTAGACCACTCTGTATGAACATTAGGACTGTCTGGTCAAGTAGTACTTTGATACTCAGAGTCTGTTGTACATACTTAGAACACTGCTATTGAAACAAGTTAAATAAATCTTGATATATATCGTAATGAAAAGAACTGTTGTTTTACATGTATCATTCTGGAGCAAAGCAAAGAACCCACCATTGTGCTAGAGAGTGTATTTGCATACAGCACTGGTCAATGAAAGTGAATAAATAGGTAGCTTGAGGTGGCAAATCCCTTAGAAAAAATAGCATTTATGGTGCTGGTAATTCATGTTAAAGAAGTGTACAGGGAGCACACCACTGGTCTGTCCCTACGCAGAAACATTTTATTTATTTTCAATTTCTACGTTATTTCCGCCGAAAATAAACCTAAATAATGCTCAGCACTGTATTAATTAATATTTTAAATGAAAGGTGGAAAAATTTAGTATTGTCATCGTCCAAATGTAGAGTGATTTCCCTCCTAATGCACTTAACTGTTGGAACACTGCGATGTATATTTTTGTCTTGAGGTAAACAGTTAGTTAAAAAACCGTCGAAACTACACTTGTCTCATCAACAGCGAATGAATCACATCCCGTGAAAACTATATCAAAATAGATTCCATCGTATATCGTCAGCAATACCCACCAATATTCCCACCAATATTTAGAGAAGTGATGTGTTGCAGTGGTTTCCTGCCAGACTATGCTATAGCGGAAACAATTTTTTTCGTATAGAAACTTCAAAACAACCGTCTGATATTAAAAATGTGGAATATGTGATAACATGTCAAAGATGCCAAGAAAATTAGTTTCCCTGTTTTTACAATGAGTGTCATCCCAGCAAGTGTAAATCGTGTACGCCATATAATCCTTTCTGGGAATTTCTTCGCAATTTGAAATTATCCTTTCCTTTCGATCCCTTTTATGAAAATATTAATGAATGCAATATGTTGGCCATTATTTGCCTTTGTTTGCAGTGTAAGTAACGTAAAACTCGAAAATAAAGAAAGTTTCCGCAAACGAATTCGAGCCCACGAATCTCGGTTACAGATCAGCACTCTTTTCGCTGCGCCATCCGCTGCCTGGAAACTTCTCTGGCATAACTGGCTCATGCCTCACTCAACCCGCGCCACAAATGAAAATTTTGTAAACGTTTGGCCATGTGGAGCCCCAACTTCTGACTATAAATTGGGACGAAATAGATGGTAACGAGTACGCGCGGTCCGCTTGTGAATGTAAACAAAGGTGTTATGATTGCAAAATGGTTTTTCCCAGTTAATAACAGAGAATATTAAATACAAACATATCTTCTATGAATTAGAAACAGAAAGTTATTTTAAATATGCACAATGCAAATAACAGCCTAACGTAAACACTTAACACAAATTATCACTCAATTACTTCAAATAGTACGTCCTCTTAACACACCATCCTTATTCAGCAACACTACATAAAAAACATATTCGAAGGATGACAGTTGACGCCATGAACGAGATATCTCCTGCTAGACATATCTGTATGCTTCCAATAGAAGATGTAAAATAAGTGAATACACCATTGGAAGCTAGAAAAGAGTAAAAAAAAGACTCATACATTTTGAAGTTTCATTTATATGTCAAACTATAAAGGTAGTTAAGTTAACCACAAAGAGAACTAGAGCCTTTTTCAATCAATTTAATAAGTATTTCAGTCCTTAACACTGCAAAATTTTAAACAAAGCATTGCTGTTTTCTTCCGGGATTAATACTTTGGTGAGCAACTATCTTACACCGATATTTGACATTGTACTAATTTAAAATTCATACTGATCAGAAACATACTTCTCACCCACGTGTAGTTAGGTGGCTTTAGATCTCGGAATGATATTGATGAATATCTAAATTAATGTTAAGCAGTTGCTACCTCGCAGTAGTCCTCTAATTTGTGTCATTGATTATTCTTACAGACACCTGAGCTGGATGATGTTTGGTACTTATTTTGAATCTGAAGCTGTATATGTAATCCATCACTTAAATTACCTCGATCTTTTGCACCATGAGTCAGCCTCGGATGTCAAATGAAACGAAGTTCCAACACCAATATTTGTTATTATTACTCTACATCATTTCTTATTTAGGAATCACCGACCTTCATTTATTTATTTATTTTTCGGCGCGTCTTAAGTTGGTCACCAAGAAATATTTCTATCAATCAAGCTATAAAATCCTTAAAAAATAAACACAAACGCTCTCTTTGACATTACAGGTTGTGTTCCAGTGATTTTGCAACCAATGGGAAAATCAGAAAATTCAAAATCTTTTTGTTTCAACCGTGATTGGCGATCTTCTGTCTAGAATTTTTTGTTTCTGCTTACTAACGGGCAAGAATGGAGTACATGAGAGATTGATTCAGGCTCAGAGTTTAATTGCTGCGTGTCTTAAATCGAGAGATCAAGCAACGGAAGTTCAGCACGAGGACATCTTGTACACTGAAATTGACTCACATACTGTGTACTGAAAATTTAGATATAAAATGTAACTCCACTGCTACCAACAACCAACGGTGATTTGTAATGACCGCTGTGGCACTGAAATTCAACAATAACTGCTACCGACAATATCTCCATAGAATTTATGGGCTGCTGCCAGGACACTGCAACTACGTTGTGGTTCAGAAAGTCAGCCACAAATCTAGACTCAGAAGGAAATGCGACTCGCTGCTTAAGGAGCTGGTTAAAATGAAACAATAATTTTCTTTGCTTCTTTGCTATAACAAGGATGGAAACTGAACGAAAAAGTTCTATAACTTGCTGCTTAAAAGCTGATAGTAAATTCTGGTCGATGAGATTGTTTGTGAGTGCGCATATGGGGGATGAGGTAGGGTTGGGAGGAGTCTAGAGGCAAGTACTTCCCGGCGGGATCAGGGATTTTCTCCGCCTCGTGATGACTGGGTGTTGTGTGATGTCCTCAGGTTAGTTAGGTTTAAGTAGTTCTAAGTTCTAGGGGACTGATGACCATGGATGTTAAGTCCCATAATGCTCAGAGCCATTTGAACCATTTTTGAGGCAAGGATATGTGGTTCACGACAATTGATGAAGTGTTGTCAATAAAAAGGGGAGTGGTTAGATTACTCTTTAATACGTCAGATAGACTGATGCAGTTAATGGAAGGAAAAGGTAGTGCTGTAAATTTAGAACTACCTGGATTAGTGTACCCAGACGCCAACTACGAAAAAAAATAAATTATTCATGCCTCGAATCATCTTGTCCCTTCCAGTGTGTAACTGTTTTTGCCAGATTACAGTGTCAATTATGTGTAACTATGATTACGCAACTGGCATACATTACTCACTTTGCTTGTTACCTTTGTGCCGTTTGCGCCTTATATTCGCGAACTATAAACATACCATTTATTTTTAATTTAGGGGGAGCGCCAGCACTGAAACTCTGATTGAAATCGCCTGGTAGAAGATATTCCATTCATTCCGCTAAAGACGTCTTCATGAAAGAGTAAAAGGAAGAAAACGATATAGCACCTACTAACCCAAGTGGCGGGAAACTGTTTGAAGGTGGAAAATCTAGCAATGACCAACGTCTTACGATACAGTAAGCCAACGGAAAACAATGCGGAGGAAAACAAGCTATGCCAGTTATAAGTCTATGGTACATGGCCACATACTCTTAAAACTGTCGAAATAGGATAAGATGGGCATCATAAAAATAATGTTTGCAGAAAGAATGTGTAACGGTTTGCTAAGTGGCTTAAGGAAGGAAGATAATACAACAAAATACCTACGTTAAATTTGTGAAGTAAGGAAAACGTTGGAACATTCTTGGTATCAGATGCTAGAAATTCTGACGAGCTAATGCTTAAACGCTGTAACTGTGAATGAATGGTCGAGTTTTTGAGTCAATAAATGAAGTGGACATTTCTAAAGCGTTCCTCCAAAATAGACAAGAAACTAGTGGTCAGAATATAAGTCTGTGCCGTGCCATTCGCGTTTCAGGCAAAAGGAATTCCCAAATCGCTTTCTTTGATATTCTCCAAAGCACCGCCATTTCATGGAACGAGTAAGTAGCATATTGAAAGCCTCGTCGCACCAAAGAGAAGTTTTCTGATGTTGCACCGTTTTACTGCTGTAAAAAAACTTGCACATGCTGAGCTCCAGCGCCGAATTTACAATAATATTAATGATTAATTAAAACCACCTAATCTGTATTATAACAAATTCTTAATTTGCTTACAAAACTAACAACACATTTGTTTTAACTGTTTTTATCCGGTAGTCACGGTCATTTTGTATGATGGCCATTACTGGCTCGGTAGTACTCTATGTAATTACTTCACTCTCGGTAGTGTTATCAGCCACTCACTGCTTCATCTGTGTACTTAAGATATTTTAATTCCGTCTGTTCAGATACAAGAAAGTGCATATTTTCGTCACCAAACGCGTTTATCATTATTGAAATGAAACATCATCGATTGACTATAATGAAAGTTATTTTCGTCACCAAACGCGTTTATCATTATTGAAATGAAACATCATCGATTGTCTATAATGAAAGTTATTTCCAAATTGGCTGTCTTTCCCCATCGAAAAACAGTCAGTTACAAAATCTGTAGATTTTACTTACGGTGTTTTACGTCTGGTTTTCGTTCACATCAGGAAACTCCGTCGGCGTGCACATTTTTGAGTTAATCCTATATTTCGCACTGTTGATTCTGGCCTAATCCCATACTGTTTTGCACACCTATGCATTTGTGGACGATAAACACATCACAATATAAGCACCACTATTGTTTGTTTGCATCAGTATTGGTGCTAAATTATAGTGTCTTTAATATCAAAAACTGCATACTTCCGCAAAGCAACAGTTCCAAACAAAGGAATATCTCAAAACCGTGCAGGGAGACGGTGATTCTTGATGCAAGCGAAAACCAGATATAAAATACCGTAAGTAAAATCAACATGTTTTGTAACGATCTCCTTTTTTGATCTAGAAAGGAAGCCAGTTGGTAAATATCTCTCATTTCAGAGCAGCGATCTCGTTTAACCTCAACAAAACTAATCGTGTTTAGTGAAAAGAACGAGTTTTTTCTCGTACTTGTAAAATCCGAATTAAAATACCTTCAATAAATGTAAAGCACGACGGACAACATGGTCACACAAATGAAGAATTGTATCTACGTAACGACGATACATCTTTGTGTAACCACTGGCATTTGCGTTTTAGCTTCCACACATTGTAACTACCTTATTCATGAGTTATAGTCTTTCTGTGATATCGTAATTATTGTCTGTGACATGTTATACATAACTGTTCACAACGGTACATTACAATCATTCACTTGGTGAAGTACCGGTCGAGTGACGTTACAGTTTTTGTAAGCACTATGGTCTGTTCCCATGGCTATTGTGCACTATAGTTTTATTAGCCTTTGTTTGTATCTATTTTTGTAATTTTTTGGCTAATTATGTAGCTGTATTTTCGTCCTTAAAGTAGTTAGGTATGTAAGTTTTTGTCTTTACTTGTAACAATTATGATAGCACAATCGACTACCGGACTTGACAGAGGTCAAGTACTATGTTTATATGTTACCCTCTCACATGGAGCGACCCTTCCCGCGTAGTCTAGTGGACGCAGGATACCATGTCTGCTCGCCATACATCCACCAGACGATCAGCAGTATGTTTTCGAATTTGGTCTTTAACATCATATACGAGAACAGACCATTTATATCATGCTTTTGGCAAAACCCGGTGAGGTTTAATGTAACAATATTGGCACGGGTAGTTGATTATATTACTCGTCAAAATGCTATAGCTTTAGCCCAATTTCTCGTTTTGCTTAACTGTAAGAAACTTGTACATGTTCAAAGAACTTTCGTACTCCAATAAATGTGTAATAATACAGCTGAGCGGGTTTTCATTACTCACTAGCTTGGCACTCACGTGGAATGTAGGGTCTGCACGGCTTTTTATGTTTTTCTTTAATCGAGTTTTTATTCTCCTCTACAATTGTTAATCTAATTAAGGCCACAAAAGCAGGGTCTTTTCCGACTGTACTTCTGACCAAAAAGCGATTCTCGTAGTTGAAATCCAAGCATTTTTCTTTCTTGTGGTGATATTGTCGCAGAAACTTCCATCCCCTTCAGATTTAGCTTTGAAAATGCTAACACAATGGAATATTTTCATAAAACATTTCATCCATCATTTCAGTAGCCCTAGGGGCTGAATTTCCAAAAAGAGGGAAATGGGGCCTTTTTTATTTCTAACTGAGAGGCCAAGCTCAAATTCAGCATGGTTTTCATAATAGAATATTTTCATATAACTTCTCATCCCCTATTTAGCCTCCACACCCCCCCCCCCCTAAGGTATGAATTTCCAAAAAAATTTGGAACACTTACTTTCTTATTTGTAACTGAGAAGTCAAAAACCAATTTGTATAGATGGGGCTTCAAAAATACTTTAGTAGTTCTTTAACAATGATTTATTTAAAAAAAGAGAAAGGTTTGACTTCTTATTTCGTCCCCAAATGGGTAATATTTTCAGAAATACAGAAAACCGTATTTCTTTATTTCTGACCAGGAACCCATATATCAATCTTCATAGCTCTAGCTTCAAAGTTGCCTTAACAGATACATGTGTTCAAAAAACCTTTGATCCCCTTAGCGGTAGAATTTCGAAAAACCCGTTCTTAAACGGCACCTACGGTATGAGATCAACACCATCGGCAAATTTAAAGTTTCTGTCCGTGCGGGTTTGGCCTGAGCGATGATGAATCAATGAGTCAGTCAGTCTGGTAATTGCCTCATATTACTGCAAGGGGTACACATTTGAATTATTTCTCTCTAGTATGATGGAAAGCTCTCAAGCTATCTGCTGGGCCAAAAGTCTAACACCGATTAAAAGCCATGCACAAAACATAAGAATCACCTTCTCTGAGACGCATTGTGAGTGCTACCCAATCAGATAGTCTACGTACAAAACACTGTTCTAAGATACTTTCCTTACACTGTATACAACACAAAATGAGGCTGAAAGAAGGGAAAGCCAAAAACAATAGCAAAAATCAATAACAAAAAATAACCTGAAAAACACACATCAAAAAAGTTTTGTATCACATCGGTTCCGACAGTTCCGGAAATTATGCAGAAACTTGGAATAGAGACCAACATAAACATCATTTCCGCCTATTTATAGCTCATGAAAACCACACATTGTATGTTGTACCACCATACAGCGAGAACTTCAGAGGTGGTGGTCCAGACGGCTGTACACACCGGTTCCCCTAATACCCAGTAGCACGTCCCCTTGCATTGATGCATGCCTGTATTCGTCGTGGGATACTATACACAAGTTCATCAAGGCACTGTTGGTCCAGACTATCCCACTTCTCAACGGCGATTCGGGGTAGATCCCTAAGAGTGGTTGGTTCGTCATTTCATAAACAGCCCTTTTCAATCTATCCCAGGCATGTTCAGTAGGGTTCACGTCTGGAGAACATGCTGGCCACTCTATTACAACGATGTCGTAATCTTGAAAAGTCATTCACAAGATGTGCACGATGGGGTGCGAATTGACGTCCATGAAGACGTGTGCATCGCCAATATGCTGCCGATATGGTTGCACTATCGGTCGGACGATGGCATTCACGTACTTTACAGCCGTTAAAGCGCCTTCCATGACCACCAGCGGCGTACGTCGGCCTCACATAATGCCACCCCAAAACAGCAGGAACCTCCACCTTGCTGCTCTCGCTGTGTCTAACTAGTTCAGCCTGAGCAGACAAACATGTCTCCGACGATTGTCTGGTTGAAGGCATAAGCGACACTCTTCGGTGAAGAGAACGTGATGCCAATCCTGAGCGGTCCATTCGGCATATTGTTGGACACTTTTGTACCGCGCTGCATGGTGTCGTGGTAGCCAAGATGGACCTTGTAAGGACGTCGAGTGTGAAGTTACGCGTCATGTTGCCCATTGCGCACAGTTTGAGTCGTAACACGACGTCCTGCGGCTGCACGAAAAGCGTTATTCAACTTGATGACGTTGCTCTCAGGGTTCCTCCGAGTCATAATCCGTAGGTAGCGGTCATCCATTGCAGTGGTAGCCCTTGGGCGGCCTGAACGAGGTATGTCATATACACTTCCGTCTCTCTGTATCTCCTCCATGCCCGAACAACATCGCTATGGTTCACTCCGAGACGCCTTCCCTTATTGAGAGCCATTCTTGGCACAAAGTAACAATGCTGACGCGATCGAGCCGCGGTATAGATCGTCTAGACATTGTTGAACTAGCCGGCCGGAGTGGCCGTGCGGTTCTAGGCGCTGCAGTCTGGAGCCGAGCGACCGCTACGGTCGCAAGCTCTAATCCTGATTCGGGCATGGATGTGTGTGATGTCCTTAGGTTAGTTAGGTTTAATTAGTTCGAAGTTCTAGGCGACTGATTCCCTTGAGTTCTCTTCTTGGCACAAAGTAACAATGCGGACGCGATTGAACCGTGGTATTGAGTGTCTAGACGTGGTTGCACTACAGACAACACGAGCCGTGTACCTCCTTCCTGGTGGAATGACTGTAACTGATCGGCTGTCCGAACCCCTCCGTCTAGAAGGCGCTGCTTATGCATGGTTGATTACATATTTGGACGGGTTTAGTGACATCACTGAACAGTCAAAGGGACTGTGTCTATGATACAATATCCAACGTCTATCTTCCGGATTTCTGGGAACTGGGGTGATGCAAAGCTTATTTTAGTGTCTGTAGATATATGTACCGAGATTTGTAGATATTACTCAGCCAACTGAAGCTGAAAAAAAACAACATATAAATACATACAAATAAGTGTTTTCTCAAATAAAAAATAAAACCTGCGTGAAAAAGCAAGTAACAATTTCAGGTTTCACAACTCGTCGCTGGAAGGATACGGAAGAAGATATGAAACAGATTTTGTACGCTATTCTCTTCAGTCGCAGGAATCGTACATGTTGGCACTTGGATGAGGAAGATGCTAAAGAAACTCTAACCAGTCGATATGTGTTCTTAGAAAACTATGTAAACAACAACGTTGACAGATAAGGGGAGAAATGAACTGCTATTAAATGACGCTGGGAATTTAAATGGAATAGGTATTAAAGTAGATTTTGATTGGTGCGTACTGAAAAATGTACCAATTACCACGGGTAGGTCTAGAAAGATTCTGGATATAACAAAATAATTATTTGAAAGGATGAGTAGTTTTTGTTGAAAATATCCATACGGATAATTTTTGAAACGTGATTTGGGCACGAAGATTGCGTCCCTACATTTTACAATAGCATAGCTTATGTGAATACAGAACATATTTAGCATTTCTGTATCTTTTTTTTTTTTTTTTTTTTTTTTTTTTGACCAAGTATGGTGCAGCTGATACCCCTGACGGTGATGGAAACTAAATTTACTTGGAAAAAAGCAGCAATAAAAATGTTTTATTATTATTTTCTTAAGGTGAAATCCTCTTAGTCACACCATAAGAAGAGTTCTCCAGCAAAAGGACAAGTCGTTTTAGTGTTTCTGTGTCGGATAATAACGTGTCATGAGTAAATATTGGTAGTACTTTCTTGTATACTTACTGTTTTTGGTGTTTCTACAGAGCGAGGTATTTGAAACTGTGTATCTTTAGATTTACTGCTGTACTTTCCTTCTGGGTCTCATGAAGAGACTTGTGCAGTATAATGGCGTTTGTTGATATTTCCACAATTGTTTTTCCTATGAATAAACAGGTATTTTTTTAAATACAAAAACTGATAATCTGGCAGTCTGCAGTGTTTAACATGTAAACATTGTATAATGGGGTACTAGCTAGTGCAATTGACTTTTATATGCAGAAACTACCTCTATCGCCTCTATTGTTTTTCGAACAGCTTCCCATCAAACGTCAATAGCCCTAGTATAATTATTTCCCTATAAAAAGTACTAGCTTCCTTAGCACTGCTATGAACATTGAGTAGCCTAGACAATTTCAGGATTTTTGTATGCAATTGCACATAAATCAACACTGAAAACAGTACACAGCAATTTTGCGAATAATGTACGAAATATAGAATAGCCGCTGATCTGGTAGGCGACTCATGTAACTATAGCTGTGCAGAAAAGATGGTAACCATAGTACTGCCGACGCATGTCCTGTAAAGATGATACGTAATTTTTAAGAAGGTTGACCAATCTCGATAGGACTGACGATTAGAATTTGCACGACCTCAGAACTCGACTAGCTGCCTACGCTTGCTTGCTAGTGGAGCGTCTACACGTGTGCTGTTTGTGTTCTTTGCGTGTGTGCGTCTGGCTGGCAGTTAATACATTTCTCCGCCTCATGTGCAGTCCAGATGTCGGGCATTTGTTTTTGCGTTCCGCAAATATTTCAGGGAACTCCGCCCACATCTGCTGCTAAGAACAGGAAATCAACGAAGTGTGTCACATACATATATGAAGAAAGGAGTTAGTTACTTAAAAAAGGTAGTAAAAAGAGTCACATGATGCTTTAGAGTGGCGAAATCTTAGTCACCTTCATATGTGTATTGTCGTTTTATTCATCATCCCTGTGTTCGGCTAGGTACCATTCTCCGTTACTACTGACTTCCAATCATTCCATGTAGGCTTTCACGGCCGGCGTCTTTATCGGTAAACACTTCCAGGCTAAGTTGCCGTCGTCGATCCGTAGAAATTCTTCTCCCTGACGTTTCGTTCTCAACTACGGAGAACATCTTCCGAGGTGAGTCGACGACTGGCTGCTAGGAGCTGGGGCTGCCGCTTATATGGAGATCATAGAGGGCGCCACCACACGTATGGTGGCACCCTCTACGATCTCCATATAAGCGGCAGCCCCAGCTCCTATCAAATCCCCTTCCCCCACCTCCTCCTTTTCCTTGAAAGGATACGGATCCTGTACACCTCCCGCAAACTCGATTTTCCTCACCCGCTCGTCTCCCCGATCCTCTCCCACCCCCGCCTGCTGACGCGCCTGTATTCCCACGTCCCGCCCAGTCTCCATCTCTCCACCCTCCTTACCCTCTCCCAAGGTGGCTTCCGCCAGCTCCCCCTCCCTGATGATGTCCTCCACCCCTCCATCTACCCCTCCTACCAACTTTAATCCTCCCTCCCTCTTCCTGTCTCTGTTCCTTTTGGGCACCCTCCATCCCTCCCCCCCTTCTCCCCACTTCTCCCCTGGGCCTCCCCTCCCTTGTCCTTCTACTCCTCCTCCCCTCTCCTCAGCCATTGGCATCTCTGTTCTCCCCTCTCCACCCTCTCCACCTGCCCTAAGGGTGAGGGCGGGTGGAGAGGGTGGAGAGGGCAGGTCCCCGGACTCGCACACACTACGTGGACTTTCGCGCGCCGGAGATCATCGCCATCTGTGTCTCGTGTGTGTGACGTCGTTTAGTGTTTTTAGTGTCCGCCGTCACGCTTCTCCGTTCACTTGTGCCATCGGATTCATCAGTGTTATGTACGTCGTGTCAACGTGTTTTCAGTCTTTCTCGTCGAGTGTGAACGGCTCCGTGTTTTTTGTGTGACTGTGACCACTATTTTTTGCCCGTCACTATGTTCATTTTCATTCTCCATTCTTGTACTGTGATTGTCAACTCTATGGCTGAAGAGCGGCGTAGCATGCCGCTGCCAGCCTACCTGATTGTTCAGGTGTTAAATTAACAACAAAGTAAAAAAAAAAAAAAAACTCCTAGCAGCCAGTCGTCGACTCACCTCGGAAGATGTTCTCCGTAGTTGAGAACGAAACGTCAGGGAGAAGAATTTCTACGGATCGACCACGGCAACTTAGCCTGGAAGTGTTTACCGATACTGACTTCCAGCTGCCTTCTCCATTTTATTATAACTATAACTATCAGCATTCCACGTCACTCACAGTCTGTTTTATGCACCGTTCTCTAGGACTGCCTCTCCGATTATTTACTGTTTCTCAGCACATATTCTACTAATGACCCATGCCCTAATACGCGCCAACTCGTCGATTTGTTGTGTCCAAATGGTTCAAATGGCTCTGAGCACTATGGGACTTAACTTCTGATGTCATCAGTCAACTAGAACTTAGAACTACTGAAACCTAACTAACTTAAGGACATCCACACATCCATGCCCGAGGAGGATTCGAATCTGCGACAGTAGCGGTCACGCGGTTCCAGACTGTAGCGCCTAGAACCGCTCGGCCACTCTGGCCTGCGATTTGTTGTGTCCTTTAGTATTTTTTGTCGTTGACTCGGTGCCCGACATCTTAGCTCCATACTCGACCACTCTCTCAGACCTTCTGCAATCTCGAGGGTAACACCAAATTTCGGTGCTTTCTAATCGTTTTAAATCTGTATTCTTCTTTGTCCATTTTTTTCGATTATGCACACATAAAGAGCTGTGTCTCCAAAAGAGCTTTCCAAGAACTTTTCGCGTGCGACATATATCGTTTACCGAGTGACAAGGTCATCAGAAGACGAAAATCAGTTTGCAAAGTGATTTAGACAAGATCTCTGTATACTGTCAAAGGTAAAAGTTGACTGTTAATGAAATTTGTGCAGTCATCAACTTAAGTCATGTCAGGAATACGTTAAATATCGTTTACAGAACAAGTCACACAAATCTAAAGCTCGTCAATTAAACTAACGAGTACTCAGGATCACAAATAAGAACAGTTAAAACTAAAACGATCACAAAGAAAAAATTCTGTTGAAGGCGCACCAAAGATTGTGTTTCATTGGCAGAACACTTAGAACACGGAACAAATCTACGTAAGTGACTGCATTTGTCCTTCTCGAGTATTGTTATGCGATACCGGTCTCTTACCAGATAACTTTGAAGGAAGACATCGAAAAAGTACAAAGAAGGGCAGCTCGTTTCATATGATCACTTAATAGGGATATTATTCGCGAGATAGAATGGGAATCATTGAAAATAAGGCTTTCTTCGTTGCTGCGGTATGTTTTCATGATATTTGAATCATCAACTTACCCGTCCGAATACGAAAATATTTTGTTGAGGTCCACATAGATAGGAAGAATCGTAATAAGTTAAGAGAAATGTGAGCTGGTAAGCAAAAACCGTAAGTGTTTACGTTTCTCCAATGCCATGTTCGAGAGTGGAACTTTGGAGAAATAGTGTGTATATAGTTCGATGAATCCTCTGCCGGACACTTAAGTTTGAATTGCAGAGGAGTCACGGGGTGTAGGTTTAAAATTTAGGATCGTAACTGATGTTAGTTTTGTCAGCAAGCAGGTTTGCCTTGTTCAGTCCTTGCTGTGTTTTTTTATGTATTCTATCCTTATTCGTTCCGCTGACGAGAAAGCAAGATACGTCCACATTTCAGAATTTCCCCATTTAGCATTTCAGAGCGTCAGCCTGACGTGCAAACCGTTATCGTCGGCTTGTTTTTGTTTGAGTAGACTACTTATCATAGACTTTGTACCTTCCGACTTTAATGTTATGGGAAACTATGTTCCTTTTATAAATACGCCACTTTTTCCACATGTGAAATGACTTAATGGAAAATAACCGAACAGTATTAAGTGAGAAACGATTGTGAAAGAGAAGTGAAGATCTATGTGCAGTGACAGTTTCATTAAGCCATAACGAAAGGTCTACTACGGTACTGCTGGAAAGGTTTGCTTCCGAACAATCTCATCTGTCAGTCAAATGGCTCTGATAGTGAAACACCTAAAATGAGTTTACGCTGTGGCAATCTATGCAGCTCCACAGGTATAAAATATACGAGAAGGGAACACATGTTTCCCTTAATGTAACGAAAAGGATCGGCAGACAACTGCTACACCAAAACTGTAACTGCGTAAGCCCAGTAGAGGGCTGTTTGGTAATATAGTACGCCGATGCGTTTTCGACGATTGACGAAGAGAGCAAGAAACTCAATGAAAGAGGGAGATTAAATGTAAAAAACAAACATAAAAATAACACCTAATCGCAACTGCCAAGTATCTGAGTGAGAACAGAAAAGTTGGCAGATTTAAAACATAACGACATTTCATGAAAATTTTCGATAAATACATTAAAGAACGAGACAACACGGGAAACGTAATTTCTTTAGTCAAACACTGCCTTTTTATATTCCATTTTGTGGAGGCTCTTAAATGACTGCTGACTGATGAACCGTACTAGAAAATAAAATATTTGCTTCACAACGAGCACGAGTAACATCTTACTTTCCTCATATGTGTGTGATACAGTGATATTCACAGACAACACATCTGCGTATACTAGATGAGTGGTGTCACAATAAAAATGGTTCAAATGGCTCTGAGCACTATGCGACTCAACATCAGAGGTCATCAGTCCCCTAAAACATAGAACTACTTTAACCTTACTAACCTAAGGACATCACACACATCCATGCCCGAGGCAGGATTCGAACCTGCGACCGTAGCGGTCTCGCGGTTCCAGACTGAAGTGCCTAGAACCGCTCGGCCACTCCGGCCGGCAGTGGTGTCACGATTCTGTTTCATATGAAAATGACAGTAGAGGTGACGCAATTATTGTATTAACCTTACGAAATTCACTCTTCTGTCTGCCTGACTGATGTACTTGGTTCAGAATGGTGTGTAGTGAATCACCTCTCTAAGGCAAGAACTTCCTTCATTAATTTCACGTTGTGTCCCAATTACTGTATTACAGCGTTGTCTGGTCTTTGTTATTCTGCACTGGTCATGTTACTACAACAAAAATGTACTCCTACTAATATCTTTATTCTGGATTTGACTTTCAACCATTAAAAAGATTTTTTTTCTTTTCGGTAATATATGGATTGATTTGGTCGCCCCTATTCTAAAAGTGCTTCTACTGTCTCACTACTGTGACTTTGTTTTCGACGTTGTACCTTCCGACTTTAATGTTATGGGAAACTATGTTCCTTTTATAAATACGCCACTTTTTCCACAAATAAAACAGTTTGTTCTTACTGTCGATCTTTACGTAGCCACATCTGAGGTTCAACTAACTCGTTTTCATCTGTTGCATCCGTCTTAACAAAAGCTGCATAGATTTAATTCCTCCTAGCAGATCAAAGTATCCTCTTTTCCACTCGCATTACAAAGGAATCGTACAGAACATGAGTTATATACATCTATGATACACAGAACACAACAACATATCTGCAGAATAAACAGAATTCGTTTACAGTTAAATAATGCGTTGTTTGTAACTGAAAATACGCTCTGTTCATTTCTGGTAGACAAAGTCTCCGACACAAGTGGTCTCACGTGAGGAACTCTGTATTCACGTTCTCTACATTTTTGATACGTGCTGTAGTACTTATCACTCTTGAATTGCTGAAAAAGACAGAACGAAAAATGAAAGAGAAATAAAGGAAGGCTGGTCGCAATATATTTACAAATTTTTACGTTTTACTTGTCTTAAGCGTCAAGTGGATCTCCAGTATTAAAGGAGAGAACAATGTAGGTAAGTATGATTTTTGATACGTAAGCTTTCGTTGACATACAGTTCTCACTTTTCTATAGTTCCCTGCTAGTTATTAAATTTGTGGGAACATTGTCATTAGATTTCGGCAGTATGAGGCACATGAACATTTGGTAGTAATTTATTCCTATCAGCTACAAAATGTTGTCCAGTCTTAAGTATTTATGAGACAATTTCGATGGCGTTTACTGAAGTGTTCTTTAAGGTAAGCAGTTAAGCAGTGTAGCGGCAGCCGCCGAGCCAAGAAGGCACGCAGCAGCAGCAGCAGCAGATTCAGCAGCACTTGTGTGATAAACGGAAAATTAACTTAGTTTTTGTTTGTTTGTAAAGAAGTGAAATATACGAGGGTATTTTACTGTGTGGACTACTGGCTATAAAATTAATCGTAGGTATTGTTTTTGCGTAAGTCTTGTGAACATCCTTTTGTAGGGCGGCTTCCTAGTGTAAATTTTCCCGTCGCCAGAAACTTCATCACACCACCAAGCTTTAATTTTGTGCTAGTAGACCACATACAACTTAGATCAGTGCATTCTAGTTTGAATATTCATCTCGTGCAGTAACTTTTCGGTAATCAGGATTTCTAGTACCAGGTATCTGTAAACTTATTTCTATTTAATAGCCTGCGGTCTCAGAACAACTTTTAGTGTTACTTTATTCTCCTCTGATATATTTTGTATACATTTCAAACTCAGTAGCGCCATTTGATACCTTATATCTATTTTCTACAGACTACGATGTTGCTAGGGACTGTGCTTGTTACGAGCGGACACAAGTTGGCTGTTATCCGGAAACAGTTGGAAGCTGCGTTGGCTACCGTCGATAAGCTTCTAGCTAATGCTCGAAGTTGCGGTGACGTCGGGGCGCCACTGACGATACGTGCGTCACCTTTGGTGCCGCTGGAATCCCCTGGTGACCCATGTCGCTGCGGTTTCTATACACAATATCTAACGGCTTCGTCCTCACTCCAGAGTGGGTGGCAAACAGTGGTGGGTTCTCGTGTCACTGGGCGGAAGGCGAAAGAGGGATCAGGCCGTGCGGCTGGCACCCTACGTCTCAGCAACAGGTACGTGCTACCCAGTCTTGATGATAACTCTGAGCCAGCTGGGCCAGCGGTCGATTTTCCTACCCAGTCCAGACAAGTTCAGAGGGTGGGAAGTCCAATGTTAGGAGGGTGATGGAGTCCCTCAGGGAAATAGTAGACAAGGCGGGAAATAATTCCAGTGTGCAATCGGTGTGTTTGCCGGGAGGTCTCATCCGTGGTGTGGAGGAGGCCCTGACGGAGGCTATCGAGCGCACTGGGTGCCACCGGCTACGTATAGTAGCACATGTCAGCACGCTTGGGTTCTGAGGCCGTCCTCGGCTCCTTTCGGCGGCTGGCTCGTTTGGCGAAGGCAACTAGCAACGCAGGCTAGGCTGTCTCTTTGTAGCATCGTACCCAGCGTTGATCGCAGTCCTCTTGTTTGGAGCAGAGTGGAAAGTCTAAACCAGTGGCTCAGACGATTCTGTGAAATTATCGGATGCGAATTTCTCGACCTCCGCTATCTGGTGTAGAATTGTAGGGTTACCCTTAACAGGTCAGGCGTGCACTACACGTAAGAAGCAGCTACTAGGGTAGCGAAGTGGGTGTGGCGTGCACATGGGGCTTTTGTAGGTTGGAGAACCCCTGCCTTGGGATCAAAGACGATTTTCCTGTTAAATCAGCTACAGTGACCCTAGGGGGAATCAGAGATAGAAAAGGTCAATATGATTTTAGTAATCTGCAGGAGCATCCAAGGAAAGGTCCCAGAATTAGTATCGCTCACTGAGGGTTATAATGCACAGATAGTATTGGGAACAGGAATAACAACGAAATTGTAAGTTCAGATGGGAATGTTTATCGTTAAGGTTAGGTTAGTCGGCAATGGTGGCAGCGTATTTATTGAAGTAAAAATTTCGATAAAATTTAGCGAGGTTATCACGGATTCAGAATGTTAATTAATCTGGGTGAAACTAAGTATCAAAGAACGATCTAAAATTGTGATTGGATGCATCTACAGACCTCCTGGGTCACGGTCTGTGGAGCTGAAGAGCGCTTCAGACAGAACTTGCCGAATATCATTAGTAATTTTCCTGATCATGCCGTTGTAATAGAGAGTGACTTCAACTTAACAGGTGTAAATTGGGAGTGTTATGCCATCAAAACTGGTGCCAGAGAGAGGGATTCGTGGGGAATTGTTCCGAATGTCTTGTACGAAAATTATCTTGAGTAGATAGAGAACCAACTCAAGGGGTAACTTCTTAGACCTCCTGGCAACAAACAGACCTGAACTTATGGAATCAGTTGATGTAGAGGAAGATGTCAGTGATCATAAGGCTTTGACAGCATCTATGACGACGTGACGACGGGTCCTACAAGGAATGTTAAGAAAGATAGGAAGATATATTTGCTCAGCAATGGTGATAGCATACAAATTTCAGATTGCCTCGTCTGTCAGCGTCAAATATTCGGTGATGAGGAAGAAGATGTGGTGAACGAATGGAAAAAAATTGAAAGGCAGTATGCCCTAGACAGCCCGCTCGGTCAGCCGAGCGGTTTAACGCACGGCTTTCCGGAGCGGGAAGGAGCGCCTGATCCCTGGCACGAATCTGCGCGGCGGACTTGTGTTGAAGTCCGGTGAGCTGGCCAGTCTGTGCATGGTTTTTAGGCGGTTTTCCATCTGCTTTGGCGAATGCGGGCTGGTTCCCCTTATTCCGCCTCAGCTACACTATGTACACCACCATTATTCTACCCCGCAACAAACATAGGGGTTACACTTGTCTGGTGTAAGACATTCCCTTGGGGGGGGGGGGGGGGGGGGTCCACCGGTGGCCAAACCTCACAATAACCGTGGGTTCGGTGTGGAGCGGCGAAGAGGTGATGTGGTCTGCGGTAGTCGTCGTGGGATTGTGGACCAATGCGGCTATGGCGGGGACGGAGCCTCTCCGTCGTTTCTAGGTCCCCAGTTACCATACAGTACAATACAATACAATACAATACAATGCCCTGCACAAGTATGTTTCGAGTAAGGTTTTAAGGGATGGCAAAGATCCACAGATCCACCATGGTTTAATAGCCATGTTAGAAATGCGCTACGTAAACAAAGAGCACTTCATCTCAGATTCAAGGGAAGTAAAAACCTAGCAGACAAAGAAAAGCTGAAGGAAGCGAAAACGAGCGTAAGGAGAGCAATGAGAGAAGCCTTCGATGGTTTTGAAAGTAATACGTTGTCAACCAACCTGAGTAAAAACCCAAAGAGATTTTGGTCGTTTGTAAAATCAGTAAGTGGGTCAAAATTAGCTATTCATTCTCTCAGTGACCACACCGGCACCGAAACGGAAGATAACAGAGAGAAGGCCGAAATACTGAATTCGGTCTTCCGAAGTTCTTTCACCGCGGTACAGAAATTCTGGCAATGATTGGACCAAAGCCGCAGACATGGGTGGTGATCAGGAAGGACGGCGGTCGACATCGAGTAGTGCACCCGACAGTATGCAGGCAAATGGCAACGGCAGCCACGAATTCCTATCCTGCGCCGATCTCTTCACTTCAGAGTAACACGTGCATCTTATGTCCTCAATTATTTGTTGAATGTATTCCAAACTCTGCCTTCCCCTACAGTACATCTATAGCTCCCTCTAGTACCAAGGAGGTAATTTCCTGAGGCTTCAACAGATGTCCTACCATCCTGTACTTTCTCCTAGTAAGCGTTATCTGTATGTTCCATTCTTCGCGGAGGTCCTCCTCATTCTTCATCTCATCATCCCAGCAAATGACGGAACGACGGCATTGATATGATTTGCTAACGACGTTGCTATCCTCTGTATAAACAGGAACTACAGCAACTGTAGACTGGTATCGTTTACTGACAGTGGATGACCGCTACCGACGGATTACGGATCGGAGGATCGCTGACAGCAACGCCACATATTGAATAATGCTTTTAGTGCAGTCACAGGACGTCGTGTTTCGACTCAAACTGTGCGCAATAGGTTGCACGATGCGCCGTTTCATCCTCGACATCCACGGTGAGGTCCATCTTTCCATCTACGACACCACGCAGCACGGTACAGATGGGTCCAACAACATGCCGAATGGACCGCTCAGGATTGGCATCACGTTCTCTTCACCGATGAGTGTCGCGCACGCCTTAAACCAGACAATCGTCGTAGACGTGTTTGGAGGCGACGCCTTAGACACACTGTGCAGCGAGTGCAACAACGTGGAGGTTACCTGCTATTTTGGAATGGCTTTATGTGAGGCCGACGCGCGACGCAGGTGGTCATGGAAGGCGCCTCAACGGCTGTACGATACGTGAATGCCATCCTCCGAACGATAGTGCAACCATATCGGCAGCATATTGGCGAGGCATTCGTCCTCATGGACGACAATTCGCGCCCCCATCGTGCACATCTTGTGAATGACTTCCGTAACGAAGTCGCTCGAATAGTGTGGCCAGCATGTTCTCCCGACATAAACACTATCAAACATGCCTGGGATGGATTGAAATTGGCTGTTTATGGACGATGTGATCCAGCAACCACTCTGAGGGATCTACGCCGATTCGCCGTTGAGGAGTGGGACAATCTGGACAAACAGTGCCTTGATGAACTTGTGGATAGTATGCCACGACGGATGCAGGCATGCATCAATGCAAGAGGACGTGCTATTGGGTATTAGAGATACCGGACCGTACAGCAATCTGGACCGCCACCTCTGAAAGCCTTGCTGTATGGCGGTACAACATGCAATGTATGGTTTTCATGAGCAATAAAAAGGGCGGAAATGGTGGTTTTTGTTGATCTCTTCTCCAGTTTTCTGTATAAGTTCCGGAACTCTCTGAGCTTAGGTGATGCAAAACATTTTCTGATATGTGTATTTTTCTACCTTTGATTGCAGAGAACACGTGACGAAAGAGGTTCTGAGGATATAAGAATCGGAGCAGAACGGGCATTTGGAGACTTCCTCAAATAAAAAAATCTCTAGTATCAAATATGCGCTCAGAGTGAGAAAGCAATTTCGCAGAATCTACCTGTGGTTCACAGCATTGTAAGGAAGGAATCGTGTACTTCCGGTAAACCGGAACCGTACCGAAACGTTGGATACGCAACGAGAGAATACAGAAAATTAAGTACACTGGTAAGTAATGTGGAGGTTCTTGGGCAGAAACGAATATACGAGAAACGCTAAGTACAGGAAGAGAAACAGTTGTAGAAAATGGGATAAGACGTCAGGTAGTACCGTCTATTCTACTACACGGAGCCGCAAATAACAAAAACAGTAGGCGATGAAGCAGGTTAAAATATTCAGGCCCTACAACACAGGAAACAAGGTGTGATTGCTACTGTGAGATGAAGTAATTGCTGCAGCACAGCAGTTTGTGCCTACTGCATAAAATCTGACACCAGAATTGTGATTTTCGAAAAAACGGGACAAGAGGAGACCCTGTATAGATTATTAGAGGAGAGGCTACCCAGACAGTTGTCACGTTGTTACAGTTAGTGAACTGCAGGTAACGGCCCACTGGCGGTCTGGTGTGGCTTCAGTGAGAGCGGCAGGCGTGACCGATGTCCGGCATGCCTTGTAGGGTGCGGAGGCGGCGCAGTGCTGCGGAAGGTGCGCGTATTTTTAGCGCCGATGGCGGTGCCAGAACTCCCGCGCCGCCGGCTGGATTTCCGAGAGGCGTCCACCTCCGATTGTGTGCGGAATCCCTTCAGCCCGAGCGGCCAAGTCTCCCGTCAGCTGGGCAAGGTGTCACACTGGCCTCCCTTCCCGTACGCTTCTGAAAGTTGCAGGAGGCGGAAGAAAAGGTTCGATGAATGCAAGGGATATGCAGAATGTGTGACTGAGGTTGCGCAGACGTAGGAAACCTTTCCAGTATAATCATTTTTAAGCGTAATCAGAAAGGTAAGTGTTACGTCAAACTCACCGAAGTGACGTCAGAACCAAAACCTAAAATCAGAGGCTGCATATGAAAAATGAATGAGCTCTAACGGCGAAAAATTATCGGCACCAAGATAGGCCCACCATATATTTTTTGGGTTCAACCGAGGACGTATTGCCATATTTTTTGGGTCCGATCCAGGATATGTTTTTGAAAGTACTTGAAAGTCGTAACAGTTTAGTGAAACATTAAATTTTATTTGTTGCCTTGTATTTTAAATTAGAGATGACTTTTTTTCAGAAATTATTTGTGTGCAATGTAGGCTCAATAAACAGTTCCTAAAACAGCTCTATCTACGACATATGTTCAGTCAACACTTCTCTTTACGGAAAGCATCTTGGGTTTATCCTGGATTCCAATACATTCCACACTCTTTTGTCTACAAAACCCTGTTTTTGAACATAATCTCCGTCCAATGGAACGGTCTTAAGCTGTCGTACCCAGAGGGCATATAAGCCAGCAGGGTAAAACTCTACTGGTCGACGTCGGAGGAGTCTTGCAGCATCAATAACCCCCCCCCCCTCCCCATCCGCCCAAACATCTACGTACTGCTTTCTACAGTGGATCCTTCATTGGGCCAAACTCGGTTCACCCTATGATATTCTGTTAGGTGGAAATAGGCCCAGCGGTCGCATAGCTTTCAATACCCCAACTGGACTAAAAATGTATCAGTACTACAAACAGTGGCGGCCGGCTGCGTTGAGAGATGTTCCTGTGTGATCAATGGATCACCTCGAATGAGAATGTCTTCAATTTCTGACATTGCAGGAATCACAGCTGCATGCGAACGCCTGGCACGCTTGCGGTACGCTTTTGTTGACTGCCAGGTCTCGGTAGACATTCTGCAAGCGCCTATGAATATTTGCGATGCTATGATTTGCCGCCAGAAGAAACTCATTCACATTTCTCTGGTTGGAACGTAGCTCCGTTACAGACGCCTTTTTAAAGCCTACAATAGTGTCGCCACCTATCGGAACTCTTTGAAACCGTAGATTGATGGCACTGTTCGCTGAAGACATTGCTATCCTGGGTGAAAGTGAAGAAAGGCTACAGGATCTGCCGAATGGAATGAAGACTCTAATGAGGGCAGAAAATAGACTAAGAGCAAATCGAAGACAGACGAAAGTAGTGAGAAGCAGCATAAATGGGACCAGCTAGAAACTTAGTCTCGAAGCAGATCAAGTTAAGGAATTCCGCTACCGATGCAGCAAAATAACCAATGACGGATGGAGCATGGAGGACGACAAAAGCAGCCTCGTACTGTCTAATAGTATAAAACACAGGCCTTAATTTGAGGAAAAATTTTCTGAGATTGAATATTTGGAGCTCAGTCTTATATGGGAGTGATACATGGATTGTGGGAAAACCACAACAGAAGAGATCAAAGTATTTGAGATGTGGTACTATAGAAGAATGTTGAGAATTAGATGGACTCAGAAGGTAAGGTGTGAGGAGAGGAAAGGAATATATGGAAAACACTGACAAGGAGAAGGGACAGGATGATAGGGCCTTTTTTAATAGGAGTGACATCCATGGTGATAGAAGAAGCTGTAGAGGACAAAAACTGCAGAGAAAGGCAGTGATTTGAAATCATCCTGCAAATAATTGAGGACATAGGTTGCAAGTGATATTCTGAGATGACGAGATTAGTACAGGAGAGGGGTTCGTAATGGGCCGCATAAAACCACTTAGAACACTGACGACTCAGAAAAGAAATGAAACTTGCAGCCTTCTTTCAAAAAACTCACACCTTCCAACGCCCACACACCCTCCAGCACATCTCTCTCACCATACATTCCGTTTCTCACCCTAACATTTACGCCACCTACTTCCACTTCATCTTTGCCTATATCGACAGCCTCGTCTAAGTCTCTCTCAACCCCCGCCCACCTCCCCCCTTCCTCTATATCAGTCCTGGCGTGATGACAGTATCACCTCCTTTATTAAAACATCCGCACCTTCCCTGCCAGCAAACTTCTATTCATGCATACCCTGTCCTAGCACCATGTTGATGCCTTCATCCTTAATGTAACGTTCCCTCCAACCTCATCACGTTCTCCGCAACTCGGAAGTGGGGTCACTATTGGCCACCTTAAGCATATCACCGTCAGGCTAAAAACCCTGTTCATTGTCCCTACTGAACATCTTATCCTCTACGTCTTTTCCCCCACTGTCACCATGACATGTGCACCAAAAGTGTCTGTCATGCTGCTCTCACCCCCTATAACTTCCTCTACCATAATGACCACACTTTCTCCACTTTTCCACAGACCTTTGCATCCACAGTCACAACACTGCCACCCTCTGGCAGTGGAAAGTTCCTTTCCACCCTCCAACGCGACCTTGTCCGCCTCCCTATCCTGAAGTAACAACAGCCCCGATGTTATCATCAGTTCACCCAAGCTCCTTGGGCATATTTCTACAGAAGGCCTAGATCCCATTGGCAGTGATCACCTCCCAGTCCCTCTCACCATCTCCTTTGTCCCTTGCCCTCCCACTGATCCCTTCCCTGTCGCCTCTCCCAAAGTCGTTCACGACTACTGCCGTGCTAACTGGAATGCCCACTGGGAATCCGTCAACAGCCAGGTCATAAGCCACCTCCTCCCCTTCTACCTTCCTGATAACATTGCCCACGCCTCGTCCTTCCTCCTGAAGACGATCTCTGACGCTGTGGCAGCCCATGTTCCCACTAAACCTATCCACACTTACCGCCATAGTCTTCTTCTTCCTCCTCAGACTGTCCTCCGTAAATCCCACTGGCTCTACCGTCCTCCCTCCGCACTCGCGATTAGGACACATTCCTCTGCCACCAGCAGTTACAAAGACATGCTCGAAACCTTCTGAGAGCAAAGAAACGCCAGTACTGGAATCATACATGCACACTTCTAAACGCCATCCTCCCTTTCAGCTCGTCCAAGTACTGGTCCACCTTCCACTGTCTTACTGGTAGTCATCACACCACTAATTAACCACTTGTCCTTTACAACCGGCCGTTCCCTGACAACATCAGTAAGGCTAACTATTTGCTTCCAGTCTCTCCAAGGTCCTCTCCATACCTGACGACCCTCACTTTCGTTACTAACTCTTCCCCGATGTCTTTGACCACACCGATACCACTGCCCCACCACTTGCTCCACCAGTTACTGCCCTCAGAATTGAACACTTCTATTACAGAAGATGGAATTAAACCCAACCTCCACTCTAAATGGAATGTTGCATATCATCACAATTGCCTCAAGGATTGCACTCTCTCGTTCCTCGCTGCCCTTGCCACCCTGTACACCACCATCCTTTCCACTGGCCTTTATCCTGACCTGTGGAAGACCTCCCACATCCTGTTGTTCCTTAAACAGAACAGAGCCCCTATAGACCCCACCTACTATCGCCCCACATGCCTTACCTCCATGTCCACTAAGTTCTTCTAGTCCATCATCTCCTGTTGTATCCATCGCCACGAACGTCAGCACCACTTCCTCTGTCTTACCCAGTGTGGTTTCCAGCTCTCCTTCTCCATCGACTACCAGCTCTTTAACCTTATCCATCTCCTCTCCCTCCACCATAACTCGTGCCGTTCAGCTATTTTTGTCGCCAGAACGCCTATGACTGTGAATGGCATTGTCAGCTCTTTTTGAAGCTCCAGACCTACACCCTGCCTATCAGCTTCATCTGTCCCCCTGCCTCCTCTCTCTCCCACTGTCCTTCCTATGTCACAATCCAATATACCAATTCCCATACCTTCTACCCCTACTGCAGGTGTGCTTCAGGACTCCAGCCATTGTCCTCTCTTTTATTTCTTGTACATCTTCTTCAACATGTTGATGACATTGCCTTCCTTGCCCTCTCTCCTAAGTCTCTCAACAGTTCCAGTGCTTCCTCCAAACTCACCTAGATCAGTTTATTGCTTGGTACAACCAGGGGCTCCTTTGAATCAATACTTCCAAAACCCAAGCAATCATAATATGAGATGCTGCACCCCCTTTCGTGCATCATGTTTTCTACCTCACCATATATGACCCTCTGCTGTAATTAACTCACACCTTGAAATACCTAGGCCTCACCGTTGAACATCACCTCACCTGGACTCGCCATCTCCTCACCATCCAACGCAAAGCATACAGTAGACCCAGCCTCCTGAAGCTCCCATCTGGCCTGACATGGGGACTTCATCCTTCTGCCATTCTTCATACCTACGAATCCTTGATCCATCCCATCCTTTGTTACACGATTGTTGCTTGATCTCCTCCCCTCCTAACTCTATAAGGTCCTCCAAATCATTTAATGCCATTGCTCCATTTCACTTTCCATATTCATCTCCCATCCCCCACGAGGATCCTCTATAACCTGTTCCTTTTCCCAAATCTCCTCGTTTTCCTTGAACACATCTGTATGCCCTACATCAACCGCCACCTCGATTCCCCTCACCCCTTGAATTTTCCTCCGTCTCCACTCCCCACCTGCTGCAGCATCTCTACCGATGTGCCCCATCCTCTATCCATCTCCATACCCTCCACCTCCTCTCCCAAAGAAACTTCCAGCGTCTCCTAACCTTGGATGATGTGCTTCACATCGATATTCATCCTTCCTTTGCCTCTCCTCCTTCTCTCCCTCATCCCTAAATCACCATGTCCTTCTGTTTCCTCCTCTGCTGTTTACTCCCTCCTTTCATTCTATCTCTCTTACTTCTCCTTTCCCAGTCCTTGCACTCCCTCCTTCCCAGGTTGCTCTCTCCCCTTCCACTCCATCTCCTGCCACTTGGTGTGCTACCAGCTCTCTCCTTCAGCCCCTTCTTGTTTCCACCCTCCTTCACCGATCCCCCTGCTCTCTTCCCCCTCTCCCTCCTCTCTGATCTCCCCCCCCCCCCCTTGGCCGGTCCTATTTTAATCTATTGTGTTTTGGTGCTCGCCGCGTTGTTACCTAAGTTCAGAATGTGTTCAGTGACGTTTTCCAACACTGTGAACGCCGTTTTTAATTATTCTGTTCGTGTTGCCCATTCTTAAATGCTACATCTTTGTCCAGTGTCATTTTAATCATATGTGGATTTTAAACATGCCTCGTCAAACTAGCCCTTTTTTTATACATCTTCAGTTTTTTCTCTTTTCGTGTGCAAAGCTCATCTTTCATCCCTGTATTTTATATATGTAGCATTGTCCTGTGATATTTTATGTGATATCTTGCCTGAAGAGCAGCGAATTGTGCCACTGCAGCACAACCCGGCCCATGTGGGACAAGGGTACGAAATAACCACAAAAGAAAAAGCACACACACCCACTGGAAAAAAATCTGTGTCAAAACTTGAGCCATTTCACTTGGCTCTGCATCGAAGTTTAAATGATTTTCTTGAATTGCCTACTCCTGACAGAAATATCTTGCAAAAACAGGAAAATGTTTTGCTTCACTTCTGTTTGAGCTAGCTGTCCATCGCTACTGTTAGCTAATTAATGTTACCCAAAGTACATTATCAAATATAAATGACGACATACCATAACTGCCTCAGCTTTTGGTCCTAGCAGATTAAAATTTTACATCATATGTCTTTTTAATCAGTTGAGGTGTGCAGTCTGATATTTATAAATTTAATTTGTCTCTAGCACTGTGATATAAAAATGTAGCCTCTTTCGCAGCACACCCCACAATACAATGCCCATCTTTGACTTAAAAAAATGTCTTATATCTGGTAAAAGAGTAGCACTCCTATGTTCAGCAGTTTTCTCGTGGTCTGCGTTGTGTCACCCTTCCCTTCATGTGCTAGAGAAATTTCTTCTTTCATAGTGTACAATAAACCCATTTATTTTTACTGTGAACAGAAAATTTTAAAAAAATGTATTCCGTTGTAGTATATCATTAAACATACAATTTCTTTTGGCCAATGATAAAATTTGAAACAAAAAGCGAATAGAGAGAACGTGATCGAAAACTTGTGGACGAGTTACTTCACATACGAAAACATCATAAATAAATTGCCTCTTTTGTGTTGCGAAATGACTAGCAATGAGGGAAACGTTGTGGCGGAAATGGAAGCCACGCTTCCTCACAGGGTCTCTGTAACTCCATCTGTATACTAGATGGTTGTGTAAACTGTCTAATCAAAACAGTTTCAGCCATATAAATTTAGAGTATTTCTTTCATTTGTACTACCAGTCTCAGCGTTACATAAAGCCACCATCAAGCCCCTTGGACGACTTGTAGGGAGAGCCCAACTCTTGTACAGTCGAAACGGGGGTTAGCATACAGTCACTGCTATACGTAGACTTCTTCTTCATACAGCGACCCCTTCGATCATCACTTGCAGAGTTTGCGTAATGTAACGCTGAAACTAAAAGAGCAAATAAAATAAATACTGGAAATTTACACGGCTGAAGATGTTTTGATTTGACGTTTCCTCCTCATCGATGTTAAAGCTGGCTTCAGAACCGAGTGAGAAAGCAATGTTTAAAAACGTCATGTGACACATATAGATCTAAATTTTTAAAAAATGCTCTCCGGCCATAAAATTCTCAAGCCTCGGATATTTGTGCAACCCCGGACGTTGCCCTGAAACGTAGAGAATGCCAGGACTGTCCGAGATAGCGCTGGAAGTATGATAAGCCGAGAAATGAAGTAAGATTTCACTTGACACGGGGCGTGCTGGTGCGATAGTAATGTCTGTATAGAATAGTGGGAAATTGTGAGGACACTGGACCACGAAATGTGCCTGTAGATCTTCGACCACTGTTTTGGCATCTACGATATAGAGCTTTAGCGGGTGTACACCTGTTTACGTCGACGGTTGGGCTACACAGAGAGTAGTCGGGAGTAGGCAGTTCAAATCCTTGTCCTGCTTCTCCCTTACACAATAATTATTTTTATATTCGAACCGTCTCTTTTCATAATTAATGCACCGTTTCAATCATCGTGAAACATTCTGACACACATGCGTACGCAACCGAACATTGTTGTACAGACTGTGGAAAGCGCCATGAATGTAACCTGTTCAAAGAGTTCGTGGTTTCCTTCAACAGACTTCGTTTTTACCCAAGCACCAAAAGAACAAAATAGAAAAAGAAAACTATGGTAGTCTGAGGGAATCATGATGGCAATTCAAGTACTTCTCTTTGAAATGTTGTTAAGGTATGATCTATAAGCTAAGGCATACTGTGCATTTGCTCCATCATGCTAGAAGTGGAGTTGACGATAGCTGTCCATATTCAGGATGATTGTTGGTGTTACCTCTTCAGAGTACTTTTCTCCAGTGAAATTTCCGCCAGTAAAGTACGCCTCAATTACACTACGCAGCGACATTGCAGCCAACACATTTACACCAAGTTGATTTAGCCCTTACTCCGAAACAACACAATGAAAACATGGTCCAAGCAGGATAGAACCTTTTTATTTTTTGTGGAACTGGCCAATTTCATGCGTAGGTCATTTTCAAACACATATCTTAAACTTCCAGTTCCTGGCGGTTTTCCGTGAACCAATAAGTACAGTTATGGCGGTACAGATGTCCTGACAACATGAATTTGACCTCATCAGACCACAAAATGTTGCGAAATGATTTCTAGTCGACTCGAACCTGATCGGGTATTATTTCACAAAATTTTAGCTGCCTATCTGGATCATCTTCCAGTGATTCGCGTATCAGGTGTGGAATGTACACTTTGATGTTCTGCTGACGTAATACCCTTTAGAATGGTAAGCGCGATATTTCTGTAAATTCTATAAACGTCTTGTGGACTTATTTAGACCAATCACAAGAGTGAAACAGATATTTAATTCATTATTGTCAGTTCGTGTTGTCCTAGCCGCCCACTGCGTTGGGGTTGGGTTGTTTGGGGGAAGAGACCAAACAGCGAGGTCGTCGGTCTCATCGGATTAGGGAAGGATGGGGAAGGAAGTCGGCCGTGTCCTTTTACAGGAACCATCACAGCAATTTCCTGGAGCGATTTAGGGAAATCACGGAAAACCTAAATCAGGATGGCCGGACGCGGGATTGAACCGCCGTCCTCCCGAATGCGAATCCAGTGTGCTAATCACTGCGCCACCTCGCTCGGTGCCCACTGCGGGCTGTATTCAAACCAGAACCATCAGTTCCAACTTTTTGAACTAAACTGTAAACAGTCTTATGTGTTACTGGATGTGACTTCAAATTTCCTCCCCACCACTTTGCTGAGCTGTCTTCAGAGCCAAAGTTCTTTTTCCTTCGTTAACATTTCATGCAAACTATTGTTTGCCAAGGTTACGTTACTACGATTACAATCCATTTCTAAACGATGTGTGCCACTGCCTGTTTTTTACCAACGGTGGATTACGCGTCTGGTTGCTTGCAAGTGCAAGGACTGGGAGAGGGTGGTACCGACCATCACCTGCGACATTGAAAAGTTTCAGAACAACATTTATTAACATTTAATGACAGTAAATAAAACGTAAATTTAAGTAAGGAAGTTGAATAGCACATTTGCAATCTTGCATAGAGGGAGTAATTTAAGTAAATTGTTTAAGCCAGCTCTCTCAAAGTGGAACATTTCATTTACTTATATAAACATGAAACTGGTTTGCTAAGATCAATTGCACTTAATAATACCAAGAGCTGAGACTCAAAAAGTTGATTAAGCAGCTCAAAAAAGACCTTTATTAGGACCTGGAAGTCAGTAACATGAGAATAAATTTTACAAGTTTCTATCAGAAACACAATGAAGATAAATGATCCATAGCGCCCGTCACCACTGGTTCGAATTGAAGACAGTTAACAAATTGAACGGCTCAGAATGTTGGTCCTCGCGCTGTAGAAAGTACGCAGTGAACAAATGTGACTACACAGTTACAAAATACAGGGTGTTCCCGCAAGGCAGTGCAAAAATGTTACAGGACATAGAGAATGCTCCACTGAAGAATTTGAGGTAGGGAACCTGAGATCGTGGAAGTAAACTTGTCTATCGCTTTGACTAGCATTTCTGTTTGGCAGCTTATTTACACGTGCTGTGCTGTTTATTTACGTGCAAATTCTTTATTTCCTGCAAGGGAGCGAAGAGGACGAGCCTGATTACTGGGAAGTATTTCCTGGTCGCTGAATATGAAGTTGAGGTCCTATTCCATTGCCTGCGAGGTTACATGGCCTGAATGGCCATGATTATTTCTTATGGGAATATCTGAAGTTATCTGTGTGTGACAGCCCAGTGGATACGGAGATGGAATTAGTTGCCAGAATTGAATCTGTTCCCCGATGGCATGCTGGCACTGAGGATGATGGCTGTCAGTTTCAGCACACTTTGTAAGATAGAGTACAAAAGGTACGTTCATTGCGTCAATCATAGTAAATAACGTAAATAGAAAAGTACACAGTACTGTGATTTATTTCTATTATCTGCTGAAGCTTGATTCTCCGAACCCAGGTCCCTATCTCAATTTGTTCAAAAAATGTTCAAATGTGTGTGAAAACTTATGGGACTTAACTTAACCTAAATTATCCTACGGACAACACACACACACATGCCCGAGGGAGGACTCGAACCTCCGCCGGGACCAGGCGCACAGTCCATGACTGGAGCGCCCCAGACCGCTCGGCTAATCCCGCGCGGCTCAATTTGTTCAGTGGAGCATCCTTTATGTCCTGTTAAACTTTTGCACGCTCTTACGCAAACACCCTGTATAGTTAACAAATGGAGGAGTTAAAATCTGTGGCGGAGGCAGAGGCGGCCTCGTCAGGCAGCGCTGTAACTCCCAAGAAATTATAACCGGAGACCGACATGATAGTCACAAAGTTTGCTTACCAGTTACAGAGCGATTGCAGGGCGCTTTTCGCCGACTGCACAATCGGTAGGCACCGTCAAGAATAACAGCAATAAGTAAGCGACAGAAAATCATTCAGTAATTTGTAATAAGAAAACCTCTAAAACCAGGCAACAAATTTAGCAGGTTGGAAAGGATTCCGCCCACTTGGCTCCTGTAGACCGGAATACATTTTAATGGAAACAGTTAATCAAGTTTAATCATTACGCCCTTCATGCAGAACCGAAAGGAACGCACGTGTCGGCAGGCGGGACAGACTAATTCGCGTGCATTAATACTACCGAACGGTTGGCTAGAGAAACTCCTCCGGGCTATGTCAGCAAGCTTTTATTGGCCGTCGCCAGTAATTACTATAGAACGCCGTGAGTGTTAAGTTTCTAGACACATCTCATCCCCGGCTGGGAACCAAAACAAGAGTTCAATAGTAATGCATGAAACACAAGTAAACAGGAGAGGATTGATCTTTAACGAACTTAACTACAATAATTTGTTGGACCTTAAGGCAAATGCGACGCTAGCGTGGCCCACCGGCAAGCGGTTAGAAGCGGCTTGCGCGAAGGCTGTTACGTTCGAATTTAGAGACAGTACGTGGGCAGCAACCACGAAACTCAGCATCGAGAGACTGAGCTGAAGCAGGAACCGGGAGGCAACGCACCTCGCTAAGTTAAGTCACAGAGTACCGAGCGAAACAGAGGCTCCTATTGCAATAGACGGGACACAAGGAATGCCAAACACTGAGGCGCAGAATCGACCCTTGCTCGGTTAAGTTAGCGCCGAGATCTGTGAGAGTTCCCAGACGTACTCAGCGGGAAGATCTTGTGCGGAATCAGACGAAGAAAAACTCCCGGTATTGTCTGAAGGTCGGGCGGTGCAGCAAACGGCTTCCTCTCGCCTGCTCCGCTCAGATTGTGCCCGCCTCGATCCATTGAGTTGCCTTCTAGTTGGCAGCCCTGACGCCGGCTACGAGCTTGCTGTGTTACGAGATAAGTAATTTAGCTAGTAATTAATTGTTTTTGCTGTGTATTATGTAGTGCCAGATAGACTTGATAAATTGAAGATTTCTGTTTTTATTTGTGTCTGAATAGGAAAAGCGAAGTTTCTGTTTAGGTCAGTTTCAGGTGTACGCAAACGTTTGTTTACATTCTTAACTGGCGTTAAATATGTGGGATTATGAATTAAGGTAGTGTACAATACTCAGTATTTACGTTTATTAGTGTCCTCTTGTCCTCTAGAATCGATACATTGAAGGTAGTGTCCGCCCCAGTAGCTGAGTGGTCAGCGTGACGGATTGCCGTCCTCTGGGCCCGGGTTCGATTCCCGGCTGGGTCGGAGATTTTCTCCGCTCAGGGACTGGGTGTTGTGTTGTGTTCATCATCATTTCATCCCCATCCGGCGTGCAGGTCGCCCAATGTGGCGCCGAATGTAATAAGACCTGCGATATGGCGGCCGGACCTGCCCCGCGAGGGGCCTCCCGGCCAATGACGCCAAACGCTCATCATCATCATTGAAGGTAGTTGTTTTTATGTTTTAGTAGGTCATTTTTCGCTTGTACGCAAACGTTTGTTTACGTTATAAATACGAGGGTAAATAAGTTACTGTACAATACTCAGTATTCACCTTTATTAGTGTCATTCAGACTCGATGCATTGAAGGTAGCAGATTTTTATATGGTTTATTAGGAAAAGTGAATTCTAACCACTTGTATACGATTCACTAGCGCAACCTGTGAGCGTTAACAGTTAAACTCATTAAAATTCGACATACGTCTAAAATAGATATACCTTAATTGAATAGAATAATGTGTTTTAATGTTCGCGCCACGTCTTTCACTTTATGGCCGTACACCGGTTGCGGAACACTGACCTATAAAACGTGCCTTAAAGGGATACAAGGCAAGCTATCTTACAGTGCACCATCAGAAAGAAAACCTTTTTCCCCCGAGGAGCCAGAATATCGCTGCGTTCTTGGCTCCGTTGGTCGCTAATTGTTATCTTGAAGTATGGATTTCTGTGGCTATTGTACAAGAATGGTGGACTCCAGGCAATTACTTTTAATCTTCATTGTTTTTTATTTTGCGATGGAAGAGTTAATTGATTTTCCGCCTCATTACTCGCGTTTCGGTTCTATAGTGGGCGCTAATTTCTCTTAGTGGCAGAGCTATCCGTCTTTTCGTTTTTTTCGTTAATTAGCTCTGCCACTATTTTACATTTCCAGAGTTTTAACTCACTATCCATCGTCTTCATACATTACCAGAAGTAGATTTCTGTAACACACGTATATTATTTATGTTCCCCAGTATTAGTTGACTAGTTGACATTTATTATTGCGTTGGCTCCTATTTCATGGAAACACAGTACTTGACAGTGGTAACTGCAGTTCTATTTGTTCCTTTCAATTTTCTCATTAACATGTGCGTAGTTTAAAGCCTCGAGTAAACAATGTATCTCTTCACATTTCATTTATGTCCCTTGTTTCCCTGCTTCACTTTCTCGACATTAAACACATCAAAAATTACAGGGATAATAAAGACATTCAGACTAAATCAATCATATACGCAAGCATGATGAGAAATTATGTTTGTAGAAGTAATTGTACTTTTATATAGCCTAACAAATTAATTTGGAACTTAATACAGTTTTCAGAATATCTCATTTCTTAATCTTCAATACTTTTTAGGTACACACAATAAGAAAATCTCTTCGAAAGCATAAAAAAATTTAACTCGTTTACAGATGCTTACTGGGTTTTCTAATTTCTACCTATTTTTGCAACTAAAATGTTATCATACTTTCTAGTGTTTTATGTACTTCATACCAGACCACCAACTGTTCTTCATCTTATTTATGATTTGTTCCTTCAAGCACTCTTTCTCTCCTCCAGATCTGTTATTCTTTCCAGGTCTCAGAAGGTGATCTAATTGATTAATTATTTTTTTACGTTTTGTGTTTCCTTTCTGTTCCATGTTCGCTTGTAAAAAACCGTTTCGTTCGCTTCTCAACTCAGTACTTTCGTTATCTATATATAGGTTCCAAAATTGGAGCACTGACCGTTTGTAGCAAAGATAACGTTTCTTCTTTCTTCCCGCAAATATTTCCATCATTGTACTATCTATGTACCGTATCTCTATTTCTTCATGTCTTTTTTTATCTTGATTATTTGTTAACTCTTCATCATGAGTTTTCACTCTCTTCCTGTCAGCTATGAGGGATTTTATTGTTAGTGTCGAACATCTCACTTCAGTCCACTTCCGGGTGTCATTGTAAATGCGGCGTCGCATCATACTCTGTGCTCAGGAAGCCGTACGTCTGTGGACAACCTTGGTTTCATGCAAATAGATTTGTCTTCTCCTGTGTTACTGTCCCAACGTTTAACCGTTGGAAAGTACTGTTCGTCGCCGTGTTCGGTGGCGATTATGAGGAGGGTGGTGCAGCTAACAGCGAACCGCCGCCGTTAGTTTCAGACCAACAAGCGATGTAGTTCCTAACGTGGTAGCAGTGGTACATCAGGAACGAGAATACATCGATACTGACTGACTAAGACGAAACCTCTAATCACGACATGGCAGTCATCAGCACAGTTCTAGCATGCAAGGTTTCATGAAGCTGGCCGATGCAGCAATCACGGAACTGTGAGAACGACAGGTGGTCCTAAGGCAGCTTCATAACAAGCACCGAGCACAGCGACGCATACATCAATCAACGACGCTGGATATCGCCAGCGAAAGACTGCGAGTACTAGTGACGATTTTTATGAACAGAGTAATACTTAGTACATAGTAATCACAGAAACTGTGCAAAAAGGGAAAACTGGTTTGGAGATTACATCCGATTCCTTCAGGTCGACTGGTACATAAGCAGTTCGATCTGTAGACCACAAAGAGCGTTAGCAAACTGCTTATTTAGCCGTTCGAAATACTGTTTACATGCCTGAAGAAAAATGTACAGGGTGAGGAATATTTGTCGAAACACACATCGGATTTAAAAAGAAATTGATAATGAACTTTGTTCACCTCGAAGAGAGATATCCTTTAACGTAACGCTCGAAACCGCCCACCCTGGGCACCACCTCCAGGTGGGGGGAGGGTGGGAGGGGGAGGTGTGACTCTGAAATCTTAAATAGGAATCCCTATTTTTTATTCCAGATTTGGATTCTCCATGAAACCATAAGTAACTTTTATATGAAACATTTATTTCGTTTCATGATTAATGGTGCTGTAACTGGCAAACATGAAAATGATGTGACAACTCTTGCGAAATGGTACTATCTCAAACAAATACACATCTGATTAAGACAATCAAAGTACATCTTTGATATTTTTGATAATGCTGTCATGTGACACCTCGCACAATCGATCATGCACTCTGTCTGCGGTCAGCTAGTGCATGTTACTTCAAAAATTCGGACTGTCCACATCCCGTCCCTTCCACCACCCCTGTGGCGCGCCAACACTATCGTCTCCAATTGTCAAACATTCGCTTCCTCCCTGCCAACAAATACCTCTTCATGCACACCCTGTCCCAACACCATGAAGACTCAATCATCCTTAACGAAACCTTCCTTCAACCTCACCATGTTGTCCACACCTCTCCCTACCTCCTTCACTGAAACGACAATCGCTATTGGCCACCTCAAGTGTATCCCTGTCCAGGCACAAACCAATGACCCAGTGGAACAACTAAGTGTCTTTTTTCCATCCGTTACCGTCACCTGTGCCATTATCTAGTCCACCCTGCAGCTCCTCTCCCCTATGACTTCATCTCTCATGTTCACTGCACCTCTCTACCTATGTGATTGCTGCAGACTTCGTGACCCTGGCATCAGTTCCTAGCCACCCTCAATGTGACCTTGTTATCCTCCCACAGCCCACCTGTCCCAAAAATAGCTCTACTTCGAACGTCGTCCTTGCTTTCCCCAACCTCCTAGGTCGTATCGCTGTGGACATCCTTGAACCCATTGGTAGCGACCACCGCCCTGTCTTTCTTACCAACTCCTCAGCCCATTGCGCCCTCCTGGGCCCCACCCAGATGTCTCTCCAAAGTCTCCCCATGACTACTGCCATGCTGACTAGGATGCCTACTGGCCATCCATTGCCTCACAGGTCGAAAGCCACCCACTTACATTTCACCATCTTGCTGCCATCACTTGTGCCTCTTCATTCCTCCAGAAGACATACTGTGGAGGCCCACATTCCTACCAAACTTATCCACCCTCGCTGCCCAACTCTTCTTTTTCCATGAATCCTGCAGTCTCTACTGCTCCTTCCTCTGCACTTGTGACCGAGATTAACTCCTCCACTACCAGCAACCACAACAACACATTCAAAATCTCCTGACAGCAAAGAAACGCTGCAATTGGTGCCAGACATGTAAACACCTCCATCCCCCTCCTGCCAATTCCTCGAACTACTGGTCTGCCTTCCACCATGTTACTGGTAGTCATCTCGACCCTTGCATTATCTCTTCTCCATGACGACCTGCCATTCCCTGACAAACTCAGTAAGGCAAACCATTTGGCTTCCCAACTCTTTGAGGTCTTCTCCATTCACAACAATCTTCACTTTGATTACTCCGTCTCCCCATGGCCTTAAATGCTCCAGTTAATCTGTACTGGCACTCACCCCCAGTTTCCAGTACTTTGATCAGATATAAGCACTCCCATTACTGCACACAACATCAGACTCATCCTCTGCTCCAAATGCAACACAAATGGTGTCACCCGCCACCAACTCAAGGAATACCCCGTTCTTCCTCACTGTCCTTAGTACCTTGTATAATGTCCTCCTCCCCACCAGCTTTTACCCCGTCCTGTGAAAAGTTTCCCACATCCTACTGTTCTCTAAACCCAACAAATTTCCCCAGAACACCTCTTCCTATCGTCCCATCTACCTCACCTCCAGTAAGGTCTTCGAGTCCATCCTCTCCCACCATATTCTTCACCACCTTAACCAACACCACATTCTTACCCATTGTGGCTTCCGGCCCTCCTTCTCAAGTGACAACCAGCTCCTTGACCTTACCAGTCCCATTCCTCTGCCATCTCCAGGCCTACGCTCTTCTCATCAATTTCATCCATCTCGTTGCTTCCTTTCTCTCCCATTGTCCCTCCTATATCAGTATCCACAATACCAACTCCTGTACTTTCTATCCCACCACCAGCGTGCCCCAAGGACCTGTCCTTTCTCCTCTCAACTAACTGCTGTATACTGTAGATATGCTCAAAACTCCCTCACCTGTTCACCTCCTCCAATTTGTTGATGACACCGCCTTCCTCGTAGTTTATCCTAACTTTCAACGCTCTCAACGTACTCCCAACGTACCCTTCAAACCCACCTTGACCTGTTCACTGCCTGGAGCAGCCAGTGGCTCCTCCACATCAACCCTTTCAAGACCCAGGAAATCATCATAGGTCATACCATCTGCTCTTTCCAGCTCCCTGATTTTTACCTCGTGTTTTATGATACAATCCACCTCACTTCTATCCTGAAATACCTTGGTATCACCTTAGATTGTCACCTCACCTTGACTCCTCATCTCCTTACAATCCAACACAAAGCCCATAATAGTCTCTGCCTCCTGAAACCCCTGTCCAGCTGGATATAGGGACTGCATCCCTCCACCACCCTCGACACCTACAAATCCTTGATCTGTTCTATGTTATCCCAGTGTTGCCTGTACTTCCACCCCACCCAGATTCTATAAAGCCCTTAAAATCCTCGAATTCCATGCACTGTACCTCATCGTGTGTATCCACCCGCTTTTCCCACACAGATCCTCTAAGACCTCATTTCTTCCACATCTTCTCCTTCTCCTCAAACACATCCACAACTTGTACATCATCCACAGACTCGGTACCCTCACTCTCTGGTGTCTTCTGGTGTCTCTACCCCAGCCTATTGCCGCAACTTTACCGTGGCGTCCAGCCCTCTCTCCATCTCGACATCCTCCACCTCCTTTCCCAATGCAACTTCTGTGCCTATCCCTCCTGGACGATGAGCTTATCTCTCCCAACTCTAAACCCATATTTTTCCTCCCCCTTCTCAGTGCTCTCTCTTCCCTCCTCTTCCCATCCCCTGAGCGGTATTTTTCTTCCTCCTCCAGCCTCCTCCCTTTCCACTGCACCTATTCTATGTCTCTGTGCTCCCTCTTGACTTGCCTTCCCTCTCCATCTACCACCCCACCTGGCTGTTGGTGCGCCTCCCTACCCCCTTTCTTTTTATCTCATACCATCCTGTCCCCCCCCCCTCCTCACCCCTCTCACTCCCTCCTTTTGGGCCTTCCCTCCCATGGCGGGTCCCTCCTGGCAGTTTTCATCCTTCGTTCTGAGTGCTCCATTTCGTGCAGTGGTTTTAAAGTGTGTTGTGGTTTGTTTTAATACTGTGCCCATTTGTAACTTACGCATCTGACTTCAGTGTATTTTACGTGCTCAATGAATCGCTAACTGTGGTTTTTATCTTTATGTGGACATTTTTAACTGTCCCACAATCGACGCCTTCATGTTAAGTGCAAAATTTAACCCACCCACTCTCTCCCCTTATTATGTTCTTATGTCCCCCTTTTTATCTCTTTTTGTAAGTATCGCTTTCATCTTTTTATTAAACATATCACTTGGCTGAAGAGGAGCGGACTGTGCTGCTGGCAGACCCCCCTGTCCGCGTGGGGAGGGAATGAAATCACAATAAAGGGAAAAATTCACATCTCTTTGCAATTGTTCCACAATGTTAACGTTGCAGAGAGGGTCGATATCACTGCTGCGTACTTTTAAGACTCATTGAAATATTGACAAAGCTCGTCAATGGTAAGTTACTCTTGTCCCTAATAGGAATGTTCCGTCTGCAACGACGTTTTGAAGTCTTGTCCACCTATTTACTGGAATGGGAAGCGTTAAATCTAGAGAAAGAGTTCGACCGCAGCTTGTGACAAACGGAAATAACATAATGATTGTTTTAGCTGTAGTTGTTGCAAATCCTCGCATTAGTTCTCAGCAAATTGCGTGAGGCTCCGGAATTTCACAAAGAAGTGGTCTACGCGCACTGCATGCACACAAATGGCATCCATTTCATTTATCACTGCGTCAAGAACTGCATGGTGACGACTTTTACAATCGTCTGAATTTCTACAACTGGATACAGGAAACAACTGACAGTCAATAATAATTTCATTTCATAGATACATTTCCCCAATGAATGAAATTTTACGAATCTTGGTTAAGTGAATCGACATGATATGCTTTATTAGTCAGTGGAGAATCCCCATGGAGCTGGAAAGTTCAACGTCAACGTCCATGGAGTGTCAACGTTTGGTGTGGTATTTTAGGTACTCAAGTAACTGGTCCATACTTCATAGAAAGTAATCTGACTGGTCAAATGTACAGCGACATAGTGGATAATGTTTTACTCATACTAATGGACGACGTTCCGCTTCCAACGAGACTGGATACGTGGTTTCAACATGATGGTTGCCCAGAGCATTACTCACGACTAGCGCGGGGACACGGAGGTCTTCAGACGTGGCCCACACGTTCACACGATTAGACTTCTGCCGACTTTTTCCTGTGGGAATGGCTAAGAGAGAAGGTTTACATAGTTGTAGCAACAAACCCCGAAGACGTGCGGCAGTGAATTCGCAATGAATGTGCAAACATTGGCGCTGGGACATTAATACATGTCGGATTGCCATTCAAACGCAGAGTTGCAATCTGCATTAGGAACAACGAACAACATTTCGAACATTTGCTGCACTGAAACACTTGTGAGAGACAAGAGGACTCTCAGTAATCAAACACACCGAGATAGTGAGAGGCAAGGGGGGACACCAAAATCAAGCACCACGAAGGGAACACATTACTACTACGTCCATGTCGTTGTTCCTGGATAATTACCGTTTTGCAACAATTATCACCTATATTCATATGTGCCGATTCCACCTGTGTCTATCATGAAACGAAAGAAGTATTTCTTATAAAAGTTACATATTTTTTGACGGAGAATCGAAAACTGCAATAAAAATAGGAGTTTGTATTTAAGATTTCAAAGTCATCACCCCTTCCGCCCCCGTGATGGTGCAGGGGGTTGAGCGTCATATTAATGGATATCCTTCTTCGAGATGATCCATGTTTATTACTACTTTTATTAAATCCAATGTGTATTTCGTGAAATATTAGAACAAACATTTTAATTTCCTCACCCTGTAAATCAACGTTTCATACCAATCAACAGATAACAATAAAAGATGTAATGACTGTATTGTTGAATGAAGAAATAACGGCTATCATTAAAGTCAACAGTCATGTTAAGAAAGTAAAGGAAAATGGACGGATTACAGAATCTTCAAAGCACAGAAATGGTCATATTTTACGTATAGACATCGTGTGCACTGTTCTGTTGACTGGTATGTGAGACCTGTTGAGCATTAATCCCTTAAATTGTCTCCGTCACGTTCAGACGAGTAAACAATGTTGCAGATCACAAATGCCACACACTATCCTCTGGGCCTCAAGTCGTTAGCGAGAGTGACAAATGAACACTTCCCTTTAGCGTCCGCTGCTTAGAAGGACATCCGTCTAATTTTAGAGAGTGCCCCGAGTATCCCCGATGTACGAAAATTAACGCTTGGCATCAGAAGGCACAGTGTATGTTCAGTACCAGAATGGCTGCCAAACAAACACACAATTCAGGTAGGAAACGACCTCTACAGGCAACAGCTGCACAGGCTTCAGGACAGCCAAAGAGTTCAAGACCGCTTAAAAATATGCATCCTTGGACTACGGATAGCCTCTTTAATTACTAATCAAAACGCCCTTGGATCCAGGTTCGACTCCCGGCACATCTATAATTTTGATTGATAATCGCCACTGGCGGCCGAAGACATCCGGCGTAAGAAGTCACCCACATTCTGCCATCGGCCTTCTTAAAGAGGTTCAGAGCACTCTCTTGCCCAAATATGTTAAAATGTGTGTGAATTCCTAAGGGACCAACCTGCTGAGGTCATCGGTCCCTAGACTTACACACTTCTTAAACTAACTTATGCTAAGAACAGCACACACACGCACCCATGCCCGAGGGAGGACTCGAACCTTCAGCAGGAGGGGCCGCACAATCCGTGACACGGAGCCTCAAACCACGTGACCACTTCATGCGGGTCACTCTCTTGCCATAGGGGTGGAAAACCGCCCCTAAGGCGGAAGAATCGGCAATGTTCAATGGCATGAGCATGCAAAGTCAATGGAAACCACGCATTAGAGACACATAACGTGTATGTACAGGACATGTGGGGTGTAATTTAAAAAAGTGTCTTGATGATCTCTCCATTGGCAGAAGCTTCCGGAATAGTTAGAAAGGTGGCTTCACTGAGCCACAGCGCCAGAGATTGCGCCAAAGAGTATTATTCAGCCGCCTCCACTGGCAGTGCTTGGGGAGAACTCGTAGTAGTCAGTGCTTGTTGAGATGTGCTAGTAAAAAGTGTTGGTCGAGAACTCGTAGTAGGCAGTGCTTGCTGAGATGTGATACTGAAAAGTTCTTGTTGAGATGTGGTAGTGACGAGTCGGTGTGCAGATATTGTAATGATTAGAGTGCTTTTGATCAATATATATGAAGGTAAAAGAAAAAAGTTTTTCCTTTTCTTTTTATTATCTCAATGTTTTAAATAATGCGTCATTACAGGTTCAGTCAACAAAGCATCTGGCTTGTGTTCTTGTATTAGAGTGTAATTCTGGTTTTCTTGCGTGATTATAGAATTTCTATTTTCTTTAATTACTTCAGTATAATTGATATTTAAAATTTCTTGTCTTATTGAAGAAGAACCGTGCCAGATGTGTACGTTGAGTCATACTTCCACACGCAGAACAGTTATACTTGTGCTTTGGTTTCGTAGGTTTTATAGTTGCTGGGGACTTAATTAATTAATTGTATTAGCGGAAATTTTCATTTCATTCTTTGTTGTTGTTCCATGCAGTCAGATTGCGGACAAAAACTAGTCAGGGCCAACCGTTTACGAGACACAGCGTAATCGGACATACAGCTACCTAAAATTAAAATTATTTTCAAATTTAATAATAATTAAGCCCCCATGCACGTGGCGACCGCTGCTTCGGATCGTCCCTTGGAATTCTTCTGATTGTAAAAATAGTAGACAGTAGTATTGTTGTAGTAATTTGTAGTTTAGTAATTATAGTCTATATTGCATGTGTAGATTTGGTAATTGGCATTCTTCTAATGGTATTTCTCAAAATTTAAATTTGTTGTCTTGTCTATGGGTTTGACAATTTAGTGCAATTATTTCAATTGTTCGATTAATCGTGTTTGAGGGAAACATTTCGTGTAAATGGTATTGTTGGAGATAAAGAGTCATTGTGTGTAATTTCGTACAGTGACGAGTTTTGTATGTTTTGTAAATGATTATGCGATCGATGAAAAAGGCAAAAATTATGGATAGTCAGAATGGCGAAATTGTTGACATGGCGAGCTCGCCAACAGAGGAGAACAGTATGTTGAATAATGAAGTGGAAAACAATGTAATAAGTGGGGAAAATAGTCCGGAACCATTTCAAAATTTTTCTCAATCAGAAAATTCACAGAATACGACATTAACGACAGAAGATTCTGTAATAGTATCGAACACAGATGGCGTTACAGCTATGACGAAGGAAGCTGGTTTTGTGGGAAATGTTTGGCCAAAGGAATTTTGAACTAGTTCATACGGAGCAGTTGATGAGTGCAATATTAAATTTGGGAACACGGTTAGACTCACAAATGGGAACAATTAAAACAGAGATGGGAACTTTACGATCTGAATTAAAAACTGATATGGGAACACTGGAAACACGGTTAGGATCTGAATTAAAAACAGAGATGGGAACTTTGGAAACACGGTTAGATTCACGAATAGGGACATGTTTCAAAAATATGAAAGATGAATTAAAGAAAGAAATCAGAGAAGAAGTACAACCGATTTTGAATGCTCACAATAATAGATTAGTTGCAGTAGAGATTAGACAAAGGGAACAGGATAGAGAACAGGAAGAAAGAGATCGCCTGATAGTACAGAAATTTTCAGAGTTAAATTTACAACGCGCACACGATAAGGAAGAAATATTTGAGAGAATCGAGGAATCCATACCAAATGACAGAATAAATAACCTAACACAACAATATGAACAGTTAACTACCAAATGTGTTAATACTGAAACCCGAGTCGCGACACTTACGGAAGACGTAAATAAACAGAAAGAAAAAATAGGTGACTTATCGGAAAGAGTTGAGGAGATTTCAGATAAATTGACAAATCTTAGTTTACATGGGGACAGAGATTCGGATGATACAGCACCATTGCCATTTGCAGAAACCGAAGAGTACCAGATCATAAATAAGCATTTTGAAAATCAGGGAAAATTTAATGAACGCTGAAAAGGGAATTTGAGGCATTAAAAAAGCAAGTCAAACAAATTGAAAGCGAAATCGTAGGAAAAGACAGTAGAAGAAATTTAGAATCACAGATAGCAGAGGGGTTTGAAGAAAGTAATTTATTTCATTTACGAGAAGCAACAAGAGAGCGCCAGGCGCGCGAACTTGACAATAATCGACATTGGGACAGGGACGGACGCGGTAGGTCTTTGTCGCCACGAGGCGAAAACTTTGACTATAAACACTTTTTGACTGTTCGGAAATTTAAGATCTTCCGCAATTCTAAGAATGACATACATCCATGTGCATGGTTAGATCAATTTATGTACGCACTTCCACCAAATTGGCCACTAAGTCACTGCGTGCACTTATTAGAGATTGTAATAATCTAAATGATTTTTATCATGCATTTCTATCGGCATATTGGTCCGAAAACACGCAAGACAGAGTCAAACACAGTCTTATTATGCAGCGTTATTTTAAACAGTCTGAGTTCCGCACGCCGGCAGAATATTTTGAAGACATGATTCGAAAGAATCAGTTCCTTTCCAACCCTTACAGCCCGACTAAATTAATTCGCATTTGTTTAACTAAGCTGCCACAATCCATAAGACAAATTGCTTTAGCCGGAAGATGTAAAGACGACATTGAGACTTTTAAGACTTTGCTACAAGAACTCGAGTATGACAATGACGACGGGACTTCCTGTAATTTTTTCAGTAACAGTAATTACAATAGATTTTCAGAGAAAAGGGATAGTGATCGGAACGGACGTTATAGCGGTAATTTAGAGAATGACAGACGAAACAGACAGGACAATAGATACCAGCCTTATGACAATAACAGACGTTCTAACAGAAATTACATGGACAGTTATAATAACGGTAATTCCTACCGGAATGATCAATCATACGGAAACAGTAATCGGTATCATCAAGACAGAAATTATTCATACAATAATAGAAATTCTTACTACAGAAATAATCAGGGTAGTAGATACAACAATGATTTCAGAAGTGACAGTCGAAATTACACAAGAAGTAGTTATGCAGACACAGGAAAACAGAAATTTTAATAACAGACACAACCAAGAATTTGCATCATAACAGACAGGAAGGACTTAATTGGCATCCACCACGTGACAGAACTTCCGAGCGACAAGTGCAAATCGTAGAAATTGATCCGCGAAATGACGCGAATAATCAAAGACGTGACGCGAGCAATCGACAATGACTTGTAGCTTCGGCTTCTGGCAGCAACATAGACGGTTCAGAAAGTAATGACGCTACGACTTTACACTACGTACGCCTGGAAGACATGAGAGACATATTGCTAGACGAAAAGGAAAATAATGTAGACGCATTTTTACATCCTGTTATTGATGTATGTGTCGGTAAGAATAAGTTCACTGCAGTTTTTGATTCTGGGAGCCCACTGAATGTCATTAGTGAATCAGTTTTTCGTATATGTGTAAGAACTATTGCTTGTCCTGTGTTACCTGTTTCTAAAACTACAATTCGAGGAGCGATTTCTGGAAAAGTGTGGAAGTTAAAACAACAGACCAACTTAAATTTCATTTGTCAAGGATACGAATTTTCTGCTAATTTTATTATTGTTCCATTACTCAGTACACAAATTATATTAGGTATGGAGTTTCATAACGCACATAAGGCAATTTTGAACTTTAAAGAAGGAAGTGTGAATTTGACTGTTGCCGGAATGCCGAAATGTTTGAAATTTTTCGAGTGTTTAACAAGATCTGAGTCAGATACAAAATGTTTAAGGTTTCTTACTTCTGATGTTTTCGTTGAGCATTATGACGACAGTGTGTTTATTCATGACAATGACAATAGATACAGAGACGCGAGGGATGATATAATTAATAGCGAAGAATTAATTAATGAAAAGGTTAAGAAAGCTGAAGTGCCAGATGACGTTGCAAGAGAAGAGCTGCACCACATTTTGACTTCACATGCTACAGTATTTAGTCATCCCACAGGAACTACACAAGGCTTACAGTATTTATTTAAAGTAAAAGAACACACACCATTTCGGTGGAAAACGTACGCTATTCCTTTGGCTTACAGAGACAAGGTTAAGAATGAACGTCAATTCTTGTTAGATCAGGGCATTATTGAGCCTGCAGTCAGTCCTTATACTAGCCCATTACACGTTGTTCTTAAAAAGGATGGGTCAATTCGTTTGGTTCTGGATTCCAGACAGATAAATAATATCATCATTCCTGAAACTGACCGTCCACAAAATTTAGATGAACTTCTTCAACATTTTCATGGAATTAAAGTTTTATCCACGATTGATATGCGCGCAAGTTTTTGGCAAATAGAACTCCACCCTGATTGTAGAAAATACATTGCCTTTTTAGCCTTTGGTAACTGTTACCAGTTTCGGAAATTACCATTTGGACTTACTGTATCTTCTGCAGCATTCATTCGTAGTTTAAATGAAATTTTACCTGTTTATCTTCGTCACAATATTGCTTCATATGTTGACGATATTCTTATTGCTAAACGCTCTTGGAGTGAGCACAACAAAATTTTGGATTCATTATTACATATTTTTGCACGAGTTGGCATTCCAGTGAACTTAGAAAAATCTGAATTTGGTCGTTCTCAGGTGAAATTTCTCGGTCACATTATTTTTACAGAAGGTATTCTTCCTGATCCAGAGAAATTAGATGCTATTCAGTTCGCAATGACATTCTTTTTAAACGAAAATCGGTCGACAACTCTGTTTGGTTAGTTTGTATTCCTGATGAGTGGGTCAATAAATTGATTTGGTATACGCATTTCAGTTTTGCACACTTTGGTCCCAGAAAATGCTTTCATAAATTACGGGAAAATTGCTACTTCAGTAATATGGAAAAACGTATTCGATCTGTTCTGGCCAAATGCAAATTATGTCAAAAGGCTAAGTCGCCAACAATTTTTCACAGAGCACCGTTGTTTTCTATCATTCCAGCGAAATTAAAGGAGATGGCTGCAGTTGATTTGTTTGGTCCAGTGGTTCGTTCTACTAATGGTTTTGCGTACATTTTCGTAGCAGTGGAGTTGACATCAAAATATGTGTGTTTTACACCGTTACGCAAAGCAACAGCTCCTTCAGTATCTAATGCTTTCATTAACCATTTTCTTAAAGAAGTCGGTCATGTTGATAAGGTTATATCAGATAATGGATCACAGTTTCGTTCTAAAATTTGGCTTTGTACTCTACGGCGTCGTAAGATTAAACCAATTTTCATTTCACTTTTTCACCCTCAATCTAACACTTCAGAGAGATGGATGAAGGAAATAAATAAATTGTGTCGACTTTATTGTCATCAGAATCACAGAACGTGGGATCAGTATCTTCGTATTTTTCAAAACATTCTGAATGAACTCCCTAATGATTCAACTTCTTTACCGCCTATACTGATATTAAAAAACAAAGCACCGACAAATCGCATATCTGAAATCGTTCGTTTTCCACCTACACAGAAACTGCGGCATTCTGAAGTTGTCAACCTGGCTCTACAAAATATTGCATCTGCGGCTGCTAGAAGAGAGAAATCAGCTAAGCGTCCTGGTCGTTTAAAAACTTTGTCAGTTGGTCAAAAGGTATTAATTAAGTCTCATCGTTTGTCTCACAAAGCAAAGGGCTTGTGTCGCAAATTTTTTCTGCTGTATAAGGGTCCATATAGAATTCGCAAAATTATTCATGATAACACTGTTGAAGTAGAAACTCTTAAATCTCGACGCTTAGGGAATACATCATATATCAAACGTTAAAATTTTTGTGGAATGACATACTTTAGAGAAACTAACAGCTAGATGTAAACACGCAGAGAATACAAGGATACCGCGCTGTGTTTTGGCGGCGGCATATACTCAAAGCAACAGTCAAGTCTGCGCGCCGCACAAGGCAGTCGTTGACCGCAAACAATTACTTCCTACGTCAGGCGCCTACAGCTGATCGAGCGCTCAGTGCGCATGCACTGACAGCCGTAAACAAATACACTGTCTAATTTCTCCGATTAAATTCAGTATAAAGCTATAGTGACTTGATGAATTATGTTATTAACATTCAGTATTTTTCAGGATACGGTTCTATAAAATATTTAAGAACTTCAGGTAAATTATGTGTGTCTCCGACGTTAAGAGGACTTGCTATCGAGAAAATTTCAGGAAGAATGTAATTTACAAGAAGAAACTAATAAAGTAAAAGGGTAACTGTTAATTGAGTTTGTTTTTCAAGTAACATATTTCCACTTGGGTACGTACTTTAGACGTAATTTGCTGCTCGCGATTACGTGATTCATACTTTGTGCTAATTTCATGTTCTATGAATTTACTTGTGAAGCGACGTGCTTGCGTACGTTAACTGATTTTGACAATGATTATTAATGAACTGGGTTGTAACTTGTGTATATTATGCATCGCTTGGCTGCACTGCTTTTTCACTGATGTCATATTTTTCTATTATGTGCCTGCTGTGCTTATTTATTTAAATTATAATTGTAACCTGATTAATTGTGCTGATGTGATTCGGTATGTAAGTTATACTTTGTGATTTATCTGCTTGCGCCTTCATGTTTACTTATTAAGATTACATATGAACATTTATTTGCTTATGCTGATATGATGCTAATGACCTGTTTATTATGTTAGATAACATATTTGCTGCCTTGCTTATGGATTGCATATTTACACATTTCTGTTTTGTTGTCATAACTACTCCTTAATTTGGTATACAGAAATGCTGATATACTGTGTATGAACATAGAGTTTAGGTCACACTATTGTATTAATTACAGATTGTTCGCTTGGCAGAGCCCCGTTGTAAGAATTGTGCTGCATCCACTGGTTGACATTCTGTTCTCTACTGGTATATTTACTCGCTATTGCTTGTTTTGCTTACGCTCAGTGCCTTATATTTTTAAGATAAGAAAATGAACTGCTATAATTCGACGAACGACATTAGTACAAGAAACTTCGTAGAAGTCACATGAGCTGAGGTTTTATGGAAGCTGTATAAATTTATGCTAATAGGAAGGAAGCTAACGACATGACATACCAAAACTAGGTTTAGACCATTGACAGTTATTACACTGCATTTTTCGTGAGCAATTGAAATAGGAAGTGACACTTGACACAAGAAATACTCCACATGTGTGCTTCTGCTTGCCATAATTCTTGAAGTGGTGTACACACTGTGAAATATTATGATCATTCACACTCTGTAATCGTACTTAATTACTGAGAGTTATTTTAACTAAGTCTGTTAGAGGTCATGTATGCATTTCTTTTGTTTATAATTCATAATGAGTAGAAGATTTGGGTCAGATGGATTACACGGAGGTTGTGTGTTGACAATGTGTCTTCGGATTGTGTAGGATGATGAGGTTTGCATTAGGATTTTATCTGTACTTGTTCGAGGAGACTGACTAGAGGAAAGAGTTGTTATGGAAGTGAAATGATATTGGTGCTAAGGTTTATATGTATCGACGTATTGAAGAGGTATTATTGAGATTATATGAAGTTGATGATTATTGGAGTTTTTGTGGACAAGAGGTAAGGTAAATGATATTGATGATAAGATTTATATGTATCGACATAAGAGGTATTACTGAAGTATTGAGATTATGTGATGCTGATGATTATTGGAGTTTTGGTGGATAAGAGGTAAAGTAAGTGAGGTGCATTTTTTTTTTTTGTTGGTCTATATGGAACAAGATAGCAGACTAGAACACTAAAGTAGAAGGAAGATTGTCTACACACACTTTGTTAAGTCAATAAGCAGTACATACTTTTTTTTGAAGAAAGGAAGTATTTGCATATCTTGACACACTGACAGTTGTTCAGCAACAGTACATTTGATTTGGCTTGGCAAACATTGGTCTTGACATGATGACTATGACGTTGACTAACTATTATTGACTGTTATACATTGCTGCCACTACTACTTGATACACATGATGAATATGAAATTTTGACAGAATTGCATTTACACAGTTAACACTATTCAATTACACAGTAGTACTTAATGTGGATGAAAGATGAGTGAGTGTGTTTTGTGTGTTTTCCTTTCCTAATCCCAAATAATTAGTCCCAACCTATCTCTTAAATATTATTTTATTTGTTTGTAGTGGCTTGCACTGACACCCATAAATATTATAGGTTTGCTGATATTTGAGTATTTGTAATAATTAATATGACAATTATCTGATATCATTTGTGTGTTTATTAGAATTTATATGTTTAGTGTATAAAAGCATTTGCATGTGTATTCAAACTATTGTTCATGCCTGAACTGTCTGATTAGTGATGGTGAACATTATGAACTGTTACCTGCACTTTTTCAACATAATGGGTGCCACTTAGAAATGTTTAATTTCTGCTGATGAACTGTGTGATTAGTGATAGACTGTTACTTGTACTTTTTCTACATGATTGGTGCCACTAGGACATGTTTAATTTCTGCTTATAAACTCTGATGAGCAGTGTGATCAGTGATAGTGAAATTGTGGACTGTTACTTGTACTTTTTCTACATGATTGGTGCCACTAGGACATGTTTAATTTCTGCTTATAAACTCTGATGAACAGTGTGATCAGTGATAGTGAATATTATGGACTGCTCTCTGGACCTGCTCATCATTGCTAGGTGCAACTGATGGACTGCTTCTACTGAAATAATGTCACTTGTTGCTGTCTGCACCTGCTCAACATTGCTAGGTGCCACAGATGGAACTGCTTCTACTGAAACAATGTCACTTGTTGCTGTCTGCACCTGCTCAACATTGCTGGGTGCCACTGATGGATTGCTTCTACTGAGATAATGTCACTTGTTGGTGTCTGCACTTGTTCAACACTTCTGGGTGCCACTGTTAGAACTGTTTCTACTGAAATGATGTTACTTCTTGCTGTCTACACCTACTCAACATTGCTGGGTGCCACTGATGGATTGCTTCTACTGAAATAATGTCACTTGTTGGTGTCTGCACCTGTTCAACATTACTGGGTGCCACTGATGGACTGCTTCTACTGAAATGTTGTCACTTGTTGCTGTCTGCACCTGCTCAATATTGCTGGGTGCCACTGATGGATTGCTTCTACTGAAATAATGTCACTTGTTGGTGTCTGCACCTGTTCAACATTACTGGGTGCCACTGATGGACTGCTTCTACTGAAATGTTGTCACTTGTTGCTGTCTGCACCTGCTCAACATTGCTGGGTGCCACTGATGAACTGCTTCTACTGAAATAAGTCACTTGTTGGTGTCTGCACCTGTTCAACATTGCTGGGTGCCACTAATGGAACTGTTTCTGCTGAGTGATGTCACTTGTTGCTGTCTGCACCTGCTCAACATTACTGGGTGCCACTGATGGACTGTTTCTACTAAAATGATGTCACTTGTTGGTATTTGCACCTGTTGACCATTGCTGGGTGCTACTGCTGGAACTATCAACTACTTGTTTTCTTTTTAATCATTGAAAGCATTTTATGTGAACATTTGTATAAACTGAATTTTTGTGTATGGTGTAAACTATTATGTAAAGTCACATGTATGAAAGAATTTGTATTGCTTACTGTATTTTATATATTAGGTTATTGAAAGGTCAGTGCAAAGCCAAAATTTTATCTAATTATGTGATATTTACGTATTAATATTATCTTTTACTTTTGTCTGTATTTTTGTGGACGAATTTGGTGGTATTTTCACCACCAATGCTGGCAAAAATACCATCAAATTCTGGCCCGTGGAGGAGGGGCATATGAAAGGTGGCTACACTGAACCACAGCGCCAGAGATTGCGCCAAAGAGTATTATTCAGCCGAATCCACTGGCAGTGCTTGGGGAGAGCTCGTAGTAGTCAGTGCTTGTTGAGATGTGCTAGTAAAAAGTGCTGGTCGAGAACTCATAGTAGGCAGTGCTTGCTGAGATGTGATACTGAAAAGTTCTTGTTGAGATGTGGTAGTGGCGAGTCGGTGTGCAGATATTGTAATGATTAGAGTGCTTTTGATCAATATATATGAAGGTAAAAGAAAAAAGTTTTTCCTTTTCTTTTTATTATCTCAATGTTTTAAATAATGCGTCATTACAGGTTCAGTCAACAAAGCATCTGGCTTGTGTTCTTGTATTAGAGTGTAATTCTGGTTTTCTTGCGTGATTATAGGATTTCTATTTTCTTTAATTACTTCAGTATAATTGATATTTAAAATTTCTTGTCTTATTGAAGAAGAACCGTGCCAGATGTGTACGTTGAGTCATACTTCCACACACAGAACAGTTATACTTGTGCTTTGGTTTCGTAGGTTTTATAGTTGCTGGGGACTTAATTAATTAATTGTATTAACGGAAATTTTCATTTCATTCTTTGTTGTTGTTCCATGCAGTCAGATTGCGGACAAAAACTAGTCAGGGCCAACCGTTTACGAGACACAGCGTAATCGGACATACAGCTACCTAAAATTAAAATTATTTTCAAAGTTAATAATAATTAAGCCCCCATGCAAGTTCTCCATTCGGATCTCCGGGAGGGGAAAATCAAGAGCGAGGTGACGATGAGAAAAAGATTGAATAATCAATGAATGGATAACGTTCTAAGAGCTTGAACGTGGTAGGAAAACTAGAAGATCTGAAAAGGAATAGGCAAAGGCTCAATCTAGATAGAGTAGGGTCAGTGAAGTGAAATGGAGAGAGGGCAAGGATTTACTGTCAGATGAGTAAACAGCAGTCGAAAATGGTATAACGGGAGTAGGATTAGGAAGGTAGGGAAGGCCAGCCGCGGTGGTCTAGTGGTTGTAGGCGCGCAGTCCGGAACCGCGGGACTGCTACGGTCGCAGGTTCGAATCCTGCCTCGGGCATGGATGTGTGTTATGGTCATAGGTTAGTTAGGTTTAAGTAGTTCTAGGGGACTGATGACCACAGAAGTTAAGTCCCATAGTGCTCAGAACCATTTTTTTGAAGGTAGGGAAGACAGCGTGTTTCTGTGAACAGTTCAGTGATAGTGTTGTTCTTATCGCAAGCTGAAAATGAAGAAACAAAGAAAGTGTAGAAGGACATTGGAAGGTTAATACAATACGTAAAGAGAGACTAAAATCTAATAGTCATGGGGAACTGGAATGCAGTTGGAGGGAAGGAATAGAAGAAAAGGTTACAGGAGAATGTGGGGTTGGGACATATACGGAGGCAGGAGAAAGGGTAATTGAGTTCTGTAATAAGTTTCAGCTAGTAATAGCGAATACTCTGTTCAAAAATTACAAGAGGAGGGGGTATACTTCGAAAAGACCGGATGATACTAGAAGAGCACAGTTACATTACATCACAGACAGAGATTCCTAAACCAGCTACTGAATTGTAAGGCGCACTCAGGAGTAGATACAGACTCAGTTGACAATATAGTAGTGATGAAGAGTAGGCTGAAGTATAAGACATTAGTCAGGAAGAAATGGGATACGGAAGTACTAAGGAATGACGATATGGCTGCATGAGAAATACGAAAAATCGAGAAATAAATGACTGTTAGAAGGACAGAATCGGCAATATTAAGAGCGCAACGGAAATTCCATAGTTAAATGCAGAGAAGCGAGCGGATAGGTGGAAAGAATGTACTGAAAGCCTCTAAGAGGCCGAAGATTTGATTGGTGTGATAGAAGAAGAAACAGGAGTCGATTTAGAGGAGGTAGGGGATCCAGTATTAGATTCAGAATTTAAAAGAGCTTTTTCAGCTTAAGATCAAATAAGGCAGAAAGGCACTTAAAAATTCCAAAGAGTTTTAATTTAACCCTGGACTTAAATGTATCTTGCGGTTACGGAGTACAAAAGTAACAGATGAAGAACTCTACATTTTTATGTATTGTATTAGTTTGATTATGAAAATGGGTTTACAAAAGTGAAAATAGTCCGCCAAAACATCGTATTTAATAGTTTAAAGCTTTTAAAACTTAGAGAACGCTGGAAATCTATTTCTTTATAAGAATCCCCCCCAAAAATTCACATTCGTTAGTTGTTTTTACCGAACAATGCACGCATAACCAAGGCATGTAAATTGCTATTTTATTATAAACCTTTTCGTAGGAAACCTTCATCAGTCATACTCGTGACAAGACAATTCATCAAAACTTAGAAAATTGTCTTTTTATTGCATAACATAAGTAAATTGAATTCACTGGCGTGTTAGTATTTCCTGCAGATCATTAATTTTCACACCACAGAAGCTTTTAGTGTTGTGTAATTAGTTTAATTTGGATATATTCGTTCAACAGTGACATTTTGTGTCAACTAAGACCCAAAATATTGAGTCTGGTTTTCAAAAAATACATGGGCAAAGATTATGTCAAAATGAATCTGTGGTGATTACTGACCTCTGGAGCGAGAAAGATCGATTCCTCAGGAGCCTAGCGAACACTGTAAGACGCCTCGTATTCAGCTAGGCCTATTACAGGAAGCATCTACATGTATTGCTCTGGCCGCATCCTCACCGTGCCATTATGGTAAAGAAGATGCCAACCCACATCTTTTTGTGGCTGCTGGTACGGGTACAGGGCTGCACAAAATGGTTCAAATGGCTCTGAGCACTATGGGACTTATCAGCTGTGGTCATCAGTCCCCTATAACTTAGAACTACTTAAACCTAACAAACCTAAGGACATCACACACATCCATGCCCGAGGCAGGATTCGAACCGGCGACCGTAGCAGTCGCGCGGTTCCGGACTGCGCGCCTAGAACCGTGAGACCACCGCGGCCGGCTACAGGGCTGCAAGTCATGTAGTGCAGCGTCTGCTCCCCATCGGTTGCTGCTTGCCGACGTGTGTCACAGTACTGCTCTGCTTGGAAGTCGAGATTATGTCTTTTTTTATATACCTTTTTTGGTTAATAGGGCAGGTCAAGTTGTAATATAGTTAAATTGTAATTTTATGGTTATGTTGTTGCAAAATATATTGAATCCTATGTGTGCTTTGTTGCAAATGTCTTAAAACTTGAAATAAAAATATACGAAAATTTCCGTCATTGACATTAAAGGGTACAGAGGCGCGTCAAATTCAGTTGTGATGATACAGATGAAGTAAACGTCGCGGTAATACCTCGCCATGTCTTGTATAGTCCCTGGATAAAAATAGAGTCAGAACAGATGACGAGGACTACTAGAGATGTAAAGGAGCAGGTATAAATATTTACTGAATTTACAAAACTCACAACATACCTTATACGGAAGTAACGCCCTTCTGGCTGATAAGGAAGATTCGCAGAAAACTCCTGTTACTGATGCCAGTAGACTTTTTTGCAGATGAAAACTGGGACTTGTGACGGGTCAAAAGGAAATATTATTTAAAATTTCGTTATGGTTGTCTGTTTCGTCTTAACATATTGCAACGGTGGTCGGATTGTAAATAAGATGTTTTGAATAGGTATTTGATGTTATAATGATATGTTGCTTATATGTGTTCAGCTACACACCAATGCCGAAGTGTAATTGAAATTCAAATGGGAGCTTCAAAGACGCTTCTTATCATTCGAAGACAGCACAAGCGGTTCAAGTTGCAAATGCTATTTTGATGGCAGCCGGTCACAGGAAGATGAGTTGAAGGCCATCTAAAAGTTGATTTAATTGCTAAAATAATGGTATCACTGTACATTTGTTAAGGGGTTTCGGAAATGCTCAAAATCATGAAAAGTTCAATTTTTACTTTTTTGCGTTTTCTGAATCTGCAGACTATTACCTTTTAATAGATATATAATTTATTCAATTCCGAAGACTACAACTACTTTTAAATTTTTTTTGAAATGAGTTCTACATTGGCGTGACCCACTGTGCCGCTGTTAAACTGCTGTCAAATGGTGTTATTATTAACGTCCGTGTTCATCAGGTACATTTTAGTGATGTGAGGTAAAGTATGTGTTGTGGCTAACCTGTGATGGTTCAATATACACTCCTGGAACTGGAAAAAAGAACACATTGACACCGGTGTGTCAGACCCACCATACTTGCTCCGGACACTGCGAGAGGGCTGTACAAGCAATGATCACACGCACGGCACAGCGGACACACCAGGAACCGCGGTGTTGGCCGTCGAATGGCGCTAGCTGCGCAGCATTTGTGCACCGCCACCGTCAGTGTCAGCCAGTTTGCCGTGGCATATGGAGCTCCATCGCAGTCTTTAACACTGGTAGCATGCCGCGACAGCGTGGACGTGAACCGTATGTGCAGTTGACGGACTTTGAGCGAGGGCGTATAGTGGGCATGCGGGAGGCCGGGTGGACGTACCGCCGAATTGCTCAACACGTGGGGCGTGAGGTCTCCACAGTACATCGATGTTGTCGCCAGTGGTCGGCGGAAGGTGCACGTGCCCGTCGACCTGGAACCGGACCGCAGCGACGCACGGATGCACGCCAAGACCGTAGGATCCTACGCAGTGCCGTAGGGTACCGCACCGCCACTTCCCAGAAAATTAGGGACACTGTTGCTCCTGGGGTATCGGCGAGGACCATTCGCAACCGTCTCCATGAAGCTGGGCTACGGTCCCGCACACCGTTAGGCCGTCTTCCGCTCACGCCCCAACATCGTGCAGCCCGCCTCCAGTGGTGTCGCGACAGGCGTGAATGGAGGGACGAATGGAGACGTGTCGTCTTCAGCGATGAGAGTCGCTTCTGCCTTGGTGCCAATGATGGTCGTATGCGTGTTTGGCGCCGTGCAGGTGAGCGCCAAAATCAGGACTGCATACGACCGAGGCACACAGGGCCAACACCCGGCATCATGGTGTGGGGAGCGATCTCCTACACTGGCCGTACACCACTGGTGATCGTCGAGGGGACACTGAATAGTGCACGGTACATCCAAACCGTCATCGAACCCATCGTTCTACCACTCCTAGACCGGCAAGGGAACTTGCTGTTCCAACAGGACAATGCACGTCCGCATGTATCCCGTGCCACCCAACGTGCTCTAGAAGGTGTAAGTCAACTACCCTGTCCAGCAAGATCTCCGGATCTGTCCCCCATTGAGCATGTTTGGGACTGGATGAAGCGTCGTCTCACGCGGTCTGCACGTCCAGTACGAACGCTTGTCCAACTGAGGCGCCAGGTGGAAATGGCATGGCAAGCCGTTCCACAGGACTACATCCAGCATCTCTACGATCGTCTCCATGGGAGAATAGCAGCCTGCATTGCTGCGAAAGGTGGATATACACTGTACTAGTGCCGACATTGTGCATGCTCTGTTGCCTGTGTCTATGTGCCTGTGGTTCTGTCAGTGTGATCATGTGATGTATCTGACCCCAGGAATGTGTCAATAGTTTCCCCTTCCTGGGACAATGAATTCACGGTGTTCTTATTTCAATTTCCAGGAGTGTATATCGCTGGTGTGATTGTCGATTGTTTCATGCTTATTTACTCTGTCGTTATCTCGAAAATATTCGTAATTAATTCTGTTCCTTGAGTCTCTGTTTTGTTGAAGTATAATAATGAGTAAAAGTAAAGTTATTAGAAATCCTCTGAAGGCTTTTAAGAAAAGGAGAAATGTTTGAAAGCCAAAGGTATGTGTTATTACTGTAAACAATAAAGACGATACCCAAGTGAGTGAACCTAACCTCTCAAGTACACCTGCCCATAGCAGTCAAAGTGGGAAAGAAAATACTTCACAGAAGAAGCTTGGTTCAATGAGTGAAAACTATGAAAGTGAAAACTATGAATGTTTTATGGGCGAATCGGATGTGAATGAAATATTTGATACGTCGGTTCTCAAAGGAATTTTTTCAAACTGTGTAAGATGTATTCATTGTAGTGAAGTTGGTCTGGAACTTTCCATAATAAAGCATGTAGGACTTACTGGTGAAATACAACTGAAATGTGATAAGTGTTCATACCTGACCACCTTTTGGAACAGTGTTGTAGTAACTGCAACTGAAGAAAATGGTAGCAAAATCTACGAACACAACAACGAGCGATGCTTGCTTGAGACAAGGAACGCCTTCCGGCTGCAGACAGGGCTGTAAAGAGTCTAGAAATACAAGCAAGAGTAAACAGGAGGAGGAACAAGAGGAAGCTGGAGGAGGAGTTTGCAGAGGATGAAGATAATCCATCCTATGGACCCGGAATGCACTAAAAAGTTAATCCAATCTTTGTCGCTCGATTCCCAAAACTTTTGTTTTCTCATACTAATTACATGTTTTCTAAGGATCTTCCAAACATATTTGTTTCAAACATTCAGTAAATGTTACACAGTACCTTCTGCATAATTTAACACAGCCTTTTTCCAAAAAACTGTATATTTTTGAATATATAAATAAAAAATTGCAAAAAAATGTTGTGAATTTTCATTACAATTGAAAAAAAATCATCTTTAATAACTGAACTAAAATTTTGTAAAATCCCTGTGTTAAGCTGTAGCCCATATTCCAATAAATAATCTGTAAAAAGTTCAACTTCCTACCTCAAATACTTTGTGAGGAAAGATGTAATTTATAAGCGTTATTTTAACATTCCAAGTATAGGGCGTTCCGGAGCCCCTGAAGCAAATTCCTCCTAAATGGTATTATAGGGAGATTATGTACGTATTAAACCGGGGCCCTAGAAACGACGGAGAGGCTTCTCCCCGCCATAGCCTTCATTAGTTTACAACCACACAACCGGCCATGGCAATACCCCCACCCCCCACCGCCGCCCCACAACGAACTCAGGGTCGCTGAGCAAAGATGATTACCAGCCTGCCTCTTCACATCATATTAAGAAAGGCCGAAGATCGCTGTGGGTGGAGAAATCTGTCTGAAGTTTTAACTACGTAAGAACGAATGAGAAAATGAGATCACGACACTCAACCATGAGTAAAATGACTACTAAGAGAATCGAATTAATCATGAAAATCTCGCACTCTACGCCGTTGGCTGCTGTCCCAGTTAATGACAAAGTCTGATTTTTGTGTTCTTTTGTGCGAGACTGGCTTTCTTCTAATTTAAAATGTTTGGACACAGTCCTTTATGCTCTTCCATGTGTAAGTGATATGCTATATCACAGCTATTAGGGAAACACTTGGTATATGTAACTGTAAAGTCCGGATTTTACATGACTTTACAAACACTTCAATTATGACCCAGGTGTGTGCATTTGATACGTAACACTACCCTATCACTTTAAAATTGCTGCTCAGTCAAAAGTGCACAGTAATAGTAGTTGCAGAATAAATGCATGATTAATCCAGGAAGTGAAGGCCATAGCGGTAAGTTGCTTTCATTCATAACATCTGTGTTGCCTCTGAATCCGACCTATGCAAAAATAAATTATTCCTGATAGTCAGCATTTAATAATGGAAGTTCGTGAATCCACCAGGTAGATTAAAATTGTGTCTGAGAGAGGTTTTAATCTGCCAGGAAGTTTCAAATCAGCGCACACTCCGTTGCAAGATGAAATATTTATTCTCGAATGCAATTATAATTTCTGAAGCCAGTTTTGGTTCAACATACGAGATAATACTAACTTCTTCATGGTGGGCACCGTAGCCACGAATTTATTAGGAGTAGGCTGTATTACATTCATATCGTTTTTATTACGATCTCTTTTTCGTTTTTCAATTAATATCGGTATTTTAAGCCATAGTCGAGTGTTCAGCCATAGAAAAAGCACAATACATTTCCGCTACGGAACGAAAGCACAGTGATGTGAACGTAACTTAACGGACACATGGTATTCTTCGGTTGAATGGGTTTTTATATAAACAATCGAAAATTGCCCGCACTACGAGTACTGTGTAACAAAGAATAAATAAAAGTAAATACAGCGCAAGTGGGAAAACGCCAATTTCATTTGCGTTAAAACCAGGATCAAAAGAAATCTGCGATTGTAGATCGTGAGCTTGACTATTGACGTCATGCTAATGACTAGTGTGACGTAAGCTTCCTGCTGCACAATTTAAACTGCGTTTTTTAAATAGAGCTCGGAGTTGTAATATCTCCTTTGTAGAGAAATTATATTTTTTATTCCTAAAGTTTATTGTGGATTCCATAACAACTATACAGGTTTTTACGATATTTCATTCCTATACTGAATACTGTATATCGCAGTTTTCACTTTAACTTTATAGCTGAAGAGTATTTTGCGATACTAACTTGAACTTTATAGCTGGGAGTGTTTTGCGATACTAGCTTCCCTTTCTATACTATTTTATTAGTTCGTACTGTGCATCCTGTTCTCCACCTGTGCTGTAGGTCATTTTTCACGATAAGTGTTTTATGTTCTTGCCTATAAACAGTTAAAATTCTTCTTGTGGTAAGTATTTCGGTTATATGCTGATTCATGTATCATATGTATTCGTAAGTCCGTGTTGCAATCTCCACTAGAGCTAAATCGATAAAGTGTAATATCTGACACTGGCTTTGTTTCTTTACGATAATTTTTTTTATGTTCTTGGTGTTTGTTGCGGTATCCTTGGGAGTTGTAGAGCATTTTCCAGTATTAATTTGCAACTGAACGTCGTAGATGTGACTTTACAGACACCACGTTTTGTAGTGTGACAAATGTGTGGCTGGTCCTGGCGGAGGTTCGATTCCTCCCTCGGGCATGGGTGTGTGTGTTTGTCCTTAGGATAATTTAGGTTAAGTAGTGTGTAAGCTTAGGGACTGATGACCTTAGCAGTTAAGTCCCATAAGATTTCACACACATCTGAACATCATCATCTGTAGTGTGACACATGTTGACGGCTGGTAAAGCAATACCCACTTTATCCTAACGCCGCTTTCATATTAGTGAGAAACTTAGCCCATTCCTTCAACTGTTCTGACCGTTTTAAAATCAGTGTCACATAGAAAGGTCAAAACTAGAAGAAAGTTTACTGTAATTATATGTCACCTGTACCTGTGCAGATATGGGCCGTGGTACTTGTCACGTGTAATGTTTAGTATTCAGATGTGTAGTCCGTCTCACTGTTCACAAGAGATGACATTGTAAATTACCATACAACGCACTGTGGGTAGAAGCAAATCCTCGAGTAATGGAGGTGAGGCATTAGGATGGCTTCAGTGCAGTGAATTACCAGTACTATTGGAGAACGTGACCCTTGCAGAAAGACAACGAATGTGGTTTGTGCACGACTGGATTCCATCCCAGTTTCTAAAGATCATGCGACAGAGAATGAAATTCGGGTGTGACATTGTTGGCCGGGAGTCCCACGACGTTACCTCACCGCAACGCTACAAAATGGTGGATTGGTCGAGATCCAGTAGCATGATCTCCCCGTTGATACAACCTGGATCCTTCGGATATCTGGGTATAGGAATGCTTGAGGGCACTGATGTATGCCTAACTCACTGACAATGTGGAGACATTACAGGAGCTCAAACCGAATGGCGCAAAGTGCATTTGAAAGAGTGAGTGATTCACTGTGAAGAAGGGCTGAAGAATCTGTTAGGATGCGTGGTACCCACGTACATCACTGGATACAGTGTCTACTTCTACGAATCAGACAGATAGGGGTGAGAGTAGAGGTTGGGCCATACCTCAACAGCATTGTTTTTGGGACATATAGGTATACGCGCTTTTTTCTAGTCACAGCCAACGCTACACCTTTTGAGCTACCTGACACTTTTTTAAACACATCCTGTATACGTAATAATTCATTATCTGTGCTGATAGCAAACAACATTCAGCTCAATGAATGATTTCAATTTTTCATCTGCACCACCAGAAATTCTTAAGGTATAATCGGATTGATGAAACATGATATGTTTCTCATCTTAGCTGCAGCAGACGCATCGAGGTACATTAGTGAAAACCTGAAATGGCTCTGAGCACTATGGGACTTAAGTGCTGTGGTCATCAGTCCCCCAGAACTTAGAACTACTTAAACCTAACTAACCTAAGGACGTCACACACATCCATGCCCGAGGGAGGATTCGAACCTGCGACCGTAGCGGTCACGCAGTTCCAGACTGTAGCGCCTAGAAACGCACGGCGAAAACCTGAAATGATGCCTGTCATTCGTAACCGGATCTGTGTGCTTTTCGCTACAACTACGGTTTACAAACATACCTTAGGATCCACTCATATTGCAGAATGGCTTATTTATCCTTTTTATTCAAGTTAAAAGGAGCGGCAAAACAACAATCGTTCAAACTTTTAGCTGCCATCGAGGTCTGAAAGTTATGCCCTAACAAGACCCGCCGAGGACTGAGGAACACTATAGCTCGTTACACATATATATTTTGTGTCAGATAAATAGAAAGTATTTTGAAAACGGACGAAGGTACACTGAAGCTGATTTGTGGGCTATTGCCGGACTGCAGAGAGTAGTCACATGCCGGTTACACACAACGAGTAGCATGTCCGTAACGGACCAACACTATGTCCAACTTTCCAAGAGAGAAACAGAGACTAATTCACTTGTCGCTGCCAAGTCATTGAAGTGTTACATTGTGACAGTTCTAAGCCAAACAGTTACAAATGATTATAGCCGCTAACTGCATGTCTCTGATGTTAGCATTTGCGCTGTAAGTCGAACTGACGTACTCTGTGGTGGTCGCATCTCCTCCATTACGTCGAATGCAGAATGTTTGCGCGGCCCGCTAACTGATCGCTCGGTGTCGTCACTTAACGATCGTTCTGGAAACAGGTCAGCACGCACAATGGCGGCCATTCTCCTCTGCCCACAGGCTTTTCTCTCTTCTGGTGAGGAATACCCTGTGTACCAGTTTTGTTTGCCGCACCTGAGTAATGAAAATTTGAAATCAATAAAATTTCCACACCACACCAAGTAACGTGTCTTTTACTACCACTGAGGATTTTACAACAAAAATTAAGTAATGTTGGTTAAAAAGTACCTGTACGTGCTTCTTCTTCTGCTGTGTTAAGAGGCTCACTAGTGCTGAGTAGGTGCTCCACGGATATATTGGCATTATTTGTACTGAAGTACTTTCAGCACATACCAAGAGATTTGCATACAGTCTTTTTCATTTCGTTTTGTGGCAGTATATTGAACATTGTGCCTTTCTGCATGAGAAGGGGTGGAAGGGTGGAAAGAAAAGACGAGAGGAGGCTACGCTGAATGCATATTATAAAACGTCACTCAGTAGTTTGGTTAATAGTCACTATTTTTCGTAAGCGGTGCTCAGACTTCAAGATAAATTTATTGTGACCGAAACTGCCCTGCCTCAGGGTTGAGCGTAGACGTATTATATACTTTAATGTGAGATTAAGGCATTTTCTGCAGTACATTTATAACGTATTTACTAATTGGTGCAATCCCGTGTTCTCCCTTCTGGTCAGCATCCTGAAGGATTCTAAGCTGAATGCCATTATATCTTGGGCTGATTTTTTCATCTGTACTTACCTGTTACAACTAATAATCCCGATTTTCAGTTTTACTTGTTCTGGTCCTTGTCTGTCTTCACCATTTTTTCCCTTATCTAATCCTTTCAGAGAGATTTTCAACTAGTACGCCATGCTGTAACATATACCATTACAGTGCCTCTTCTTCTGTCAACTGTTTTGAAGACTCTATTCATATCGTTACCAGAGAGACTGGGGGTGAATTTCTCAACTGTCTGGAATTTAGCTGAAGGAAACCAGTAATTCTAAAACTGCCTGCAGTGTACTCTTGGGAAGGGAATGAAAGAAACAAAATAATTACGGATCAAATGGTAAACGGCTCACTTGTTTCAGAGTAAAGTACTTCCGCCAATCTCGAAAACATGTAGCTGCATTTAAATTCTTACGCTCTTAATGGTGCAGTTAGGAACAGACTTACTCAAGTCGGAAATGATACGGTTTAATTAATACCACAACTAATGCAATGACGGAAGCATGAGTAATGGGAACAGGAGCAGTACCTTTATACATATCTGAATTAGGACAGTATAGATGATGTGGAATACATCTACTACCCAGAACACAATATTGTAAATCTGTTAATATCGTACTTTATCTGTCGGATTAATTTTTTTCACTCCTCTGCACAAGTACATTTCTAATGTTTTCAGTTTCTTTCCTCCAGTTTGGCTATAGTCCGCTTTCATTTTCATTCATTATTTCAATGAACCAATTTCTTTTATTTCTGGCAATGACCACAAAGCTTTTGGTCCTTAGAGTACCGATATCGGTCAGCGATGACCATCTTCAGATCAGTTTTATTATAACATGTCCTAAGATCTGGAGATGAATCCTTGCTGACTGAAACCGGTAGTCTAAGGACCGAAGGTTTTGTGATCGTTGGCAGAAATAGAAGAAATTCATTCCAGACTTCCTCGATCACTATTTTAATCCACAACCTTGTTGCAACTAATGAAATTTTGTTGAGTCCCTTATCAATATTGGTACCACTGAACCTGTATTTATTGTTGAACGGAACTTTCTTTGCTTGTCTTACAATTCTTGAATATCTTAGAACTCTTAGATCCATTCTGCCAATTTCCTGAGAGCTGAGAGTGGTCGATAGGTTCGTAATGGAGAATATTTGGCATTTTCCCAAAGAAAATTCCTAGAGTTATTTATTGTTGATTCCTGTTTGGAAGTGCATGAATTTATTGAATATGCGAATATGACCGTCATAGTGCCTATATCTGTCCTAGCTGAAAGTGAAGGAGATCTTGTAGTCCTACTGAATAGAATGGATAAAGTTATGGGAGAAGAATATAATATGAGAATTAATAAAGCAAAAACAAAAGTAATAGCATGCGACAAGAAAGATCAAGTGAAAGTCCAAGTTCATATAGGCAATGAACTGCCTGATAAATTTACTTATTTGGGCAGTAATATTACGAGGGGTGGAAGGAGCAAGGCAGAAGTGAGAAGCAGAATTTCTCAAGCAAAGGCTGCTTTTAACAAGAAGAAAAATATCTTAACATCTAAGAGCATCAGCCTTGAAATCAGGAAAAGATTTTTTAAATCATATGTGTGGCGTGTGGCATGCTATGGGTGTGAAACATGGACTCTCGGGACAGAGGGAGACCAGAAGCTAAATTCTTTTGAAATGTGATGCTATAGACACATGCTCAAAATAAAATGTATCGACAAGGTCACAAACGAAGTGGTTCTGGAAAGAGCAGGTGAGAAGAGAAGCTTCTGGAGTTTCACTGTTAAAAGAAGAGTGCAATTTACAGGCCATCTATTAAGACATAAAGGACTCCTGAACACAATCATAGAGGATATGTCAAGAGAAAAAGACCAAGAGGGAGACCACGGCTGAGGTACATGGATTAAATTGTGAAAGATGTGGGCTGTAACACCTATAAAGAAATGAAGAGAAAAGCTGAAAGACGCAGAGAATGGAGACAAGCTGCCATTGTAGCTGTTGCAAACCAATCCTTGGATTGACCACTACAGAAGAAAGAAAGAAGTGCCTATGGCTGCTGGCAGCAATGACTGACATTATCCAACGGAACCGTTCTTTGATTCGGAGTTTTGTACCTAGCGTACACTTCAGATTATCGTTTATATCTGTTAACGTAGAATCCAATATTAACCACGCCAACGAATGGTATTACTATTTTCAACAACGCTTCCAGTTGCTGTGCGAGAACATTTCACGTCATTCCAAGCCTAATATTGTAACAATTTACTGGAATCCCACTAACGATTCTGTACGCGAACCATGCCAGTGGCTGTGAAGTATTCACCCCAGGAATCCCACAGCTAAGGGCGCATTTCTGAGGCAGGCACCAGGACCATAGAAGAACGTAAATTAGTGAACGTTGAGATCTATCAGCCTCAGACAGCGCGTCTGAGCATTAAAATTATCCAGCCCGCTATAGCTGTCTCGTGAACCACAAGGTTGGTCACCAGTTTGCTTGTTACCGTGGGATCAGCCTTTTGCAAGGCGACGTCCTAATGTTGGAAATCCTCTACGTCTTCCATGTTTTTGGGCGATGTGCTCTGTCCAGTCCCAACTTGTCAAAAACCAGAATATCCACCTTTTCCAGCGTGGACCGCTCGAGACGGGCACAAAGAGAGCCAATGAGGTTCTGGAAGGTACGGACAGGACTGTGGAGCCATGCAGACCCCAGTGCCGTGGCGAGCTGCGCGAGGCTTCTTGGATAGGGAGCCATGGCCCGAACAGCCCGATAGAGATGTTCTCGAAAATTCTCGACCGGGTTTAAATTCGGGGAGTTTGTCAGCCAGGGGAGTATGGGAAACTCGTCCTGGTGTTCTCTGAATCACGCACGTGACACGTTGCATTGTCCTGCTGGTAGATGCAATTGTGCCGAGGAAAAACTAACCGCATTTAGGAGTGAACATGATCCCCTAGAATAGGTCATACTTGTGTTGAAATAGTGTGCCTTCCGGAATGACGAGATAACATAGAGAGTGCCACGGAAACATTTCCGAGACCACAACTGTCCTTCCTTCGACCTGGACCTTACCAATGAATGTTGTAGGGTGTTTGCTTTTAGACGATTGACGACGTTCACACATGAAACGTGATTCACGTGAAAAGGCCACAATTCGCCACTCGTATAGGGATCGTCTAACACGTGAGTCACCGATTTTGATGACGTTTTCAACGATGTTCTATGTCGAAACTAAGAAGAAGCATGTTTCGGCTGTTTTTCTAGACATTCCCTAGTTTAAAAAAAATACAAAAGTCGAAAGTGATGACGGAAAATCGTATTTTCAACGCTATGTACTGAACGATTGTCTAAAACAAACAGTTTTATTAACATAACAACGGGTCCAAAGATAATAATGTTCGAGTTATTCACGTATTTGTGTTTTCATTCCATAGCTTGGGTACTCGTCCTTCCACATTCCTAGAGTAGTGAGAACAGCGATGAAGCGGTCATCTTTTCTGAGGAATTGTGTTTTCCAGCTGTCAAAACCAAAGTCATAATCTGGCTAAAAGATTGGATGCTCAGCTATATCTACGACGACGGCGAAAAATAAGGCCTCGGCTTTTGGTGCAGTCTACAGAACGCCCAAGACGATTTGGAGCGATGAAACAATTACCGGACTCTGCTTGTCAACTATTTGAGTGGTGTATTTGTGTCCACCCTGCCCAACTGGGGCGTCATGAGAGTTTTGCCTATCCCCTACTATGTCTTCTCCTTCCGTTCTTCTCGCTGCATCTGCATATTTCGTTTCGGCTTTCACATAGGTGAGTGCATCCTTCACCGGACAACCCAGACCATATCAGGCAGCAACTTAATATTTTATGCTCTCCTCCCATGTCACCTCTATTGGGACTGATTACACTGATGCGCCAAAGGCGTGTAAACAGGCAGAATACGGTACTGCGGGCGGCAACGCCTATATAAGACAATAGGTGTCTGGCGCTGTTCTTAGATCGGGCACTGATGCTGTAATGGCAGGTTATCAAGACTTCGAACGTGGCGTTATATTCGGCGCACGAGCCATGGGACACAGCATCTCCGAGATGGCGATGAAGTAGGGATTTTCCCGTATGACCATTTCACGAGTGTACCTTGAATGTCATAAATCTGGTTAAACATCAAATCCTCGACATAGCTGTGGCCGGATAACGGGACTACAGAGAATCGTACAACGTGACAGAAGTGAAACCCTTCCGCTAATTACAGCAGATTTGAATGCTGGGTCATCAGCAACTGTTCACCATCGATATGGGCTTTAGGAGCCGAAGGCCCTCTCTTGTACCCTTGATGATGACATGACACAAAGCTTTACGCCTGACTTGGACCCGTCAACACCGACATTGGGCTATTGATGACTTTAAATTTGTTGCCCGGTCGGACGAGTCTCGTTTCAAGTTGTATCGAGATGATGGACGTGTACGCGTATAGAGATAACCTCATGAATCCATGGACCCTGAATCTCAGCAGGGGACTCTTCAAGCTGCCGGAGTCTCTGTAATGGTGTACAGCGTGTGCAGTTGGAATGATAGGGGACCCCTAATACGACTGTGACAGCTGAAACGTACGTAAGCATCCTGTCTTATCACCTGCATCCGTTAATGTCCATTGTGCATTCCGACGGACTTGGTCAATTCCAGGAGGACAATGCGACACCCAACACGTCCATAATTACTACAGAATGGCTCCAGGAACACATCCGCTTGCCACCTAACTCCCCAGACCTGAACATTATTGAGCATATCTGGAGTGCCTTGCAATGTGCTGCTCAGAAGAGATCTCCACCCCGTCATAGTGTAAATTCCCTCTAGCACTACTTCAGACGTTAGTCGAGTCCATGCCACATTGTGCTGTGGCACTTCCTCGTGCTTGCGGGGGCCCTACACGATATTAGGCAGGTGTACCAGTTTCTTTGGCTCTTCAGTGTAAAGAAAAGGAAGTTACTCACCCCGCCTTAACTGACCCACGGACTTCCCTCCCATGCATCCGATTGCGGATAGGTCAGAGGGCACTGTGGCCAGGACTCTTTTACGACCCCTGTCCTCCCTGCCCCCAGGATCCACCGATGGACCGATCTATAGCCCCAACTGTTTCCCCTGTTCCCAGCCTTCCCTTATAAAGTACATCACAATAGAAATAACTTTTCTACTGCTACTTTTTGGTTCAGCTAGTAAAATTATGTATAAAAAAGGTGCAACTGAAAGACAAAAAAAAGAACATAAAAAAGGGATCAAAGCACTAAAGTACCAAACTGCTGGTCCGTGTTAGATTCTTGCTCGTCGCCTTTTGTTCATTCAATGCTTTTTTATTTGTACCTGGTAATATTCTTTTAATCAGAATACTTTCCTTTGCCTTTTTAAGTAAAACATCGGGATGTGTGATTAAATATCAAATAAATATGTATAATGTATTGACGGCTATTTTCAACGTCACAGGTAGTGTAAAAATATGCTTAAAGCATTTTATTGCGTAAGCCAAAGTGATCGTCAATTCGTGACGTCCTCTGAATTAGCGGGGTGGACATATCATGGAAACATGCGAAACATAAATATTTCTCGCACCATGCCGAACAGACGAACTAAATCTCGTCGCATTGACATGTTTTACAGTCCATTGGAAAACATATCTCATTCATGAGAAAACAAATCTCATTCATGTTGCTAAAAGCAGTTCCATCCAATATCAGATTGCAATCGTACCAAGCGTATAAAAGCATATCATGAAACGAAAGTGCGGACATCTGGTTATGGACAAATGCAAGAAATTTGATAGCATCCATACTGTTTTGTAATTCTCTGTTTTTCTGTGATATCGTGTGATTTTGAGGTCACGAGTTGAAATTCTGTACCGGAAAAAAATAAACGTCAAAAGGTTCGGTGGTACCACTTTCACGGTGCCGGCGGCTTGAGCGTCATCATCTAAAAATGTCCTATCGTAGCGCCTCACGTATCACAAAGAAAATAGCTGTAATACGTTATATATACTTATTTGATTATTAACCGCACCTCTCGACATTTTCTTTCAGAAAAAAAGGCAATGAGAGGAATGTTAGTAGAATATTATCACACACACCGAAAAGATATCGAATCAAAGAGGGACGACAAAGAATCGAATACAGACCAGGTGTTTGATAGTTGAATATCAGGATCGCCGACCTCGTTGTGCTAGACGTGTAGAGTAATGCGTTCCCAAGCTACAGAGCAAGATACAGAAACGCTTATAGCTGTAATATTATTAACTTTGGATTCTACATTCTATCAATAAAATATGTGTTTTTAGACAACCCTTGGGCGTATAGCACTGACAATACGAGTTTATGCCATCACCTTTGACCAAAAAGCCGAAACACGTATCTCTTTATTTTCAATATAGAACGTCCTTTCAGAAAATAAACAAAATCTGCAATCTCTTGTTATTCCCTCCTCTTGTTAGTGCACGTCCGGTTGTGGTACTGGAGTGCAAATTCCAACCTTCGTCGACAGTGAGCAACAATCAGCAAGAGTGTATAAGCCAGGCGCCTGCTGCAAAGGGTCATACGCACTGACGTACGCTTTTCGGTCTTTGAGCAGACACTGTTGGCGGCCAGTTGTTCAACAGCTGCACATGTATTCGTCCGTACGCGACTCCGCAGCTATCGTTCACTTCAGTCATCTGGACGATGACATTTTGCGATGCACAGTATACTTTAGCCACGACGGTTAGTGAAGAATTTTGTAATTTAAGCGTTTCGACAATGCTTCCGCCCTTGGTCTAATCGTCAAAGATAATGTCCTTTTGGAGGTCAGATAAATAGGTCCGTTTCTGCATTACGACAGCGACAACACAGATTTCCGGAACCCTCCCTCCCTCACTCCCGACGCGCTGTACATACCCTCAATGCTATTGTTGCTACCTGTTGTCTGTGAGTGGTTATTGGATGTTGACGTCGAAGCTAGATGGTGGTCACATTATATGACCTGACCGTGTACAAATTGGCCGAACGAAATATTAGTCACCCCTTCGAAGCCCGCCCGGTTAGCCGTGCAGTGTAATGCATTGCTTTCCGGACTGGAACGCGTGCTGGTCCCCGATACGAACCTCGCCCCCCCCGCCGGATTAGTGTCGAGGTCCGGTGTGCCGGCCAGTCTGTGGATGGTTTTTAAGGCGGTTTTCCATCTGCCTCCGGGAATGCGGGCTGGTTACCCTTATTCCGCCTTAGTTACGCTATGTCGGCGATTGCTGCGCAAACAAGTTCTCCACGTACGCGTAAACCATAAATACTCTACCACGCCAAGACTCGTCTGGTGTGAGACGTTCCCAGGTGGGACTAGTGGGGGGGCCGAACCGCACAATAACCCTCCTTTCGGTGCGGGGTGGCGGTGGGGTGAGTGGACTGCTGTAGTCTGTTGTGGGGTTGTGTACCACTGCAGTCTACGCTGGGGACGAAGCCTGTCCGTCGTCTCTAGGTCCCCAGTTCCAAACAATACAATACAATACACTCCTTCGATAGAGCACACTCGTCCCCTTTGGAGCGCTATAGGTGGAACTTTAATAAGAGGGAGAAATTTCTAAAAATGAACGTCCACAACACAGGTGGTGGAGGGGGGGGGGGTCAGAGAAGAAGAGAATCGAAGCGTTTGAACTATGGTGAAATAGAAGAATGCTGAAAACTATATAGAACGACAAGATAACGGATGAGGAGCTTCTCCTCAGAATCGGCGACGAAACGAATATTTGGAAATCACTGCCTGGATGAAGGAACAAGGTGACAGGACATCTATTAAGACAACCAGGGAATAGCTTCCATGGTACTAGACGGAGCTCTAGAGATTAAACTCTTCAGGGGAAGACACAGACTGGAATGTACCGGCATATAAGAAACAAATTATTGAGGATGTTGAGCGTAGGTGGTAGGTACTACTCTGAGCTAAGGAGGTTGTGGCTTGCCGCACCACATCGATCAGAAGACTCATGACGCAAAAAGAAAAAAAAAAAAATGGTCGCGTGCCCCTCCAGTACCGTTGTAAGTCTTGGCAGTAAGTTGTGTGTGTGTTTGTCGGTTGTATGGAAGCAGCCCAGTAATACGGGTCAGCGTAGAGACGTGACAGAATGGCGGAAACGAGTTACCGTGTTTGGACGTTCCCATGTTCAGTAAGTATATGGGATACTTTTTTAAATACCAGGCACGTCAAATAGCAGACGTCATGTCAAGAAATACCAGATGACCAGAAATAGCACCCCTTGAGTAGAAACAGGACCACTGGGCAGGAAACCTGGGCATGTGTGTCTATGGGGGATGGGGGGGGGGGGGGGGATGGCTCATTATCCATTTAGTAGGATTTATCGCCTTGTCCACAGAGAGGTCATTAGAGATGGAGCAGTGCTGGGTAGTACAAGGATGAGGAGGAAAATCAACCGCGTCCTTTTCGAAGGAGCCATCCCGGCATTCATCCAAGGTAGGATGGCCAGACCAGAAGCGTTAACCACTGTCCCACTCACCTCACATGGCCCAAATGGTTCTGATCACTATAGGACTTAACATCTGAGGTCATCAATCGCCTAGAACTTAAAACTACTTAAACCTAAGTAACCTAAGGACATTACACACATCCAAGCCCTAGGCAGGACTCGAACCTGCTACCGTAGCGTTCGTGAGGTCCCAGGCTGAAGCTCCTAGAACCGCTCGGCCACCCCGGCCGGCCCACTTAGCTTAGTCACTGTCCAATTCGACTGAGAAGGGTACCTCAATTTCCTAATGTAATGCGTATCATTTACGATCTGTAAAACTGGAATACAGTGTTGTAGAGAATTTAGTAAAAATTAATCTGATTTTCCGCCCTTATTGTAGACCGGTGTGACCTATGCTACCTTCCACTCATTGGGAATGGTTTTGGTTGAAGACTGTACGGTATGGAAATTGGATATAGAATGTGATACGGATTCTGCCAGGGCCTGAAGCTTTGTTCAATTTAAGAGATTTTACCTGCTTCGCAACGCCACTGACACTAACAGCTAAATTACTATCTTTGCCGTGGCAATACTTGTGGATTTTAATTTGTAAAGGAGCATTTGAAAAAATGAATCAGTAAATCCGCGTTTGCTTTAGTACACTCAATTTCAAATCCTCTCGCATTCATTAGTGGATGAGAACTAACTTTTGTGCCAGTTAAACACTTAATGTACGATCATAATTTCTTTGTTTTGCGACGGACCTTTAAACGATATTGTTCTGCGGTAGTCGATGAAGTCTTCACGCATTACTCAGTTAAGCCCTTTTAATTCAGCATATTTCAATGTATGGCGCTATGCTTTTATTTTACGCCTGTTACGCAGGCTGAAACATACTCCCGTACCCGCGTGTACAGTCTTCTGGTTCAGGCAATATTATACCACTCCAGATTATCGTTAATGTAAAGCGGATTACTATTTCCAGTAAGGCAAACATCGATTACTGTTTAGTTTCTAACGCTGTCCATCTGTAGCAAAGTTTTCTTATGAATAACAAGACGTCGTACCTGTGGTTCAGGTCGACCACCGTAGCACTTTTGGAGATTTCCCCGCGGAGCAATATGTCTTCAGCGCTGTCTGATCTTCTGTAACTTCCAGGCAAGCCCTATAAAGGACTGAAAGTGCCTCCCGTGCGAACTCTGACAAAGCAGCTGTCCGTAACTTTCGTTCCTAAACAAATGCCAGCGACGATCGGCAACTGTTAGAAACGTACAAAAGATTATTGGGAGGGAGAGGATGGAGGAGGGAGGAGGGAGGGTAGGAGAAGCATGAGGAGGACGAGGCTGCTCGCAGTATTAAGGAAGTACTTCTCCTGGCGTATCAGCACTATTTTTCGATATTTCCCTTACACTGTGACCAGTTTCAGCTTCCTTCATCAACTCACTTGCCGTTTCACTTAATGTTTGTGCCAGCGCTTCGCCAAACACAGCTGTAATATTTATTTGTTAATTAATTAATTTATTTTTTTCAGTCGCCGTCAGAAATATTCTTCCACAAAGCTTCGCTCCACATCCTTGTCTTCCGTCTTCACCGCATCACTAGCAAGCTGCTCTTCCTTCGCTATTGAGCTGACCGAGAAAGCAGAAAATTTGACTTTTATCCGTTGTGGATATGAGATAGTGGCTGAAAACGATGTTAAAATGTCGATTCAACCGTCTATTACCAGCGTAAAAAACATTACAATCTACGTGTTTCGAAGATCAAACCTTGATCCTAAGCATTGATGTACAAGGAACCTCTGTGCGACCAATTTAAAACATAAAGAAGAGCAGCAAAAAATAATGAAATAACGAAGATATATCCTGGTCATCGTGAGCTAATAAAATAAAAAGGGAGTGGCAAATATTGTCCACCGATATCTGCAGTCCCACAATAACAACCTTACGCGTGCGCACCTTGTGTACCTTCCTGGAAGTAACATCCGTCACATCAGAGAAGCACAGAAGTAACGCAAGGGTGCTTTTCATTAATGTATTCATGAAATCAAAGAGGTACCGAATAAACAAAGATGATGTACAACCGTGCCAGTTATACCGGAATTTGATATTCCGCCATGAATAACGGCGTGCTATAGAAACGATGAATAATTACAGATATTAACAAATTTGCAGTTTTTCTGAAAAAGGTTTTTGTGCCACCAGTAGGCTAACATCACTAGTGTCGTGAATATGCATGCCTACGTAGTATGTACTTTAGCTTAATGGACACATCAGTTTTACTTAAGTTGTTCGCATTCCAAACGTGGCAATGCATTTTGTAGAGACCAGTTCTTTCGCGTTTGTCGACTACATTTGGAAAATTTTCCTTACCTTAATTCACAGCCAGTTGTTAAATACGGTATCGACTTTAAGGGATTTGAAAATATTGACCACGCTTTGATAAACAACACCAAAGTTCGAGATTGTGACTGTTAACAATCCGGGCGGCATTTTCCTTACATTCTTTCGCTGTTTCTTGCGTATTACTTTATTCACAGTGTTTTAGTAATAAACGGTAATCTGGCCAACTGTTTTATGACGTTTAGCCCAGTCATTTTTTTTTGATTATTCATCTGTACTCTAAGTACTCTACTTATTGAACATCCAAAGGCTATTCGGATGACAAGAATTACTTCATATTAAAATATCTGTTGCAGTCGATTTCCTGAATACTTTGAAGGCATGTTTACCGTCTTGATTCATAAAATTTAAATCGAGAAATTGCAGTCATGATTTTTTTTCCTGTTCTACGGTGAAATCAATTTTATTACGTGAGTCATTAAATTTACTTATAATTTCGTCAGCTTTCTTTCACTCTCTATCGATCAGAAGCGCTGCATAGTCCACACAGCGCTCTTTAAACATTAAAAGAAATTATGTGAATCTGCCTGTTTATGATACTGCGAAGGTCATCAAAGCAAATTTGCTAAAGTATGGAAGCGTGTCCCAGCAAGATATCGTCTAATTTACTGAACTAGGATTCGTTCTCGAATGTAATCATTTTTCCTTTACAATAAATTTTATACGTACAAAAACGTCTGGACCCATAACAGATACTCTCATCAATCAGCTTAACACCCCATGGGTAAAATCATATAGCACAATCTGCTGATCGATGGCAGGTAAGAAGTTACTGAAATTGTGAATAACTTTAATGACTAATACAATAAAATTCAATTCACTGTAAAAAAAAAAAATGGTTCAAATGGCCCTGAGCACTATGGGACTTAACTGCTGTGGCCATCAGTCCCCTAGAACTTAGAACTACTTAAACCTAACTAACCTAAGGACAGCACACACATCCATGCCCGAGGCAGGATTCGAACCTGCGACCGTAGCGGTCACGCGGTTCCAGACTGTAGCGCCTAGAAACGCACGGCCACTCCGGCCGGCTCACTGTAAAAAATGAGAAAAATTGTGAACTACAGTTTCTCGATTTAAGTAATATATGTCAAGACGGCATACGCGCGTTCAAAGTAGTCAGGAATCAGACTGAAATGGCTCTGAGCACTATGGGACTCAACTGCTGTGGTCATCAGTCCCCTAGAACTTAGAACTACTTAAACCTAACTAACGTAAGGACATCACACACATCCATGCCCGAGGCAGGATTCGAACCTGCGAGCGTAGTCAGACTGAAATAGATAATTTAACACATAGTAACTCTTGTCATCGGAACAGCCAAAAACTTTCTGCCTTTCGATGTCTAATAGTTAGAAAATTTAGAATCCCGGTAAATAAGCAAGACAGACTGACTGAGTTAAATGTCGTCAAACAGCTAGCCAGAGCTAACAATTATCACGAAAACACCGCGAATTCACTAACACTGAAGAAACAGCGCACGAAAATAAAGGAGAACGCCGCGACGAGTTCTGGGAGAGTCACAAATCCGTACTTCGCTAATCTTTCTCAGAAAGTGGCAATCTTTCCAGAACTTTTAAAATCTCTTGCCTTATTTAAGACCAGCAATTTACAAGATGAAGCCGACAAATACAAGAGAACTGGTGTCTACAGAAATTGACGTAAGACGCGCAATGCAAACTACACAGACCATCGCCATTTCGATAAGTCAACCGTAGCCATGCAAATACGAGCCCCATGTCGAGAATTCAGGATCTCACAATTTTGCATAAACAAGATGAAGGTAATGAACTAGCAAAATAAGAGAATGCCGTAAACAGCGTGGAAAATGATGATACGTTAAATGAACAATACACAATAACTTTGCAGCTTTTCTTTTAATATCTGTAACTATTCAGCTTATTTAGATACCCTGCAAGTTTATTTGTGATCTTTGTTTCTTCGGTATCTCATTTATTTCATGTTTACACTTACGAAGATTTCAGTCGCGGGACCTCTGTACCTGTATGTGGGATGTGATGTGAGTTTCAGAAGGATATACGGCCAGTGCACGCATATGGACATTATAGTGACGCAGCTTTCGTTTATATTTTATATTGGTGGTTCAGATGTTTCTTGTACAGTTATTCTGAAGATTAAGGAATGGTCTTCGAAACGTTTAAAGTCTGGGTTTTTTACACTGTAAAAATTTGACTGAGCCGACATGGTAACACTGGGACAGAAATTTATCACAGAATAAGGAAACCAAATCTAGTTAGGAGGGCAGTAGCCTTGTACTAATACATTATGAAAACAAAAATTAAAATAGCTTCTTGTTTTATTTTGTGACGTATATCGCGTTATGCCAGCGACGTTCTTCGAGAATTGTCTTAGTTTAAGCGCAAGTACTGCAAAAAAACTGTCAAAAATAGTGGCACATTTAAAATTAAAAATAGAATGAGGAGATAAGCTGTAGTCTTGAGACATTCTGTTTAATAATGATTAGCTATAATAAGCATTAGGAAACACAGGTTATCTGAACAGGAAATTACGTACGTTTGTGGCTCATTAGTAATATTAACACTATGGAGAGACGACAAATAAGAATGAAAGAAACTTCCGGGATCAGGGACCTACAGAAGGCTCACGAGTGGCTGTGCCCTTCTAAACGAAAGTAAGGATGTTTTAGAACTACGTTCAAAAGGCTTGGCATAGAATTTGAATTTAATATAAGCGCTACAAGTTCTAAAACAATGAAAATAATGGAGGGTATCATAGGTGGCAAATAGAAAATCAAGAATGGTTATGCAAAGTGACTTTTCGATATGTACAGAAAATTAAGTGACTTGTAGCAAACGCCTAAGCATAACTATGTTACACTGAAACCAATATTTATGGAGATATCGCTACTTTTCTGTAGCTGACACAAAACAAGTCAGAAGAATATAAAACTCTTACATGCATATGTATTATGATTACATAGCCACGCGGAGTGGCCGCGCTGTTAGAGGCGCAGCGGCACGGATTGCGCGGCCCCTCCCACCGGAGCTTCGAGTCCTCCCACTGGCATGGGTTTGTGTGTGTGTCGTTCTTAGCACAGGTCAATATAAGTAGTGTGTAAGTCTAGGGACCGATGACCTCAGCAGTTTGGTCGCTTAGAAATTCACAGACAGCTGAACGTTTTTGATTATATTATAAATGTTTCAAGGCGCTGCTTTGTCACGCGAAAGACATTGCTCGAAAATTACACGAAAATTTCATTAATAAAAGGTGTAAAGTCGTGTGGCATGGTTGTCTGGGAGACCCCGAGGGGCAGGTTTTCTTATCCTTCGCACACACTGGCACCTTACCTTCGCAAAGTGGGAGAGTCGTATGTTAAATGTATCTCACTTGTGTAGTTTCCGTAATGCCTGTGAGTGTGTGTGTGTGTGTGTGTGTGTGTGTGTGTGTACGCGCGAGTGCGTTTATGGGCAGGTTTGTGTGTGTGTGTGTGTGTGTGTGTGTGTGTGTGTGTGTGTGTGTGTGTGTGTGGGTGGGTGGGGTGGGGGCGCCGAGCTTACTGTTCCTGTCCGTGGACGGATAAAAATAAACACTGTCGCACGCTGTCAACCCATGAGACACTATGGAGAGGTATGAAATTTAGTCCAAGACACTGGCCCAAAATCAGGAACTTTACGCCATTATACGCTGCCAACAGCGCGTGGCGTACCAGGGCGGTTACCCATCCAGGTATCGGCAACGCCCGATATTACCTGACGCGAACCGTTGTATTCAACGGGGGAAGGACGTATGAAATTCCAGTAGTGAACCAACCAATAGCTCTGCGCTTGGTTGGAAGCGCTTATTTGGCAGATGTCTTCGAGTGAATGTTCCGTACCTTCCCGTGAACGAATCCGACACAAATGATCAACATAAAACTCACATTCGGCTGCTTGTTCTGACGTGTGTGACTGCCTGTCCTAGGCTCAGTCAGTTTTGCAAACATTATTACAGTAAACAAAAACTTTTATGTCAAGTATTGACTAACACGTTGGCCAAACCAAATACGGAAGAGGAATTTTCCTACGCAAATTATCTCACCTTTTTTGTAGGTGGAGTTTCCGTACAAAAAATATACGATGCTTAAGAACTAGATTAGATAACATAGTCAAAGCGCAGAAGAAGTGAGACATCGAATCTATTTAGACAAAATAAATAATTTAATTGTTGTGGGATGCGGAGAGAAGTTTTTGGAATTATGAACGTAAAGTCCTCGGATGCACGAAAGAGGTGGGGGGCCCCGAAAGGTGAAAAGGCGTTGCCTTCATATTCCTCGCGTCAGTATGTCAGTGCGGTTGATCATGATGAGAACTCAGTTTTGTGAAAATATTGCGCATAGAAGCAACGGCCATCCGGTCGTTCGCCTAAAAACTTTTCGTCCATGATAATTTCAGGAAAAAAACTGAAGAATAGTGATCCTACTTTTCAACGCTATAACAGTACGGAAACCAAAGTTGGACTGTTGGGAAAAAGTGGGAAAGAAATTAAAGTATTTGAAATCTGAAACGGAAGAGGACGGGCGAATTAGGAATAAGGTAGACATAACAGGTTAAGAAACACTTACAAGAGAAATATCTGGCATACATGCAGTACCATCCAGGTGATGAAATATATATTACAAAACTTGGCTCGAATGTCCGGTATGGTGCTTATGTAGTAATCAAAAGTGTATCAAAGCTTGGAATGACTGGCGAACCAGAACAAACCAAGCAGAAGATAAATGACCATTAACAATATTTCCTTCCATCTTTTTTTTTTTTAATATGTGAAAGATTATTAATTGCATCTGGATTTTATACCGCAACATGTAGTAAGAAAATTTGAGTGCTGCGAAGATATGAGTTCTGCTTTTACTTTGTTTAGGCTTTTTAAACCTGGTAGTTGGGTTCGCAATGGGCCACGAGGGCTCTATCCAAGATTGTCACAAAAAAATCTTTCTAGGGAACCATAGAGCCAGAAGATTTAGCAGGCACACGCTGTTCGTAAGAAATGCTCAAAATAGTCATAAGAAATTCTCCGATAATTTTGTGTCATTACGCTTACACTTTTACTGTTTCAGAGCGACATTGATTGGATGGCGCAAGATCGCGTGGTAAAAGTAGATATTTTACCAGTATCAACTAGCAGATTTTGTTAAATAAGAAGTCAGAAATGAGTAGTGCGAGCCAATGCTTTCCATTAAGAGATAAAAAAAATGTAAAGAAAAAAAGGAAGAACTCTTCTGAAGTTATCGCGAGGTTTGTGGAACTACTTGCCGTTCCATTATACAACAACGTGGTAGAAAACATAAGCCACCAAGTTCGGTACATGTTTACTATAGCGCGCAGTTGGTATTTTCTACTTACTGAGTGCGGAAGAAAGAATCTAATTTCTCATGTCGGAGTTGAGTGTGTTGAATCATGTAAAATTTTCCAGGAAATGTACCGTTATGGAGCTATCGGCATAAAATGGCAGTCAGCAACGTTGGGTCTAACTTTCCCCATCAAATAGCTGTTGTGCTAAAGAGCGCTGTGGCTTTTAAATTACGCCAAGGTAAACATTGCGCAAAAACTGCGCAAACTTTTAATAACTGTATACTGTTGACTTCATTAGAAGCGATTTCTCTGTCATGATTACAACGTGAAACTTGACTATTAAATCAGCTACGCGAAAAGACAGTAATTAAGTTGCTGTATTAAACTAATACACTGCACCCCAAAGACAGCACTACAGTAAAGTAGACGACTTGCGATACTATAAGGCGCAGCATTTTTTACATCGAAATCTAAGTGTTGCTAATGTACGGAGGCCACACAAGGACTTTTATTTCGATATCTAAGACAATGGTAGAAAAGATGACATAAACGAGATTTAAACGCTATTATTCCTTTAAAGATAAATTTTTGACAATTCGCGATTCAAATTTCTGGTTTCAATGTTTTTACATAATCGACATCCTCGAATAATGATTAACTTAATAGTCTCAAAAATTCCTGACGTTTTGTGATTATCACGGCCTCCAAGTTTCTTGAGTCCCACGTTTCTTCGTATTGACCTATGCGCACTTATCAACTATTGACTGCTACTTTGTAGCTGTATCTCCAAAACGATGTATTTCAGGGCTTGACTAGAGAAGCGCTATCTTGCTCCGAACATACCAACAGTTTTTACTGTGCCAACGATGTCCTCAACGGTGGGGAGGGCGGAGTCACACAGCTGTCATCCTTCAGGGCCTGCACTGAGGGACTAAATCAAGTCGGTGATTGCTGTGATACGACTGTCAGATTTGCTACACGGATTGGCAGTAGGCCCTGTACACAAATAAACGCATCGTATCGCTCAAAAACCGGCGAAGAATTCCATTATTGTTCGATTACGCTATTGGCAACAAATCACTGGGTAAATTCGATCTGGTGGACACTTAAGAGTATCGATACGTAGCAACATAAAATGAAATGACTACATGCAACAAACTGAAGGACAAGCAGATGCCAGGATAACAGTCATTGAGAGAGTCTTAACCAGGCAGTAAGGTGCGCTCCCTCTAGTTTTTCAAATCTCTTCAATACTTTAACATAGAGATTAGACGTTTAATCAACTATAAGTTATTACTATGGTTTAATATTATTCTATATCATTAATATGAAGACAATTATTTATTAATTATTTGTCACATATCAGTCACAAATGCTGAGACATACTCTTTCAGTTTCTCATCCAATGTAAAATACTCACTGACAGAGAAAAGCTTCTTACAGTTCTTCACAGACTGGACAAAAAAGTCTGTAATTGGAGCCAATGTTTCTAGTTCCTTCTAGGCTGTTCGAGTTTCTTGGTCATTAGAACTGAGGACAGCGAAAGTGTAACCTGAATCTTTGGAGGAACGAAGTACCGCAAAAAATCTTTGTCCCTGTTCCATGAGATGCTCAAAGTTATTCCAAATACAGTCTACTTGCCTTATGGGTTGCTGACAAATACATGAGCCCACTGCGTTTATTTCGTGCTTCGTTATAATTTTCAGTACGTTTTCTTCTGAATACATCTGTCTCTCTACGGGCTTATTTGTAAACAGGAAATTTTTTTCAATAATATCAGAACGTATAAGAAGATTACAACACTTTATTGATGTGGCACATTGTTTGGCAAATGAGTGGTAGTATGTGACCTTGTTTTAACATTACGTCACGAAAATTCTTTTCTCCATTTAGTTGTTCCATTTTTTCCCAGGTAATAACCCTCAATGACCTCGTCTGCATCGTTTTCCTCTACTTCCTGTTCTGATGATCGTGATAATTGAATATAACATTATCCTCTTTATCTCCATCATCGGAATCAATTGAGTCCACATCAAGTACGATACGAACCAATGCTCAAATTTTGCCCCATTCTCGCCCTCAACAATCCACATCAAACAATAACTGCTGTTAACTGTACGAACAAATATCATATCTCATGCAAAATACGAACATAAATGCAATGAGATAGCTACTTTTACGTTTTCTTGTTATAGAGAGACAGTGGTCTGTTGGAGTTTCACGAGCCCCAGCATGCTCAAATTTGTTTCAACAGCGCCTCACAAAGTCCTATATTCAAATGGTTCAAATGGCTCTGAGCACTATGGGACTTAACATCTGAGGTCATCAGTCCCCTAGAACTTAGAACTACTTGAACCTAACTAACCTAAGGACATCACACACATCCATGCCCGAGGCAGGATTCGAACCTGCGACCGTAGCGGTCGCTCGGTTACAGACTGTTAGAGACAATGTCGATGATCAAACCATCATGTAGTAATACGACAAAATTTTCTACTAACGCAGTTCAAGATTTCAGCTTTCCATTTAAGATTTTTTACTCTCTTCTTCAGGGCCAAGAAGATACACTGTACGTTGGATGGAATGATTTTACATAGAATCTGATTTTTCCGGCATCCTTTAAAAGTAAAATTTGGAGTAGCAGATAAGTTTCTAGGAAGGGATTGTACTTGCAGAGTCTACGAGGAATGTGCAAATAACTCTCCAAGACGGTACTATAATTAAGGAAAAAAGGCTATAACACTCTGTTAGTTTTATTTTGACCTTCAAGCAGTGTTACGTAGGGTCTGCACTGAACCGTACGGTGAGACATGAACTTTTACATTTTCTACGTGCTATAGAAACCATTTTGTGTGTGAGAAAAATGTAATGAATCGCTATATGTATATCTATGAACGCATTTATATCAAACGACGTCAGTAATGACCAAAGAGCTACTCACATTTTATATATTCATAATTGAAGCGAACATACATCGAAGAGGTCAACAATGTGGGATTGTATACAACTTATACCTTATGTTGTTACTAACAAACGAATTTATATATTTTCAACTGTTTTGTAGATGCTTTTGCATCTCTTTTCTGTGTGAGATCGGAGAGATCAGATATACTGTATATTCCATTCTTATTTGGAGGCAATAATTGACTTCTTCGTTACACTCAAGTGCCTTTAATTATTTATGAATCAATTACTTTCCCCATTTCCATTCTCATGAACGTAATTTTCATTGTATTTTGATGAATTCTGGTGGCCGACGTCGAGAATATGGAAGCGCATTTTTCGATGATGAAACGGCCGAACTCTATGGTGCAGTTGTCCACTTTCGCGTTTCTAAACTTCAGTGGATACTCCCCACTGGTGCTGTACCCTGGGTGTATTTGCAGCCTCAAAACCGATTAGAAACGCCAAGTAGGGATATTAAGAGCTGCCAACTGCAGAGGACAACTGCACCACTCGATTAATTCTTCTTTAATCGAAGACAGAATCCCTCTGAGACTAATTTGTCTATCGTTTCCTGTATCTCATACATTTTCCTGCTAAGAACTGTATTCAACTGATCGGTCACACATCACTAAACAATGTCGTCACCCAACATACTCAGTGGCCTGCTGCGGTCCCACTTTTCTTTTTCTAATAATGGCATATTTAAATATAATGATTTCTCATTCCCATAATCTTTAACTTACTTCCATTCTACGGTGTTCCCACGACAAGTATTTTGCCCTTCTCAGTGGTACATGCATTCATTCGCAATATTTTGGTCGCATATTGAGAAATTTTTCATTGAAATAATATCTCAGTTTCCAAGAAAGGCGCATTTCGGAGATAACCTTTGACGAATGTTTACCATGTTTGTTTTTTCGTAGAAATTTTAAAACAACCATATGATTGTAAAAATGCAACGTGTATAGCACGTGAAAGGTGCAGAGCAAGTTGCTGTTTTACTATCAGTGTAAGCCCAGGACGTATAAATCATCGACTGTAGTAGAATGAGAAAAGTGTCAAATTTGTATTAGAACTTGCTGTGTACGTCTTACCCGTCTTTCCTTGAAATTTGTTTCGATGTTTTAACTATAATCCTTTCTTTGAAATTTATTTGTTAACGTAAAATTTCGTTCGCCTTTCCTTTTCATTCCTTTTCTGCATCTATTTGTTAAGAGAATATATTGAGCATTATTTTTGTTCCTTTGCAGCGTAAGTAGAGCAAAAAAAATTAAAACAAAATAGTTTTCGCATTCGGGCTCGAGCTACCGTTCTGTATTCTCTGGTGCATCAACTGCTGCCTGTAAACTACGCTAACAGAAATGACTCATGCCTCACACTACCGGCGCCAAAAAATTATTTTTTTCTATTTTTATAAACACCTGGCCAAAAAGAGCTCCTACGTCTGTCACTTTCATTTCTGGCCAAGCCCTGTACGTATCATAAGTTTGGACGAAATTGGTGGTGACGAGCAGGGACAGTCCCCTTTTGGGAAAGATGGGTAACGATACTTAAACGCAGCCAATGGTTTCTACACATGCAGTGGTACTGAGAATCGACCATCATGTTCTATACGACTAGCGGAGCTATGTTGGAACAGTGTGATTGCTTAGACAATGTTGTCATTGAGTCACAGAGACGATCAATGCGGTGCAGATGCCGTTCTGTTTACATTTTCTTGATTTGTTATCAAGTTTGCTTAAAAATGGTTGAAATGGCTCTGAGCACTATGCGACAACTTCTGAGGTCATCAGTCGCCTAGAACTTAGAACTAATTAAACCTAACTAACCTAAGGACATCACACACATCCATTCCCGAGGCAGGATTCGAAACTGCGACCGTAGCGGGCGCTCTGCTCCAGACTGTAGCGCCTAGAACCGCACGGCCACTCCGGCCGGCTATCAAGTTTGGCAAACCTAAATTTCTTTCGGTAAAAGGTTTCGCATTTTGTATATATTTTTGCGAATGCACAATACGCAATATCTATTTGTATGAATGTTCTGAGAACACAGCGCCAATCATCCAATATTGATCTTATTGTTCTGTATAGAACTTCTTTGGGATCAAAATAACCCCGAAAGAAAATTTTATGTCGTTATTGCTGTCTCGTCTCTTTCATCTATTGAATTAAAAATTGTTTAACTTCGTCTGCAAGACAGTGTAACGTTCTTTAAAAAATATATTTGCTATCCAAATTTACTGTGTGTTGTGTTGTTGAGCAAATGATGTGCTTAATCAGTTTTGCTGTAATACAAAGAAATATTAAACCGCCTAATCTGGAAAACCGGTATGTAATGCCTGTAACGAAATCGATCTCTCTGAAGTTTACTCAGTCTCGTGAGCACTGAGTTATATGGTCCTGTGCAATAAACTGGTAAAATTCCCTATGCAAATAAACAATGAAATACATTTTCCTTAGGTTTTGAGTTGCAACGGATGTAAATTTGGTATTTTGTTTTCTCCACAGTAGGCATACAAAATATTCAATCTAGGCTCAGCGAAGTGCAACGCTGGCCGTAAAAATACAAATACTGTCAGTAGACTAGTTTAATGAATAACCGTGCAAACGTTCAGTGAAAATTTTTAATATTGGCTCAGCTATGTGTAATGCTGCCCGCATTGAAACTGTTACAAACGTTAATACTTTTCTGATTCCGGCACATTAATATTTTTTTGACTCTGATTGAAAAATCATTTCTTTTAAAAAATACTTATTGGATTTAAACGAACACGACATGGAAGAGGATGAGGTACTGATAACGAGATATGCTAAGACCGAATGCTTCAGTTCGAAAATTGTATTCAAAATGAAGTCTCTCCTTCACAAAATCTAATATGAAACATTTTACATTAACTTCAAAATCAGTGAAATTCTTAGTTGTTCTACAATTCTCACTTACTGACGTAATTAAACACACTTGGACTGTTACTTGACGAAAAGTCTAACATAGTTTAACAAAACAGATTCCATAATTTAACTTGTCTGCATCAGTATTACAAAACACAAAACATTACAAATCGGGTATACCTAATTAACCTATACATTAAACCTGATGGCAAATACTTGGTTGAAGGGTAACTACTGTAAAATTAGCAAGACGCACATTGCGTTGCTGCACACTTAAAACTAAATATACAAAATTTCATTACCTTTCAAAACCTTATTATGCTGCGTCTATAGGCCAACAGGTAAATTCTCACAGGTAGACAGTAGCTTAAGTCTTACATTCTACCTTTAACAGAGTGCAAAGGCAACTGCTACTGCGCTCTGCGCGTCCCTACTTACAATGATCAATTCTGCCACTCATGCAACATCTTTGGTTCAGTGGTGTCAAAGATATAATCTCTTCAACAGGTGACGGCCATTTCACGTCATTTTTCATGAAATATATCACAAAATCGGGCTCCACGTGCAAGTGGACCCCTCACAATAGTAACACAGAATATCCACAAGGCTACAGAGTTAATGACAGAATTATCGTATTTTAATTCGTTCGATAGTTCAGTTGTAACCACTTCTACCCAGAGGAATTTATTCAAGTATGTAACCTCTACCAGTATTAGGAAATTATTTTCTGATGGTGAGATTGCATCCAGAGCTCCAAGACAACAGCTATTTCGTCGTATCATTGTGATCCGTGACAATGTTACATTACTAAGTCATGGTAATCAATAGTGAATATTTAAGAGACCAAGAGAATTTTCGTTGCCTAACATACGCTTGTTTGAGCCGAAGTATTCATGAGGGTAGTCAGATCGCGTAATAATATTATTCCTTTTGGACTTTATCACTTGTGAGAATGGCACCTTTAATCAGGTTACTTTGAATTATAACTTTAATGTCCAGTGCTATTAGCGAAGCCAGATGCAACTTAACAGAGACTATATAATTGTGACATGTAATAATGCCGTGAATGTAATAAAGCCATAGATAAATCCGAGGTTTTATTCACCAAGAAGTGTGGAGCAACACATTACCTCATCCCAAGTACGCTCGAAAAATGACCACAACAAGGAAATTAGAGCTCCTACTGAGACTTAACAACATTCATTCTGCCTGTGCAATATTCGCAAATGGAACAGAGGAGGGGTGCCATACACCGTGTCCGCCACACCCCGTTAAGCGGCTTGATGATTATATATGTGGATACAGAATTATTTTAAGACACAGCTAAAACTTAAATTTGAAACATCTGCCATTGTCTTCTTCCTTAGGAAAGGGACGCAATTCAGATGTAGTGGGTACAAATCCCGAGGACATTGCCAAAAGGCAGTGGAAGGTGACCGAGGCGGGAGACCGATGATTAATTTCTGGTGACCGCTCATATCGGTAGGGCGTGCTGTGGCTGCGTTCCAACCGTGGCCGCCTTCCACACAGCATGGCAGGAAGAGCGGGGAACAGTGTTAGTCTAGAAATATCATGAGCTGCCGACTCTGTCGAGAAAAATCGTACTTGCATTCTTACATGTTGCTACTGCTAACACAGATTTACGATCTGGAGTCTCATGCTAATCACCAAGCACTGCACGCCATCACTTATTACTTACTTCATAATACATCAAGTTGAGAGGAGCCAGTTTGTAGAATGCCTCCACACGAACCGGTGGCACCTATTGTAACATGTACAAGAAGATTAACCGTTAAGCTAGATGCTTTTTGACTAATTTTAGAATAACTATTTTGGCTGAAACAAAAAAAAAAGAAAGAAAAAAAGAAAAGAACTTAATATACTTGAAAATGATCGGCAGCTCGGAGCTGGTTGTAAATAAAGTACTATTTACAGCGCGTTTAAAATACTTCAGAGCTATAAGGCGTCACTTCCCCAAAACATATTGTAACATGACTAGAAACACTTAATTTAGCGTTTACTTCTCTTCACTCTATTACATATATACAGTAAACGCAAGAGAGAGAGGACCCACATGTAACTAAACCCCCCCCCCCAGTTTACGCGTTGTATGCTTATGCTTCTGTTGCATTGTACTTCTATGCAACCACCCATCCGTAATTAATGGGGAAGCAAGTCTTTTGTAACTACAATGGCGTGCCGAAATTTAATTTCCGACGAATTTTTTTTTTCTGTTCTCAATACCGATTAACGTGCTACATGTCCTGCACGTTCCTCGATCGACACCCCTGCTTCACTGATGCGAGCAACACTATGTGATCAAAAGTATCCGAGTACCCACAAAAACATACGTTTTTCAAATTAGGTGTGTTGCTCTTCCACCTACTGCCAGGTATTCCATATCAGCGACCTCAGTAGTCATTACACATCGTGAGAAAGCAGAATGGGGCGCTCCGCGAAACTCACAGACCTCGAACGTGGTCAGGTGGTTGGATGTCACTTGTGTCATACGTCTGTACGTGAGATTTGCACACTCCCAAAGTACCCTACGACCACTGTTTCCCATATGATGGAAACGTGAAAGGACACGTACAGCACAAAAGCGTACAGGCCGACCTCGTCTGTTGACTGACAGAGCTCGCCGACAGTTGAAGAGTGCCGTAATTTGTAATAGGCAGACATCTACCCAGAGCATCACCCAGAAATTCCAAAATGCACCATAATACACTGTAAGTACTATAACAGTTAGGCGGGAGGTGAGAAAACATCGACTTAATGGTCGAGCGGCTGATCATAAGCCACACATCACGACGGTAAGGTGCCGGCCGGTGTGGTCGAACGGTTCTGGGCGCTTCAGTCTGTAACCGCGCGAGCGCTACGGTCGCAAGTTCGAGTCCTGTCTCGGGCATGGATCTGTATGTTGTCCTTAGGTTAGTTAGGTTTAAGTAGTTCTAAGATCTAGGGGACTGATGACCTCAGATGTTAAGTCCCATAGTGCTCAGAGCCATTTGAATAATTTTGAACGACGGAATGCCAAACTACGCCTCGTTTGGTTAAGGAGCGAAAATATTAAACGATTGAACAGTGGTAAACCGTTGTGTGGAGTGACGAATCACGGTACACAGTGTGGTGATCCGACGGCAGGGTGTGGGTATGGCGAATGCCGGTGAAAGTCATCTGCCAGCGTGTGTAGTGCCAACAGTAAGATTCGGAGACGGTAGTGTGACGGTGAGGTTGTGTTTCTTGTGGAGGGGCACTAGCACAGCACAGGCCTTCATTGATGTTTCAAACAGCTTCTTCCTTCCCACTATTGAAGAGCAATTCGGGGATGGCGATTTTATCTTTCAACACGATCGATCACCTATTCACAATGGACGGCCTCTGGCGGAGTGGTTACACGTCAACAACATCCTTATAATAGACGGGTCTGCACAGAGTCCTGAGCTTAATTCCAATAGATCACCTCTGAGATGTTTTGGAACGCCGACTTCGTGCCACTCCTTACCGAACGACATCGATACCTCTCGTCAGTGCAGCACTCCGTGAAGAATGGGCTGCCATTCCCCACGAAACCTTCCAGCACCAGATTGAACCTATGCCTGCGAGAGTGGAAGCTGTCATGAAGGCTAAGTGTGGGCTTATACCATACTGAATTACAGCACTGCCGATGGAGGGCGCCACGACCTTGTAAGTCATTTTCAGCCAGGTGTCCGGATACTTTTGATCATATAGTGGAAAACTTTTGCTACTGGAGGGCTCCGAAATGAAGTGTTTAACATTGCAGTGTGTAACGCAACTACGTCAGTGCGTGAGATTCAGTGTGCTGTGACCGAGTTTCTATCCCAGAAACTGGGGTTCCATTTGTCCTTTTAAAATCCATATGAGAGTGAAAGCGTTTCGAGCATGAGAGTAATGTGTTCCTTAACTAAACTGTGCCAGGTGCTGAAATCTGTATTCACCACTGTGACACCGAAAGCAAGGTAGCATCTATGGAATTCCTCCACAAAGCTTCACCGACACTAAAATGCTCAAGGCCAAGCCATGAGCTCGCAAAGTCAAGATCACAGCGTTCTGGGATGTTGAACGTGTCCTGCACTTCGGATTCATGCTTACACACACCGCCATAAACTATGTATGGTACTGTCAGATTCGGAAAACTGAAAGCACGAATTAAAAGAGTTCGTCCACGTATGGAACACCCTCTCCTTCATCATGACAGTGCCAGACCACACACGAGTGCTGCGAATTCTTCCACAGTGTGACACCCAGTCTACACTGTCATCAATCATCCTCCATACAGTTCCGACTTGGCCACAACTGATTTCCACCTGTTTCCAAAACTTAAAGAACGCCTTCGAGGACTTCGCTCTGACAGTGATGAAGCGGTGCACGAATCCGCCTGGCGGATCTGTGTCGAGGTCCAGTGAGCCGGCCAGTCTGTGGATGGTTTTTAGGCGGTTTTCCACTGCCTCGGCAAATGCGGGCTGGTTCCCCTTATCCTGCCTCAGCTACAGTATGTCGGCGATTACTGCGCAAACAAGTTCCACACGTACGCGTACACCACCATTACTCTACCACGCAAACATAGGGGTTACACTCGTCTGGTGTGAGACGTTCCCTGGGGAGGGGGGCGGGGGGGGGGGGGGGTGTCCACCGGGGATCGAACTGCACAATAACCCTGGGTTCGGTGTGGGACGGCGGAGTGGTGAAGTGGACTGCGGTAGTCGTCGTGGGGTTGCGGACCACGGCGGGTCCAGCGGGGACGGAGTTTCTCCGTCGTTTCTAGGTCCCCGGTTAATATGACATAACATAGGAGTGTTTGTGAACAAAGTCAAACACTCTACAGCGACGGTACCTTGAAACTGGTCTCTTGTTGGAAGAAATGTGACTATGTTGAGAAATAAAATTTACATATTTAATATGTGTACATGAAGAAGGAATCCTTATAATGATAACAAATTTTGTTTTATTTACAAAGTTTTAAGAATCTTCGCATGAAAAATTTAATACGCCATCGTATATTTTAAAGTTTGTGTTTCACAGAATATGTAGGAAATTGAATTACTTTCAAAATACTTTCCGTCTGTCGTATTGTACTTCCATCAAAGTTTCATTTATTTATGGAAACACTTTATAAATTTGTCTGCAATTAGATGAACCACCACCAGCCTTCTTTTTTTTTTAATTTCTCTTCTGCTACGAAAATTCTTTCGTTTTGGCAAAGGAGCCGAAACAAATCTTTGTTGTTATGGTGATATAATAATATATTAGCTGGTTGCTTTGCTCAATTTCATTTTGTCTTAAACAAGATACTTTCATCCGATTTTTCGGCAATACAAAATGTTGCAAGGTATTTGTAATTCACATCAAAATACGCATAAAGTGTACAGAAAAACGGACCATACGTAATACATACAAGAACTAAGTGGCGAAAATAAGAAATTGAAACGAAGATTAAAGTACTTGATTTAAAAAAGGCGTAAGGTAAAACTGCGGTACTCTGCATTTACTGTTTAACATCCATATCAAGGAAGCAATAATGGAAGTGTAAGAGAAGTTCACTAGTGATATTCAGATTCAGGGGAAAGATACCAGTATTAACATTCGTTGATGAACTGCTATCTACGATCAAAGAGAAAAAGTGCAGGATGTACTCAGTGGAATAAACCGGCTAATGACACGTAACACCGACTAAGAACAGATGAAAGAAAGATAAAAGTAATGAGGAGTAACAGAAATGAGACTAGCGGTACACTTAACATCAAAACTGACAGCTATGTGGTGGTCGAAGCGAAGGGAACTTGCTACCTAGGAAGCTAAGTAAAGCATGACAGACAAAGTAAGTAAGACACAAGAAGCTGACTGGGAAGTAAAGAGGGCACGCCTCACTAAAAGCAGTCTACAAGTTTTTGAGAATGTACGGCTTGAGAACAGCAATGTATTTAAGGGAATCTCAGACTGTGAAAAAACCGGGAATGAAAGTAACTGAAACATTTGAGGTGCTATATTATAGAAGGATACTGGAAAATTGACTGATAGTAATAAAAGACTGGGTTCACCACAGAACCACAAGGAAAGGAATATACGGGAAACACTTACCTAAAAATAGAATGGGGTATTAACAACGGACGTCTTGAATGTGACGTAGCAAAAGACCACCGATGTTTATGGCATTCGACGCTCCACGTATTGTCTACCATGCAACCTCAACACTGGCTGTTAACAACAACGAGGGATGGGACTGGAGTTATCCAGTGGTGACCACAGCACGAGGCTACGGAGTGTAGCTCACACCATTGCTACAGTTCTAGTGGTGCTGATGCGAAGCAGAGCAGTTCCATCGATAAACAAAGGAAACATTGCATTACATGTACAGCAACAGTTGCAGAAGGTGACATTTCGGCAAGAAGAAACCATGAGGAATTTCGCAGAGTGAAAAAGAAGTGGTAGATGGAATATTAGCTTTTCTGCAAGATGAGTCAATGGAATGTGCGTTGTCGTATGCGCTCGACTGTGTGGTCAATGTACATGAGGAGTACAATGTAGACGATTCGCGCTAACAAGTGAAAGTGATACTGAAGCACATTCGAGCAATTTAGTTCATCATCATTGTACGCGATGTATGTATTACAGTTCACAAAATGGATATCATCGACATTCAATGAATATTAAAAACAAGTCATCAACTTGCACAACGAACACCAAATGAAAAATTGCGCGCAACAGTAATCGCAAAGTTTCGCAACATCAAGTTCGTAGGCGACCTCATTGGGAGTTACAAATCATGCACGACGTTCAGCTAGCTATCCACTCTTAAATAATGCGTATAGAACGATATTGATGTAACGGAGTGATGAGAACGGAAGAAATGTGATAGTATGCAACCGAATACGAAACAATCTGTGCTGGAGCTCATCGTGAAACTGGCTATCCCTTACCCAGTAGCTGCACATAGTGCGGTAATATGTTTTATAGGCACGGAAAAAACAAACAACTAGCGATGAACCCGTCCAGTTGTTCCAGGTCGTATAACCTACAATGTCAGAAACTGTGCTTTTAACAAGTAGGAAGAAATACGTAACGTAGTTACAATATATACGTTGGTAAAACCACAACGTCCGAAGAAATAGCTATATCGAGTGCCAAAAGAATAACAGAACATCATAAAAGGAAGGCGAAACGTAGGGAATAGTGTGAGACAGTTCGGAATACATAATTGTGCTTATGTGTCGGTGATAAAGTGATAGTGCGACCTCCAGACCAGATCAGAGAAAACGCAGAAAACCATCCCACTGATGATGCCTTAGAGCAAGGAAAACGAAACGCGTCCGGGAGAAAGAAATTAAGCTGCAGCAAGGAAAGACGTTTCTATTTACAAAACAAACATAATCAGCAAATGATTTCCATGGTACAAGAGGGAGCTGTAGAGTGCAAAAACTGTAGAGGAAGACATCGATTGGAATACATCTAGCAAATAGTTGAGGACGTAGGTTGCAAAGGCGCTGCCGGCGTTTCAAAGGCACTCGCATCATTCCTCTGCTGCCATAGCGAGTGAGCACTAAATATCGCCACACTGTCCTAACGGATACGTTAGTCGTAGGAGCCACTTTCATGTGGTTATTTCACGTGGTGGTGCATGTCCGTTAGCACTGACTATACAAACGCCGGTGCTCTCGGTCGTTAAGCTGAGTATTAGGCGACGATCCGCCGCGAACGACCATCTAGTGGAAGAACTATGAAAATCAGAAGACACATTATCTGCGCGCCAGAATAGAGAGGTGTTCTAAACTGCCGTCAATCCGCTCATGCGCAGTAGACAGCGATAACTTAAATGCACATATGGGGCCAGAACAGTGATTTCTGCTTGTTTATGTGCTTATTGTTAGTCGGCTGGTGGCTAATTTCAGATTTTCGTGTTTTTTTTTTTTCAGGAAGTTGGTTTCATAACTGCAGAAAAAAACTATTATTTGCAGGCATACAGTAAGGAAGGGTGGATGTATCACCCGCTGTATCATTATAAGGTACATCGGCAATCGTTTCTTTCTGAGTAGTATGCATATAACCTTATAGGTGATTTTTGATTTGTATCGTAATGCCTTAGTTTACGAAAGTTCATTTTTGTCTTGATTACATCTCATGATTTATTTCAGCGTAACGGAAAAGAGAAATTCGCAGTTATTGGGGAGAAAATTTGGTCAAGTGCGACAGACAAGAACTGCAAAACTCTTGAGTAGCACATATACAGGGTGGACCATTGATAGTGACCGGGCCCAATATCTCACGAAATAAGCATCAAACGAAAAAACTACAAAGAACGAAACTCGTCTAGCTTGAATGGGGGAACCAGATGGCGCAATGGTTGGCCCGCTAGATGGCGCTGCCATAGGTCAAACGGATATCAACTGCGTTTCTTTAAGTAGGAACCCCCATTTTTTATTCCATATTCATATAGTACGTAAAGAAATATGAATGTTTTAGTTGGGCCACTTTTTTCGCTTTGTTATAGATGGCACTGTAATAGTCACAAACTTATAAGTACGTGGTATCACGTAACATTCAGCCAGTGCGGACGGTATTTGCTTCGTGATACATACGCCATGTTAATATGGACCGTTTACCAATTGCGGAAAAGGTCGATATCGTGTTGATGTATGGCTATTCCGATCGAAGTGCCCAACGGGCGTGTGCTATGTATGCTGCTCGGTATCCTGAAGGACATCATCCAAGTGTCCGGACCGTTCGCCAGATAGTTACGTTATTTAAGGAAACAGGAAGTGTTCAGCCACATGTGAAACGTCAACCACGACCTGCAACAAATCATGATGCCCAAGAAGGTGTTTTAGCTGTTGTCGCGCTAATCCGCACATCAGTAGCAGACAAACTGCGCGAAAATCGGGAATCTCAAAATGTCGGTGTTGAGAATGCTACATGAACATCGATTGCACTCATACCATATTTCTATGCACCAGGAACTGCATGGAGACGACTTTGAACGTCGTGTACAGTTTTCCCACTGGGCACAAGGGAAATTACTAGACGATGACACATTTTTTGCACGCGTTCTACTGAGAGATGAAGCGTCATTCACCAACAGCAGTAACGTAAACCGGCATAATATGCACTATTGGGCAACGGAAAATCCACGATTGCTGCCACAAGTGGAACATCAGCGACCTTGGCGGGTCAATGTAAGGTGCGGCATTATGGGAGGAAGGATAATTGGCCCACATTTTATCGATGGCAATCTAAACGGTGCAGTGTATGCTGATTTCCTACGTAATGTTCTACCGATGTTACTACACGATGTTTCACTGCATGACAGAATGGCGTTGTACTTCCAACATGATGGATGTCCGGCACATAGCTCGCTTGCGGTTGAAGCGGTATTGAGTAGCATATTTCATGACAGGTGGATTGGACGTCGAAGCACCATACCGTGGCCCTCACGTTCACTGGATCTGACGTCCCCAGATTTCTTTCTGGGGGGAAAGTTGAAGGATATTTGCTATCGTGATCCACCGACAACGCCTGACAACATGCGTCAGCGCATTGCCAATGCATGTGCGAACATTACGGAAGGCGAACTACTCGCTGTTGAGAGGAATGTCGTTACACGTATTGCCAAATGCATTGAGGTTGACAGACATCATTTTGAGCATTTATTGCATTAATGTGGGTTTTTCAGGTAATCACACTGTAACAGCATGCGTTGTCATAAATGATAAGTTCACAAAGGTACATGGTATCACATTGGAACAACCGAAATAAAATGTTCAAACGTACCCACATTCTGTATTTTAATTTAAAAAACCTACCTGTTACTAACTCCTCCTCTAAAATTGTGAGCCATATGTTTGTGGCTAATAGAGCGCCATCCATCACAATGCGTATAAGTGGTCCAACTAAAACATTCACATTTCTTTACGGACTACACGAATATGTAATAAAAAATGGGGTTTCTTATTTTTTAAAAAAAACGGAGTTGATATCCGTTTGACCTATGGCAGCGCCATCCAGCGGGCCAACCATAGCGCCATCTGGTTTCCCCCTTCAAGCTAGACAAGTTTCATTCTTTGTAGTTTTTTCGTTTGACGCTTATTTCTTGAGACATTTAGCCCGATCACGATCAATGGTCCACGCTGTATATGATTCAAATGGCTCTGAGCACTATGGGACTTAACTTCTGAGGTCATCAGTCTCCTAGAACTTAAAACTACTTAAACCTAACTAACCTAAGGACATCACACACATCCATGCCTGAGGCAGGATTCGAACATGCAACCGTAGCGGTAGCGCGGTTCCAGACTGTATCGCCTAGAACCGCTCGGCCACTCCGGCCGGCTCCATGCTGTATATCACGGCACAACACGCAGTTCAGGAGATGTCATGTTATAAACACTCAGATGCGTGAAAACGAGACTACATGACAAAATTCGCTAGAGATGTAGGTGTATTGTGTGGATATGGAAATATGGGTGCTTCATGGTAAATATGTGTGACAAGTGCGTAGTAAAGCAAGCCATTGGTAGAAAGCTCCTAAGAAACCCCAGGATACACATACTGCCTACTGCCTGGAAAGAAATTTTGTAGGGATACGAACCAACAACCTCCTACTGGTCTAAGGGTGATAACGTGGAGGCAGAAGGCGGTAGGAGACGGATAGACAGAGAGGGAAAGAAGAGATTGACAGGGAAAGAGAAAGAAGGAGATGGACAGAGAAAGGAAAGAGGTGGAAATGAAAAGGGGGGGGGGGGACGAGATGGACGAACGGAAGGGAAGGTAGGGTTAAATAATTGAATAGTGAGGAGGAAAGGAGGGGTTGTACAGGGGGGGGGGGAGGAAATATGGAGAAAGAGGAGGAGGAGTAGACAGACTAATAGAAGAATGTAATAAATACACATCTGGTTGACGGTGGAACTCAGTTACCAGTGGATGCTACACCGTCGTGTCTTGAGACCTCGGTGTAACGTGATCAAGACTATACCGTGATCCAGATTTTATTGACTTGATGACATGCTTGCTGCAAACACTGTCCTGTCCCGATACATCGAGTTGGTTCTGGCAAGATAAGGATCTCATGACTTATCGGCAAAAAGGTCGTTAAAGATAGACCATAAACGCGGATTGGGCAAGGATCGGGACGGAGATTATCTGCGTCCCATCAAAGAAACCATCTTGGCATTTGACTTCAGCTATTTACAGAAATCATTGACAACCAATGTCCGGACTTGGATATGAACCGTCATCCTCTCGAATACAAATCCTATGTATTAACCACAGCACCCTTTCGCTCGTTACGGCAGGCCGTAGTTTCCTAAGTATGCAGAAGAACTTGCTATTCTCTTCTTCACTGCTCAGAGCTCAATCGAACGTCGGTGATCTCTTTTAGAGGACTGGATAGTAATATGAATGTGAAAAATATTTTCTGAATAGAGGAACAGAAACTCATCCATAACGAAAATTTTGAATTTAATGGTCGTTGACGTAGAGATGAATAGGAAATTGTTGGACAAAAGAAAACGGTCGTGATGCACCACAGAGATCCAGGTCTTCGTGTACAGTGACCGCACTCACAGGGCAATCACCCCGCTTGGTAATTCGCGAATCGCATGTATCCATTTCTGTGACACTCTTGGTTACTCTGAATATCGGGTCAATGTTTTTAGGTAGAGTAATAACCCCCAAGAAATTATTACACTGTACGATGATTTGTGGATTTGAAGAGAAGGAAAGATAGAGAGACCTACCTATTAGAAACTGAGTGCGGAACAGTAACAAAAATGGTAGAGCAAAATGTGCGCGTAATGATGAAGTCTCCAGTGTGTAGATAAGGCCTAATTCATCCAGCACGAGACTTCAAATGATTGATGGCATTATGACTGCAGTAAGAATATGCTTTCGTATGAAATCAGAAGAATTTACAAGGAGATGTTGCAGCATCAGTATTTTAAAAATTTAAAAAGAGAAATCTTTCGCAAAATCAGGAACGAAAGCCAAAGAAATTAATCGAAAACCGCATGTGTTTCTCGTAGATGTGAGAATAAATTTATGATTTTATCTCTGATGTATAACGTGTGCCTTCTTTTAAGAGTTCATATGTAGAATGTACATAATGCAAAATACTTGTTACCTTATTCTGTGTTAAGCGATTATGTTAGATTTTTATATCAAGAGCTTTTTTCTTTCTTCAGAATAGAACGCCGTCTGACGCCGTCTATCGTTCGTTTTGTCACGTTGCATGAAGTGTGGTGCACTTGGAACGCGTCTCGTTTCGTTTGACAGGATACGTGCCTGGTACTAGTGGTTGCAGAAATGGTTCAGTACTGAAGATCTATGGATTCCCATCGTTAGTGGCGTGTTCGAAATCTGTTTTTACCGTACCGCAGTGTAGAGATATTTCAGATAAATCACTAGCTATTTACTTATATGTAAGAATACCTGGTTTTATCCATTATTGTGCCCCAACTACGTAGTCCCATTCATTTGCTCGGTTGACAATGCTCATTTATGCAGAAAAAATTGTATATCAGTTAAATATATATAAACTGTTCAGTTTACTTACTTTTTTTTCTTTTGTACGCAACTGGACAGTCACGACTTCCAATTCTACCCTCCTCATTTTTTCTAATCGTTTGAAGATCCTGAACAATTTGTCGTTTGGCAATCGTTATAAATCTAATTTACAACCGGAATATGTTGTTAATAGACGCCTGTATTGAATTACGCTTTACATACATATCCTTCTACATGTTTCGTCCTCCACCGAACTAAACGTTCAAATAAAGAAAAATTAAGAAATTTCTTCTGAATTTCCATTATTTTCGAAACTGTGCTTAAATTAGCGTTAACGTTTCCTAAACGTCTTTCTAGAGTAAACGGCACGCTAATAAACTGACTGCATGGGTCGGTTGATTCAAAATGATTCCTTAGAAAAACTAGGGAGGTTTAATTCAGTTCAACAATGAATCGTTTAGAACACCTCAATTTCACTGGAAACATGTACCTATATCCATATATTAAATACAGTCACCTGTTTAGCTTGACTCTAGAGTGGGAAGGTGAACCATTAACAGCTAACTGTTTTGCACACTCACCAGTCCTAATAAACATTTTACGTAATTTTCCAGATATTCTATTATCGTCCTGAAATCATTTCGCCTAGTATACATAATATACAAGATCACATCACATTAATATGACTACCGCCTATGTTCGACATTAATGTGCAGTAACCAATTACTGACGGAGGATGGCAGCACCAACAATGTAGGGTATATAAAAGGTACCTAGGGGACGCGGGAAAGAGTGTAGCCGTTGTCATAGTGTGGAAATGTGTTTATCTGACGTCCCAAATGACAAGATCATTGACTTTTGGGCCGTGGCTGGAAGCGCTTCCAAAAGGACTACGTTTGTACACCGTTCGCGTGCAGCCGTGGTTGAAGTTTACCGTGAATGGCAAAATGGCGCTACCCACAACTGTCAATGTGACAACGATGTTGCACCATAGGCCATAGATGACAGGGGTGAACGACACCCGCGGACTTGCGTACGGGCGAATAGATGTGCAACGGTTGAGCAACTGAACGCCCACATGAATCAAGAGGCTATCAACCGCGTCTCCTCAACGTCCGTTCAGCAAATGTTACGTATGGCCCTCCGCGGCAGGCGCCTGATTCTTGAAACTACGATAACTGCAGTGAATCAGCGACGAAGGGTGGAATTTTCACTGACTGGCGACAGAAGGCCTTTCCTGGTCAATTGAATTTTATGCTCCATAGGGCAGATGGCTGCTGGCGTGCGTGCCATAAACCCAAACACCCAGTAACAATCGTCGAAAGGGTCTATTCCTGGGTGATGTCGCCATTCTGGAAGTCACAATGGATCAACATAAGTATGCATGTATTTTTGGGGGCCATGTCCTCCCCTACATGTAGTTTGTTTCCCCTCAGCAAGATGGCAGCTGTCGGCAGCTCGCATTGTAAGTGGGTGGCTCGAAGAGTACTAGGACGAGTTTACCTTACTCCCTTGGTCATCAAACTCTCAGGATTTAAACCCAATCGAGAATATTTGGGACCACCTCGATCGGGCTTTTCACGTCATGGATAATCATCCGAGAAACCTATCGCAGTTGGCCATGGCGCTGGAGTCGGCGTGGCTGTAAAGCTTTGTCGGTACCTTCCAGTTCGTCATTACATCTCTTCCTGCACGTCTCGCAGCGGCCCATACTGCAGAAGTTGGTTATTCAGGCTTCTGACAGGTCCTCACATCAGTGCGACTGAACAGAGTAATAAGAAAACATAGTCCAAGGATATAACTTTTGGCATGAAATGTCTTGAGCCACGACAACTTTCAGAGTACACAACGACGACTGTAAGTCGAAAACATGGTTTTGACCTACTCGTTCATCATCACTAGAGGTAAGTGAATGTCACTAGCCCTTACCGTCGGTGTTTCGAATTGTATATGGGCAAAGTTATCAAAAACGTAGCAACATCTGACAAACAAAGCAACCTATGCTATATTTTGTAATGATAGTTCAATTTGTACTATAGATTCCGTTTTACCACCTTTTGTCAATACTTACGAATCATCTTGTATATTAAAATAAAGGTGTTGTAGTCATTCTGCATTACGAACAATTACTACCCACTTTACTCAGTTTTTAATCCAACAACTATTTCCTAGACAGTTTAACTGAAGTTTTGGAGAAGATTGTTCATTTTGAAGATACGGCTTGCATCATGTCCAAATGATGTGGCTTGATGCGGCGTATGGTGCTAGTGTATGCAATATACCTGAACAGTCTATTACATACAGATGTATCACTTAACATGGCAACAATTTGCGAGCTAACCGACATTGAACGTGCGTAGGTAATCGGTCCAATCTAACTCTTCGATCACAAGATATATGAGACTGCCGAAAAGTTTCCGAAGTCAACAATGTTTAGGGGGGTTTTGTAATATCGCAGATACAACTTTCATTCATGTTTCAGTCTTTTTCAACCAACTGGTTAACTTCTTAATCTCACTACACATCGAGGCGTACACTTTTATGAAATTTTCTACGACAATTGAGAGGCAGGTAGAGATTCGAAGCCGGCCGCGGTGACCAAGCGGTTCTAGGCGCTTCAGTCCGGAACCGCGCGACCGCTAAGGTCGCAGTTTCGAATCCTGCCTCGAGTATGGATGTGTGTGATGTTCTTAGGTTAGTTAGGTTCAAGTAGTTCTAAGTTCTAGGAGACTGATGACCTCAGATGTTAAGTCCCATAGTGCTCAGAGCCAAGAGATTCGAACTCGGTCCTTGCATTCCGTGAACAATACCCTTACAGAATGTGTTCTGTTGGTAACCACTTAATTTGCGAAAGAGATGGGCGAAAAATATAACATGAAAAGTTTAATCTTCTTCGTTGTAGTATTCTGTAAAATGCAAAGTTGTAAAATTATTATTGATTGCTTGTATTTAAGGCTGACGTGTAGGCGTACACTGTTGCTACTAACCTTGGGTTGTCCGAAAAAGATATTGGCCGAACGCTAGTATGTCAGTTCGCGTTAGAAACGCTTGGGAGGGTGCTCGATCGACCAGTAAGCCGGTGACATCTTTGGCAGGTCAGCAGCCGTCGACCACTGGATCACGCCGGCACTTAGTTGATTAAGAGACCTGTTATCCTGTTTGATCTAGAAGGGTGTGTGCTTGTTTGTCCTACGGCTGCTGCACACTGTTCGTGAATGACTTGTTATTTTACTTATATTTTAGCATCTCCATCTAGTAATTACCTTCTTTGCGGACCGGCGATCTACATAATGACTTCTAACGTTACCGGCCAATAAAACAGTAATACTGGATGTAAACTGTTCAAAAATGTTACGAACGCTCGGGATGATGCATGGTAAAGCTATAACTGCTTACGGTGATTGATGCATTAGCGTACTGCTAGAAGAAATTTAATATGTAGCCAGGGTTCGGCTACAATGAGGAAGTACTTCGCCACGTGAACGAGAGAAGTTTCACTACAAATAGCAGGGGCTTACCGTATAACACCAGGACACCCTCCAATGACGATCTTAAGGTTTGGCTCTTTGATCGTATCGTAGGACGTAGAGGAGCAATAAATCAATTCCCGGACGGTAAAAAATAAAGGGAAAGGATATTGTGGGCAAACTGGAAATGAAAAATGGAAGTTTAGCTGGACGCATGGGATAATAGGAGTACTCGATGTGAAACGTGCTTGACAAATATTCCCAAAGAGGAGGAAATATGGCTGCATGTTCAGCAGTGTATCTTCCCACGGGCCACATTCGTCTACATGAAACGAAGTAACGCACGTAAAGGTGGCATATGAGACTATTGACAACTTGAGTCGCTGAAGGATATTATCGTGGGGTGTATAATGCATAGGTTTGTTGCAGAGGAAGAACTGTGTGCTTCGAGAAGAAAAGTACACATACTATACTCAGATGCTTTCGATCAAACCGTGTTAAAGGTGACGTTTTAGAAACTATAATAATTTGATGCGATAATGAGTTTCGTTTATGCACCGTTGCATTCTAAGTATATCTACAACATGGCTTACATTGTATTCCCGAATTCAGTTGGCCTGGGTCTTGTTTCTTAATTCAGCTAACAATAACAGACGTGTCACTTGGTGGCCTGCGTAACATCCCCTGTCTTATTTGAATTATAGCTGTAGCTAACCTGGCCTCCTGGCGTGATCAAACGTTGTGAGAGGCCTTCTGTCTCCCAGGAAGCAGACTAGAGTTTCGGAAAGTGAAGGGAATGCATTGAACAGGCATGACACTTGTGTATATATTGAGAGACAAATTTCCTCTTCATGCGTTCATGAAATGTTAAGGTAGCAAGAATACACAAAACAGAACATGTGAACAGACACTAGTTCTTGCTATTTTTACGTATGTGCTTGTATTTTTAAAAGAAATGGGTGATGACGCAAGAAAAACTCTTTGGTAGATGGCTAATCAGTAACAGTTACGAAATGTCAGGAGAAAGGCTGCTTGACTTCCAAAATACTTTTAGCTTGTAATATCAAGTGAGGCGTTCAAAAAACATGAGGGGGACATTTAGACACAGGAAGATATCAGATGTTTTATATTATCTCGAGACAGAAATCCGGAAATCAGGTATTGACTGATTCTGCGTAGCCAGAAGTAGCTACAGAATCAGATCGTAATTTTTTAATGGTGAGGAGTAGGTTGAAATTCACCAGAATCATCATGAAGAAGCAACGTACAATGAAATAGGATAATGAATTATTGACGAATGACGAAGTGTGTTCAAAACCTCTGAGGCTGTAGATACTATGTTAGTGAATACAATATTGAGTAGTTTAGTTTATATGCAATGGACATCTTTAAAACGAATAGTCACAGATGTTAGACGGGAAAACATAGGTATGCAAAAGAAACTGTGGTTAACAGTGATTAGTGAAAGATATAAATTCCCAATTGATCATGAAAAGAAACGTATTTAGCATGTAAATGAAATCAATGGGAAGTAAACGAAACGACTGCAGAAAAAAGCATGAAGAACTCTAAGACCAGATGTCGGTAAGACAGATTCAGTGTACGTAATACTCTAAAGAGCTGTCAGGGAATTTAAATGCATGTGCAGCAACATGAAGAGTGCACTAGAAAATTCACGGATAAAGGAGAGAGCGAACAGGTGAAAGCAGTGCACTGGAGGCTTCTGCGAATGAAGAGAAGCAGCTTCTAACGTGAAAGAAGTGGATTTCACTTGAACGATCTACCATTAAAAGTTTACAGAACTTCCAATAAAACAAAGCAAAAGATAAATATCATTTCTTCGAGCTTTCTAAAATCACTTGGGGAATTAGCCCGTAAAATTTATAAAACTGAGGACGTACAACCGGAATATCTTCCCGAAGTTAGCTAAGGTGGGGGAGGGGGGGGGGGGGCGGAAGGCGCGGAATGGGTCGAGAGTAGGGAAATTCGTGAGATACTGAACAATCAGTATCCAACTTCATGAACACAATGATACACAGATGAATGGAAAAGAAAATTGAAGATCACGTAGAAGTTTACCCGTTTGGTTTTAGGAAAGGTAAAACCAGCACCTCGGCAATTCTCAAGTTACATGTGAGAATGGAAGTAAGACTTTCATAGGCTCTGTTGACTGAGAAAAAATTTGATAGTGTAAATTCGTGTAAGATACTCTAAATCATTAGAAAAATTGGTGTAAGCTCTGGAGGAAGATGCGTAATAGTGAATGTGTAATAGGACGAAGAAGCAACAATAAGACTGGAAGACGTAGAGACGAATGCTCGAACTAGAAACAGAATAAGGCATGGATACAGTCTTTCTCCACTACCATTTCACCTTTATATGAACAATCAGCGACATGAAAGAAAGATCCAGAAGTGTGATTGAAATTTAACGCGAAAGGACTTCAGTGATAACATAGGCCAATGACGTTATTATCCACTACGAAGGTGAGGAATAGACAGATAATCTGCTGAAAGGAATGAACAACCTAGTAACACGTGGGCACGGTGTACTATCCTAAGGGTAACCGGAAGAAAGAAGAAAGTATTGTAGAGTAACAGAAATGAGATTATAAACGAGTTTTACATCAAAATTGGACACTGAGATGTAAAGAGAGTAAAGGACTTCTGAAATTCTACTACCTTAGATGGAAAACAAAGTATGAGAGTCGATGCAAGGAGGATATAAGATATATACTAGCACAGGAAAGGAGTACAATACTGACAAAGAGAAGTCTACCGTATCAAAAGTACACAGGCCATAACTTGAGAAAGGAATTTGTGAGAGTACGTCTGGGCATAACATTATATGAACTGTGGGAAAAACATAAGAGGAGAGAATCGAAGTGCTTGAGACTTGGTGTTAAATGGACTAATGAAATAAAATATAAGGAATATCTCCAAAGAATCAGCAAAGAAAGGAATATGTGGTGAAATGACATTAATTGGATGACGTGATGGGATGACGGATAGCGTGTTAACAGATTCTGTGAACAAGAATGGGTAATGGCTCTGAGCATTATGGGACTCAACATCTGAGGTCATCAGTCCCCTAGAACTTAGAACTACTAAAACCTAACTAACCTAAGGACATCACACACATCCATGCCCGAGGCAGGATTCGAACCTGCGACCGTAGCAGTTACGCAAGAATGGGTAAAACGTCTATACTTGTTTGAAGATGAAACATACACAAAAATAGCAAGAATTAATGTTTCTTCAACAGTTCTGTTTATGTAGTATTGCTACTTTAATGACACTTCATGAAAGTATGAAGGAGAAATTTATTTCCCAATATATACACTAGTGTCATGCCCCAGTCGCAGGAAGTCATTCCACTTACGCTTTGCTCTCTTCTGTGCTCCCCCGTCACTTTTCAAAAGTCTAGTCAGCTTCCTGAGAGACAGAAGACTTCTCACCATGTCTGATTACACCAAGAGGCCAGGATAGCTACAGCTTTGATTAAAAGAAGACTCGAGATGTTTCGTAGACCAACGAGTGACACGTCTGTCATCGTTAGCTGAATTTCGAATCATGATGCAGGCCACCTCAAACTGGGAGTACAATACAAGCTTTGCTGTAGGAACACTTAGAATGCACAAATTCAACACATTACCGCATGGACCTACTACAGTTTCGCCATACTCAAGGATTGATATTATGCACCTGAATGTAGTATGTATACGTTCTCGTCGATGCATGCAGTTCTTTCAGGACAGAAACAGTCTTGGATGCGAAATTACTCAATGTCAATGACGCGTTTGACTCATTTGATGCATCATCAGATTGTCTAGAAAACAAGAAAACAATCAATTATACGTGGTCTTAGGACGGGTGGGCCACGTACCCAGCTACTTTTTAATTATTTTTAGTTCACGGTGTCTGCGATGCCGTGCAAGATAGGACCATGTGCTTTTCGTGCATTTGTATCAAACTGATTGGTTTCTTGTTTTTCCAGACATTGTGTGTGAATTCCTAAAGAACCAAACAGCTGAGGTCATCGACCCTTAGACTTACATACTATTTAAATGAACTTAAACGAACTTATGCTAAGAACAACACACACTCATACGCATGAGGGAGGACTCGAACCTCCGGCGGGAGGGGCCGCGCAACCCGTGACATGGCGCCTCAAACCGCGCAGCCACTCAGCGCCGCTGTTTTTATAGACAATCTGATGATGTCCCAATAGGGTGAAACGCGTCGTTGACATTAAATAATTTCGCAACCGAGACTACTTTTATTTTGTCACACTTTTAAACCGGTTGCAGTAACAGCCAGCCGCGATGGAATGGGACAATTTTTACATACAGTTTTTCCTCTGTAACAAACGCATGCCTTATATGCCCCTTGATAATATCCTTCAGCGATTCAGGCTCTCCACAGTCTCATATGCTCTTACGTGTGTTACTGCAGTTTCTCAGTGGTGAACAAGAATGCTCTGGCTTGCGCTGATAGATATAACGTAAATAGTAAGGCGATAACAAGACAAACAAAACACTTAAGAGTTCAGTCAAAGTCAAAGTTGGCCACAGAGCTTAAATATTCACACTGGAGAACGTTTCTTTACATTTGGTTGTAGTGTAGTACTGTGTACGTGACCTAGTAGTTTCAAAGGTCGTACTGTGCAGTTGACAAAGCCGAACAGTACACTTCAGGTCAAGGAGGAGATAGGAATAAAAATGCGAGTAATAATTAGATTTAAGAAGTCAAGATTGAGAAAGTTATGTAATTAATGATCAGAATAAGTAATGGCTAAAAGATTTAGATGGTTTAAAAGATTTAGCGCATACAACATACGGTTTCTTCAATGGTGGATGCATTTTGATGTCAAATTATACTCCAATTCAATGGAACGAGTACCATGCGAAATCAACAGAAATGACTGCGACAAGCGCTGTAGAGTCATTTTGTTATATATTCAGCATTGCTGCTCCAAATTACACTGTCCGGTTTATTTATTTATTTTCTCACGACGTTTACATGGTGACATGATGCGAAAGGGTTACTGTGGAGATATCGTCATTCCTTAATAGCAAATCGCTTAGCAGCTTTGTGATAAAGTACGCTCAACTACGTAACATTCTGTGGACTCAGCGTAATGTGGGAGTTTACTTTGGATATGGGCATTTCTTTCTACTCAATCTTTCCCATAGGGAGAGGGGTGGTAGTAACGGGTTCTTCAGCTAGATGCTCATAGGGCATTATGTTTTGACGCAGTTGACCATATGTCATCCCTGGCAAAGCGACAGTTTCATAAATGCAATTAAAATGTTTGTGTATCACGAAACATGTAGGAAACTCAATTACTTTCAAAATAGTTTCCATCTGACATATTGAACTCCTTTCGACGTTTCATGCATCTATGGAGCTTTTAAATTAGTCTGCAGTACCTCCAGTATCTATTTATTGTCAATTCTCTTCCGCCATGAAAAAGCTTCTCATTAATATACCTATTCACTCTGGAGAACTGGGAAAAAGCGCAGGGTCACATGCGGTAATAGGTATGTGGTGCCATTCGTGTCTGTTTGATTTTAGCGAAAACTGCCTAAGAGTTAAGGTTGTGTGGCTGGGATCCTTACAGTGCCGGCCGAGTGACTCTCTCAACGCATACCACTTTTCTCTCAGTGCAACACTACATCGCTCTAGTGTAGAAGATATTGAGCCGTGGCGGCTAATTTCACTATCAATAACTTTTAGCTGGCGTCTCACCAGCGGGCGCAAATTACTCCCTTGTGCGGTTACCGCTGCCGCGCCTAGTCTTCTAAGGCGGCCGCTAGAGTCACGTCTAGGGAGAGGCGCAGGCAGTTGATGGGTAGTTTTCGAACAGTGTGGAGCACAGAATAGCAGCAATGCTTTGAGCAACGGACACACGGTGCGAATCGGCACGACGTCTTTACCAGGTCATCGGTCTCTCTTCTTCGCCAGGATATTTAGGAATGGCTGCATTGCGTGCAAGGGACCACGACCTTCAAGAAGCCCGAAGAACTTCGCGAACTGTTCGCCATTAGTTGTCTCATTCGTAAGCCAGAAAACATAGTCCAAATCAGGTAAAATTTCGGTATCACTTGACAGAAGATTTCAGCAAAACACACGACCAGGAAATTATTAATAACCTGCCACAAACAGTTTTGCAGGGTGTTTTCAGAGAACACGAGCAGAATTCCTAGGACTTCGGATTACCCAAAACTTCCACTTGCAATATCTCTAAGGAACGATAAAGTGAACGACGCTCACAGCAAACTCAATGACGTACAAAGAGAGCTGTAGACGAAATTATAGAAGATTCAGACACCAGACACACGTAATAATGGTCACTGATGGACCAGACGGATCCGGCAGAACGTTCTTTTACATAACTTTGGCCCCATATCTTACGTGATGAAAATAAGGCTCTCCTACTAGTAGTTAAGACAGGAATTGCGGCACACCTATTTGACTCTCTTCCCAAGTTGTCTGTTCCTATCCACGAAACATCCTTGTAACCTATGAGACTTAATTTGGAACAAGCTGAATTAGTACAAAGAGGGTCATTGACAATTTGGGATGAAGTTTCAGTGGTACCAAAACAAGCATTATGGATCGTCGATCGGGACCTTTCTTTAAGAGAACATACAGTGAAGAGCCAAAGAAACTGATACACCTGGATAATACCCTGTAGGGTCCCCCGAACCCGCAGAGGTACCCCAAGATGACGTGGATTGGACTCGATTAAAGTATGAAGTAGTGCTGGAGGGAACTGGCACCTCGAATGCTGCAGGGCCGCCCGTAAATCCGTAAGATGGAGTGGAAATATTTTCTGAACAGCACGTTGCAAGGCACTGCAGATATGCTCAATAATGATCATTTCTGGGGAGTTTGTTAGCGGAAGTGTTTAAACTCGGAAGAGTGTACCTGGAGCTACTCTGTAGCAATTTTGGACGTGTGGGGTCTCGCAGTCTCCTGCTGTAATTCTCCAGGTCCGTCGCAATGCACAATGGACATGAATAAATGCAGATGATCACACAGGATGCTTACGTACATGTCACCTGTCAGGTCGTATCTAGATGTATCAGGGGTCCCATATCACTCCAGCTGCACGTGCCCCACATCATTACAGATCCTCCACCGGCTTGAACAGTCCATCCCTGACATGCAGGGTCCATGGATTCATGACGTTGTCTCCATAACCGTACATGTCCGTTCACCCGATACAATTTGCATCGAGACTCGTCTGACCAGGCAACATGTTTCTTGTCATCAACAGTCCAAAGCTGGTGTTGATGTGCCCAGGCGAAGCGTAAAGCTTTGAGTCGTGTAGTCATCAAGGGAACACGAGTGCACCTTCGGCTCCAAAACCCCATACGATGATGTTTCGTTGAATGGTTCGTACGCTGTCACTTGTTAATGGCCTAGCATTGAAACCTGCAACAATTTACGAAAGGGTTGCACTTCTGCCACGTTGAACGAGTCTCTTCAGTCGTCATTGGTCCCGTTCATGCAGGATCTTTATCCGGCCTCAGCGATGTCGAAGATTTGCCTTTTTACCGAATTATTGATATTCACGGTACACTCGTTAAATGGGCGTACCGGAAAGTCCTCACTTCATCGCTGTCTCGGAGATGATGTGCCCCATAGCTCGCGTGCCGACTACAACAGCACGTTCTAACTCACTTAAATCTTGATATCCTGTCAGCAGTAACCGATCTAACAGCTGCACCAGACACTTGTTGTGTTATAGTTTATAGGGGTTGGCGACCGCAGTGTCGTATTCTCCCTGTTTACACATCTCTGTATTTGAGTACGCATGCCTATAACAGTTTCTTTGGCGTGTCAGTGTACAACGCTCACCATTATGGTCCTATTACCAGAAATATGTGCACAGATGATCAAGAACATAGTACTTGACTCTACATCTAGGTAACTGACAACTTGATATCTAATAAGTCTCACCGGACACCGTAAAGATTACAAACAAATTCTACAGTTAAGAAGATGACATAGTTCCGACAATATTTCCCACTAACTCTATTAATGCCAAAAATGTGAAAGAACTTATCAACACATCAATACTGTGTCCAAAAAGGAAGAGCACGAAAATAAATGAAGAAATTGTAAAGAACATTGTGGAGCGAAATGAAAAGATTTATTGCAGTTGTTACTCCGTACAATACGACGAGAGGAATGACAACCAGTTATATACTTTAGATTTCTGACATACATTAGATCCGTCGTTGTTACCGTGAGATAAAGAAAATACTATTGTCATATTGGTAAGAAACATGAACGCTAAACAGGGCGTAGTCAATGGAGAATGCATAGCTGTAACGAAAGTGAATGATTTTACAGTGCTCAGGTGATTTATAAAGGGAAAACTGTTGTAATACAATGGACAAACTTAACACCATCTGATCCAAGCATGCATTTTCAGTTGACAAAAAGACCACTAAAAATGCATCCCCTATAGCTATAACGAAGACTGGGAGAAACGCTTCAAAGAGCAGGATCGCATTTAGCAAATGTGGCTTCACTAATGGATAAGGGTAACAAAATCTACTAACCTTTTTTTTTATCTCTTCAAGACATTGAAAAAGAAAAAGGACACAAATATTACACTATTATGTCAAATATAGTTTACACTGAGACATTGTAGTGCTCTGTAAAGAATATTGCTCCGTATTGCACTATATGATCAAAGGTATCTGGATACCTGGCTAAAAATGACTTACAACTTCGTGGCGCCCTCCATCGGTAATGCTGGAATTCAATAAGGTCCTGGCCCACCTTTAGCCTTGATGACAGCTTCCACTCTCGCAGGCATACGTTCAATCTGGTGCTGGAAGTTTTCTTGGGGAATCGCACCCACGGCTCATGAAAGGCATCGATGTCGGTCGGTGAAGTCTGGCACGAAGTCGGTGTTCCAAAACTTCCCAAAGGTGATCTGTAGGATTCAGGTCAGGACTCTATGCACGCCAGTCCATAACAGGGATGTTATTGTGATGTAACCACTCCGCCACAAGCCGTGCATTATGAACTGGGAAACAAGAAGGTGCTTAAAACATCAATGTAGGCTTGTGCTGTTATAGTGCCACGCAAAACAACAAGGGGTACAAGCTCCCTCTATGAAAAACACGACCACACAATAACATCACCTTCTCCGAATTTTACAGTTGCCAATACACAGACTTGCAGGTGACGTTCACCGGACATTCGCCATACCCACTCACTGTCATCGGATCTCCACAATGTTATTCGCCACTCCTCACAACGTTCTTTCACTGTTCAATCGTCCAATGTATACGCTCCTTACACCGAGCGAGGCGTCGTTTGGCATTTTCCGGTGTGATATGTGGCTCATGAGCAGCCGCTCGACCATGAAATCCATGTTTTCTCATCTCCCGCCTACCTGTCATAGTACTTGCAGTGGATCAAGATGGAGTTCGGAATTCCTGTGTGATGGTCTGGATAGATATCTGTCTGTTACACACTACGACACTCTTCAACTGACGGTGGTCTCTGTCAGTCAACAGACGAGGTCAGCCTGTGCGCTTTTGTGCTTTACGTGTCCCTTCATGTTTCCACTTCACTATCACATGGGAAACAGTGAACCTATGGATGTTTAGGAGTTTACAGACGTATGGCACAGGGTCGAGAAGTGCGTTTTTGTGCTGTACGTGTCCGTTCACGTCTCCACTTCATTATCACATGTGAAACAGTGGACCTAGGGATGTTTAGGAGTGTGGAAATCTCGCGTAGAGACGTATGACACATGTGACAAACAATCAACAGACCACGTTCGAAGTCCGTGAGTTCCACGGGGAGCCCGGTTCTGCTCTCTGACGATGTCTAATGACTACTGAGGTCGCTGATTGGAGTACCTGGCAGTAGGTGGCAGCACAATTCACTTAATACGAAAGATGTATGTTTTTGGGTCCGAATACTTTTGATCACATAGTGTATGTGCATGGCAATATATATATACGGGGATGTACCGTGAATCCATGTTTGTTACTTTAGGTCACTCGATTGATTTTTGAATGTGTTTTCTCTTTATTCCCACAACTACCAATATCCCAAAGTCTATAATTATTCCAAATACTATCATTTATGAATGTTATTAAGGTGCGAAAGATTCCCATGGGTCTCCTGGTAAAAATAAATGGGATACCGTGTATAACAGTACAATGCATGCGACGTCTGGAGAGCTTCAAATTGCTCGAATACCATAATTTCTAGAAGTCTGAACAATGACTGAAAACACTAAGCCTGGGTAAGATTCTGACTGCTGAAGGAGATGTGAGTGAATCTTGCCGAAAAGTTTCGCATTTCCAGATTACTCGGTCGGCTGCGCGGCTTACAGCTTGCTTGGATGTTGTTCAAATGTGTGTGAAATCTTATGGGACTTAACTGCTAAGGTCATCAGTCCCTAGGCTTGCACACTACTTAACCTAAATTATCCTAAGGACAAACACACTCACTCATGCCCGAGGGAGGACTCGAACCTCTACCGGAACCAGCTGCACAGTCCATCACTGCAGCGCCCAGACCGATCGGCTAATCCCGCGTGGCTAGCCTGCTTGGAACAGGTGTGAGCGGCTGACCTACCTGCATCATGGGCAGGCAGTAGCAGAGCGTGCGGCCGAAGACCCAGTTGTTGAGGATGAGCACGGCGAAGGTGGCGGGCAGCACGGCGGCCGCCTGCGCGAGGTTGGCGACAGCGAGGCTGGCGAAGAGTGCGCGCGTGCCGCGGTCGTGCAGCTGCGAGCGGCACGCCACAGCGGCCAGCATGGCCACGTTGAGGGCGGCGCCGGCCACCGCCAGCAGGCCGTACAGCGCCGCCAGCGCCGGCCACGCCGCCTGCAGGGAGCCCTTCACCTGCGGCCGCGCCGCCCACGCCACGGCCGCCGCCTCCTGCTCCTGCTCCAGCTCCAGGCTGGAGTTGCCGCCCCCAGCGTCGGGCGCGGCGCTTCCCGCCTGCGCGCTCGCCACGTGCCGCAGCAAGTTCTGCAGGAAGTCGCCGTTCCCCCATATGTCTCCATCCTCCATGGCGACCCTCCTCTTTTTCCTGTTCCCGGCTGCCTGATTCTGTCACGTCGAACACTTTATACCGGCTGCATGATTCCGTTCACGTCAAACAATGTATACGACTCTTTGCACACTATCTGCGTTCCCTAGAGCGAAGCGTGGTATAAACACATTTACGAACTTTAGTTGTCACTAGCCGGTAATGCTGAATTCTGTCCACTTCTTATTTCATCCTACAGTTATACACAAAACGGGTATTACACCACTGCAGTAGCATCTTTGCATTGTTTCGGCTACACAGTTTTACGTATGACTCCCTCACAAACAGTACACACACACGAGAACTTGCATGTCCTTATCCAGAGGAATTATCCGCATTGCTTACGTGTGTCAAGCGCTGCCGGCAGTTCTTTTTCCCACAAGTCCTACACTACTGGACAGTCAGTCAATCCAACTCACGAGCCAACAAGCTGAGCCCACCATTGCCGGGTGTTTTAACGATACTCCGTCGCTGTAGTTAGAGTGGACCGCTCCGCCTCGAAACCAGATTTGCCTCCTACAACAGATAACATAAATCATGCGAATGTCTTACTATTCTGAGTTTTTAAATACTTTTTTATATTACTTAAATTAAAAGAGTTAAAAGCATACAACAAAGACAATGCTGAAGTGGTATTTTCCAGAAATAATTTTATTAGATGGGACTTGATGGGTAGGTTTTGAATTTCTTACTGTCTGATTAATTACCACACCTTTCGATATAACAGTTCTTCTGCCTTTTCGTACGGAGCGAAAACAGGCTGTCAGCCGGCCGAAGTGGCCGTGCGGTTAAAGGCGCTGCAGTCTGGAACCGCAAGACCGCTACGGTCGCAGGTTCGAATCCTGCCTCGGGCATGGATGTTTGTGATGTCCTTAGCTTAGTTAGGTTTTAGTAGTTCTAAGTTCTAGGGGACTAATGACCTCAGCAGTTGAGTCCCATAGTGCTCAAAGCCAGGCTGTCAAACACTGTCTTGTGCAGAGTGGAACTAGTTGTTTTAATTTTAATTCCAAGAGTTTTGTTCACCTACCGATGGTAAGGTAATTCAATAGAAAATAATGAAATGTAAATACAGTCAGTCTGTTTGAAAACTGAAGACAAAAATTACTTATGGCTCTGAGCACCATGGGACTTAACATCTGAGGTCATCAGTCCCCTAGAACATAGAACCACTTAAACCTAACTAACCTAAGGATGTCACACACATCCATGCCCGAGGCAGCATTCGAACCTCCGACCGTAGCAGTCGCGTGGTTCCAGACTGAAGCGCCTAGAACCAATCGGCCACCGCGGCCGGTTAAAAATTAGTTACTGAAATGGGTGATCATGCTTTTCACTGCTCTCTGTAATCTAGGATATTGTTGAGGTTATTTGTTGCTCCTTTACGGAATATTATTTTATAGCTTTCATTTTTCTGGAAAATAGGACAACAATAAACAAAATGAGAATATAAATATTTAATTTATTTTTCATAAAACGAAACTACTATCTTCAGATGCAAAGAAGTGCTGCAGTCAGTCGCAGAATCCGTATTTGATTGCAGATTTCATGGTCATCATAGTTGCGTTACCAGAAGAGTCATATAAGCATAACCATCTGAGAGCATAAACACGTGACAAAAAAATGTTCAAATGTGTGTGAAATCTTACGGGACTTAATTGTTAAGGTCATCAGTCCCTAGGCTTACACACTACTTCACTAAATTATCCTAAGGACAAACGTGTGCCCGAGGGAGGACTGGCACCTCCGCTGGGACCAGCCGCACAGTCCGTGGCTGCAGCGTCCGTGACCACTCGGCTAATCCCGCGAGGCATAAACACGTGACAATTGACGTTAGCATTTACATGGCTGAAACAAAAGTGTAGCTATCTGTTTCTGACATGTAAGAGTAGTGTCAGTTCACATTTTTACGCTCTGCCATGGTGATTCGTATATTACTTTTCTGGTAATGCATCGATGATGACTATGTTATATTCGAAATACAGATTTACAATAAAGATGGATCTCGCGACTGACTGCTGCACTTCTTTACATTTGAATACTCAGTGCTTGTTGTGCAACACCGGTATCCAATGGATGGCACTTTAGTCTTAGGATATGTTTTTTATAGCTCGTCATCTTCAGTGGAAAGAGATGTTTGTTGAAGTCATGCAATGAAATCTTTCACGACGGAAATTTACGCGTTGTTTATTTCTTTTTTGTGGGCATTAGGTCCTGACCTAAGGCGTATTTCCAAGCCTAAATGTTGCGTCATCCAGTGCTGCGACGTCATCAGTGACCGCAACGACTCAGAAAGCATTTACAGCAGGGCCGGTCACAGCGTACCAGACGTCACGCTTGCAGCGTGCGCAGGCCACGGGCGGGCCAAGGGTTGGCCCCTCACTCGGCCTTACTCGGCTCTTCTCGGAAATACCCGCTCAGCGCGACATGTCTATTATCATTGCAGTACGGCACTTTTCGGTCGACACACCTTGCTGAGTTCGGCAGAAACGTGCGGTCAACGCCGTTTACTCTTCGCTATTTCTTCTTGCTATGATGGACTTTAACAGGTGCGGTGGCTGTCTGCACAAAAAGTGGCACTCTGGAGATATATCACCACAATCCTTTAAAATGAACGTGAATAACAGAAGGATGGGAACTGTAAATTCGCATAAGCGACGGGTACTGCTTATTTGCTACGAAATGACATAGTACCATGAAGAAATAATGTAAACTTCTAGATGACAATGGAAGACCAAGAAATTGAGGAGCGCCGGATCAAAACCCGTTATAACTACTTTTGTTGTATTCTCGTGTTTGAGCTGTAGGGGGGAGATACGGGAGTAATAATACATGCTGCCACAAAATAATTTTCAGCGCAACGCGACATCAAGTGTTTTATGGTGTGCTCCTTCTTTTTATAGCTTGTGGAGCCATTTAGAGATCACTATTTGTTACTTTCTGTATTAACAGCAAATGCGGATTTATCGGTATTTGTTCCGGCGCTCCTCAATTGCAATGAACGGCAGACGGGATTCATTGTTCTATACATCAAGAAGCAATTTGTCTTCAATTTTCTGGATGGAGCCCTTGAAGCAATAGTAAAATTTCTCAAGTCGCACTCATTATTTCAATGTTGGCTGCAACAGTTACCAATGGAAATGAACGAACAGTACGGAGACTCCACATACTACTGCAAAGTGCGTTGGTTAAGTCAAGGGGTACCACTGGAACTTTTTCAATTTAAATCTCGCTAGTGTTGAGATTGTGAAAGAAAAAGTAGTGCAGGAACGAAAATGGGATGAATGGATTGGAGACTTTGCGTTTTAAGTAGACTTGAAACCGCATTGCCCATTGTAGGACACTGCAAGATAACTTCTTTCTGATTTTATGGGGATACATTTAAAGAGAAAAAGACGTTTCAAGAGGGTCACATTGTGACTAAGACAATCCAGTTTCCTTAGGTCACTGGCGGCGAAGAAAGTTCGATGTCTGAGCAATTCATTGTGGCCTTACAAGAATTACAATAGTTTTATAAAAGTTTTGAGGACACTTTTAACCTTAGGTCTATTCTCGTGCTGTTTTCGAGAGCGTTTGCCGTTTCATTAGAAAGCGCCCTAAGCCTGTGCAAATGTAATTGATTGATCTGCAAGGTAATTACAGTTTCTGATAGAAATCTTTTTACGTTAAAACTGTCCACGACGTCTTTCTCACTTAAATTCGAAGTCTCCATAATGAGCTTGCAAAAGTCAGTAATATTTAGATCCACATATTTTTGTAAAATACTTTTTTTCGATTATGAAACTAATTAAGTCATGATTACGTGACAAGTTGAGTGCAACGTCCTGTGTAATTATCTGCGTTAGTCCATATGCCGACACTTTGTGCCAGATAGCAATTATATTATGCCTTTCGCGCGCCAAACGTAATTAATTAATAGTGATAAGCTGTGTTGTTTGTACTGCAAGGTGTTTAGAAATGTGAAAAACAAAACCAAGTCATATGCAGTAGGCCTTTACTGCCATTTAAATGCGACGCGTTCGCTGTTTTGCACTCTTCCCTGTCCTCGCGCTCAGACAGCGCGCCGTTGCGGTGGGGGAATATGTGAAACAGGGCTGAGCACTCCGGCACACACGACCCGGGCATGGCCCACGAGCCGAGGTCTTGGCCTCTCCTGATGTACAGTCTCAAACAAGCACAGAATGCCGCATTCTTTACACGTACCCATGCAAGATGTATTTCAGCTAGATGTTAGCAACAACGTCTTTCTCTGGTATTCTGGAATCTGCAACCGCATAATTTCCTCCTCTGACGAAAAAAAAGAGCTCTGTCAGACCTATTAATAGCAATAGGATTCATGTCTGATGGTATGGACGTCACTCTTGCCTTGCTAACTATCGCGACTCTGTTATGCTTCTGCCTCATAATTGATACTGCAGAATTTACCTCCATGGTTCGCTACTTGAATCTTGTCCCACATACCAGAATACAACCTTTCACTGACGAAAATTACCTTAAAATTAACCGCGTCCAGGTCGCATAAGCAGAGTACTCAGAAGACACGTTTATAACGAACAAGAAAGGTACGCCACCATTTTAGCACTGCAATGGGCATATGTCCGCCACTTGCCACATCAGGACTACAGGAACTACAGAAAGAGGCAGAGGCTTTAACATCCGATTTAAGAAACACAAAGACAGCCGCCTCGACGACACGGATAAGTCGGCAGTAACACTTCATTCACTCCGACCAAGGAACCAAAACATTTGTTTCTCCGATACTACGGTTATACCAAGATCCAATCACTGAGAAAGGCCAATGAAATTTATAAGCACAGAAACGATTTAAACAGAAAATTTTAATGATTGTTCCCTCTAGGGGGACCACAGTCATGCAGAAATTTTTGAACGAAATTTCCACAGTTTGATGTAGATTTGTATCCATTACAGTTCGGTAATGTTTCTTCGCTACTCAAAATTTCAGCCACATTATGTGTCTCTGATTTGCTCTCATATCCTTCAATACGACGACTGGCAATGCAAGACCAGGTATTCGTTACTCTGAAGCGCCTTTTTAGGCACTTCAAACTTTTTTTTGAGATTTTAAAAAGCACTTGAGAATGACTATGAGACTAAATTCGTAATTGTGTGAAAGAAATGAACACAAATCTGCAGCGAAACGGCGGAAATGTCTTTCAAAATACTTAAAAGGGAAGCAGAAGGGTTGAAATTAGACAATTTGTGGGTGTTAGGGATAAGTAAAGCAAACAGCGCTGAGTCTTCCCCATTATAAGCTGCAAGACACACATCGGCCCGACTCCGTGATCTTAAGCAGCGATCTAATGACGTCACGATCCGACCGCTCGGTGGATATGTGTAAACCGTCTTCCTGAGCTCGTTTGAGATTTTAACTACTTTCTGTGTAGTTGTGGTTTCTCATGACGTCTTCAGCATTGGAGGCAGAGAAATATGCCTTGGACCGTCATTATAGGCCATAAGAAAGTCACTACGTTAGTTGAAAGCTTTTTATGCTATAAAGAAAATCATTTTAATGAAAGAAGTAGGAAGAAATATGTAATTTTACTAGAAACGAAGTTGATGTTTTGTATGAGATAAAACAGCAGAGGCATAATTTTTCTAAAATACAACATTTCACTTCGTGGTATTCAGAAAACTACAATTTCATCAGCAGTAACAATTTGCTGTAAGTATTGTTATTGCATTTGCACTGATGCCACGTATTAGTTTAAGAGTAGACTTTAGATTTTCTCTGCCAACAAATTAATTTTTTATGAATTCTTGAATTTTACAAACATAGATATTTAGTACCAGCAACCAGAAACCGAATGATCCGTAAATGAAAAAAATCTAACATTACTGTAAAATAAGCTGTTATCTTAGGAATCGTGATGTCACTGTATCAACAAATAAATAAATAAATAAACGGACTTGATTGCTCTAGCAGATTAGTGAAGATTCGGACAGGAATCAAGCAACGTAAACCCTAGTACCATATATTTTCATTGACAAATGGTTCAAATGGCTCTGAGCACTATAGGACTTAACTGCTGAGGTCATCAGCCCCCTAGAACTTAGAACTACTTAAACCTAACCTAAGGACATCACACACTTCCATGCCCGAGGGAGGACTCGAACCTGCGACTGTAGCGGTCTCACTGTTCCAGACTGTAGCGCCTAGAACGTCTCGGCCACTCCGTCCGGCATCTAACTGACAATACAAAGCAATCTCTCTATGAAGTATGTACCAAAAAAACTGATACAACTGATATTTAAAGCATGAGCTCGCTAAGTATTTTAGCGATTTGTTGATCTTTCATAATCTGTAAAGTAATTCTGTTTTAAAACGAAATATTATGTTTTACACATCATTTCCTGCATGAAATTGTAGTACACAGTGTTCCATGACAATTCATTTTAGAATTCTATATACAAGAAATGAAACTGGGGCAATACTTCCGTTTTAATGTCACTTCTATGCGTAGTTTATGTGGAACTCACTGCACAGTTCACTACAAGTGACAGTTAAAGCGTGAACTCAGAAAATATGTCTTGTGACACTTGTGATTCTAGAAGTTATTCCTATCCGCTAAGAAGATGGTACCCCTACAGTTATTCTGTAATTCTTCTATTTCTTGTAATATTCTACCTTTGTATGAATCTGGAGGTCGGGCTGAAATTTCTGTTTTACACTATACGGGGTTTTTTGCCTGATCGCTCACTTTTACTCAATGTGATGACGCCCCAAGAGGGCGAAACGCGTCATTATTGTTAAATAATTTCTCAAGGGAGTATATTTTTGTCTGAAACTACATAAGAATATTCATTGCAGATGCTATGCGTTTTTTGTTTGAAGTTTTGAAATAAATTACGTGAATGTTTGTTTATAAGGCCAGGGTTCATACTTCCGTCTTTTATCCAGATTTAGGATTTTTCAGCATTTCCCCAAATCACTTTCCTGCAACGAATCAGTGGGTGGCACATTTCTCATCCTTGCCAGGTAATAAAATGCTAGGACCTTAACGACCACGAAAGAGGCGGGAATTAACACTGGCCGGCCTTACGTTCTTGCACTGAATCGGTGATCCCCAACCTGGGGCCACACCTCACACCTCGGGGGGTAAGGGGGAGGGGGGAAGGCGTGGTAGATTTACTGGGGCGAGGGCACGGACAGCTCAGTAGAAGCAGAAATTTGTCCTCATTACAGTTAGCGAGTTCATTTTTTGTAGAGTTGGCACCATCAGTTTTGCCTCGTGCATCATCAAGTTGATGCTGACTCAACACATTCTTCAGTTCGTGCTCTACATTCTTAACTCAGTTTTATGGCTGTTGTGCTCTATAAAAAAGAAAAACAAATACTATGTAAGTTATGTGAAAACACTGAGTGAAAATGGCTGCTACACCGACACATTCCGACCAGTGTGTCTTGAACGTCATCTAACAACAGCTCACCCGGCATTGAAAATTAAAGTAAAAGAGTTCTTCCCTTCGAAAAAGAAATTCTTTAAGTGATATGAAACTTAATAATTTTTAACATTTTTATGCAGCGATATATATATATATATATATATATATATATATATATATATATATATACATATACATACATATATGAAACTGGACTCTACTGGAACCTTACAGCATGAAAATGAAAAAAAAATTGAAATGGCGTATAAAATTTCTATCTTCTTTTTCTTTAGCCCTCATACTATTGTTGAAACGTTAATCAAACGTTACATTCTTAAAGCAGCCAGGATTGTTTTTGGAGACGACAGTCAGTGAAATACGGTAAGGTACCTCTACCAAACAGCGGTGTGATACCTTGGATCAAAGAAATGGCCCCGAATGTGAAAGAACAGCTTTCTAAAAGACTGAAAAGGTTCCGTTTTTTGCTGCGGTGTGACGATTCAACTGATCTAGCTCAATAATCACTTAACAGTATATTACTGACTTGTGGAAGAAGAAAATAATGGAAGAAATAATGTTTTTTTTAAAAATAGCTTCACAACAAAATCAAAAGGTTATGATATATTTTCAGCCGTAAATGAATCTTTTGTTGATAACGGATTGTCTAGGCAATGAGTTATTTGAATCTGCACCGACGGAGAACCAAACATGTTAAATTCACATAATGGCTTCTTAAGTATTGCCAAAGAAAAATATCGTAATCTTAGTTGACTCTCGTATTATCCACAGACAAGTCCTAGCTTCTATAATTTTTCCTCAGAAACTGAGCTCTGCACTGCAAGTGGCTATCAGTGTAGTTCACCAAATTAGGTCTCGTGCTGTGAATACTCTTTTTCTCCAAGTATAATACAATGATCTGACTTATAAACACCAATGTTCACTCTTTCATACACAAGTCCAGTGGCTTAATAAGCTGTATAATTGGACATAAGGGGTGGAAATGGTTCTTTTGAGCAAAGGGATAGCTGAGCTTCATCATTCATTGATTGACGACCGTTTTATATTCATCACAGCGTACCTTGAAACCTCTTTGAAACTTTTAATAATATGAATTTGTAGCTAGAAGGTGGAAACCGAAAATAATGGATGACACTGATACCATAAGGGCCTTCTTGGAAAATACACAGCTATCGAGGCGTCGCCTCGTCATTTCCTCGATGCCCTGAACTTCTCGATAGGAAACATTGTTTTGTCCAGGAGTGGAGAGTTTTCATCAGTGAACACCTGGCACGACTACAAAAACAATTGTATATTTCTATAAAATGGAAATGTCGTGTGGCTAGGGCCTCCCGTCGGGTAGACCGTTCGCCTGGTGCAGGTCTTTCGATTTGACGCCACTTCGGCGACCTGCGTGTCGATGGGGATGAAAAGATGATGATTAGGACAACACAACACCCAGTCCCTGAGCGGAGAAAATTTCCGACCCAGCCGGGAATCGAACCCGGGCCCTTAGGATTGACAGTCTGTCAAGATGACCACTCAGCTACCGGGGCGGACCTATATTTCTATCTCACCGAAAAATATTATTTCGTGAAATCCGTTATCGTTTGGTTGAAGTTTATTGCCGGGTGGTGACACGCTTATGCATGTGGAATGCATACGAGATGAGTTCAATAATTTCCACAACGAAACTCTGCCTAGGAACCTCGAAGGAAACCAAAAGAGATTTTGGTCATACATAAAGCATACCAGTGGAAAGATGTAATCAATACCTTCACCGCGCGATAACAACGGTGCAGTCATTGATGACAGTGCCACTAAAGTAGAGTTATTAAATACCGTTTTCCGAAACTCCTTCACCAAAGAAGGTGATGTAAATATTCCTGAATTCCAATCAACAACAACTGCCAAGATGAGAAACATAGAAGTAGATATCCACGGTGTAGCAAAGCAGCTGAAATCACTAAATAAGGATCCATATTATATAGCAGTCAGTTTCCTTTCAGAGTATGCTGACACAATAGCTTCATATTTAACGATTACATACAACAGCTCGCTCAAAGAAAGATCCATACCTAAAGAAAAATAGGAAATAGGAGTATTCCGCAGAATTACTAGCCCATAGTACTAACGTTGACTCGCAGTAGGTACACTACTGGCCATTAAAATTGCTACACCAAGAAGAAATGAGGATGAGAAACGGGTATTCTTTGCACAAATGTATTATACTAGAACTGACATGAGATTACATTTTCACGCAATTTGGGTGCATAGATCCTGAGAAATCAGTATCCAGAACAACCAACTCTGGCCGTAATAACGGCCTTGATACGGCTGCGCATTGAGTCAAATACAGCTTGGATGGCGTGTACAGGTGCAGCTGCCCATGCAGCTTCAACACGATACCACAGTTCATCAAGAGTAGTGACTGGCATATTGTGACAAGCCACCATTGACCAGACATTTTCAATTGGTGAGAGATCTGGAGAATGTGCTGGCCAGGGCACCAGTCGAACATTTTCTGCATCCAGAAAGGCCCGTACAGGACCTGCAACATGCGGTCGTGCATCATCTTGCTGAAAATAGGGTTTCCAGAGGTAGAATGAACGGTAGAGCCACAGGTCGTAACACATCTGAAATGGAACGTCCACTGTTCAGAAGCGCTGTCAATGCGAACAAGAGGTGACCGAAATGTGTAACCAATGGCACCCCATACCATCACGCCAGTATGGCGATGACGAATACACGCTTCTAATGTGCGTTCACCGCGATGTCGCCAGACACGGATGTGACCATCATGATGCTGTAAACAGAACCTGGATTCATCCGAAAAAATGACGTTTTGCCGTTCGTGCACCCAGGTTCGTCGTTGAGTACACCATCGCAGGCGCTCCTGTCTGTGATGCAGCGTCAAGGGTAACCGCAGCCATGGTCTCCGAGCTGATAGTCCATGCTCCTGCAAATGTCGTCGAACTGTTCGTACAGATGGTTGTCGTCTTACAAACGTCCCCACCTGTTGACTCAGGGATCGAGACGTGGCTGCACGATCCGTTATAGCCATGCGGATAAGATGCCTGTCATCTCGACTACTAGTGATACGAGGCCGTTGGGATCCAGCACGACGTACCGTATTACCCTCCTGAATACACCGATTCCATATTATGCTAACAGTCATTGGATCTCGACTAACGCGAGCAGCAATGTCGCGATACGATAAACCGCAATCGCGATAGGATACAATCCGACCTTTATCAAAGTCGGAGACGTGATGGTACGCATTTCTCCTGCTTACAAGAGGCATCACAACAACGTTTCACCAGACAACGCCGCTCAACTGCTGTTTGTGTATGAGAAATCGGTTAGAAACTTTCCTCATGTCAGCACGTTGTAGGTGTCGCCACTGGCGAAAGCTAATCATTTGCATATCACAGCATCTTCTTTCTGTCGGTTAAATTTCGCATCTGTAGCACGTCATCTTCGTGGTGTAGCAATTTTAATGTCCAGTAGTGTATTTGGAACACACACTGTGTTCTAACGTTATAAATTACCTCGAAGAAAACGATTTATTGACACAGAGTAAACATGGATTTAGAAAATGTCGTTCTTGAGAAACACATGTAGCGCTTTATACTCATGAAGTAATGAGCGCTATTGACAGGGGATGTCAAATTGATTCCATATTTTTAGATTTACAGAAGGCTTTCGACACCGTTCCTCACAAGCATCTGCTAACCTAACTGCGTGCCTGTCGAACACCGCCTCAGTTGCGCGACTGGATTCGTGATTCCCTGTCAAGAAAGTCACAGTTCATAGTAATAGCCGGCCAGTGTGGCAGAGCGGTTGTAGGCGCTTTAGTCTGGAACCGGGCGACCGCTAAGGTCGCAGGTTCGAATCCTGCTTCGGGAATGTAGGTGTGTGATGTCCTTAAGTTAGTTCGGTTTAGGTAGTTCTAAGTTCCAGGGGACAGATGACCTCAGATGTTAAGTCCCATAGTGCTCAGAACCATTTCAACCATAGTAATAGACGGAAAGTTATCGGGTAAAGTAGAAGTAATATCTGGCTTTCCTCAAGTAAGTGTTATACGACCTTTATGGTTTCTGATCTATATTAACGGCATTGGAGACAATCTGAGTAGCCCTGTTAGATTGTTTGCAGATTATGCTGTCACTTATCGTCTTGCAAACTCATCAGATGACCAAAACGAACTGCAAAATTATTTAGAAAAGATATCTGTATGGAGCGAAAAGTGGCAATTGACTCTGAATAAAGAAAAGTGTGAAGCTATTCGCATGAGTACTAAAATATATCGGTTAAATTTAGAGTGTTCGATAAGTCACAGAAATCTGAAGGCTGTAAATTCAGCTAAATACTTAGGGATTACTATTACAAATAACCTAAATAGGAGCGATGATAAAGACACTGTTGCGGGTAGAACAAACTAAATACTGTGATTAATTGGCAGAACACTTAGAAGGTCCAACAGGTCTACTAAAAAGATTGCTTACATCGCGCTTGTCCGAACTATTTTGAGTATTGCTGGGCGGTGTTGGATCTGCATCATGTGGAACTGACGGATGATCGTAAAAGTTAAGAGGCAGTTCGTTTTGTATTATCGCGCAATAGGGGTGATAGTGCCACAGATATGATACGTGAATTGGAGTGGCAATCATTAAAACAAATGCATTTTTCGTTGCGACGGGATCTTCTCACGAAATTTCTGTCACCAGTTTTCTCCTCCGATTGCAAAAATATTCTGATGGCACCCACCTACGTAGGAAGAAATGAACATCTAGATAAAATAATAGAAATCTGGGCTCGGACAGAAAAATTACTCATTTTTCCCGCGCGACATTCGAGAGTGGAACGGTAGAGAGAGCTTGAAGGTGGTTCATTGAACCCTCTGCTAGGCACTTTTTTGTGAATAGTAGAGTAATCATACAGATGTGCGTGCAGATGTGGAACGCACAGGATCTGATGAGAACAAGCACGTTTACACGCGCGCGCGTACAGACACATACGCACGCGCGCGTGCATACACACACGCACATACACACACACACACACACACGCACACACACACAAACACACATCCGACAGTGAACCAAACAAATTCAGTACGCTAATTTCTCTTGCTTGACTGGCTACACGCCAGGGAGTGAGAGGCGGGTTGAGAGGAGGGGGGAGGGTGGGGGGAGAGGGAGAGAACAAAGAAAAGACGTACGGAAGTAAACATATGCATTAACCAAAAATTATAGCTTTCTGTCAAGAACTGTCAAGCAATAATAACTTCCAGTGGCTTCCAAAATAAATTTCTCCCATTTATACGACGACACAGCTTAAACAAGCATTCCTAGTGTTCAAAACAAAAATATCACAAATACTGTCATTCAAAGACCTGATATTCTCGTTATAGCATGGATTACATTTTCGAATTCATATACCATTCATGAAATTCATTGCAGCAACAAGTGGGATAGTAAATAATTATTAATCTACAGAGTGATTTTAATTAAAGTTAAACTTTAAAAACGCTGTAGAAATAACACCACTGATCAGAATGATGTCAAATTCAAACGGAATGTTATCGAAGAAGTAGGAAAACGTATGGCAGAAGAAAAAGAAATAGTTAGAAAATTAATCAACAGATGGCGCTGCATGTGTCAGAATAGGTAAATGAAAACATGTGTCATACGCACGATCCATTGAAGTTGGTGTAAACAAGCCGGGTACATGGCTTTTCCTCCTTTCGCGATTGGACATACTGGTGAGCACGGTGCCTAAAATCCTACGAAATATACTTCTTTGCTATGCATTCAAAATTACCCGTGTGCATGAATTGCTTCCTATTGACCTGCCAGCAAGAGAGACCTTTGTTTTAGAATTTCTTGCTCACATGGAAGTGGACAATGAGTAGTCGTGGAAAATATTGTAGACAGACGAAGTCCACTTCCATCTGATAAGATGTGTCAGTACACAGAATAGTCGAACGTGGGCAACGGAAAATCCGCACGCAAATCAGCCGGTACCACTTCAATCTGAAAAGGTCACTGTGTGGTGCGGATTTATGACATCATTTATCATAGTCCATATTTTCTCGAAGAGACAGGTGCTTCCAGTCCTGTTACCTGTACCGTCACTGGTAAGCGTTATGAGTGTCTTTTGCGCAACCATGTCATTCTAGATCTCCAACGGCGTGGATATGAGGATGGAATCATTTTTATGCAAGATGGCGCACATCCGCATATTAGAAATCCAGTTAAGGGGCTGCTCAAGCGCCGTTTCGGAAATGCTAGAATTATCAGCCGCCATTTCCCTACAGCGTGGCCATCTCGATCACCTGATCTTAATCCGTGCGACTTATGGCTATGGGGCTATCTGTAAGATGTTGGTTCAGTGTTGCGATTGCAAGTTTAGCTGCATTGAAGGCACGCACTGCGCAACACATTCTGAACGTGACCCCGGAAACACTTCGATTAGTTGTGGAAAATGCTATTTCAAGTTTTTTTCAGAAAACGGTGGACAGCATACTGGAGATGTTTTGCGCCAGTTACACGGAAATTAACAATCCGATTTGATTTTGATTGATGCGGTTTTTGGTCCCAGGACAATTAAAATCCGATGTGATTTATGTTTTTATGCGGTTTCTGACGTCACCACAGTTAAAAACCGATGTGAGTGATGATTTTATGCGGTTTTTGGCCTCAGGACAATTGTAAACCGATTCTTCCCATGATCTTGCCGTGGTGTATGGGCTTACGTAACTATCAGTATCACACTTGCACACCGATAGTAGAGTTTGTTTAGAGTCAGACTTACACCTTAGGCATTGTTGTATGTTTCATTTGTCATTTTTGGTCGATCACTATTAAATTATTATGCTTACAGCGCCCCATCTATTGCGACATATTATAACTATTTATTTTTCTTCTGCCATACGTTTCCCTCCTCCTCCGATAATATTGTTTGAATTTGACTTCATTACGACCAGTGGTATTATTTCTACATTGGTTTTAAAGTTTAACTTTAATTATATTCACCTTGTATATTAGCTGCAGTTGCCAACTAGTAAAGTGATAATGTCATATACTCAGTTTGACAGTACTGTCAATATATACTTCATTATTAGGGGCTAATTATGCACCACCGTAGGTAGTCTCAATCAGCATATCTCTCTCGCTTGATCAGCCTCGTAATATTTACCGATAACGAATGAAGTTGTTAAAGATAAATGCAGGATTTGAGAACTGGCCTTCTCTGATATTGAATAACATCGAATGAAGGGCAAATTTCGGTACGTAGACTATAGTTTTCTTACCTCTTTTTCGTTGAGCAACTTGTTTCTTCTTTTATGCCATTGTCGATTGTTTACCTATAAGGAAAACGCGTTCTATTACCCCTATTAAACGGAAACACCTGTAGATCAAACCGAAAATATCTGTAAAACGAAGAATAGGTCTAAATACCACCCAAGCGCAAAATGCCGTCTCTATTTGATGATTTTGTGGCTTTTGTGCCCTCTTTGAACAATATGCCGAAAAAGACTAAAACTACTAATAACTACAAGTAGGAGTAATTTGAGAGAGATTCTCCTAGTAATCAACCAAAAGGATTGAAATCGCTTCTTTCAGTGCCTACCTGCGAGACTTAATAGAGCATCCGGCCTGAATAGCCGGTGCCCCAAACTGTGCCGTTGTTCCGTAAGGTATGGGGTGCTCTCAGGTTCTCGAGCACTCTGTAGTACAATTCTCTTCGAATCGCCACGCTTTACATAAATTGCTTCAGATGAATAATGTTTTGTCCAGCATAAATTCTGCCTACTAAAATTTAGGAAACGTAACAGGCATTTTCGGCCACTAACAAAATTGCCTGAATGTACCTGCCCCTTTCCCTTTCCATTCTTTTGTTTGCGTATTCTTCATAGGATTTCGTCGTGAGGTTCCAATTTCCGTGTTTAATTTCCCTTTCAGAAATTTTCCACAGCTTAGCTAACATTATTTACTAGAAGTCTGCACCGCCTCTTATTCGCAATGAGGTAACAGGTTATGTGTGGACTAGCCTCTATCAACTAATGCTCCAAAGCATGATACGAGAGCACTGTTCATCTTAATGTCGACACTTATTTTGAAAAGCTGTTTTGAAGGAATTGACGTATTTCGGTCGAAACATGTAGGATATCTCCATTCTAACAACTGGCTTTAGTTCAAAAAAAGTTGTTTTCGTTACTATTAATTAATTGAAATCTCCATAAAGTTATAGCTAGAGCTTTAGTGATACTTTGACTCCACTGAATCCTTATTCACCCAACCGCCGGAGGTTCGAGTCCTCCCTCAGGTATGGGTGTGTGTGTTGTTCTTAGCATACGTTTGTTTAAGTAGTGTGTAAGTCTAGGGACCGATGACCTCAGCAGTTTGGTCCCACAGGAATTCACACACATTTGAGCAATTTCCTATTTCAGTTTCGTAGTCCTTTGAGCAAATGTAATGCTTCGGTGTACATAACTGCAGCGCATCGCAGTTGATAAATATGTGTGGGAATTGGAAATATATCCCAGTCTCCTTTTCCTCTCTCCCTCTGGCCATCTCATTCTCCCTCTCTCTTTGTCCGTGTCCTCCTCTTCCCCTTTCTCTTTTGATCTCCTCATCCTACCCCCCTCCCTCTCTCTCTCCCCACGACCTTCTCCGCCTCTGCCTACGTCTCCTTTTTCCCAGTTCTCTGTTCGTCTACTTCTTCCCCAACTCGGTGTCGATTTACTCCCCTCCCCCTCCACCTCTGTACATCTACTTCTCGCTTCTCTCTCTGATCTTGAACGTTGTTTATTGTTACGGCAAGTTCAGAATCCGTAGTAGTATTCTAATAACAAGCAAATGACTCACAAATACAACTTGCTACATTCTGTGAGAACCGTCTTTGATTAACAAAACTAAAGAACACGTCGTTGTTTATACAGTTTTTGATTAAAAGTACATATAACGTAAAAGAATTTGTATGGACTAATAATCCTACCGTTGTGATCTTCAGTCCAAAGACTGGTTTCATGCAGCTCTGCATGCTGCTTACTCTATCCTGTGCAAGTCTCTTCATCTCCGAATAACTATTGCCACCTGAATCTGTTTACTGTATTCATTTCTAGGTCTCCCTCTATGATTTCACCCCCCCCCCCCCCTGCCCCCTCCCCACGCTTTCTTCCAGTACTAAATTGGTGATTCCTTGATGCCTCAGGATGTGTCCTACCAACCGATTCATTCTTTTAGTCAGGTTGAACAACAAATTTCTCTTTTCCCCAATTCTATTCAGTACCTCCTCATTAGTTACTTGACCTACCCATCTAATATTCAGCATTCCTCTGTAGCACCACATTTCAAAAACTTCTACTCTCTTCTTGTCTAACTGATTATCGCCCATGTTTCACTTCCATACATGCACTTTCAGAAAGGATTTCCTGACACTTAAATCTTCACTCGATGTTAAAAATTTCCCTTTTCAGAAACGCTTTTCTTGTCATTGCCAGTATACACTTGATATCCTTCCTACTTCGGCCATCATCAGTTAATTTGCTTCGCAAATAGTAAAACTCAGTTTTTACTTTAAGTGTTTCATTTCTTAACCTAATTCCCTCAGCATCATCTGTTTAATTCGAGCGCATTCCATTATCCTCGTTTTGCTTTTATTGATGATCATCTTATATTCTCTTTTCAAGATACTGTGCATGCCATTGAGCTGCTCTGCTAAATCCTTTGCATGTCATCGGCCAACCTGAAATTCCCACTATATGTAACTTCAATCTATCGGTTTCCCTTTTTAAATTTTCTAACCTTTCTGCCTGAATAAGGGATCTGACATTACATGCTCCGATCCGCAGAACTCCAGTTTTGTTTCTCCCGATAACGAAGTCCTCCTGCGTAGACCCGCACGGAGATACGAATGTGGGACTATTTTACCTCCGGAATACTATACCCAAGAGAATGCCATCATCATTTTCATCATTTAACCGTACAGTACAGCTGCATACCCTCGGGAAAAATTACGGCTGTAGTTTCCTCTTCCTTTCAGGCGTCCGCATACCAGCACAGCAGTCCGGTTTGGTTAATGTTACAAGGCTAGATCAATCATCCACACTGTTGCCTCGGCAATTACTGAAAAGGCTGCTGTCCCTGCTCAGGAACAGCACGTTTGCCTGGCCTCTGAACAGATACCCCTCTGTTGTGGTTGCACATACCGGCAAGGTCCATGGTTCAGGGACTATCATAGTTAAAACTGTCTGTGAGAAAGAAAACAAAACCATACATATTCACAACATACTACATCACAGCGTTTTCTTCCTCGCAGTCGGTTTTAACAGAAACCTGTACAGTGCTGTTTTAAAAAATGTGCAACTTTTGTTGATAAGAATGTTTGTTACAGTATCCTGTAAAAATTGGAATTAGATCAGTCAAGAACCTTTCGAGAGTTTTAGTAACACGTTTTCCCTTCGTATATTACACAAATAAATATATTACATATACAAAAAATGTACAGGAGATGTACATCCGCAAATTCGTTACAGTATCGTGTAAAAATTTGAAGTAAATTGGCCATGATTTTTTCGTGGTTTTTTGAAAAATGTTTCCCTTTTACACACACACATACACACACACATTGCACATTGTGTGTGTGTGTGTGTGTGTGTGTGTGTGTGTGTGTGTGTCTGTATAGCTTTGTGTAAAAATGTGAAGCAAATCGGTCAAGGACTTACCAAAATTTTGGTAACAATTATCAACATGTCTTAGGACAGTTATAGAGATTTTAAATATATATATTACTTATGTTCGTAGAATATGTCTGTCAGAAGGTTTATCAGAGTATATTTTAAAATTTGAAGCAAGTCGGTCAATAACTTCCCCAGATTTTAACTAAAACGTTTCCCCTTTATATAGCATGTGTATATTTACATACCGTGCATACTTAAAAATAGATACCTTATATCTGTCCGAACGTTTATTAGAGCATCATGCAGAGGTTTGGAGAAATTCAATTAAGTATTTCCCGATATTTTGGGTAACAACCTTAAACAACGATTTGTCGTTATATAGCAGCATAATAAGATGAAACTCCAGCAGGTATATAAAAACACGCGCATATTCGAATGCGACGTTCTGTCAACATTTCAAAGAAATAGGTGAAGAACTTTCGGAGATATAAGACCTTGAACAAAGGAACATTCACATTTTTATTGATATCGGATATTCTAGCAAGATTTGTTTTTATATACACTGTTGAATCGGTATGTTATAAACATAACTTGCATGTGAAGAGCACCTGCAGTTGGTGATGGGCTCCGAATTTCATCAGCGCTGCTTAGAAGTACACGAACATAAAAGCAGCAGCCTAAGCTGAAGGGAGAAGGGGGGGGGGGACATTCTATAGTAACACATGCGTAGTTCAGTGGCCAGTTGTTGCGGTCGTAGTCTAGGCACGCTGTCTGCTGCTGGAGATTTGCTGTTTTCAAGATCGTGCTGTACTGTTCTGGCTAAGCATGATGCTATGAGATAGTTTGGTCTTGGTGCATACAGCTATCGTTGTTGTTTCCGTTTTCGGAGCCAAATCAACCAAAATTACACGTACTCGTCGATGTTGTTTGTCATTCCTAAATGTAAGAGGTCACCTCAAACAAGCAAACAACCAAAAAAAAAAAAAATAAAGAGAGAAAAAAATGGAATCGTGGACCTGCTACCTTGGACAACCAACGACAACAAGAGAAGTATATCCAACAACAGTTGCAGGTTTGAGAAGCTACGCTGGAGCTCGTACTGAGCCTATTTGAAATAAACCATAAGTCGTTGTCAACACAAGGAACTGTACTGAAAAGAAAATGTTACTGAATTTCGGAATGGGACTCTATGCCGGGAAGGCGGTGTGTCGGCCACCTACCTCAAAAACATGCCTTCTTTTGACACCTTAGAGACTGAGATGCCATAGTCCGTTACGATGAAAGTGTAGGTAATTCACCTCAGTCCTCTTAGGTTTTTCGGGAAATGTAATTCAAGGCTAAACTGTGGCACTGTCGCAATTTGTGTCTTGCCATCTACAGCTATATTATCGTCATCTATACTGGATCTACATATAAACGAAGAAAAGGTTATTGACGAAGCAGTAAGGCTATTCCCGTGGGCATCTATGAGAAACTCTGTAAAGTTAGGCGGCAAGAACTTTAACATTTTCTAATGGTTCATCGTTTGACATGATTAGCTCGCTATGTGATGCAGTATATAAAAATAAAGGCAAGAGGGAGTGGGAGAACGGTGGCGTCGGGAATTATAGGAGGGAGAAAGTGATATCAGTGAAAACATATTGACGGCGCAACCGTACGTTTAGCTCGAGAACGAAGACCATTTACAGTGAGACCTCTATCGATTCCACAGAATAAACTGCTAGGTTTCGAATCAACATCTGTTATTCTCCGTTTTGATAATTTGCGTTCCTCGCCTACACTTTGAAAATATCGTGTTTTAAAATTGCGGTGTTACAGTGGCACCATCCGTGAAGAAGTTTTCCTCACTTGCAGGAGTGACTCTTGCAGAAAATGTCAGTGACGTTCCTACCACTTGTTGATCACACTGGTGCTGGTGGAGGTAGCCATGACAGGTATGTGACGTTGAGTTGTTCCTGTTCCGGACAGTTTGTTAATAGATTATGAAGATGCTGCCGATATTCACACAGCAGCTAATGAAGTTCTTTACTATCGCGGCATTGGTTGTACATCGGAGTACTGTGAACTAATCTCGCCCCACCATACGTTACAATTTTCCCTAAGTGTACCCAGAATTCTGTAACTGATAGCCTGCAGGGCTTAAGCTTTTATCACCTTCGAAAAAAATTTTAATCTAAGTTTCATCTACCTTGGCGTCACGCGTGTAGAAATAATTGTACCAAAAAACAATCAAGCTTAAGCGACAACTGAGGACGTTTCATTTGATGAAAATAATGGATGTGGAGATGGACTACTCTGAACGGGTATAACTTATATACTGTATAAATTAAAGAAATATGAAGAGAGACTCATTTAGATTGCTCTATTAAATGTGGAAAAGGTTCAGTAGCGGAGGGACGGAAAGGAAGTCGGCTCTGTAATGAATAAAAGTTGCTTACCAAAGAACTTGAAGGTTGTGTCAGCAACGTTCACAAATATCAGAATCAAAGAAAAATTAGAAGCGAAGTCATAGGCTTCGTACTACAGTACTTGATATATAAGTTGAATTATTCTCAGGAAGCTATTTCTAAAACAATACGGGGACTTGAATTAAATCAGAGCATATGTATCGATAGAATACTAATATCGATGTCGGTAGCTAACTATTACACTGTCGTATGTGAAAGTAAAATGACGTCCAAAGAGCACTCCAGAAACTGAATCTAATGTATAACAAAAATAATACGATAGAATCAACACAAATGACGAAAGCCATGTCCTGCTAGGAAATATGAACAGTTAGAAAAATAAGGCAGCAGTCAATCGGTCTGAAAAGAACTGCTGCAAAGTCCGTCGAAACGTTGGCATTTTACTTGTTTTAGTGGTCCCTAATAATGCGGCCCAGTACCCAAAACTATTTTTTCAATACATATGTGGTACAATAGTATAACTAACGCTCAATATTATTACCGGCAAGGACACATCGCTAAAACTGTGTAAGACTGTGGCGACGACTACTGTATGACATTGATGTGGGAATTCGTTCCCATCTCAGAAGGGATAATAGTAATAATAATAATTAGAATAATAATGAACAGGAAGCGGAAATATATTTTCTCGTGGAGCACTAAGGTTATTCTCATTCTAATTTTCAACTCAGCTGAGTTAATTGTTTACTTTGTTTGAGTCTGATTTCGATGCTTTTTATTGCTAAATCTTCAGGCTCCTGGGCGTCGTTACCGAAATGAAATACGTCAGCAAGTGTACGATACCAAATTCTAATGCAGAAAACGCAAGAATTATTTTTTTTAAAATTGAAGATGAAACAACGAAAGGGTTCGAAATCGATTACGAATAAACAGCAAACACAGCGAAGTGAGATATGTCTGTGTGCTTAAAAAAAAAAAAAAAAAAAAAAAAAAAAGCTACAGTTACAGTGCCCATAATCCAACGTACAGGAAGCCAAATGATTAGCTGAATTGAAACTTCGTCAAGGAACTAATTGGTTGGATTCCGTTGGTAGCAATTGGGGCGTAGGGTACCAACAGAATATAGATGCTGTAAATAATAAACTCCAGAGTTGTATACGAACGATTTTAAGAAGGAAGTATTGCAATAGTTTGCTGCAGAGAAGAAGAAAGAAATACGATGTGTGATGGAAGTGCTAAACTGGAATGTGCAGCTGTCTAGTTGCAGAAGGAAGAAAACAAAGAAGTGAGAAATAAATACGACACGTCCAGTGGACCAAAAGTAGCCGAGGACGGCATACTTGCTAGGAAGGGACGAATGCTGATTGGGCAAGGCGTGGCGGGGCGTGTGCGCAGTGCTCGTAATGTTCGGTACCTGGAAGCAGCGCGGCAGCCCTCCGGACAGTCGTAACCTCGACTCGGCGACGGCGACGAGCACTGGGCTGGCACGGACGCGCCGGGAGCGGACTTGGCGGCTCACTGGACTCCGCTGGCCACGGCCGCCGCCGCTGCCGCCGCCGCCGCCGCCGCAGCCTCCACCGCCCCACGCGCCGCGCAAGCGCCGTGCCGCCGCTCTGCCCGCCCCGTGCGTGCGTGGCGTGGTATGACTCTGCCCTGGCTTCAGGGACCTATCACGCCACAATCTCGATTCCCTTACCGGGGACGCTAACGACATGCGTTCCTTCTCTCTCTGTAAAAGACTGAGCTAACTTCCTATGCCAGTACTTCGGACATGTCCGAAAGAACTGACACCATATCCATATAAGTACTGTATACAGGGTGTTACAAAAAGGTACGGCAAACTTTCATCAAACATTCCTCACACACAAAGAATGAAAATATGTCATGTGGACATGTATCCGGAAACGCTTACTTTCCATGTTAGAGCTCATTTTATTACTTCTCTTCAAATCACATTAATCATGGAATGGAAACACACAGCAACAGAACGTACCAGCGTGACTTCAAACACTTTGTTACAGGAAATGTTCAAAATGTCCTCCGTTAGCGAGGATACATGCATCCACCCTCCGTCGCATGGAATCCCTGATGCGCTGATGCAGCCCTGGAGAATGGCGTATTGTATCACAGCCGTCCACAATACGAGCACGAAGAGTCTCTACATTTGGTACCGGGGTTGCGTAGACAAGAAATTTCAAGTGGCCCCATAAATGGAAGTCAAGAGGGTTGAGGTCAGGAGAGCGTGGAGACTATGGAATTGGTCCGTCTCTACCAATCCATCGGTCACCGAATCTGTTGTTGAGAAGCGTACGAACACTTCGACTGAAATGTGCACGAGCTCCATCGTGCATGAACCACATGTTGTGTCGTACTTGTAAAGGCACATGTTCTAGCAGCACAGGTAGAGTATCCCGTATGAAATCATGATAACGTGCCCCATTGAGCGTAGGTGGAAGAACATGGGGCCCAATCAAGACATCACCAACAACTCCTGCCCAAACGTTCACAGAAAATCTGTGTTGATGATGTGATTATACAATTGCGTGCGGATTCTCGTCAGCCCACACATGTCGATTGTGAAAATTTACAATTTGATCACGTTGGAATGAAGCCTCATCCGTAAAGAGAACATTTGCACTGAAATGAGGATTGACACATTGTTGGATGAACCATTCGCAGAAGTGTACCCGTGGAGGCCAATCAGCTTCTGATAGTGCCTGCACACGCTGTACATGGTACGGAAACAACTGGTTCTCCCGTGGCACTCTCCATACAGTGAGGTGGTCAACGTTACCTCGTACAGCAGCAACTTCTCTGACGCTGACATTAGGGTTATCGTCAACATCACGAAGAATTGCCTCGTCCATTGCAGGTGTCCTCGTCGTTCTAGGTCTTCCCCAGTCGCGAGTCATAGGCTGGAATGTTCCGTGCTCCCTAAGACGCCGATCAATTGCTTCGAACGTCTTCCTGTCGGGACACCTTCGTTCTGGAAATCTGTCTCGATACAAACGTACCCCGCCACGGCTATTGCCCCGTGCTAATCCATACATCAAATGGGTATCTGCCAACTCTGCATTTGTAAACCATTGCACTGCCTGTAAAACCAAGTTCGTGATGAACACTAACCTGTTGATGCTACGTACTGATGTGCTTGATGCTAGTACTGTAGAGCAATGAGTCGCATGTCAACACAAGCACCGAAGTCAACATTACCTTCCTTCAGTTGGGCCAACTGGCGGTGAATCGAGGAAGTACAGTACATACTGACGAAACTAAAATGAGCTCTAACATGGAAACTAAGCGTTTCCGAACACATGTCCACATAACATCTTTTATTTATTTGTGTGTGAGGAATGTTTCCTGAAAGTATGGCCGTACCTTTTTGTAACACCCTGTATACTTATATGGATATGGTGTCAGTTCTTTCGGACATGTCCGAAGTACTGCCATGTAAGCAGGAAATCCCGAGTTCGAGTCCCGGTCGGGGCAGACATTTTCACCTGTCCCCGTTGATATATATCAACGTCCGTTAGCAGCCTAATTTATTAATATAATTCTAATTTCGTTCTATACCAGTGGTTTCCCATCTTTCTGTGTCCTGCGTCACGCAGCAGCGGTAGCCATAAACTTTTAACTATGTGCTGCCCCTGAGTAAAATTTCGCCCATATTTTATCAGCACAAGATGTACTTAGCCTCAAAATACGCAAAATGGTTGGATAATAAATATGTAAATTTTACTTGTTAAAAGGAATTCTGTTATATGTTATAGAGCGCACGACAAAGTGGTGGGCTTGGCTGCCGATCGCGGTACAAGAGCGACCTGGCATCTAAAGAACAAAGAATACAGAAGACCAAAGAAGAGTTTATCATTTAAAACAACGATGATGTAAAAGAATAAGAAATTTAGTAACATGTCCGAAGTAGGTCTGAAGTAGACACAGAGTTCGTCGTTTGTTCATGGTTAGGACAGTAGTTCGGCGTTTGACGTTTAATTAATATTATATCTTGCAGTAGGAGAATTTATGATCTGACTGACGTATTTACATCGATACGTAACGAAAGGAAAATTAGCAAGATAATATTGGATTCTATCCTGATTGGAAAGTTTGAAATTTGTCATCTCTTACGTAAGGCTCATGTTTTCGTTTAATTCTGAAGAAGATAAGTCTGTTTTCACTTAAGGTGAGTGAACAACCATATAAAATTTGTTGTAGAAAAGGAAATAATTCTCGGTCGGAGATTGTTCTTATGTTGATTGAAATGGGAAGTTTTGAAGCTAGATGCTTCCAAATGGTTCATAAAGTAAGGACTGACCTGTCCTAGAAAGTTGAACAGATGTTCAGTGTAGAATCTGAAGTTAATTTCAGAATAAATTTTGTTTGCGTTGAAAAGTGACGCAGGTGGTCTTAGTTGAATTTTCGTTGTCTTCGGGGTAGTAGTTCTATATTGTAAAATACGCGAAACTTTCAATGGATGAGAAAGTGACGACAAGCGTAAGTGAAGCCTTTGTCGTATATTGATTTATTTTGATGGTAGGTGTCGGTATATGTATGGTATATTTGTTGCTGGGTGTGACTACTAACCCCTGTGGAGAGTGTAAACGATTGTGTGATTAAATCCTGGTGATTTCACATAAATAATTTATACTATTGTAATAGTTGTTCTTCCCATTTCATACTGAAATAAGCAATTGCGAGTTCAATAACTGTGAGCATTACCGGACATACTAAAAATAAGTTCTTATTCTACATTGCTGGAAAAAGATATTTTAAAAGGGTTAGTAACCGCGAATGTCCAACGCCTGAAGAGGTTGAGTCTTGTACATTATTTCATACGGGGATAAAAGTGGCGGTAGAGCATAGTGATTTGTTGTTCTTTATTTTTGATTTATTATTCGATTCCGAAAATAGGGATATTTTTTTAAATCTTTTCCAGCAAAAGATTATATAACAACTAAAATTGTTGAAATATAAAAGACTAAAGTATTGGAACGTTCCTGAAGGACAATAAATTAACGTTCATCGTAAAATTAAAATCAAAGTTCCATTGGTGTCCGAAGTTTTTGTGTAGGTCGTTAATGCTACTTATATTCTTGTGTATCTGAGCATTTTAAATGCAGAAATAATAACACAAATACTTCTGAAGAGAAATATTTAGTAACGTTTTTCTCTAAATTGAAAAGAAAAGCGTAAGATTGAATTTTGACAGTTACGATATAAAGTTTAAGCTGTCAGAGAGGTTAACTGGCTCTGGTACAAAAGATATATTTTTATCACATCTAAACAATACGCAAACAATAGTCATTTGTCCATCAGATCAGCTGATCGCAAAGAGGTGTTTTTGTGTCGTTAATTTTCTTTAAGGTTGATTTAACAATCTGATGGAAATAAAGATTTCTTTTATTATCTAAAGAAATACCTTTTTATATTAATCCTCTTCAAATACAGGACACAGACATAGGATTGTTTTATCGTAAGCAAACATGACTTACAGATTGCAATACTCGGGTACGTAATATTTTGTGCGTCTATGCACTGAGAGTCCCACTAGTGTCTATATATTGGCATTTATTTGAGCGGAAGTTATAACTAGCACTCCGAAAGAATTAACTTACGTAGTAAATTTTGGTTGTTTTCACATGCTTGATATATAGTTCTGGTGGACACTGAAATCCTTGCGAAACGTAACCGTAGCAAGCCAAAACAAGAGCGAAAACATAGTGGCGTAGCACGTCCATACTCGTGTGTATGGTAATTCGTTTCCTGCAATGAATCGTGGTGAGTTGTCGGAACTCTGGTCTTCCGCTGTAATTCTAATTAACAAGTGCTTTAAATTAGAAGCCCCGGGAGCCACATATTGATGTAGGCAATGTTGTCGAACTGGTAGTTACACGTTACTATATCGTTGGACGCTAACAAGGTTTGGAAACTTCTTGGGTACTGAGAACCAAGATCCGAATGATTACGTGCAAGTACGGTTACGTCACATGTGTACCGAGGACACTGTACAGATATATGGTTTGGATCTTATTTCTCTGCACAAACACACAGAAGGATGGCACTTAGATGGAGCCGATGGAGGAGTTAGTTGAACTTCCAGTGCTTACATTTCACGCGTGATACGACTGTCGTGAAGCTTCTTCATGTGTATGCAAATGGTTCAAATGGCTCTGAGCACTATAGGACTCAACTGCTGTGGTCATAAGTCCCCTAGAACTTAGAACTACCTAAACCTAACTAACCTAAGGACAGCACACAACACCCAGCCATCACGAGGCATAGAAAATCCCTGACCCCGCCGGGAATCGAACCCGGGAACCCGGGCGTGGGAAGCGAGAACGCTACCGCACGACCACGAGATGCGGGCCTTCATGTGTATGCCTTATGGTACTATGGTAGCCTTGGAATGGTGGGATGAATTAGTGGCTACTGACTGTCATTGGTTTTTTTTTTTTTTTTGTCCGCGACCATTCCACTTGCCAGTTTCGGGACAACTGCTTTCTGAGTATGACTATCATATCAGTTATCACATTTAATGGCTCCATACAAAGATGCTTGCTGTGCTTGGAGATCTACCTGTTCATTTTCAGGTATCCCAGACACAACTTCGACAATTTCTACAATTATGTGATTCGTACAACTATCATGATGGTTTCTAATCAGTTGTAGAGCTGACATAGTACCTTAAACACAACGTCGAGAATTACTACAGTTGTGGGGTTGGTACAACTATTATGATAGTTTCTCATCAGTTGTAGGGCTCATATACCGTCAGAGATTTTGAGTATTGTGTCTGCTATGGTCGTCTGTGCGAATGTCAGGGCATACGAAATGGCAATAAGCTCGGCTGTCATGAAAGTGGATTGTGGATCCAGATTGTATAGGCCTTATTGTTTGCTATGTGGTACACAATAAGCACTACCAGTGCCTTTACTAGACTTGGACCAGCTGTGTACACCACGCACCCATCGTGATAATGAGACAGGAATTCCATAGCTGATGCGTTAGTTGGGCCCTGGTTTCGAAACGTTAAACTTGTCCTGGTATTGTTGAAGTGCGGTAGAAGAGGACTTTTCACATCTTCATGTATTCAGCCGTTACAGAGGAAAGTTGCTTATTTGGCCAATATCTTCCACACACTGAGTAGTGTGTAAATTCCTATGGTTTTTTTTCTTTTTCAAAGGCCGATATAGTCATAGAAGGTATTTCTTATAGAGGAATATTCGTCGCAAGTTTCACAGTGATTGATTCGCTTCAACCAGTATGATATACTCATTCTACGAGGTCAATCAATAAACTATTCTCCCAACCAATTTCAATAACAAGCGACAAACAATCAGTTATCTTTAGGGAAAGGATTAATTCGCCCCAACGCTTCACTTTAGGTTGTGCGTTTATTGTCACACCCCTCTGTGCAAACCACAGAACACGCAAGTGTAACATTGTGGGAATATTTGCACTCGTAATATTTGGTATATAACTTAAGAATTCCTTAATAAACAATAGGTATCTATGATTACTCCTTTAAGTAAATATATATTAAGACCATAAACGGATCAACGGTTAATAAGGTCACATAGAACTAGAGCGAGGATCACCTTTTCAGTCTTTGAATGAAGTCGGTATGTGGCATATGGGACAATCAGACTTACAGTAAGTGTTACACCGTTAAGGACAATCAATCATTAAGAATTATAACCACAGATTAAAGAAAATTAATCTAAATCAATTAACATCAAGAGCAAATAATTAAGTCCCGTCTCAGCAAATGCATCAAAACCAAGTCTTTCAGTTCTATAACAATGTTGCATAGTCGAATACCGGACTACAGACACAGAAGCCTTAATTTTACCAAACAGTATCTCTCCGCCAGACAGTACAAGGTTATTTAAACAGTTTACAACGTGCTTATCTAAACAGTGACCTACGCCGTCCATGGGAAAACAACGGCTTGCAGAAGGTTCACAGACAAAAAAAAAAAGAAATTCCGTTTTTTCCTTTTCTTTACGATGCGCTCCTTAAGTAAGTCAGGATGGCGTTCAAATGCACGATCATGCAAGGGGGCAGCAACATACAGGCAAGGCAATTTCCGATCACAAACTCAAAACAGAGAAAAGTTGCCACACAGTTATTAATAGCTCCCACAACACCGGGAGGTTGACCCGCCAGACGACGACCGTTGCTCTAACTAGATGAAAAATCTTACTTTCAGTAACGACACCATCTTCTGGAGCTTATTGGCAGCCGCTGACGGACTTCATAGTTTCCCTAGCCCATGAACGGAAACCAAATGTTGTCCACAGATTTATGGCCTCTTGTGTCCTCACGGCCCGGGTTTTTGGGCCCATCCAGACTTAGCATAGAGGGACCGAGGGTCCCCCCTGCAGAACGGTCGTCCAGGGCCAAACACTCGTCTCAACTGCCTCTTACGCCCTCGGCACGGCACACACGCCTCCTCCCCCAAGGCGCGCTAGCAGCGCGGTCGCGGAGGCTCCGCAACGCCGTCTAGGAAAGCGCGGAAACTCAAACAGAAGTAAACAAGGGGAAAAGCAGGAACCGTGGCAAACGGCATGGTTCACAGTATTGAGTTGGGTTGCGTTGAATGAACAGTACTTATTCTGAAGACTTTGTACTGCATAGCGTCGAGTCCTTGGAGAGTGCTGTGTGATGCTGATCCGTAGCACAGGTGTTCGTAACTGAAGTGTATCCCTAGTAGGGACCGGTATGAAGTCATCGCTGTCCGTTCTTCACAGCCCCACTATACTCCAGTCGCAGTTCCGTTGAGATTGCAGGTTCTTTCACATCTGGTAAAGTTATGTCGGATATTAGGAGTCCACCATAGTTAAACGCCAGTAATCATCTCAAGAGTTCTGGAATAACCACAAGAGCCAGAACGAAGATGAAGAACGCAAGACTAGAGAAGGCAGTGAAACGACGTCGGCCAGTGGTGCGCTGACCAGGAGCGCACCATGACAGGAGCGCCCCCTAGCCGAAGGGAATATAAGCGCCGGTTCTGCCAACCTTAGCCGGATATTAGTGGACAATATTCGCTGAGTATAAGGACTGCCTAGCAGACGGTGCTACGAGAGCAGTTATTAGTGATTCATATCCATTGATAGTTTGGACTTTGACCACAGCGAACAACATTACTGTTTGCATGTCGCCCATAGACTATGACACCGTTGTTAATTCACGTTAAGTATTGTCAATCCACTTTAATGAAATAAAACTACTAATGTTATTTGCTTGAACTGTTGCATAGCGTTCTCAGAACGTAACATCCTTTCGGCACCCTATACGAGGCGAGTGGGCAGGACCCAACATTTGGCGATGAGGACTCAACATTTGGCGACGAGAACCTCCAAGCGAATCCTGTGCCCGACGGAGTTTATGTTGTGCTAGCGTTGTAATTCTGTCTTGTCTTTACTTGCAGGGGCGCTTAATTGCTTTAACAGTTTCCTGTTGTTATTGCTGATAAGTGTTTTCAGGTGGGTGTTCAGAAATTTTCTTTACTTTTTTTGTTTGCTTTTTGCAATTTTGTCTTCCAACATGCCCAACCCACCTGTCCCGCTCTCTGTTCAGGCGCCGCAGCTGCAAGGGCTAGATGCAACAAAGCCAATGCAGATGTTTCAGTTCCAGATGCAGCAGATCTCAGCACTTCTCAATACGGTGCAGCAACTACTCGCCAACACTGCGCGACCTATGGAACAAGCACCATCTTTTCGACAGTTTGGTGAACAATACGAGGAATGGCTCGAGTGGCTGCACCAGTTCGATGCCCATATGCTAGCTCACAATGTCCGAGGTACCATGAAACTTCGCCGCGCGGAATGGCCTCCGGTTTGAGGCGCCTTGTCACGAACTGCGCAGCACCTCCCGACGGAGGTTCGAGTCCTCCCTCAGGCATGGGTGTGTCTTTTGTTCTTAGCGTAATGAAATCCCTGGTCTACCAGGACAGAGCGGGTGAGGTTACATAAGTTGCTGTCAGTTACAATCAACATATAAATTTTATTAGTTAAAACACACACTAACATAGGCTAGAATTAAAACTCTCAAGGTTTTAACGAAAGAGCTCCTTTGATTTGATTTAAATCGGCTGACAGCCACATATGAAATTTATTTGAATAAAAATAGGCTGAAGGCCACACATTAAGCAAGAACAGAGTTACGGCTTAAGGCCAGAACAAAGATTTTCAATGTTAATTCTAAATAAGCTGAAACCCGGCTGAAGACCACATATCAAGCAAACAATTTAATGGCTTAAACCCTAGGAAGAAGGGCTTTCAATTAAACAGGCTGAGGGCCTTAGCTTAACGCATTTCATACAAACTCAGCTGAAGGCCTCATACTAAAGAATAACAATCTTATGACTTAAGAGAAGAGCAAGATTTTAAATTTTTATTTTAAGAGAAATTAAAACTCGGGTAAAGACCACATACTTAAGAATAACAAACTTATGACTTAAGGGCAAAACAAAATTTTGAATTTTCAGTTTAAGAGAGATTAAACTCAGCTGAAGGCCACATACTAAACAATAATAATGTTATGACTTAAGGGCAATACAGAATTTTGAGTTTTCAATCTATGAGTGATTAAACACGGCTGAAGGCCACATACTAAATACTACCAATCTTATGATCTAAGGGCAAGACCAAAATTTTGAAATTTTAATTTAAAAGAGATTAAAACTCGACTGAAAGCCAGATACCATGTCTTCCTAGGCTTCAGGCCTAGGAAGAAGAGCTTTCAATTTTTAAAGCTGAGGGCCTTAGCTTAAAACATTTCAAGTAAACACGGCTGAAGGCCTCATACCCCCAAAAATAACAATGTTGTGACTTAACGACAAGAGCAAGATATTAAATTTTCAGTTTAAGAGGGTTTAAAACTCAGCTGAAAGCCACACACCAAGGAGAAAACAATTTGATGACTGAAGGCCTAAAGAGAAAAAAAACTTACGATTTTAATAAGCTAAAACTCGGCTGAAGGCCCCACAGAGTACTTAAGACTAAAAGGAAGTGACTATGTAAAATACAAGGATGTAAAATACAAGGAGCGGCGCTCAGAAGGTTCCAAGGGTCGGCCTGGGAAGTAACAGTAACGGACGTTTAGGTGAGACCGGCAGCCAAACCGACAACCTCTTAATCGGAAGGCAACCGAAACGAAGAGCCGGCCGGTGTATCCGTGCGGTTCTAGGCGCTTCAGTCTGGAACCGCGTGACCACTACGGTCGCAGGTTCGAATCCTGCCTCGCGCATCGATGTGTGTGATGTCCTTAGGTTGGTTAGGTTTAAGTAGTTCTAGGGGACTGATGACCTCAGATGTTAAGGCCCTTAGTGCTCAGAGCCATTTGAACGATTTTTGAACCGAAGAGCAGTCGACAAACCAATCAACAAAATCAGTTCTGCTGCACCCGACGAGCAAAACGACAACAAGACGTCAATAGCTCAACGTTCTGGATAGTGGTGCCCAATCCAGCCAAGTCAGAATAAACGCCCAAAACTATCAACACACCTCAGCTGTCGAAATACACGCCATGCTAGACAGCAAAAACACGACGAGGACAATGCACTGCCCAAAGCTAAGTCAACACCCAGGGAAGGTAACCAGAACGTTAACGGCCACAAGGCAGAAGATACCTCTGGTGCACTTCACTAATAAAGGAGTAAATTAAATTACGTTGAACCCCATCCAAGAATACGGCTGCAGTTCTAGCCGACTTCAATGCACACACGTTGTTGCTCGCGGGAATCTCGCAGAAAGCAAGAACCAGGATCAAACCAAGAGAAGTGATAGCAGTTGAGGCTTGATAGTAGGCTAAGTGAGCACTCAACTTTAGAGTCCAAGATCGGTGGGCGACCAACTTCGTAACCTTCGCAAGAAGCGGCTCACAACTCCAACCGCGCGTGCACGCCGCCAGCGGCTCTGGCCCGACTCCGCGCGATGGGGACCGTCTAGCTGCTCTGCGCCAACCCACCGACTCCCACACCCGGAAACGGTCAAAAGACCAAATACACGTCGGCAGATGAGACGACCGACCGGACGACCAACCAACGGTCGTTCCCGCTCCAGTCTTCTTCCGTCGGACAGTACATGTGTGTCGCCAGCGGTCGGCAAGTACTGTCTATCAGCACCTCACTGGCGCTCCATCCCCGACGCTGCTCCGTGCCCGATTGCACTACTTGTCCGTCTCCAACCGACTTCGCGACACACGACGATCCGGAAATGCTATCGGTCGCTCCATAGATGGTACGACAGTGCACTATCGATAAGCGCTGCTGCTGCCACTCAAGGGCAAGTAAGGTAGGAAGTTAGTGACGTCAGTAAATGGAATGAGAAAACGAGGCAGCAGTACCGAAACAGAAGATGACCAACAATAAATGGAATGAACACTTGCCGTACACGGCTCTCATAAGTTACTTTAAGTAGTGTGTAAGACTAGGGGCTGATGACCTCAGCAGTTTGGTTCCTTAGGAATTCACACACATTTGAAAATTTTTGGAAACATGAAACTTCTCTATTTATTATCTACGGGAGGAAGTGCAGTGTTCACATTAATTCAGAAACTCTTTCCTAACGTAACTCTGAGTGAACTTAATTACGACCAGGCTATTGCTTCGTTAACTAACTATTATGACCAACAAGCTATGTATCAGTTCTTCAATTTCAAAAAACGGTCAGAACAAACTTACCGCCGCGCGGGATTAGCCGAGCGGTCTAGGGCGCTGCAGTCATGGACTGTGCGGCTGGTCCCGGCGGAGGTTCGAGTCCTCCCTCGGGCATGGGTGTGTGTGTTTGTCCTTAGGATAATTTAGGTTAAGTAGTGTGTAAGCTTAGGGACTGATGACCTTAGCAGTTAAGTCCCATAAGATTTCACACACATTTGAACATTTTGAACAAACTTATCGCTAGTGGGTAATAGATTTGCAGGTGTGAAGGAAATGCAAATTCTAATGTGCTTATGGTGCTTTATATTCAGACTTTACGTTGTGTGTTGTGATCGTGTACAATGTACCTGATGTCAAACGCAGAGAACTGATTTTGAAACAGTCTGATCCATCTTTTCAGCAGGTAGTGCAAATACTAGAGCAGTACGATTCCGGTGCCTTGTCAGCTCATAAATCCGAGCAGCCAGCTATTTGTCGGGTTGGGTCCCTTAGTTGCGATCGCCCCATTCCGCACTGGAAGCGTTCACTAGCCACGCCCAGAAAACAACCTTCCATGCGGCCTAAGCAGTTTGCTAAACAGGCGGCTACGCAGGCGAACATAATTAAGTCTTGCCCACGGCACAAACACCAAGATTACCCCTCCTGACTAGTTGAGTGTTACGCTTGTGGTAAGAAAGACATGTGCAATCTGTATGTTTGCAATTACACCAAGATAAGAATTCGACCCACTCACAAAACTTTAGTCACAAGGCGCATATCATTAATGCAGTATATTCCTAGTCTGCAAGAGGCATTAGCAAACTTAGCAAGCACGCATTTTCTTCAATGATACACCAAACAAAATTTTTGTTCATTTACTTCGTTGTGAGAACGTGTAAAATTTCAGTTGGACACGGGTGCCTCTGTCGCATTGCTCAATCGTCACACATAGGAACTGTTAGGCTCCCCACGCCTATCTTAAACTGGCACGCAAGTGACAGCTTATAATGGACAAGACATTCCCGTTCTTGGAACACGTACTTTGCCTGCCATGTATCGCTTGCATGTGTGAGCAGTGACTTTTACAGTGCTACAGTCACGTGAGTGTGAGAACACATGTGGTCTAGATTCTTTTGATTTGTTTGGCTTTAATATCCAGGTCAATGTATTGTGAGTTGGGAGTTCTGCAGCCCAGCAGTGTATGGTGCGCCGTGAAAGAAGCAGAAGGGGTTTCCTGATGGAGGCAATGATTATTGTTAATTGTTATTTGGAAAATCTGTCGTTAGGTGCTGGATATGTTGTTTTACCAACAAACATTCACCGCCGTAGCCGTCATCTCTATCTTCTTTAATACCAGAGATACCCTGGAGTGTGCATGATTTGTTCGGTTTTAATCATGTTTCGATGATGTCACAAAGGTTTGCGTTAGTTTTGAGCAGAAAATGGTCAAATACTTTTTCCTTGAGTGATGATGCTTTACTTTAGATTATTTTATAGGACATTATGATATGCTGGAATGTAACGACTGGGACCAACATGTTTTGGCATGACATCCGGACCAGATTAGTTTGTTAGGTTGCGTGGGAACGTTAGTAGCCTGCTGGTACGATACATCGTTCCTCAGATCCATAATTATAGTTAATATGATGTTAAAGAGGCAGTTCTGATGAACACTGTGTTTTTAAAGTTCTGTAATTGGGGGAAAGTAGTTGGTACCCATTGGAACGCCAGGGAGTGAGAGTTCCGGTTGGTACATGGAACTACATTTTGGTCGGACCCTCTACGTTCTATAGAAATTTGCTTATGTTGTAGTTGGGCATAATTTGTGAGAAGAGGTGGCGTCGGTATAGGCGAAGAATCCACTGGAGCGACGTTCCTGACGTGTGCGGCATGGTATGGTTGCAGCGGATCGTAGGTGGCGGTGCAGATATTTGCATTGAACCACTGCTGCGCTGTTCCGTAATGTTGGGGGAGAAATACACTATTTCATCAAAAGTATCCGAACACCTCGCTCAAAATTACTTACAAGTTCGTGGAGCCTCCATTGGAAATGCTGGAATTCAATACGGTGTGTCCCACCCTCAGCTTGATGAAAGCTTCCTCTCCCGCAGGCATACGTACAAACAGGTGCTGAAGGGTGTCTTGGGGAATGGCAGCCCATTCTTCACGGAGTGCTGCACTCATGAGAGGTATCGATGTCGGTCGGTGAGGACTGGCACGAAGTCGGCGTTCCAAAATATCCCAAAGGTGATCTATAGGATTCAGATCAGTACTCTGTGCAGACCTGTCCATTAGAGGGATGTTATTGTCGTGTAACTATTCCGTCACAGGCCGTCCCCGAATCGCTCTTCAACCGTGGGAAGGAAGAAGGTGCTTAAAACATCAGTGTAGGCCTGTGATTTGATAGTGCCACGCAATACAACAAGGGGTGGAAGCCCTTTCTACATAAAACACGACAATGCCATAACACTACCGCCTCCAAATTTTACTGTTGGCACTACACACGCTGGCAGGTAACGTTCACCGGGAATTCGCCATACCCACACCCTGCCATCGGATCGCCACATAGTATACCGTGATTTGTCACATCACACAATGTTTTCCCACCGTTCAATCAGCCCCTCGACCATTAAATCCAAGTTTTCTCACCTCCCGCCTAACTATCATAGTACTTGCAGTGGAGCCCTATGCAGTTTGGAATTCCTGTGTGATGGTCTGGATAGATGTCTGCCTATTACACATTACGACAGTCTTCAACTGTTGGCGGTGTCTGTCAGTCAACAGACGAGGTCGGCCTGTACGCTTTTCTGCTGAACGTGTCCCTTCACGTTTCCACTTCATTATCACATCGGAAACAGTAGACCTAGGGTGGAACTTCCTGGCAGATTAAAACTGTGTGCTGGACCGAGAATCGAACTCGGGACCATTGCCTTTTCGGGCAAGTGCTCCACCAACTGAGCTACCCAAGCACGACTCACGACCCGTCCTCATAGCTCCAATTCCGCCAGTACCTCGTCTCCTACTTTCCAGACTTCACAGAAGTTCTTCTGCGAAGCTGTGAGGACGCGTCGTGAGTCGTACTTGGGTAGCTCAGTTGGTAGAGCACTTGCCCGCGACTGGCAATGTTCCCGAGTTCGAGTCTCGGTCCGGCTCACAGTTTTAATCTGCCAGGAAGTTTCATATCAGTGCACACTCCGCTGTAGAGTGAAAATCTCATTCTGGAGACCTAGGAATGTTTAGGAGCGTGGGAATCTTGCGTACAGACGTATGGCACAAGTGACACACAATCACCTGACCACGTTCGAAGCGCGTGAGTTCCGCAGAGCGCCCCATTCTGCTCTCTCACGATGTCTAATGACTACTGAGGTCACTGATATGAATTATTTGGCAGTAGGTGGCAGCACAAAGTGCCTAATATGAAAAATCTGTGTTTTGGGGGTGTCCGGATACCTTTAGTCACATAGTGTGCCTGTTCTCAAGCACAGCTGCTGCCTCACGGAAGGTAATATGGAGAGATATAATTTTGTAAATTTCGTTTTGTTTGAGATGGATTGCGCAGGCTAGAGATAGGACACTATGACCAAAGACCGGAGACGGCTTTGTTACCCTTTGCTCATTGAGGATTATAATTTAACTTTGCAGACACACATAACCTTTAATAATTCGTCCGACGTAAGGGAGATTTCGACATTATTGATGTTTCCTTGTTTAGCAGTGAAGAACTTCCGAATATAACCGTCCAGATTTACATTGTGTAAGAACGAATGTCGAACTAAGTCAATGGCAGTTAAAATTTCGAGTCTCAGTTGTTAAAATGGTCTCTCCCTGCTTTTATGTGCTTGAATAACGACTCGTATTCCCGTCATTTTGCCTAGTGCCAAAGGATTGAACCTGCCTATGTTTCTGCCTTTACTTACAACAAATAACATGAAAGGATCTTAGTCCAGAGCAAACTGTCACTGTGTACATCGTACCAGCATTAATCGTCTAGGTTGCACTTCACAGGGTAACAATAATGGAACTGTACGAGAAAAAAGTACGTTAGTTGCAAACTACAGCATGTACATAATGTACCCAAAATGTAATGTTACTAACGATATTCGAATTTAGATGATGACACGTTCGATATGCCTTCCATCATTGGCAATGATGGGGTGCAGACGTATAACGAAATTCTGCATCACTCGCTGAAGTGTTATAACATCGAAGCAGTCGATATACTTAATGTCTGTTTCCAGCACAGCAATGGTTTTGGGGTTATTGTCTTTAATGTATTGTCTTTGTTATCATTGTGTTTAATATAGCACCCCCCCGCCCTCAAAAAAAATGGAGTCGCATGCGTTCAGATACAGAGAATGTGATGGCCAATCGACGCCCATGCCATTGGCTTCCGATCACCCCAGAGCCAGAATGCGAAGCACATCTTGTCGTTATCAGGGACAGTTTGGGTAATGAGGATGAAATCATCTTACAGTACCTTCATGTACCGTTCGGTAATCACCTTGCCATCAAGGAATATCACACTGATTATTCCGTGATTTGAAATTGCACACTACACAGTCACCCGTTAGGGATGAAGTGACTTCTCTGTCGCGAAAAGCGGATTATCTCTCCTCCAGATGCGCCAGTTTTGCTTATTGATGAACCCATCCAAACGAAAGAGGGCTTCGCCGCTAAACCATGCATGCATGCGCATACTAATTCACATCATGCATCGGAGCCAGCCGTGCAGTTTGAATGTCCTAACGCAAAAAGTTCAGACATTAGAACAATTTTATTTCATATAGTTCAACAATTGTCACCGTGTACACTGTTGCGCGCCAATGTTGTTTCTTCCGCTCCAAGGAGCGAATTGTACTTTTAGTAATGGTAATCACGTTAAAGTATGGCTTAAAAATCACATGTGAGTAATAGTAAACCATAATTCTCATATACTGTCTTGCCACTAAATTTTTGTAGCTTTTATGAGAAATGATCCAAATGACACCGCCCATTGTTACAGTATTGTAACGCTAGTGAGGAACTGGAAATGTTAGGGTTCAAATGCTTATTAAATAGACAGTGACTACGACTACATATTCTGTGCATTCTGAATTATTCTACGTTGACCCTTGTAACACTATTACCTACTTGAATTGAAATAAATAATAACAAATTTTATTTAAATCTCAACAGAGAAGTATGATAGGTGTTTATCATAGGCTCACATACCCAAATATTCCGGTGTATATCTGCATGTGAGCTCCAACCTCCAACTATATTAATTCCTATTGTCTTCAGTTAATATTCTGATCGGTAATGTCAGTTAATCATAGCCCAGAGTGAAGGTACAAGATAAGCTTACAACCGAAGCGTTTAGGCAACGTATCAATTTTCCAAATCACGAAAATTATTCCTAATAGAATATAGCCCATACCAAAAGCCATTTTCCAACGTAGCTCCGATCTCAGCTATCGTTTTCCTGGCTAATTTACACGATGATCTAATTTCAAACTTACAAATTATATCGAATCGAATTAGTATTCATTCTGAAACTTCCTGGCAGATTAAAACTGTGTGCCCGACCGAGATTCGAACTCGGGACCTTTAACTTTCGCGGGCAAGTGCTCTACCAAATGAGCTACCGAAGCACGACTCACGCCCGGTACTCACAGCTTTACTTCTGCCAGTACCTCGTCTCCTACCTTCCAAACTTTACAGAAGCTCTCCTCTGCTACAATAACGGACACTCTTCACGAACCTGCAGTTAAAATTTTACGTTCTGTTTTAACAAAATGTGTTTTTCGTGCGTTATCTAATCGGACTCCAAGGAAATGAACTTACAACCAAGGCATTTACGTATAGATTTCCCAGACAATGCAACTGTTGCTGACAGAATTTATCACTAATGATTAGCAGTCATTACTGTGAGCGGATAGCGAGGAGAGCAAATAAATAAAGAGAAGAATAGAAATGGCATGTAGCGCTTTTGGTAAGTAAAGCAGTTTTAAAAACCAGACTGCCAATGGGTGTCAAAGTGAAATTTTCTAGTAATATGTGTTATTATTTTTCACTTGTGGCAGTGAGACGTATACTTCAAATTCGAAACTCCCTCTGAAACTAAGCGTTACGCAAGTAGAAGTGAAGCGATGTGTATTACGAGTCATTAGGACACACAGGAAAATGTAGAAATAGTCCAGGGTACAGTTTGAAATGGAAGGCACAATTACGGGTACAAAGAAAGCGAAATTGTAGTGCATTTGCGATGTAGCCATTGGAATGAACAATATACTACTGGCCATTAAAATTCTACACCATGAAGATGACGTGCTACAGACGCGAAATTTAACCGACAGGAAGAAGATGCTGTGATATGCAAATGATTAGCTTTTCAGAGCATTCATACATGGTTGGTGCCGGTGGCGACACCTACAACGTGATGACATGGGGAAAGTTTACAACCAATTTCTCATACACAAACAGCAGTTGACCGGCATTGCCTGGTGAAACGTTGTCGTGATGCCTCGTGCAGGGAGGAGAAATGCGTACCATCCCGTTTCAGCCTTTGATAAAGGTCGGAGTGTTGCCCATCGCGATTGCGCTTTATCGTATCGAGACATTGCTGCTCGCGTTGGTCGAGATCCAAAGACTGTTAGCAGAACATGGAATCGGTGGGTTCAGGAGGGCAATACGGAACGCCTTGCTGGATCCCAACGGCCTCATATCACTAGCAGTCAAGATGACAGGCATCTTATCCGCATGGCTCTAACGGATCGTGCAGCCACGTCTCGATCCCTGATTCAACAGATGGGGACTATCAGGTCGGAGACCATGGCTGCGGCTAACCTTGACGCTGCATCACAGACAGGAGCGCCTGCGATGGTGTACGAATGGCAAAACGTCATTCTTTCGGATGAATCTAGGTTCTGTTTACAGCATCATGATGATGAACGCACATTGGAAGCGTGTATTCGTCATCGCCATACTGGCGTATCACCCGGCGTGATGGTATGGGGTGCCATTGGTTACACGTCTCGGTCAGCTCTTGTTGGCATTGATGGCATTTTGAACAGTGGACTCTACATTTCCGATGTGTTGCGACCCGTGGCTCTACCCTTCATTCGATCCCTGCGAAACCCTACATTTCAGCAGGATAATGCACGACTGCATGTTGTAGGTCCTGTACGGGCCTTTCTGGATACAAAAAATGTTGGACTGCTGCCCTGGCGACCACATTCTCCAGATCTCTCACCAATTGAAAACGTCTGGTCAATGGTGGCCGAGCAACTGGCTCGTCACAATACGCCAATCACTACTCTTGATGCACTGTGGCATCGCGTTGAAGCTGCATGGGCAGCTGTACTTGTACACGCCATCCATGCTCTGTTCGACTCCGTGCACAAGCGTATCAAGGCTGTTATTACGGTCAGAGGTGGTTGTTCTAGGTACTGATTTCTCAGGATCTATGCACCCAAATTGCGTGAAAATGTAATCATATGTGAGTACTAGTATTATACGAGGGCAGTTCAATAAGTAATGCAACACATTTTTTTTCTCAGCCAATTTTGGTTGAAAAAACCGGAAATTTCTTGTGGAATATTTTCAAACATTCCCGCTTCGTCTCGTATAGTTTCATTGACTTCCGACAGGTGGCAGCGCTGTACGGAGCTGTTAAAATGGCGTCTGTAACGGATGTGCGTTGCAAACAACGGGCAGTGATCGAGTTTCTTTTGGCGGAAAACCAGGGCATCTGAGATATTCATAGGCGCTTGCAGAATGTCTACGGTGATCTGGCAGTGGACAAAAGCACGGTGGGTCGTTGGGCAAAGCGTGTGTCATCATCGCCGCAAGGTCAAGCAAGACTGTCTGATCTCCCGCGAGCGGGCCGGCCGTGCACAGCTGTGACTCCTGCAATGGCGGAGCGTGCGAACACACTCGTTCGAGATGATCGACGGATCAGCATCAAACAACTCAGTGCTCAACTTGACATCTCTGTTGGTAGTGCTGTCACAATTGTTCCCCAGTTGGGATATTCAAAGGTTTGTTCCCGCTGGGTCCCTCGTTGTCTAACCGAACACCATAAAGAGCAAAGGAGAACCATCTGTGCGGAATTGCTTGCTCGACCAGTGGAATGGTACCGTGCAGGCATACAGGCCCTCATTTCAAGGTGGCGTAAGGCCTTAGCATTGAATGGAGATTACGATGAAAAATAGTGTTGTGTAGCTAAAAGATTGAGGAATAACCTGGTGTATTTCAATGCTGAATAAAACAACCCCTGTTTCAGAAAAAAATGTGTTGCATTACTTATTGAACTGCCCTCGTATATTTGTCCAATGAATACCAGTTTATCATCTGCATCTCTTGTTGGTGTAGTAGTATTAATGACCAGTAGTGTAAATAACCCACGGGCACTTTATCCTGGAGATAATAAAAGACCGAAACGAATACCAAATGGCGAATGCCTTGACAACATTAAAAATGTGGTAGCAGCAACAGGTATGTATCACTGCATACAAAAATGTTGAAGAAGCTAGAATCCAGCAGTGGATTTCAGTTTTAAGGGGCCATAAAAAAGTTTTCGTTCGAAGGCAGTACAGTCCAAATCGGTATGCCAGTCAAGCAAGATCTGCACATCCTCATCCGACACGAAGCGTCGACCCTTGAAGGACTGTTTTAAGTGACCAAAGGCGTGATTATCAAAAGGGGAGAGATCGGAACTACAATACGGGTTTTCAGGTGTCTCCCACTTGAGTTAGCGTAACTTCTGTGTTACATTTGCTATAAGGGGACGTGGATTATCACCCCACTCCCCACTCCCCTATCAAGAAAAAGTTTAAAGCCATACTCTCAGCCGGTAAAGTCATGGTTACAGTCTTCTGGGACGCTGAAGGGGTTATTCTGTTCGATGTCCTTCCCCATGGTCAAACGATCAACTCTGAAGTGTATTGTGCTACTCTTCAGAAATTGAAGAAACGACTTCAGCGTGTTCGTAGGCACAAAAATCTGAACGAACTTCTCCTTCTTCATGACAACGCAAGACCTCACACAAGTCTTCGCACCCGAGAGGAGCTCACAAAACTTCAGTGGACTGTTCTTCCTCATGCACCCTACAGCCCCGATCTCGCACCGTCGGATTTCCACATGTTTGGCCCAATGAAGGACGCAATCCGTGGGAGGCACTACGCGGATGATGAAGAAGTTATTGATGCAGTACGACGTTGGATCCGACATCGACCAGTGGAATGGTACCGTGCAGGCATACAAGCCCTCATTTCAAGGTGGCGTAAGGCCGTAGCATTGAATGGAGATTACGTTGAAAAATAGTGTTGTGTAGCTAAAAGATTGGGGAATAACCTGGTGTATTTCAATGCTGAATAAAACAACCCCTGTTTCAGAAAAAAAATGTGTTGCATTGCTTATTGAACTGCCCTCGTATATTTGTCCAATGAATACCAGTTTATCATCTTCATCTCTTGTTGGTGTAGTAGTATTAATGACCAGTAGTGTAAATAGCCCACGGGCACTTTATCCTGGAGATAATAAAAGACCGAAACGAATACCAAATGGCGAATGCCTTGACAACATTAAAAATGTGGTAGCAGCAACAGGTATGTATCACTGCATACAAAAATTTTGAAGAAGCTAGAATCCAGCAGTGGATTTCAGTTTTAAGGGTCCATAAAAAAGTTTTCATTCGAAGGCAGTACAGTCCAAATCGGTATGCCAGTCAAGCAAGATCTGCACATCCTCATCCGACACGAAGCGTCGACCCTTGAAGGACTGTTTTAAGTGAACAAAGGCGTGATAATCGAAAGGGGAGAGATCGGAACTACAATACGGGTTTTCAGGTGTCTCCCACTTGAGTTAGCGTAACTTCTGTGTTACATTTGCTATAAGGGGACGTGGATTATCAAGAAGCAGCAACATCTCTTGTGGCAGTTTTCTACAATTATGCTTGCCCGTACACATTCTTCGTTCTCAGATGGGTGTCTACTAGAGTTTGTCCACCATCAACAAAAAAAGAATAAAAGCACATTGGTTGGCCCTGTTTACGCGCATTCGGTAAGAACGTCCCCATAATTCACATTTTCACCTTATCGCTAGCACAGCGGAAAGACATGAGTGCGACGTTAATCCTATGCCTATCTGTCAGTGCTTGTATACCCGCATCGAAATCGTGCTATGTTGAATATACGCTGCAGTAACGTCCTCAAAAGGAAATATTTTAGACGCCCCTTACAATTGATGACCTCAATGCTGATCTACTAAATATTATGCATTGTATTGCGGGGTGAGTATTTGTTTCTTTTTTTATTTTTACATTTTAAATTTAATGATTTGAAGAATGAGTGCCAGTATTTGCCTTCTTTCTTTACGCTTGTGCTCTGACACTGAAACTGTAGTTATTAAAATAAAGCCCCCACTTAGACAATCCCCTCGAACACATACCACCCCACCAAAACCATGCACCACAACGTAGAGTCTAATCAAAAACCGTTAGAAGTGAATAGATTTAAAAAATGTTTTGGAGTTACAAGTAAATCATATTCGAAATATTTTTGTGTTGACAGCATACAAAATTTGACATTATACACAGGGCTGTGCTATAAGCAGTTTTGCGACGTAATGTGAACACATTATAAGACGACTGCCTCAAACCACCAGTCACAGACAATGCTCAGCAGGAATATGTTAAGACATTCTGAGCGCGGAGACGTTACGTCATTTTCATAATTCAGTAAAAGAGCCGGAAGTCAGTGATTGTGTTTCTATCGTTATTAAAGACAAAGCGTTTGTAATGAAAGTTATTAGCTTTATCGTAAGCTAATGCTGTTCCCTCTGCGGGCAGGTCAGCGATTCAACTACCGATCCTTAGCAGAGAGTATTTGTAGAACATACAAGCAGAGTTGAAAATGTTGAATTGATAACATATTTATATTATAAAAGTTATTATAACGACAGTTCCATATTGAAGATAATGTAAAACATGTTTGTTGTCTTTTCAAACAAAATTACTGTAGGCACTTCAGGTAATAATAATGACCCACTTAATCGCACTGCACTGAGTAGTAGGAGATACATCAAGCCCCGTGGAGTGGCCACACGGATTGAGGCGCCATGTCACGGATTGTGCAGCCCCTCCCGCCGGAGGTTCTTGTCCTGCCCCGGGCATGTGTGTGTGTGTGTGTGTGTGTGTGTGTGTGTGTTGTTCTTAGGATAAGTTAGTTTAAGTAGTGTGTAAGTCTATGGACAGATGACCTCAACAGTTTGGTCCCTTAACAGTTCACACACATTTGAACCTCCATCAGGAAAGGATATGTCAGTATTATGGAGGTGAGGTGGTATGCAAGGTGTTTGTTGGAACTGGTGGTTCGGTATGAGTGGTTGTGCAATGTGGAAGCATAAGATTTGGAACACTGGTGAGGATCATGATGGCTAACTTATGTTTACGAAACACTGAGAAAAGTAAAGAGAAAAGAGAAATCAGCCCTGATATGAAAAAAGCACAGGGAAATTGGTCAGTATCTACGAGGATATGGTGCATTTTCATGTCTGTGAGGGGAATAATTTCTGTTTTGTAGGTTCCAAGAGGAGTCACGCAATACAGCAATTCCTCACACATATACCTCTCGAAATGACCATTACAAGATACAGAATTGGAGCTCATTTGCAAGTTTACCGATACTCGTTTTTCGCACGCACCATTAACAGGTGAAGCAGGAACGGTGTAGCATAAGTACCCTCCGCTACAAACTGTACGGAGTATAGAGGTAGATGTTTTCTACAGTTAGTACCCAATAATATCTCGCATAAGAGATGAACTGAGTACATTTGATTTAAATTGAATTTGAAAGAACTTTAGACGTCACCTATGCACACTTCTCGCTCAATGTATACAGTTGCCAATCAAAGCAGCAAAATTTAGCAAAAAGTGTCCTTATTTAAACGACACCACCCATAGGACGCTGTGAAAGCAAATTTATTACCGCTTGCTACAACATACTGCCTGAGAAAAGGAAACAAAGTGTCAAGAAGACGTGGTCAGATGACAATTCTTACACACACTACCCATCGGCAGATCCATAAGTGATTAGAGTGGCAGTACTCTGCGACACGAGGAATGGCCACCAAAGTGCTAGAACAGCGTCAGATGTTGAATGACCCCTGTGAAGATCTCGAAGACCCCACGTAGTCGGGGAAAATGCCATTATGAGCATCTGACAGAGTTTGAAAGAAGACTCATTGTGTGTCTCCTTTAGGCCAGTCGGTCGAATTGTGCAGTGTCCAGCTTTGTGGGACAATCTGATGTTTTGGCCGGATGTTGGTCTGTCTGGGAACATGACAGAAGGCGTACTCGTCGTCACGGCTCCGTTCGACCACTTTTGAACTCTACAATTTCCACCACGTCTGTCATAACCCCATCTTATCACCGGCAACAGGTCTGCGTGATGTTGACGTACCCCCCGTGCCCAGCAAGATACTCAGACGTGTCCGATATAGAGAATGTGTGGGACCAGCTTGGAGGACAAGTCCGCACTTTTCCTTGTATGCAAGACATCACAATACAGTTGCAATGGTTGCGGGCCATTTCGCTTCAGGAGATGATACAATGGCATTATGACACCGTTCCCAGCCGAACACGTACCTTCATCCAGGGTTGAGTGTGTGCAGTGGCGTAGTGATAAGCGGGTGCATGCTACCTAGTTCTCTGTGAATTTGATGGATTTTGCAGTAACTCCTATAACACCAGATACTCTGTCAACAAGTGAAGTTTCATTTCGTTTCCTCCTCCCCTTGTCGGTGCTTCTTTTTTTCTAAAAATGTCTATACCTCAATAAACTGTATTTAGTTCCTATGATACACAGGAACTAAATAAAGTTCCTATGTATTATACCCTAACTATGGCTGCAAATGCTTAGAAATACCGCGCGCGAGTTTATAGCTTCACTTAGAAAATTCCATAATACAAGTGATACTGCAGTTCAGTTATTCACTACGTTACTTCCAAGGTATTTCAAGGTATATGGAGTGATGTCTCGCTGTAGAAATTTTCCTGAAATACATCAATATAACAAACAGCGACAACTTGTTGTTTATGCGCTTCTAAGTGGATCGCAAAAGTCATACAATTACAGCAATTGAGGATAAAATGGTTCAAATAGTTCAAATGGCTCTTAGCACTATGGGACTTAACATATGAGGTCGTCAGTCCCCTAGACATAGAACTACTTAAACCTAACTAACGTAAGGATATCACACACATACATGTCCGAGGCAGGATTCGAACCGGCGACCGAAGCAGCAGCGCGGTTCTGGACCGAAGCGCCTAGAACCGCTCGGTCACAGAGGCCGGCGAGGATCAAAAGACTTCACCCCAAGAAAAGCCGCTACTTTTGTTAGTGGGCGATCGCTGTTCATTGTCAAAAAAGAATAAACAGTTGTACACTGCAGCACCAAGTCTGCTTCAGTTTCTCCAACGAAGCTACGTGTACCGGGAGTCTTAATGCCCGAATATTTTTATTCGCTTTACCTATATATTTATTCTCCTGCACGACACACACAATCTGGCTCAGCCACGAAGAGGTAGTACCAGCAGTGACACCTGATATTCTATTTTTGTATATTTGGCTGTATAGTCAACGTTTCAAATGCTGAATCCGAAACAGTAAAATATAATTCGATTTTCAAACTTGGTTGTATTAAATACACGTATCAGTCATTTATATTACACTGTCAGCTGATTTCTTCCATGTGCCATTTTCAATTGTAATCTGCAAAGCTAATTTTCAGTTGTAGACGTACGTCCAAATTTGGGATTGATTTTGCCGACTTGTTGATCTCTGATAACTATTCATTAACAGTTATTGAAAATCACTTTCTACGATTGCTATAATTATTTACCCAAGACTTAACAAACACTTCTGACTGATTGCAGTTGCATAAAATAAAAGCTTATTCATCATCGGAAAAATACCAAAAAAACCATCTTTTACTGACTTTCACTTTGTTAAGCGCTGCTTTAGTAAATACTGTTCAAATTACTAGACGTAGACACTTTGGTTAAATACTGTCTTTCAAACAATTGAAACTTTAATTACTGTTACTGCTCTCGGATTTCAGATAGGTTTTTCTTCTTTTTCTTTCCTTTTTTTTTTTTTAACTATGACGCTGGCTAACCGAATACAAGTCTCCGTGTTATGCTGAGACGGTCCACCTGGCGGTACATCTGGCTAATTTGGATGTGAGAAAGCCCGGAGTCTACAAGATTCCTTGTCATTGCGGGAAAGTCTGTATTGGGCAGATTCTTACAGTCCAGTATCGTTGCGTGGAGCATCATCGCCGCGCGCGTTTATTTCAGCCACAAAAATCTGCGGTGGCGGAATACTATCTTACAGAAAGACATAAAATGTGGTACGATGATACACAAGTGGTTGCCGTGCGTCACGGTATTGGGATTGTTTAGTGAAAGAAGCCACTGAAATCTATCTGACAATATTATAAACAGAGATAAGGAGTATCCTTTAAGTAAGAGTTTGGAATCCTGTTCTGTTTGACATAAAGAAACAAAGGTCCTTGTCTCGGTCTTCAAAAATTGTCAATAAAGTTTGATAACGGTTTATCGTTTCCGTGAACTTTCATCATCGGTGCTCTGTTGTGCCTGACGCCAGAAGACAGTTACTTCCGCGCACGCGCGGTGAAACCACGGTCGGTGTATAAAGGAGCCGCCGAGGCGTCTTTGATTTCAATCCGACGAGATATTGCAACGGCCTACTCACCTGAAGATGGCGGCCCCGTTGACCGCCGAAATATTGTGTCCAGATGACGAGATGTTCCGGTTGGAGACCCGATATGAATACAACAACAACAAAAAAACATCGTAAGAAATCAGCTCTGAGGACTTCTAAGTTGTTACGTTACAGGTTGTCTATCGATGACGAAGTAGGTAACCAATTTTTTTTTTGGTCATCAGTCTACTGGCTGGTATGATGCGGCCCGCCACCTGCCACGAATTCCTTTCCTGTGCTAACCTCTTCATCTCAGAGTAGCACTTGCAACCTACCTCCTCAATTATTTGCTTGACGTATTCCAATCTCTGTCTTCCTCTACATTTTTTGCCCTCTACAGCTCCCCCTAGTACCATGGAAGTCATTCCCTTATGTCTTAGCAGGTATCCTATCATCCTGTCCCTTCTCCTTATCAGTGTTTTCCACATATTCCTTTCCTCTCCGATTCTGCGTCGAACCTCCTCATTCCTTACCTTATCAGTCCACCTAATTTTCAACATTCGTCTATAGCACCACATCTCAAATGCTTCGATTCTCTTCTGTTCCGGCTTTCCTACAGTCCATGTTTCACTACCATACAATGCTGTACTCCAGACGTAATCCTCAGAAATTTCTTCCTCAAATTAAGGCCGGTATTTGATATTATTAGACTTCTCTTGGCCAGAAATGCCTTTTTTGCCATAGCGAGTCTGCTTTTGATGTTCTCCTTGCTCCGTCCGTCATTGGTTATTTTACTGCCTATGTAGCAGAATTCCTTAACTTCATTGACTTCGTGACCATCAATCCTGATGCTAAGTTTCTCGCTGTTCTCATTTCTACTACTTCTCATTACCTTCGTCTTTCTCCGATTTACTCTCAAACCATACTGTGTACTCATTAGATTGTTCATTCCGTTCAGCAGATCATTTAATTCTTCTTCACTTTCACTCAGGATAGCAATGTCGTATCATTGATATCCTTTCACCTTGTATTTTAATTCCACTCCTGAACCTTTCTTTTATTTCCATCATTGCTTCCTCGATGTACAGATTGAAGAGTAGGGGCGAAAGGCTACAGCCTTGTCTTACACCCTTCTTAATACGAGCACTTCGTTCTTGATCGTCCACTCTTATTATGCCCTCTTGGTTGTTGTACATATCGTATATGACCCGTCTCTCCCTATAGCTTACCCTTACTTTTTTCAGAATCTCGAACAGCTTGCACCATTTTATATTGTCGAACACTTTTTCCACGTCGACAAATCCTATGAAAGTGTCTTGATTTTTCTTTAGCCTTGCTTCCATTATTAGCCGTAACGTCAGAATTGCCTCTCTCGTCCCTTTACTTTTCCTAAAGCCAAACTGATCGTCACCAAGCGCATACTCAATTTTCTTTTCCATTCTTCTGTATATTATTCTTGTGAGCAGCTTCGATGCATGAGCTGTTAAGCTGATTGTGCGATAATTCTCGCACTTGTCAGCTCTTGCCGTCTTCGGATTTGTGTGGATGATGCTTTTCCGAAAGTCAGATGGTATATCGCCAGACTCATATATTCTACACACCAACTGGAATAGTCGTTTTGTTGCCACTTTCCCCAATGATTTTAGAAATTCTGATGGAATGTTATCTATCCCTTCTGCCTTATTTGACCGTAAGTCCTCCAAAGCTCTTTTAAATTCCGATTCTAATACTGGATCCCCTATCTCTTCTAAATCGACTCCTGTTTCTTCTTCTATCACATCAGAAAAATCTTCACCCTCATAGAGGCTTTCAATGTATTCTTTCCACCTATCTGCTCTCTCCTCTGCATTTAACAGTGGAATTCCCGTTGCACTCTTAATGTTACCACCGTTGCTTTTAATGTCACCAAAGACTGTTTTGACTTTCCTGTATGCTGAGTCTGTCCTTCCGACAATCATATCTTTTTCGATGTCTTCACATTTTTCCTGCAGCCATTTCGTCTTAGCTTCCCTGCACTTCCTATTTATTTCATTCCTCTGCGACTTGTATTTCTATATTCCTGATTTTCCCGGAACATGTTTGTACTTCCTCCTTTCATCAATCAACTGAAGTATTTCTACTGTTACTTCGCAGCTACCTTCTTTGTACCTATGTTTTCCTTCCCAACTTCTGTGATGGCCAGTAGTAACCAATTGTAACCAATAGTAAGAGGAAAACGCCGAATGATGGCAGTGACTCGAAGAGGGACCAGGCGACGAGAATGGCGAGATAGCAGAGGCAAAGGCGATGGTAACGTCGATGACGAAGGCCCAGAGTGCTGACGATGGAGAAGGTGTGGACACGCGACACTGGTGCAGATGATGGCGATGAATGCAGCGGTGGCGCGGGACGACGTCACAGACCTCGGGATAGAACGACGGCACAGAATGACAACCACGGCGAGGATGCTCTTCCATTCCGAAGCTGCCTGCGAGTAGCTCAAGCTGTACCGCCTGATGAGAAGAGGAATTCCAACCGTCTGATACACTCGTACAATATACGGGCCACCATTTACATACATCATTGAGAGTGTAGTATAAAGGACCAATGACAACATTCCACACTCGTAAACCTTTTGAATATCACTTCTACCATAGTAGCGTGCGTAAATAAACTTTAAACTGATATTATACGGTTCACAAGAGAAACTCCCCATCGCATCCACCTAAGATGTAATGGTACCATGGCCCATCAGTAACTGAACGTAGATCAAGCATGAAAATAGGAAGAAGGTGTACTGAACTGTGAAAAAGGAAGCAAAAATAGAAATGGTGACTGGTGCAAACTCAAGATATGCAACATCGAGCCACTTGGAATAACCACGGCGTTGTGTTTGTGTGGTCATGGTCTTGGACAGCAAAGCGAAATGTCCGTGCTCAGTTCTCTTTCATCCCGCTCCCTCCTTTTTTTTTCACAAAATTATGAACTGTGCGTCCAGTCATTGATACGTCTGTTCTCCTTACGTAGTCATGTGGAAGAATATATTACCGCCGGAAGTAAATGTGAAAATACTAAGAGGAATTGAGATACCGCATAGACCTCGCACAGTAATGAAAACAAAAATAAACGCGTGCGAAATACGTTACAACAAACGAATTCAAGAGTAAAGACTTCCAAAATGGAATGGAAGAGTCATAACGTGTGTTACTTGTGTAGAACAAATGGGAGGGGCGTACATGTGGAGGTCTCTCTCTCTCACACCTCGCTGTTGCGAATGGGCATTACTCTACGACACAGACAAAATTTGAATACAGTGAACAGACACGTCAGTGACCGATGGAGAGTCCATAATTTCGAGAAAAAAAGGGCACAGGGGGATGAGAGAGATTTGAACACGGATCTCCCCCTTCACACTCCAACACCGTGACTACATGACCACGACAGCTTGGGTAATCGAACTGGACCATTCACTGTTTCTATTCGGCTTCTTTTTCAACAGAACAGTACACCTTCTTCCCATTTTCATGCTTGATTTGTGTTCAGGTTTTGATGGGCTATCCACTGGGCCAACGTACCACTAAATCCGACGGGGGTGCAATGTGTGAGGTAATGGGCAAGTTGTGGCGCCCTGAAAATATTGTAAGTTCAGAGTTGGCGACCACCTCTCAGGCCGTTCGCTGAAGCCGTCGGCACACGGACCGTGCATGCGAACGTTGAGCGTTGAGCGTGCCGAGATTCTGACATAGCGTGGAGTAGCACGTTCGGGAGTCTTTCCGAACGAGCAGAGCGATATCTGGCATGTCAGATATTTTGAGCGTGCGTCTGAGCGTTGACCAATGAGATAGCACAACGCCATCTACGTCACACGGACGCCGTCTCCCTTCACTATACAGTTGTGAGGCTCCATACTGGCATTCATTTCAAGCCTATACGTATATTTGCCGTTTCTGAGCACCAGCAAATTTAGAATCACTGGAAAACCCGTTGTTAACTGTGTGGTTCGATCCAATACAATAATGAGAAACATCATATTCGTGGCAAAAGAATTATTGTAACGAGCGTATTATGAGAGTAGGCTATTTGAAGGCAGCGACACACTGAAGATCAACCCAAAACGCATTGTTCTTGGTACAATGTTATAATTAAATTTCAATTAAGATAATTATCTAAGATTAACGTTTTTAGCAAGGGGTAACACAATATAATTGAAATAATTCAGCCTGTTGTTGGTTTAGCATAATGAGTAGTGTCTCTGTCCAGTAAGCCGGCACAGTAGCTCAGCGTGTTTGGTCAGAGAGTTAGTTGCCCTCTGTAATAAAAAAAGTGAGTTAATAAATCAACAACGAACCTAAAACGGATGTCACGACGTCCGCCCCGAGCAGATGCAGCTAACGAAAGCGAACAAAATGAGATTAAAAAAAAAAAAGTTATGAGTCTTTGTTATGGCGGTGGTTCGCTTCTTAACAGTTCCAAATTTTTTTTCCTAACATTCGCTTTTTTATTAGGTTCTGATACCTTATTATTAGTTTAATATAAGTATATGGTACAATATTTGATGTTATGTAAATATAAGTTCACCTTTTTTAGAGGGGTGACTTTGTTCGGTAGGCTTAATCTACAGGACAGCTTACGCTACTTGTATAAAGATATTTTGCTCCTTTTTCTTTTACGCTTCGTAATTCATATGTTTCAAAGATTCTGCTACTGGGTAGGAACAGTGATCAAGTAAGACTGACCTTGGGGTTTTACTAAAATGTGGGAATGATTGAATAATGTTTATCTTACGCGGAGAAGTATTCCAAATTTGTACCGCATTGTTTGTGATGGAACTTTTATAAGCCTGTGTCCTTACTGATTTGACATGATAGTTTCCTTTTCGTGGACGATGGAGGAAATGTGCGTTTTAATAGAGCTAACGTGGGATTTTTACGCGCACCCGTTGAGTAAACAGTGTGATTTACGAACTAGAATCATTACTCAAACTGCCGCTGGAGTGCGTTGCGATCGCGTATACCACGCTGGGGCCCACGTACCGTATGCACAAGTCGCATCGTTCCTGAGCGTTCAGCAGCACTTTGAACTCGGCACGCTCAACGTTAACGTTCGACAGCACGGTCCGTGTGCCGACGGCTTAAGCCGCGGCTCGTTAGCAGCCGCATGTTGTCACATAACGTCCAGACCTCGTGGTCCAGCCGACCGAATGGTTGGTAATTCCATGGTGACGCTGTGTCGATGAAGACATGCAGGGAGTGCCAAAGATGGCAGACTTGGTGAAACCTTAATGGTAGACCTTTCACAGTTCATATGGAAATTAATAGGCCAGAGGAATCATGATACCTCAAAAAGAAAGATGTACATTACCATTATCTGCACGATGATTCTGATGGTTTAATCAGATTTTTCAATGTCTTTATTAGTTTAAAGTTTAATATCTGATTGTAAATTATGCAAGTAACACCCAGCAACGAATTTCCAAAATCTAAGCGGTTCATCCGATATTATCGATCGACATGTCTTTAGAAAGCTATTAATGTAAACCTAAATTGGTATAAAATAAGGTATGTAACTTGAATAATACATGACTTATTGGAGGTCAAAGTGGCCAATTACTATTAATCACGTCAGGTCATAAGTACTCCATAGTGACACGAAAAAACGGTGGCAGCATGCTTATAAATATATTTATTCGTCTATGTCTTTACATCCGATATATCCTACTCATGAAGAAATTAGTCAATTATTTACTGTGTTTCAGAAAGCACAGTGACATTCGGCTACTAGCCTACCTTTTGTTTCTATTCCTTTGATATATGTTTATTTGATTTGTTTATGTATTTGATAATGTATGTTAGAGCGTGTTTATAGTCCAGCCGTAGGAATAGTTATCTAATTTGAAGTTATTTAAATGTAAATCCAGTATTTGGAATATGTTTCATTATGTTTGTGAGTGTGCGTTGGCTTGGAGACAGGGCGGGAGCGCTCTAGCCAATCACAGCGATCGTTCCAAAAAGGACACGTGGAGAGACTGTATGGAGGTGGGGCAGGAGCATAGTTTCCGGAGAGGACACGAGGCAGTTCTGGACAGTGCGGCGTAAGGGTCAGTATGGGAGAGGACACGGGAGAGATCTGAACAGCGCGGCGCGAGGGACAGTCGCACAGGACATGGAGAGAGTGCTGGACAGTACGGCGCGACGGACGCACTGTCGCGGGAGGCACTTGGAGAGTGGAGCAGTTAGCTCATGGTCGCGAGAGATAGAAATATTTCATAGTGCCGACTTGTGCACTTGTGAGATTTCCATGGCTTCTGCAGTGAAATCATAGTATACGTGTAGAAGTGAATATCTCGTGAACTATGTCGTTGCTCATAACTAATTACGTGAAGTTGGAGTCTATTGTTTCCCTGTTATTCAACTTATATTCTATTTAATTGCTGGACCATCGACACCAATAAGTGTTTTACAGTAATAAGAGGCAATCTTACACGTACTACTGCTATCGTACTCATCATTTAAAGTCGTTAAAATAGTACCTACAGATTTATTTAATGGAAATCTTCCATTTATAAATTTCTATTTAACATTCAAAATTCGCAATTGCTGAGTGATGGGAACCTTCGAGCATTCGATTCATGTGTATATTCCTATTGTATACTGCAGTCCCAGCAGTATTTGGCTTGTACTGCGTCAACTACGTATCCCAGCCCCTAGACAGCGAAACCAGCCAGAACTTTTAAAATTTCCACCCTGAGTCTAAGGATACATAGTTGAGGGCCACATCACCACACCACTCATCATTTAATTTGAAAGCCCGCAGATGGGAAATTTACCTTGTCCGGATATTTCTGTCTATAGGTTTATTTGACAGTGTCTAGTCTATAATAAACATCATTACAAAACCTAATTACAATGTTTACCACTGCCAGCGGATCGAACCTACCGAAGTGTGCCAACAATATAGTTGGAAGGCTGTTACATTATCAGAAATTGTAGTTTTGTCTGTGATGTTGGCGACAATAATCTCTTTTCCTGAGTATGTGTATAAAGGAGACTCTCTGGGTTCTTATGTTTGTTTTAGTCACGTACTCAGTCCGCGAGAGAGAGACTTGGGTGTCGAGCCCGGCTGAGGCAGACATGTGTACTGGCGTGGAGACTGGTTTCGGAATGTTGTTGCTGCAGCTTGGAATACATTAAAGAAGATATAGCTTTGCAGAAAGTGGGATATCGTATTTAGGGAATGTTTTCAGTTTTACTTTGAAAATTTCGTAATTCGAATGTTTGCTACTTAATTCTGTTGTTTGAAGTAATACGGAATACGAAAAGACTCAAGAAAGTACCAGATCACTTCCAGTTCTTTCTCTTTTAAAGTAATTTTTTCGTCGTGAAAAAGTCTCCGCTTCAAATCATTGCATTACGAAACTTATGATCAATACTCATATTCACTACACCTGTCTACAAATACTTATACTTTCCACATTTTCTAAACTGATTTAAGAATACGAAAAAGTAACTTAAAAGACTTTGAATTATTAGACATCTACGTACGCTACTACCGCAGTAGTGATATTCAGAAGGTTGACGAGTGTAAATGTTGTTCTCGGTCGTGTGTACTACGTTATCAACGATGTATATAAATGACAGCCGTATATCGTATATCAGAGAGTTGGAATTCCTCTCCTCATCCAATAAAAAAAAAAAACAGACTTTCGGACACGTATTGCAGCTTGCGAGAGGACATGACAACGTTCATTTAAAAAAACTTTATTTCAGCTTGCACCATTGGAATGCAGCTGCAAAGCATTTGTCTGATATCCGTTATCACACAAGTCAAGTGATTATTAGGGTCACAACTGAACATTTTTTTGTGTACTTTGGGACAATAGTTGCCCATTCAGATAACATTCCATGTTCGATGTACATTAAGATGTTATTTAGTTCATTGATTGTGTATGTGTTTGTAATTCAAAGTACAGAGAACACGTATAAAATTAGTACAGCAACGCAGTTATCACATGTGACAGGCCAGAGAGGATTAAACATAATGTACACTGAGGTGAAAAAAGTCATGGGATAACTCCTAATATCGTGTAGGTCCTCCTTTTATCCGGCATCGTGCATCAGCGCGACGTGGCACGGACACACAAGTCGTTGGGAGTCCCCTGCAGAAAAATTGAGCCATACTGCCAGTATAGCCGCCCATAATTGCGGAAGTGCTTTCAGTGCAGGATTTTTTCTACTAGCTGGCCTCGCGATTACGTCCCATAAATGTTCGATAGGATGCATGTCGGACAATCTGTGTGACCAGATCATTCGTTTGAATTGTCAAGGATGTTCTTTAAACCAATCGTGAATAATTACGCCCCGGTGACATTGCACATCGTTGTTTGGGACCATGAGGTTCATGAATGACTCAAAATTGTCTCCAAGTAGCCGAACCTAATAATTTCCAGCCAGTGATTTGTTCTGTTTGACTAGAGGACTCAGCCCATTCTATATATACACAGTCCAAACCATTATGTAGCCACCACCGTCTTGCACAGTGCCTCATTGACTACTTCGGTACTTTGCTTCGTAGAGTCTGCGTCACATTCAAACTCTACGGTCACCTCTAACCAACTGAAATCGTGACTCGTCTGACCAGGCCACGGTTTTCCAATCGTCTAGGGTCCAACCGATATGGTTAAGAGCTGTTAGCAAAGGAACTCGCATCGGTCGTCTGCTGCCACAGCCCATTAACGCCAAATTTCGCCGCACTGTCCTAACAGATAATTTCGTCGTACGTCCCACACTAATTTCTCCGGTTTTTTCAAGCAGTGTTGGTTGTCTGTTACCACTGACAACTCTAAGGAAGCGCCTCTGCTGTTGGTCTTTAAGTGATGTCCGTTGGCACCGAGTTGCGCGTGGTGAGAGGTAATGCCTGAAACGTGGTATTTTCGGCACGCTCTTGAACTGTGGATCTCGGAAAACTGAATTCCCAACGATTTCCGAAATAGAGTGTCCGATGCGTCTAGCTACAACTACCATTCTGTCTTCAGAGTCTGTTAATTCTGGTCGTGTGGCAGCGGTTACGTCGGATACCATTTCACATGAAACACCTGAGTGTAAATGTAGTGCCCTACGCGATACTACCGCCGTCTGTATGTGTGCATATCGCTTGCCCACAATTTTTATCTCATTGTAATGCAAGTAGGTACTTTAAATACTTTAAACACAGAAACCTCACATGTGGTATAGTTTACGGTTATATACAATCTAGAGTCAGCATTAAACTACCTCATGTACACAGTTAGATTAAATTCTGAAGGGTTCACTGACATGCTAAGTAAGAAAATCTCTTTTGAAATATTATACTTAGACATTAGCACAGATATAGGAACGTTAAAGTAGAATACTTAGTTCTTTGATATTCTTTGTGTTTTGTCTGTGAAATTAACATTTACATCGTGTACATCTTTAACGTTGCATGCGCAAATAAATTCGTGCTTACGACTTTTCATTTAACATGTCTTTGTATAAAACCGGTGGCAAAGTTTTCAATAACACTGAAATTTAAAGTTTGTCTCAAGCATATCGAAGTTGTAGACTGTAGTGTAATAGCACCAACCTCATTATAAACCCATACTAAACAACAACACAAGGCCGACAGTAGAGTCAAACTGCTAAAATTACTAACCGGCTGAACATGGGGATTTTACCTTTCCACAATCTTGCACATCTATAAGTATCCTATCCGACTTCTTGTCCACTGTGCAAATGAGCCATGTCTTTGTGCCCTTACAACATTCTCTCTAGACCTGCAGATCCTGTGATGCCACGCAGTTCTTCTAGCCTTTCGGAACGGCTTACCGCCTTCTATATTAATCTTCTATCACTTTATCAAATTCCCCATACTTTACTTCCGTTTTGGACGCCTACGAATACTTGACACTAAGCTCTGTATAGTTGCTCCCCAGCTTTCCAACATTGCAACGCCCCATACCAACACAATCTCACAGCACTACTCCCACGCACTCGCCATCTCCTGCCACAATGCAACTTTAATGGCCTCCCCTTAGCCGACCATCTACATCTACATCTACATGATTACTCTGCAATTCACATTTAAGTGCTTGGCAGAGGGTTCATTGAACCACAGTCATACTATCTCTCTACCATTCCATTCCCGAAAAGCGCGCGGGAAAAACGAACACCTAAACCTTTCTGTTGGAGCTCTGATTTCTCTTATTTTATTTTGATGATCATTCCTACCTATATAGGTTGGGCTCAACAAAATATTTTCGCATTCGGAAGAGAAAGTTGGTGACTGAAATTTCGTAAATAGATCTCGCCGCGACGGAAAACGTCTTTGCTTTAATGACTTCCATCCCAACTCACGTATCATATCTGCCACACTCCCTCCCCTATTACGTGCTAATAAAAAACGAGCTGCCCTTTCTTGCACCCTTTCGATGTCCTCCGTCAATCCCACCTGGTGAGGATCCCACACCGCGCAGCAATATTCTAACAGAGGACGAGCGAGTGTAGTGTAAGCTGTCTCTTTAGTGGACTTGTTGCATCTTCTAAGTGTCCTGCCAATGAAACGCAACCTTTGGCTCGCCTTCCCCACAATATTATCTATGTGGTCTTTCCAACTGAAGTTGTTCGTAATTTTAACACCCAGGTACTTAGTTGAATTGACAGCCTTGAGAATTGTACTATTTATCGAGTAATCGAATTCCAACGGATTTCTTTTGGAACTCATGTGGGTCACCTCACACTTTTCGTTATTTAGCGTCAACTGCCACTTGCCACACCATACAGCAATCTTTTCTAAATCCCTTTGCAACTGATACTGGATGACCTTACTAGACGGTAAATTACCATGAACCCCAGCCAGATATACACCCGTTATACCACATCTAGCGGGAAGCTCCTTGTCAGGGCTTGTATCCTCACCACAGTATCCATATCCTAAGACTTGCTTCTCCTTAACACCCATCATCTTCCCAGATCTCTCAACCAAACACCCACTCACGTAAAACCAATACCATACATCACACGAAACCTACAAATCTCATAATACCCTTACTCCTGGAGTCTTCCACTTCATTATTCTGTCTCATTAATTTAAACATCCTGCAAATCCTTTAACCAAAGCAACTCGCCATCCCGGGTTCGATTCCCGGCGGGGTCAGGGATTTTCTCTGCCTCGTGAAGACTGGGTGTTGTGTGATGTCCTTAGGTCAGTTAGGTTTAAGTAGTTCTAAGTTCTAGGGGACTGATGACCATAGATGTCAAGTCCCATAGTGCTCAGAGCCATTTGAACCAACTCGCCATCTGTATTTTAATTTTTGAAAACATTCAATTTTTAACGCCATTCAAATTTTTCTCTGTATTTTAAATGTTTAAAATAGTTTGATTGGACGTTAAAAATCGTATTTCAAACTCTGTATAAGAAGTCCCGCAGTCTGTAACCACCCCCAGCCCGCGTGGTGTGAGGGGAATGAAATATCAAAAAAAGCATTGTAACCCATTTGAGCACTTCGTTACTACACATATGACGCTCAGTTTCATTGAATACCCTGGTGAAATTGTGCAACGTAATTTTCTTTGCTCGTTCAACATATTGGCCAGTTCTCTGTTAGCATGCATATATATTCCAATTTACCCGAGTACATCCATAAGCCTTGCTTTCTTCATTGTATGTAACATTTGTAGGACTCTGACGGCCTCTGAAATATTGTGGGCTGCCTCTGCCAAATAACGGAGCGATGAGGCGCACTGGTCAGTACATTGGACTCGCATTAGGAAGGACGACGGTTCGAATGCGCGTCTGGCCGTGCAGACTAAGGTTTCCCGTGATTTCCCAGGAAAACTCAGGGAAGGTTCTTTTGAAAATGCGCAAGACTGATTTTCTTCCTCATCTTTTTGTAATCCGAGGTTGTGCTCCGTCTCTAATGGTCTCACTGTCGACGGGACGTTAAACTCCAATCTTGCTGCTTTCGTTCTTTAACACATATTGCCGCTGTGGAAATATTGGTCTCAGTAAAACTAGTGTGCTCTTTAAATCTAGTGAATGTAGTACGTCCCGTCCGTCCTACATAAAATTTTTGGCATCCATCGTAGTTAATTTTGTAGAGCTCTGATCTTGACAAAGGATTCATTTTGTTTTTCGTGCGGTGCATCAATCTCCTGGTATATGGTCAGTACGGAAACTGATTTTATCCAAAAATAAATAAATAAAATAAAAATAGAAAAGATTTTACGTACGGAACCGAGGGGTATATATTGTTACACACTACTTGGTCTTCTCCAACCAGGGTAATTTTCGTGTTGGTTGTCTCTGTTTATTGTCTTTAATTTGTATTGAAATCATCTGTGCAATCATGTGTGGTTTTAAACCATCGTTTTCAGCTACGGGGCACACATTTAACAATTATCTGTGTTCGTTTGTTAATGAAATGCTAATGACGCGGTGTAGTCAGAACTGAAATACGGATTTTATGCAAGTTTTGTTGGAACGATGTAGTACATATTATGACATCCGTTTTGTATTTTTATGATAAATCCTCACCTTACGCTGTTGCTTAACATTCGTAATTTTAACATATAGCAAGCTTATACCGGAGCGAGTTTAATTTTCCCTTGCAAATTTTATTCTGTAATGCAAGCTATCATGTGCGGTCGATAAAAAATGGAAATTTTGAGAGAAGTAGCTCGAGGCAACAGATTGAATCTAAATATTATAAATAGTGTATTAGCAGATAATTAGAGAAGACGAAGTGAGTAAAACTAAATACGCCTCAGTACCATACATCGGTAAAATTTCGGAGAGAATAGCCCTAGATCCTTTTTATCATCATTTTTTAAGGAAACCTAAATACCTTCCTCCGTACTGAACATACATTAAATAGGTTGATGCACAACAAAACAGATTCACTGTCAGAATATCTAGAAAATTATCTCTGTGATGTGCGCCAAAGTTTTGCGTGGACAGGAGGTACATAACTTCAAATCAGTTTTAAAGAGCACAGTAGATTGACAGATCAATACTTAAACAGTGCCAACACGTTTGAAAGAGACCGCTGCAATATTTCAGAGGTCGGTAAACACCTACAAATGCTACCAACAAATATGAAAAGTAATGTTACTTAAAATCCGTCTTGATTGCAAATTTTTTTTATTATTTTTTTAATTAATAATAAAAAAGTAATAAAAATTGCAATCATGACGGATTTTAAGTAACATTATGAAATCACTGATTGCTGTTATCCCATAAGACATTATGTCTGTTTTTGCAAAATATGAAATGAAAAGATATAGAGTTGCTCGAGGTGAGACAGGAACAATAAATTGTACGGACAGACAGAATTACATAGCATAATCTTATTACAGAAATTTATCCGAGTATTTATTGACATGAGGCGGTTTAAACGTAACTAATAAATATCCATGTATTTTACAGCGACTTTTGTGTTATTATAATACATCTACACCTACATCCATACTCCGCAAGCCACCTGACGGTGTGTGGCGGAGTGTACCTTGAGTACCTCTATCGGTTCTCCCTTCTATTCCAGTCTCGTATTGTTCGTGGAAAGAAGGATTGTCGGTATGCCTCTGTGTGGGCTCTAATCTCTCTGATTTTATCCTCATGGTCTCTTCGCGAGATATACGTAGGAGGGAGCAATATAGTGCTTGACTCCTCGGTGAAGGTATGTTCTCGAAACTTCAACAAAAGCACGTACCGAGCTACTGAGCGTCTCTCCTGCAGAGTCTTCCACTGGAGTTTACCTATCATCTCCGTAACGCTTTCGCGATTACTAAATGATCCTGTAACGAAGCGCGCTGCCCTCCGTTGGATCTTCTCTATCTCCTCTATCAACCCTATCTGGTACGGATCCCACACTGCTGAGCAGTATTCAAGCAGTGGGCGAACAAGCGTATTGTAACCTACTTTCTTTGTTTTCGGATTGCATTTCCTTAGGATTCTTCCAATGAATCTCAGTCTGGCATCTGCTTTACCGATGATCAACTTTATATGATCATTCCATTTTAAATCACTCCAAATGCGTACTCCCAGATAATTTATGGAATTAACTGCTTCCAGTTGTTGACCTGCTATATTGTAGCTAAATGATAAGGGATCTTTCTTTCTATATATTCATAGCACATTACACTTGTCTACATTGAGATTCAATTGCCATTCCCTGCACCATGCGTCAATTCGCTGCAGATCCTCCTGTACTTCAGCACAATTTCCCATTGTTACAACCTCTCGATATACCACAGCATCATCCGCAAAAAGCCTCAGTGAACTTCCGATGTTATCCACAAGGTCATTTATATATATTGTGAACAGTAACGGTCCTACGACACTCCCCTGCGGCACACCTGAAATCATTCTTACTTCGAAAGACTTCTCTCCATTGAGAATGACACGCTGCGTTCTGTTAACTAGGAACTCTTCAACTCAATCACACAATTGGTCTGCTAGTCCATATGTTCTTACTTTGTTCATTAAACGACTGTGGGGAACTGTATCGAAAGCCTTGCGGAAGTCAAGAAAAACAGCATCTACGTGGGAACCCGTGTGTATGGCCCTCTGAGTCTCGTGGACGAATAGCGCGAGCTGGGTTTCACACGATCGTCTTTTCCGAAACCCATGCTGATTCTTACAGATTTCTAGTCTCCAGAATAGTCATTATACTCGAACATAATACGTGTTCCAAAATTCTACAACTGATAAATGTTAGAGATATACGTCTACAGTTCTGAACATCTGTTCGACGTCCCTTCTTGAAAACGGGGATGACCTGTGCCCTTTTCCAATCCTTTGGAACGCTACGCTCTTCTAGAGACCTACGGTACACCGCTGCAAGAAGGGCGGCAAGTTCCTTCGCGTACTCTGTGTAAAATAGAACTTTTATCCCATCAGGTCCAGCGGCCTTTCCTCTTTTGAGCGATTTTAATTGTTTCTCTGTCCCTCTGTCGTCTATTTTGATATCTACCATTTTGTCATCTGTGCGACAATCTAGAGAAAGAACTACAGTGCAGTCTTCCTCTATGAAACAGTTTTGGAAAAAGACATTTAATATTTCGGCCTTTAGTCTGTCATCCTCTGTTTCAGTACGATTTTGGTAACAGAGTGTCTGGACATTTTGTTTTGATCCACCTACCGCTTTGACATAAGACCAAAATTTCTTAGGATTTTCTGCCAAGTCAGTACATAGAACTTTACTTTCGAATTCATTGAACGGCTCTCGCATAGCCCACCTACCGCTTTGACATAAGGCCAAAATTTCTTAGGATTTTCTGCCAAGTCAGTACATAGAACTTTACTTTCGAATTCATTGAACGCATAGCCCTCTTCACACTACATTTCGCTTCGCGTAATTTTTGTTTGTCTGCAAGTCTTTAGCTATGTTTATGTTTGCTGTGAAGTTCCCTTTGCTTCCGCAGCAGTTTTCTAACTCGGTTGTTGTACCACGGTGGCTCTTTTCCATCTCTTACGACCTTGCTTGGCACATACTCATCTAACGCATATTGTACGATGGTTCTGAACTTTGTCCACTGATCCTCAACGCTATCTGAACTTGAGACAAAACTTTTGTGTTGAGCCGTCAGGTACTCTGAAATCTGCTTTTTGTCACTTTTGCTAAACAGAAAAACCTTCCTACCTTTTTTAATATTTCTATTTACTGCTGAAATCATCGATGCAATAACCGCTTTATGATCGCTCATTCCCTGTTCTGCGTTAACTTTTTCAAATAGTTCGGGTCTGTTTGTCACCAAAAGGTCTAATATGTTATCGCCACGAGTCGGTTCTCTGTTTAACTGCTCAAGGTAGTTTTCAGATAAAGCACTTAAAAAAATTTCACTGGATTCTTTGTCCCTGCCACCCGTTATGAACGTTTGAGTCTCCCAGTCTATATCCAGCAAATTAAAATCTCCACCCAGAACTATAACATGGTGGGGAAATCTACAGTTTCCATACTTTTGTGAAAGTTTTTAAATTTCAGTGTCTTCAGCTGTCTTTAAAATTTTGAGTTCAGTTTTATAGAGTGACTTACTGCATGAAATGACGTAAACCTGAACGTATGTTTATGTGTGAAGCGCAGAAGATATACATGATGTAATGTTAAACCCATCAGCACTTAAGCTATAATAAGGCACCATGTGCCCTGCACACAGCGAATGGTTAAATCAGGTGGGCAGTGGTGACTGTTGTTGAGATCCTTTAAATTTAATGACTGTACATTGGAGAGTGTCATCATCAACTCTTGAACAGCAATGTTCTGTGTAACATGAGTTAATAATTAGTTACGTATGACGTAATAGTGAAATGCTATTCAAATGGTTGTTGAGTACAGATCGGTGTTGTCATTCGAATCTGCTGCGCCAGTAATGACATATGTCAATAAAAGATGTGTATTGTATATCAAATCCTGTCCCCTAATTCTAACTTCAGGTACCCTGCTGCGCCGTTTCAACCACTATCCCACCATCCATGCATCTTCTTGACTTATCCATCTTTCGCCCCAGAACTTAAACCTACACCCACTAGCCACAATCCTATAATAAAATCTATTCTGAGACAAGCCCTTCTATCCAGCCCTAGTCACAACTCTCCACCACACACCGTCATTCCATTCCTCCACCCTTTCCCTTAGCTCCCACTCAATGGCCATTATTCATTCCCTGAACTTCCACAAGGCTCCACTCATACTCGTCATTCCCACTCCGCCATGAACATGACCATTTTCACACGTTTCCAGCATCACCTCGCTCAGAAAGGGCTGACCCTCTTAAAGTTTGGCACTCAACAAGAGTCTGCCACTGAGTAAAAAATACATGGGGACACTTGAGCACACAGCAGATATTCCTATCACAAATAATTGTGTTAGTTGTGAAGTAGATGCTTACTTGAGGATTCAGGAATGTAGGAAAGCACTTCAGTCAATGTCTGACGCTGTGCATTTCACTTAGGAGACAGAAGCCAGCGCTGGAATAGTGTGGCAAGGCGGCAGATAACAATTTACGCGTCAGCCGTCGCAAGGTTGGAAATTTTCACACATTACTAATATTGGGAGGCATGGACTGGAAACATGCTCACGAATGACAAACGCAATACGACGGAAAACTCAGCAGAGAGTCCAGCAACAAAATGGCGAAGCAGAAGCACAAGCAGTCAACAACAGGAAGTTAAAAAAATCAGTGAGATCAAATGGTCAGTCAGATGAAGAGGTCAGACGTTTAGTGAGTCTGCGAGCAGGCAGTCAGCTATACGAACTGGTGGATCGGACTATCAATGGATAGGGTTCACAACGGCCAGCCTGAGAAAGCAATGCCGAGAGGAGAATCGGACAGGAGGAGAGAGAGGCAGTTGGCCTTCTGGAGGCACGTCAATCTCTGTCGACTATGTTTTCGGACGAATCTCATCCCTGCATTCATTCCAATGGTGCATGAAAATCATTTGTACTCCGATGCTCAAGTCTTTAAGCACTTGACTGCACACCCTCCAGATATTGTACTTCTCCGGGTTAGTCACCAAAGGCAACAGTTGCCGGGAGCATAAGAGCAAGAACACCGCAGCGGGTGCCCAGGTCGCGCTACACCTGATAGTTTAGATCAGCACATTTGGATGAAGGAACGGGTTAAGTCACAGAACGCTGAAGATGAAACTACCATCTGTCAACCCACATCCACACAAACAGACAACAGGTGAGCGATCCATCACATCGATCTCGCATCTGACAACCACGCCTTCATGATGAACTAATTCCATTGAGTGATGAGATGAGAGACACTTGATTTCTCCCTAACTTGCCTTGTTACTGTTTTTGCCCAGTCAAACAGGCCATAATATTTATATTTGTATTGATTATTTAATAATAATTTTGAATGCTTCCATACATTAACCCTTCAGTCATTTATTTTCACAACGACCTGATCTGCCTACAAAATAGGGTTTTATTAAATTTTGATAGGGTAAGTACGGGGTGCCCTAAAGTGTATTTAAAAACACACTTAAAATTCTTTTAAATATTTACATCCTTTGGCAGATATGGTTTCATTCGCTAGAAGCCTGACGCTGGGTGGATGAATTAAAATTAGTTAACTGTACAGAGTGACTTCATGAAGCTATGAGGATGTCGTATGTACATATAAGCAACTAGCGAAACAGGAAATGCTTCACAATTGCTAAATACGTATGGGAATTGGACATACATTTTGATATTCTTCTGCCCCCCCCCCCCCCTCTGTCCATCTCCTCCTCTCTCTTTGTTTGTCTCCTCCTTCACCCCCCCTATCCGTCAATCACCTCCTCCGCTCTCACTCCATCTCTCTTCTCCTCCTCCAATCTCTCTTCATCTTCTCCATCCCTCTCTCTCGGCCCATCTCCTCCATCTCCTCTATGTCCATTTCCACCGCCTCCCTGCCGTATGTCCACTTCCCCCTACTCCTCTCTCACTCAACGTGAGCCTTAAGAGCCTTATTTGTTGTTATATCCGACGAAACCTTGACTGGGAGTTGAAGACGCTTACAATAATTTGGTGAGGATGATTGTTATACAGGAGATGAGAGACCTGTCACGCTGCTGGATCTGTTAGGATAGTAGGTTCAATGATAGTATTTCGCGTAGCTTAGTCAGCAAACGGGTATGAGAACAAAATTTCGGATGATGCATATTCCATAGTAGCAGTCCAGTCACACCCCCGTAAGCGATAAATAAAACCTCTCTGTTTTCTGTTAAAACTGATTGCGACGATAAAAGAAAAGCAAAGCAGGACGTAAAGAGATAGAATATATATGAGAGAGTTTGCTATCGTAGTTAAAACTAAATCGGATGCAAAATAGAGCACGACAAGGGCATACTTTTCACAGTACAGCATATTCTTTCTCACAATTTGTTTCAATAGAAAACATGTACGTTATTGTTTGAAAAATGTATAGTGCACGTCCAAATGAGTGTTTGTTAGAGTATCGCGTAAAACGTGAAGTAATACAACTTCCATGTTTTCTATTAAAAATGACTACGAGGAAAAAAAAAACAGGACGTAAGGAGAAAGAATATATATGACGATCAAAAATTTTCTAAAATTCTGCTTCCAACTTTGGGCTATGTTATGTATGTCCCTTCAAATTATTATTATGCTACCGTGTAATAATTTTAAGTAAATCGGTCAAGAACGATTCGAGCCTTTTGGTAACAGCGTCAACCGTCTACATGTCTTTATTTAGTGGTATAAGTTTTAAATACATAGTTATATACCGTAAATGCTAGGAAAACACTTGAATGTGACAAGTCGTTGAGTTTAGCTGATAAGGTGAAAGTAAATGTGTGTGGTCACAAGACAGCCAGGGATAAACAGAACAGTCTTTTAATAGATTCGTAGATGTGGTAACTGATTTTAAAAACTTCTCCGAGGCATCAAGTAGAATACAATGATTTTTTCGGTACATTCAACAACATTATATAGAAGTGACTGGAGACATAGAAGTATCTAACGAAAAACAGTCTCAACCATACCGTAGCGTCAGAAGTAGCAACAAGTCAGTACTTAAGAAAGAGATAATTTTAATTATTTTTCGAGTCCAATTTCTTTAATTAATTCGATATGCATATGAGCTTCAGAGACGTAACGCGTCTCATTAGTCACTTTCGATTTTTTGATTGTATGTAATTAACTCCAGTGAACAAAATTTACGAGCAAATGTAAAGTTCACAGCTGTGGAGGGGTAAAGGTTTCCCACAATCATTGGATTCCGTTTTGATTTGTTGAAGTTAACAGATCAAAAAATAAAGCTTCAGTTTACACAGTAGGTATGTGAAGTGTAGTTGGTGATTTTTCTTTAGAAGCACACTTACGCCACACATACTGGGATCACAAATCCGTATAGCATCTGCTGTGATACTGTGAAACACATTCTGAAAAACAATTATTTTACAAGCTGCGACATTGTAGCAAATAAAACAGTTACCCGTGGATACAATAAGTTTCCTTTAATTTACGTCCATGGTCACAAAGTTTTTGTTAACATATTACCGGTTAAGGTCTATAATGACCATTATCAGATCTGTTTAATAAAAACAAAGTCCTAAGGTACTGCAGCCATAGTGGCATCGTCAAATGTTAATGCTGGTGCTGATTTTGCATTTAACATTTGACAAAAACTTACAATTCTTTTACTTCGTCTTTCTCTATTGTCTTTCCTCGTCCGTTTTACTGGATATTAAAATATCAGAGTTAGCATCTCTTTGGGAAAGATATCTTCATCTTCAGGAGAATGTCTCTGTTCCTTCCAGCTATTTTTAATCCTCAGCATTATTCTCCAGCGCGCAGTTCGTCTCGTATTGGAAAAGTTTCATTGCTTTCCTTTGTTATGAGCGTGCCCATTAAACTGAACAGGAAGTCCAACGGTTGACTGAATACAAATGAATGGTCGCATTTTCAAACATTAATTACTTTTTTCTTTGTAGATGCAATAGATGGAGTACATTAATAGGGCAAAGATAAAAATAATGGAATGCTACCGTTCATGAGTGACGCTATTACGTCTTATTTTGGTTTTAAGACATTCTAAACTTTCAGCAAAATTTAATGTGACGAAAGTGAAGTTCTTTTTCCTAAATTACTCAATTCGGCTATCAAACATTTAAGTCCTTTTTTGTGTTGAGCCATGTAAGTTCAGTTCACGATCTACACTTCATATCTTTTTTTAAATTTGAAACTTTTTGTTATTAACCTCTGTAGAAAACAGTTGCACTTAAAAAATGCAAATTTCCTCTATAAAGGTTGGTGATAATTACAACGTGCATGAAAATGAACCGCAAGCTTCTAGCATAAAGTATACATTAGTCGTTTCATAAGACCACAGTGACTATAGTTACCGTTGTTAGTTTTTCTTTAAAGAAACCTCCGAAAGTAGTTCGGTGCAATATATATAGTCACTTTCTCGTATCTAAGTAAGAGAATAAAATTCAAACTAACGTTTAACACACAAGGTAATCCCGAAAGCGCGTTTTCTGTTGAAACTTTCTTTTACTTTGGAAACTTATCGTATACATGTTGCCATCGAGACTTTGTCAAACAGTTGGCAATTTTTCATTTTATCAAAAGTTTTGTAACTACCGTATTTAAACTTAAAGAAAAGAATGTGATTCTGAAGGCGCAATAAATCGGTGCAGAATTGCTGGTCGATCTTCCGGGCTGTTTGGTCGTGGTGAATGGAATTTTTTCGTTCGTGGTTGTGCTGAATATCCACTCAGCAAGACTCAACAGCACCAGAAGCACGTCATAAGATGCTCTGGACGAAACGTCAGGAACCGGGAAAGCTTCAAGGACCACGACCATACAACCCGGAGGGACTCAACAGCAGCCAAGACATGTCATCGTCATAGCGTGAAATGCAAAATCTATGTCGTACACAACTTCAGTCTTCCTATGGCTCACTAGAATTAAATTAACATCGTGAAGTGTTATGATACGTTGCACAATCTGTTATGTTTCGCTAATAAGGCTATTCACGAACTTCTGGGGGGGGGGAGTCCCATTAATGTCAGTAGGGTTGACGAGTGATCCAAGTATCTGCAAATTTCTGTGCATACAACGGATGCAGACAATAGCTCGATGGTTTGTCTGACATTTACTGAAATTTTATAACTACAGTAGGCCAAAAAGTTGGTGGGACAAGGTGGTTAGCTGTGAATCGCTGACTGACAATGTTGCTATGGTTCTTCTGGTCGTCGTTTCAAAGACAGGTTCGATGTAGCGCTTTACACTATCATGTGCTAGCACCTTCATCTCTCCATAACTACTGAATCCTTCATATATTTAACACTGGTTACTGTAGACAAGCCTTGGACAACTGTAGACACTGAGAGAGTTGCTGCCGAGGAAATCAAACTTCCTGCAGTTACCCTGGAGCTGGTCGGACTACAACTCAGCACAAGATGATGTAAAGTCGGAAACGTCATCAATTGCCTACTAATTGAAACGTTTTTCATAGAATCTTCCATCTATTATTTGATTGTTGAGAAGCCGCTTGAGAAAGAATTTCTCCGGGAGGGTTCCATAACACGTCATGCGGCGGGGTAATATTCGTCTCGCAACCCTTCCTGTAATCGTGAAGTCATTTTGACGTCACGCACAATATCGTGAGGCACACCACAATTTCGACAATCGATTCGACATGCATCACATTTGTTTTGGAATATTTAGCTGATTCGTATTATAACTTGCAGTATGCCGTTTCAAGGCTATGGGACATTCCGTCCGTAGCTCATAGTCTAGTGTCTAGCGTTGCTGCCTCTGGATCACGTGGTCCCCGATTCGATTCCCGGCCTGGTGTTGTCCTCATCAATTCATCATAATCATTATTATCCGTGACGGTGGCTAGATTGGACTGTGTAAAAGAATTGGACTATGTAAAAATTGGGACTTTGTAACAGGCGCTGATGACAGTGCAATTGAGCGCCTCATAAACAAAATATCATCATCATATGGCACATTCTAAATGTATCACAAACATGTCACCCTTATCACTAAACGTCAGTTAATCACACATCAACGATATAAGCCTGCAAGATATACTACGATGACTGAGACTTTAGACATACATCACCGAAGAAGGCTGTAGCCTGATGGAGAAGATGGTGGGTTAGGAACTGACAGATATAGAATCGCATCTCACAGCATGCAAATATTTTTATTTGTCTTAGTACTGTTAACACATTCTGGGTCTTTCTTATGAATGTCATACCAGTATTTATGCAATTTTCGATGTTATTTAACATTTTTATGTGGTTAGAGAACGAAAGATGAAATAAATATTTGGCTTTGTATTTCCGAAAATGTGGCAATTTACTAATGTGTGGATCGATTGGAATCTAAGAGGACAGCTTAAATTGCTGCGAGCGATACGATGAATAATAACATCCATATTCTTCCTTGCTACAAAGATTTCGCAGGTAATAATCATCTAACAAGTGCTTCTGTAAACCAATGGCACTTGCAGTTGGTGTATTTCTGCCGCTAAGAATATGATGAACAGTTACCCGTGTGAAGGAGGCCCACATCGAACACTAACGAAAGCTGACAGCTGTTCCTGCAGTCGTTGGTATTGCTCGTGACGTCAAAATTTACTATAATATCACGGAAGCACGTCGTAAGGCGACGCCACGCCGCCACTCCATGCACTAGGAGTACCTCAAACATAAAAATTCCCACCAAACCAAAACAGCATCAAGCTAATTTTCAACTACCAAACGCTAATTATGTATTAGCCGAATCTAATTCAAGATATGTGCTCTTGCTAAATCATGCCAGACCGCTGACGGTACTAACGGTATTCAAAGACTAGTATATGTTAAAAAGAAAACCACGTCTACCCACACGTATGCCACGTCCAAGAATGAGTAATCGTGGAAAACATTAAAGTACTTACGTACTTAACTAACTCATTAGACAAACGAAAAGTGGTAACACTACAACTCCTATTTGTCTTTTCTGATTTGTGTTTTCTGTATAGGTATAGTCCATTTCTAATAACTATTTGTTTTAATTGCGACTTTAGGTCAAAAATATAGTAGTTTTTACCAGTGATGTGTTTAAAGTAGTATGTTGTAATTATGGTGTGTTCATCAAATTGTGAGTTGTGTAACATTTGAGCCGGCCGCGGTGGCCGAGCAGTTCTAGGCGCTTCAGTCCGGAACCGCGTGACTGCTGCGGTCGCAGGTGCGAATCCTGCCGCGGGCATGGATATGTGTGATGTCCTTAGGTTAGTTAGGGGACTGATGACCTCAGATGTTAAGTCCCATAATGCTCAGAGCCATTTGAACCATTTTTGTAACATCTGAGGTTCAGTGACACATCACACTTCAATTCTTAAAAGTTATTGCATTCCATTTTTCGTGATCGTAGCTTATTGTGCGTATAGAAGCTTCTTCATTAGCTTTCTTGGAACGTTGATTCAGACCCTGTAAGGACCTTTACCATTACATCAATTCACTACAGCGTACAAAATTTCCGGTGAGTCAACTTACACTATATTTCTAGGTGCCTAATTAAACCATTTTGTTGTGATATCTGACGATAATTAAATATTTGCATCTGAGTTGGCGAATGGGAAACAGTCTATACTTATACTTCAACTGCCAATGCTAGAGAATAGTTTCTTCCCTTAATTGAAAGGAGGACCTTTCTTTTCAGAATCTGCTGTATCCTAAGAACTAAAATTAAACTGATCAGCAATTTAATGAAGCCTCCACAGCATCTGGTAGTAACATTATTTGACTGGAACTCTTTTGGTTCAACTGGTGCCTGTAAAAGTCTGTAAATGATTCTTGCTTACTGAGCAACTGGTCTATTTATAACAACTTTTCCCTGTGAAACTACACAAACCCCCACACCCAGAAATATTTCCCGAAAATCTGTAGAATGTTCTTATCCCATGAATAATAGTCATAGATTATTAACCTACGTGTCATTTTTACGACTTTGTTTCGAAGTGCGGTGAAATTTTGAAAGGTGTTTGGTACATAGAGGGCAAACACGTCATGTACCGTGGATAATCGTTAAAATGCAATAAAACGTAGAACTTATTGAAGGGTAAGTATTAATAAGCTCAATAATTCATTACATTAACTATTAAGAGAAAAAATTAATTTTACTGAGCAACTATGTACTCTTCACATACTCCGTGGTCTAGGGGTAGGGTATTTTATTTGTCATCAATTCGTTCTCGGTCCCGACTTCGAAACCCACCACCGCTTAAACTTTGATACATAATCAGCACTGGCGGCCGAAGAATTACTGCATAAGAAGTCATGCTCATTCTGCCAACGGCATAGTCAAAGAGGGTCGAGAATCGGACAGAGGTACAAGGCACTCTCTTGTACTTGGGTGGGAAACTGCTCCTAAAGGCGGAAGAATGATCAACGACATGGAGATGTAGAAGGCAATGGAAACCTCTGCATTAAATTCACATAACGTGCATCCACATGATATGTGGACTGTAATTGAGAAAGTGTGATAATGATACCTCCATTGGCAAAATATTCCGGAATAGTCTCCCATTTGGATCTAGGGAGATGGGGATGGGTGCACTGCGAAGGGGGAGGTTACCACGAGAAAAGAATTGAATAACCAAGGAAAGGATAAAGTTCTACGAGTCGGGGCGTGGAATGTCGGAAGCTAAAAAATTTGAATATGGAAATGCAATGGCTCAGTCTAGATATAGCTGTGGTCAGTGAAGTGAAATGGAAAGAAAACAAGGATATCTGGTCCGATGAGTATAGCGTAATATCAACAGCAGCAGAAAATGGTATAACGGGATAGGAGTCATTATGAATAGGAAGATAAGGCAGAGAGTGTGTTACAGCGAACAGGTCAGCGATTGGGTTGCTCTTATCAGAATCGACAGCAGATCAACACCAACAACGATAAATCAGATATACTTGCCAACATCATAGGTTGAAGATGAAGAGATAGAGAAAGTATGTGGGGATATTGAAAAGGAAATAAAGAACGTGAAGGGAGATGAAAATCTAATAGTCATGGGGGACTGGAATGCAGTTGGAGGGAAGGAATAGAAGAAAAGGTTACAGAGGAATATGGGCTTGGGACAAGCAATGAGAGGGGACAAAGGCTAACTCGGTTCTGTAATAAACCTCAGCTAGTAATAACGAATACTCTACTCAAGAATCATAAGAGGACGAAGTATACTTGGAAAAGGCCGGTTGATACGGGAACATTTCTGTTAGATTACATCACGGTCAGACAGAGATTCCGAAATCAGATACTGGATTGTAAGGCGTACCCAGATGCAGATACAGACTCAGATCACAATGTAATACTGATGAAGAGTAGGCTGAAGTTTACGAGATTAGGCAGGAAGAATACTTACACAAAGAAGTGGGGTACAGAAGTACTAAGGAATGACGAGATTCGCTTGAAGTTTTCTAAGGCTATAGACGCAGCAATATGGAATAGCTCAGTAGGCAGTACAATTGAAGTGGAATGGAGATTTCTGAAAAGGACAATCATAGAAGTTGGGAAAGAAAGTATAGGTACAAAGAAGGTAACTGCGAAAAACCATGGGTAACAGAAGAAATACTTCAGTTGATCTATGAAAGGAGGAAGTACAAAAATACGCAGGAAAATTCAGGAATACAGAAATACAAGTCACTGAGGAATGACATAACTAGATAGAGCAGGGAAGCTAAGGCGAAATGGCTGCATAAGTGAAGAAGTCGAAAACAAATTATTGTCGATAGGACTGACTCAGCATATAGCAAACTCAAAATAATTTGCACTGGAATTAAAAGATGGTAACATTAAGAGTGCAACGGGAATTCCACAGTCAAATGCAGAGTAGAGAGCGGATAGGTGGAATGAGTACAATGATGTCTCTATGAGCGGAAGATTCGTCTGATGTAATAGAAGAAGAAACAGGAGTCGATTTAGACAAGATAGAGGATCCAGTATTAGAATCAGAATTTAAAAGAGCTTTGGAGGACTTAAGAGCAAACAAGACAGAAGCGATAGATAACACCTTATCAGAATTTTTAAAAACGTTAGCAGAAAGTAACACAAAACGAACATTCACGTTGGTGTTTAGAATGTATGATTTGGGGGACATACCACCTGACTTTCGAAAAAATATCGTCCACACAATTCCGAAGATGGCAAGAGCCAAGTTGATTACAAAAATAATATCAGAAGAATGGAAAAGAAAATTGAGGATGTGTTACGATGACGATAAGTTTGGCTTTAGGAAAGGTAAAGGCACAAGGGAGGCAATTCGGACGTTGCGGTTGATAAGGGAAGCAAGACTAAAGAGAAATCAAGACACTTTCTTAGGATTTGTCGACCTGGAAAAAGCGTTCGACAATGCAAAATGGACCAAAAACATAGGGGTAAGCTATAGGTAGAGACGAATAATATACAATATGTATAAAAACCAAGAGGGAATAATAAGAGCGGAACGCAGTGCTCGAATTATGTAGGCTGTAAGAATGGGATGTAGCCTTTCGTCCCTAATGTTCAATCTGTACATCGAAGAAGCAACGATGGAAATAAAAGGAAGGTTCTGGGGTGGAATTAAAATTCAAGGCGAAAGAATATCAGTGAATGGAATGAACAGAACATGGCTTGAGAGTAAATCGAAGAAAGATGAAAGTAGTTAGAAGTAGCGGAAATGAGGACCACGAGAAACTTAACATCAGGACTGTTGGTCACGAAGTGGATGCAACTAAGGAATTATACTGCCTAGGCAGCAAAATAACCAATGGCGGACGCAGCAAGAAAGACATCCAAAGCAGACTAATTATGAAAAAATGGCATTCCTGGCCAAGAGAAGTATACTAGTATCAAACATAGGTCTTAATTTGAGGAAGAAATTAATGAGAATTGGAGCATAACGTTGTGGTAGTGAAATATTGACAGTGGGAAAAACTGAAAAGCAGAGAATCGAAACATTTGAGATTTGGTGCTACAGACGAATGTTTGAAAATGTAGTGGACTGATAAGGTAAGGAACGAGGATGTTCTGCACAGAATCAGAGGAAAGGAATATGTAGAACACACTGACAAGGAGAAGAGACAGAAGATAGGATATCTGTTAAGACATGAGGGAATGACTTCCATGTTACTAGAGGGAGCTGTGGAGGGCAACAACTGTTGAGGAAGACAGAGATTGGAATACATCCAGCAAATAATTCAGTACATAGGTTGCAAGTGCCACTCTGAGATGAAGAGGTTGGCACAGGAGAGGAATTCTCATTGCAAAAGTAGTAATTATTTTGTACCACTGCAAGTACTTTCACAACCACTTTCGATTACTTTATCCTACATCTTACTATCCTGCCAACTTCTATAGAGATCGCCTCCTGGCACGTCCTCTCGTTTCTATACTTTACCTCATCCCATTCTTGCTTACTACTTCATATTTCGCCCCTGACCGTCTGCTTAGGCACCTGATTCCTTAGGCAGTAAAACACATTATATACTATTATCAACTTTTACCTAAAAACTATATGAAAACAGAATTTTAAATTCATTTTTCTAGGCAAAGACACTTTGAAAATTGACATCATCTGTAAGTATTCACTTATTATTTGTTATGAAAGGGTTAAGTTTTGAGTATTATTCATATTTTTCACGATTTTTGTAACTGGGTCGGTCAGTATTGTTGCTTTAGGGTGTAGCAGTCTGGTAATTGCAAAAGCTCCTACATACGAAGGATAAAACTTAGTTAACAACATTTTATTCTTAGAAATACGTTTATGGTTTTTCACTAAAACCGGGTCACTTGTCTTATAGGATGTTGGAGTACCTGTTTTTCACCTATTTTTCCTCTTTTTTCTTTTTTAATTCATAATTCTTTAATATTATTCCTCGTCAAAATCTGGGACGGTTCATTTACTTCTGGTGGCCGAGCGGTTGTAGGCGCTACAGTCCGGAATCGCGCTGCTGATATGGTCGCTGGTTCGAATCCTGCCTCGGGCATGGATGTGTGTGATGTCTTTAGGTTAGTTAGGTTTAAATAGTTATAAGTCTAGGGGACTGATGACCTCAGATGTTAAGTCTCATAGTGCTTAGAGCCATTTGAACCATTTACTTCTGGCCATTCTATACATTTCAACACAGATTCTCGATCTACTCGTCAAGGTAATCGACTTATATTTACTTCCAGCAAATGTCCTTCCCTAGCGTGGTCAACTAGATGCTTAGCTTTATTGAAATGGTGCTACACAGAATCTTGGAATTTGAGCGTGCTCCGTTGTGCGTCGTTTCCTCTTAAAAAACTGACTACAAGTCGTATTCAATTATGCTCACTCCACGCTTCAGGTAGTATCCTTTGAACCTTTCAAAGAAATCACCGCGAGTATATCACCAGATACGGAAAACTTTGGAAAGTTATTATTTAATCTCCTACTCAACATAGCGGAAAAGTCTCCGTCTGTATGAAACAGTGACTTAGACGTATTTAAGTCTACACCGAGGTTCTTTTCTTTCCTCGTGACGAACACAATCCGAAATCAGGTTGCCGATACCTCCGTTATTTGTATGCGTGTTACAGTTTCTCTCTTCCAAATTGCTGGAGATCATGTAAATTTCCGTAGGTGAGGTATTGAAAGTAGTTCTGTAAATTAGCTTTTGTTTTTAAACGTTCCTTCTTCAAAATATCCATCCTCTTAAGCCGATCATCTTGTGTGGCTTTTATTGCATGTGCATAGTTTAATTTGCTGTCGAGTTTATACTGGGTGAGTCAGGAGGAGAGGTACGTGTTTTGACCTGTGATAGCACTGCTGATTCTCAACAAAAAAGATGCGGACATAGGCCCTATTCCGAATGATTTCTGAGATAGAACACTTTTAATGTACATTTCTATTCATTTTCTGTATTATTCATTGTACCACAGTAACACAAAGCAAGCTGAAACGAACATTTTGATACAGGACACTTGTTGTCTTTCAAGACGGGAAACTACCTCAAAGTGGCCTACAAAAAGTGCGTAAGCTACAGCGCACGCGCGTCGCGCGTGATTTTCAGTATCCTCGCGATCTCTCGGCGCAAACTGTTAGTCCTAGACAAAAAATAAATAGGACATTTTTGTAGCAAATTTAATTTAATTTAATTGAGTACTTTGACACGTTTTCATTGGTGTGGGTGAATTTTGAGTTATTAAAGAAAAACGTACAAAAGTGATGTTGAACGTGTTATATCTCGGAAACCATTCGCAATAGGACACATGTTCATATTAATTTTATTGTTCAGAATCACTAATACTATCGCGTCTCAAAGCATGTACATTTCCTCCTGACTCACCCTGTATTCTGCTACCACCAAAAGTTTATCTCTGCAAAGTGATTAAACGCCACATCTAATCTTCGTTCTAAGCCATCATTCTCGCATTTATCTGAGATGTAAATTCAGACGTTTTCCCTTCCCTGATTAAAAATCTATCATTCACTCGCTCTTCAAAATTCGTGATTTTATTATCTTTGTGTGTACATTCGTTTTGAAACAGCATAAAACTTTCATTCATTTTTTGATCAAGTTATGCAAACCTTTCAATCATCTGCAGGCTGTTCAATTACTTTCGGCATAAATCTCTCCTTCGTCATACCTTCCTCCGTAAATGATATGATCGCCCCTTTCCGTAAATGATATGATCGCCCCTTTGTTCATTATCACAATGTAACTACAGACGCTAAAATAATTAATATTAGGTACTCAACGTTAAAATAGATATACGCGTTTCCTACGTAGTTTTTTGCTGAATACACAGAAACAATAATCCAAGCTGCAAAAGGATTATAAACAGTGTGCCGGACCCACAGGATACTTGTTAATTGCTGAAGATTTGTAACGACTGCTACTGAAGTTGGTCCGCGCGAGTAGAGGCGGACACAGCTATTGGGAGTCGCGACGTGTTTATACAGCCGCTGCGGGCGCTGCCAACTACCCCTGGCACCAGCATATTCTCTGACTGCGGTGACGGATGAATGTAATTAAAGACACCGGGTCTTCTTAGGGCCAATTACTCTTGTTGTGAAGGTGGTCACGACTCAGCGGATTCCAGTTAGGTAGAGCAGCACCCATTTGTCGCAATCACAGCACTAAACGTTGATTAATGACTGACTAAATATTGAATGACATCCCATTGATTCTTATTGACTAGCGTTGAGAAATTCAAATCGCTCTCAGGAATGACTGCGTTCCTCTTCTGCAACCACAGAAAATAGCGCCTTCAACGTTACGCGGTTGTGCAATGTGGCGTCCGGTAGTGTCGTACTACGCGAGCAAGCCACCCGGGAAAATTAAATCGTAATCAGTTGAAACTCTTGATACGGTTTGCACACAGCAAATTTCTCTGACGTAAATGGCGGTCGCCGCTTGCAAAGATGCCTCCAAAGCAGTTACTGTCTTCATTCAGTTGTAATTTACGTTGAGAAGCTGCTACTTGTACCATGTTGTAATTTGTCTCTTGGTAAGGTCGTATGGCTGTGTCACAACTTGTGAAGGTTCGTGCCTTCTAATTGCAACTTCTTAGAGTTAGGCTCGGCGCTGGAACAACGACAACTCAGCAAAGGCTCAAAAATGGTGCAAATGGCTCTAAGCACTGTTTGACTTAACATCAGAGATCATCAGTCCCCTAGACTTAGAACTACTTAAACCTAACTAACCTAAGGGCATCACACATATCCATACCCGAGGCAACATTCGAACCTGCGATCGTAGCAGCAGGGCGGTTCCGGACTGAAGCGCCTAGAACCGCTCGGTTCCCAACAGGAAAGTTGCGCCTTGATACCTCTATAGCCGTCCATAATGTGGCCGGTGCAGGATGTTATGCAAAAACTGACCTCTCGATTACGTCCTACAAAGATTCGATGTGATTCATACCGGCGATATGGGTGGCCATCATCCATAAAAGCTCCAGGGCTGCTTGGAAACATGAACTCCATGAATGATTGTATATGGCCTCAAAGAAGCTGAACATATTCATCTCCAGTGGATGATCGGTTCACTTGAACCAGAGGACCCAATTCATTCAACGTAAATACAGTCCATACTATTTTGGAGCCACCACGAGTTTGCACAATGCCTTGGTGACTACTTAGGTCAATGGTTCCGTGGGACCAGCGCCACACTAAAACATACCATCATCTCTTACCAGCTGAAATCGGTGCTCATCTGAGTATCCCATGGCTTTGCAATAGTCTAGGGTCCAATCGATAAGGCCAAGAGCCCAGGAGAGACGTTACAGGCAATGTCGTGCTGTTAGCAAAGGCACTCGCGTCGGTCGTCTTCTGCCATAGCCCATTAACCCGAATTTTCGTCGCGCTGTCCTAGCAGATCAGTCGGTCGTACGTTTCACATTGATTTCTGATGTTTTTGACGCAGTACAGCTTGTCTTTTAGCGTTGACTACTCAATTGAAACGCCGATGCTTTCAGTTGTTGAATAAAGGCCATTGGTCAGTGCATTGTCTATGGTGAGTGTTAAACCCTGAAATCTGGTGTTCTCGGCACACTCTTCTCACTATGGGTCTCAGAATACTGATTTCCCTAACGATTTCCGAAATGGAACGTCCCTTGCGTCTAACTTCAAGCATCACTCCGCTTTCGAAATCTGTAAATTCCCATCATTCGGCCATTACCATGTCGGAAACCACTTCACATGAATCACCTGAAACAAATGACAGCTCCGCCAGCACACAGCCCTTTTATATCTTGTGTACGTGATACTGCCACCATCTGTATAACTGCTTGTCGCTATTCCACGAATTTTTTTCGCATCAGTTTGAAAATAGTAGAGACATTTCAACCCTTCTAAAGCTGAAAAGTCGGCAGTTGTGACTGAAATAGAAACGCAAAGAAACAGCCACAACAGCTAATCCAAAATAGAGAGATGTCACATACTAAAAGATACGGACGTTCGAACATTTCTGAGGGTAATTGTAAAAAATAGCATGAAATCGTCATTAGATACGCAGCGCAAGCTCGGCTTGTGGAAGTTAATTGGTCGTGTCTTTTCGAAAGAACCTTCCCAACATTTGCCTTCAGGGATTTAGGCATATCACGGAAAACCTAAATATGAACTACAATAACATTCCTAACACGACTAGCCTCCTCGCAGTCCTGACCTGAACACAAAAGAACACATTTGGAATGAGTTAGAACAATGACTTCCTCCGCACTCCGACGTCTAACATTATTACCCTCTTTGGTTTCGGCTCTTGATTATCAATGGGTCACCGTTCCTCCACAGACATTCAGACTTCTCATACCTAGCAGATACCAAGCCGTCATTAAGGCTTAACATCCCATGTGTTAAAGTCCACTAAACGGTGTCCGGAAACCATTTGTCAGATAGTGTACATTAATACTGAAGTGAACCTGATGTCTCATCTCCATGACTACCATTTACTATGCCGTCTCTTGTGATGGCTTTCACCACGGAACACTACCCATTGCCACAAATAAAATGCGCTACATAGTAACAAGTAGTGGTTTTCGTAAGTGTGTTTATGGGAACGTGTCTTCTAGTCTTGGCCAATGTTATCTCCCGTAGGAATAAGTTACGCTTCTTTAAACACCTTTTATATTCGGACGTTATTACTTCAGTAGATCCACCAAAAAAGCTCCTTGTGACAGCAAATCTTTATTTACGATGGACTCTTTTGGGCATTTATACCTATTGTCAAATACGTGTAGACTAATGTGACATCCATATTACGTCTTTAGTGAACTGTCTTGTGGCACTGTTCTTAGAAGAACATACATGGCTTCATATACCGAAAATAAAACGTTGATTACGATTTGACAGCAGCTTGCTGGTTCCACTTTTACTACGATATATGTTTGCATTTTATAATATATTGAGTATATTGCGTCATCTACTATTGCCGGCCGGAGTGGCCGTGCGGTTCTAGGCGTTACAGTCTGGAACCGCGTGACCGCTACGGTCGCAGGTTCGAATCCTGCCTCGGGGATGGATGTGTGTGATGTCCTTATGTTAGTTAGGTTTAAGTACTTATAAGTTCTAGGGGACATGATCACAGCAGTTAAGTCCCATGGTGCTCAGAGCCATCTACTATCTTTTTAAAACAGTGAAAGGTGTAAGTTCATTAATGACGTAATATGTAGAATGAAATTTGCACTCCGCAGCAGATTGTGCGCTGAAGTGAAACTTCCTGACAGAATAAAACTGTGTGTCGGACCGAGACTCAGACTCGGGACCTTTGCTTTTCGCGGGCAACTGCGGTAGAGGACGTTTCATATCAGCGCACACTCCACTGCAGAGTGAAAATTTCATTCGCCAGCGTGGGTGAGAGGGTTAACTGCCTTCTGTAAAAAAAAAAAAAAAAAAAAAAAAAGAAGAACTGAGTTAATCGATCAACGATTGACTAGAACAGGCATCATAGGATGCCCGCCCCGAACATATTCAACGACCAACAACCAACGAAATGAGATCAACAAAAACAAAACAAAAATTTGGTAGAGCACTAGCCTGCGTAAGGCAAAGGTGCTGAGTTCGAGTCTCGGTCCGCCACACAGTTTTTATAGGCAAGGAAGTTTGATATTAGCTCACACTCCGCTGTAGAGTGAAAATTTTACCCTGGAAACATCCCCCAGGCTGTGCCTAAGCTGTCTTCGCCATATCCTTTCATCCAGTACGGTTAGTCTTGCAAGGTTCGCAGGAGAGCTTCTGTGAAGTTTGGAAGGTAAGAGACGAGGTACTGGTGGAAGTACAGCTGTGATGAAGGGTTGTGAGTCGTGCTTGGGTAGCTCAGTTGGTAGAAGACTTGCCCGCGAAAGTCAAACATCCCCAGTTGCAGTCTCGGTCCGGCAAACTGTTTAGATCTGCCAGGAAGTTTCAGTGACGTAATACGGATATCATGTCAGTTTAGACGTACTTGAAAATGGGGAATAATGTCGAGAGTCCGTCGTAAATAAATAATTGTTATAATAAGCAGCTACTTTTGTGCATTGATTGAAATAATTATGTCGTTGTCAAACATGTGTTATGCAGCTGACCGTTAAGAAGAAAAATATTTGGACGTCTTCAGTAAGCGTCTTCAATGTCACAAGGCTTAGGAATAAAAGAAGAAGAGCCGAAAAAGACGGAATGACTCTTTCATTTTTCATGTGGCATAAGAAGAGAGGATTATTCTTGGTACATGGCTGTTATAAGTGGAAGAAGTTGGACATCGACTGGAAGTCATTGTTACTACGAAAGTTATCAGCTTCTTGATGGCCTGAAATCTAGAACATTAGGAACAGCTTCTAATTAAGGTGTTGCCCTGCGATGGGCTTCTGACCCTTATCGCAAATCAAAATGCGGTCATCATCTGCCTAGTGGTCGTCGGTCACTTTCGGTAACCATATACTGAAAGTGGAGGGCAGTTTTCTGGTGTTAATTATGTGATTAATAACTTCGAAATTTTTTGCCAACTGCTTTACCTTGTTATTGTAAAACATACCCAAATGAGTTGGTCTTGGAGAAAAAGAAACTCAAATATCTCTTTTTGTTTTGTAGTGATTGTAGTTCCCAGTATTTGAGAACGCCTGAGACGATTATATTTAAAAGCTACTCGAAAAAATAAAACAACGTTGACGCTTCTAACACAGAAAATCTAGGGGCAAATCAAAAGGCTTTTAGGTATCGAGAACCTACAAACAGTTAAGCGTTTCTTCGCAGCTAGCCCTATTTTATTAACTTTCCAGTCTATGTCATTTTAACGTTAAACCAACATCACTTCTTTGCCTAAGACTCGCTTATCAGACTCGCTGCCTACTACGTGATAAGAACACTACCACAGGCGTCCGCTACGGTCGCAAGTTCAAATCCTGCTTCGGGCATGGATGCGTGTGATATCCTTAGGTTAGTTAGGTGTAAGTAGTTCTAAGTTCTAGGGGACAGCTGACCTCAAATTTTAAGTCCCATAGCGCTCAGAGCCATTTTGAGCTGGGCTAGGCTAGTGTTGACCAACGGGGAAAGAGCGCCTGTTTGAGTGCATGTCCAAGGGGTGCGTCGCATCAGCCACACAGTGGGAAGGCCACTCTGTCATTATTGTACAGGTTAGAGAGTAAGCGGATTTTGTGTTCATTTCCCTTTATTTACGTGCGAGAAATCCTATTATTGGGGCCACCGTACTTGACTAATTACCCTCATGACAGCAACCACCTGTCTAATTCCCGGCCAGAGATTCGAAGAGCACATCGTTGGAAAAGTTTACCCAAGAGGTTGCCATCCTTAATATACTATACAGTAGAGCTGCCCGTCTTCCTAGGAGTAGATCGGCTGTACTTGTATTTTTCGCATTGCTAATTAAACAAATAATCGAGAAATAAATCACGACGCATCCATACTATATATAAAATGCAGGATGTTTTCGGTACCGTGTGCAAGAACAAGACGAGAAATACAGGGTGTTTACAATTAAAACTTCGCTACTTGAGAGAAAATCCATCGTAGGACAACGAAACTTTGAAGAGACATTTGTAATGAAACGCAGAAGAAACATAACGAATAAACCATTCGAAGAAACATACTATAATTTTCACATGAGAGGGCAACATTTGTTAAATTCGTACCATGTCTACGTTCCATGTTAGAAACATTGCTCAGTGTGACGACGATCTGCATCCACGACAGCGTGGAACAGTGCTATAGACTGCTCTACCACTGATGAAGTATCGATGGACCATAGAACTTCAGCAGTTGTGACATAGTCCATGCACTGCTCGAAGATGACACATTGCGACAGCATTCTGAGTTATGGCAACCGTGCCGCGTGGAATTAGTCGAGCGGTAGCCGGCACGGTGGCTCAGCGTGTTCGCTCAGAGAGCCCGTTGGCCTCTGTAATAAAAAAAAACTGAGTGAAAGGATTAACCACCGAACTTGAACAGGATGGTTGGCGACGTCCGCAACGACCAAACACAACGATAGATAATGAACAAAATGAAAAAAAACGGTCTAATGCGCTGCTGTCATGGACTGTGCGGCTGGTCCCGGCGGAGGTTCATTGTCCTCCCTCGGGCATGGGTGTGTGTGTTTGTCCTTAGGATAATTTAGGTTAAGTAGTGTGTAAGCTTACGGACTGATGACCTTAGCAGTTAAGTCCCTTAAGATTTCACACACATTTGAACATTTTTTTTTTTATGGCAACCGTGACTTCCTTAGCAATTTGAAGTGCAACTGGCCGTGCGTCTATCGCAGGAGCAAATCCCTAATCGCCACTTAGTTTTTACTTCCCAATCACGTTGTTCAACGCTGCTGTGGAAGGCAAACCTCTCTATACAGCACTAACGCGTCGATATTCACAAGTAGCTGCGGCATCATTGCTGTAGCCTTGAAAACAGCCTTACGGGTGAAACCTAGCTCACCTCGTCCAAACCCGTACTGACTGCATGCGGTTGTAATGCATAGAGGTCAGTCGTGACAATAAACTCCATTAACAACACATATACTGCAGCATGCAGTGTAAGTTTAATTATAACCACTCCGTATGAGACAAAGACGTCTTGAGCAAGCTAGCACGCAGGTAATTTCTAGTATTATAAGATCCTACTGGATATCATAAAACTGAAAAGCCATAACAGACAAACTTTCGAAAAACAATAGGATAGTGACATTCAGTGGCTGTATGTGACCGAACAAAAACAGGAGTCTATGGACTACACACACACACACACACACACACACACGCACACACACACACACACAAACACTCACACTATGTTGACCCGTTAGACGCTGGACCACGCGATCCTGTGCACTAACAGAAAGTGTTGACATACGCACGGCTAGAGAAGGGCGACTGTGCAGTCACTAACAAGAAATTCTGGTAAAACTGTTAGTCTATCGATACTACAGAAAGATTCATAAAATTCGGTCTTCTCTGTTCACAGACTATAGCTACCGCCTAGAACACAGTGTTGTTGCAACAAGACGAAGTTTTCAACGGAGGTTTAATGTAACCAAAGGACCGAAAAGCGATACAATAAAGGATCTGTCTGAAAAATTTCAACGGACTGGGAACGTGACGGATGAACGTGCTGGAAAGGTCGGGCGACCGCGTACGGCAACCACAGAGGGCAATGTGCAGCTAGTGCAGCAGGTGATCCAACAGCGGCCTCGGGTTTCCGTTCGCCGTGTTGCAGCTGCGGTCCAAATGATGCCAACGTCCACGTATCGTCTCATGCGCCAGAGTTTACACCTCTATCCATACAAAATTCAAACGCGGCAACCCCTCAGCGCCGCTACCATTGTTGCACGAGAGACATTCGCTAACGATATAGTGCACAGGATTGATGACGGCGATATGCATGTGGGCAGCATTTGGTTTACTGACGAAGCTTATTTTTACCTAGACGGCTTCGTCAATAAACAGAACTGGCGCATATGGGGAACCGAAAAGCCCCATGTTGCAGTCGCATCGTCCCTGCATCCTCAAAAAGTACTGGTCTGGGCCGCCATTTCTTCCAAATGAATCATTGGCCCATTTTTCAGATCCGAAACGATTAATGCATCACGCTATCTGGACATTCTTCGTGAATATGTGGCGGTACAAACTGCCTTAGACGACACTGCGAACACCTTGTGGTTTATGGAAGATGGTGCCCGGCCACGTCGCATGGCCGACGTCTTTAATTTCCTGAATGAATATTTCGATGATCGTGTGATTGCTTTGGGCTATCCGAAACATACAGGAGGCGGCGTGGATTGGCCTCCCTATTCGCCAGACATGAACCCCTGTGACTTCTTTCTGTGGGGACACTTGAAAGACCAGGTGTACCGCCAGAATCCAGAAACAATTGAACAGCTGAAACAGTACATCTCATCTGCATGTGAAGCCATTCCGCCAGACACGTTGTCAAAAGTTTCGGGTAATTTCATTCAGAGACTACGCCATATTATTGCTACGCATGGTGGATATGTGGAAAATATCGTACTATAGAGTTTCCCAGACCGCAGCGCCATCTGTTGTTGAAAATTGTAACTACTGTAATTTCGAAAGTTTGTCTGCCTGAAAATGTACTGTTGTCCCAAGCATATTGCAACAAACGGTGTATTTCTATCGCTGCTCGTTTAGTTTTTATTGCCGTTTCAAATATACCGGTCATTTTTGAAACACCCTGTAGGTTCACGACACCTCAACGAAGCGAATATTCAATCATTCGCAAAATATTATCATTTAACGTACATTCTCTCTTCTATTGACATTTCACACTAAAGCATCTCGCTCGTGTATACTCAAGTCTCCCAAGATTCGCCCCAAAGCGGCTGATTGTTAATTTAGACGACACGACACACGTATTCCACAATAATATTTATATAACTGTTCATACACCTATTCCGACGGAACACATATCCATTATCTAAACATGACATCGTTTATCATGGCTGCGTTCGTTTGAAAGTGATTTTATATTTCTTGACACGCCACCCGTCAATATGCCCGGTCGCGTCGACGTCTATTCAATACTCTACACATGTAACTGTACCTGCAAGAGTTACATTCGAGCTACTACAGGACAAGGATAAAAGAAATCAAATGGCTCTGAGCACTATGGGACTTAACATCTGAGGTCATGAGTCCCCTAGAACTTAGAACTACTTAAATCTAACTAATCTAAGGACATCACGCACATCCATGCCCGAGGCAGGATTCGAACCTGCGACCGTAGCGGTCGCGTGTTTCCAAACCGAAGCGCCTAGAACCGCTCGGCCACAGCGGCCGGCAACAAGGATCAGTGGTAGGGCTAGGGCTATTGCTTACGTGGTTAGTTAACATAACATGTGAGAAAAGGTGAAGTTAGCTTGAGTTATTTGAAATTTAATCTATATTAGCAAATGAATAAAGGTTTCGAAGTTAAGTCGAGTTATTTGAAATTTAATCTATATTAGCAAATGACTAAAGGTCTAAAAAATTTCTAGTGGAATGTTACCTATTCAACTGCTTCCCAAGGCAAAAGAAACTGATTTTGTGTGTTTAATACAAGTACTAAACAAACTTAAAATTTTCAAATGCTGCCATAATCTGCTCATTAAGAGATTAAATCTTACGTTAAAGGGTGAAACAAATAAGTCAGGTTTCAAATCTGAACACTGTGTATTTCTTGAGACAACGAAACTCACGCTGCGCAAATTATCCAGACTCTATTCATACAATAGATGCAAATGGGAGTACTTAAAAATTTCCAAAAATCTTTACATTTAAACTGTAACATTTTCAAAAGTGCTTCCCCATTGATATCTACAAAATAATGAAAAAAATATTTATCACTCACTGTATTTTCGCTGTTTATGCCATGAAACTGTAATATACTAGTTGACTACTTGGCGTTGCCTAGTACGTAATTACTTCTACTAGCTGGACTACCCAACTTCGCTCAAGGAGTTGATATGAGACTGTGTGGCACTTGGAATAAAAGGATAAACTTAAAACTGTAAGAGGTAAAAAAACACATTACACAGGTTTTGGTAATTTCAGATTTCTGAGTAGTACGATCGGAGATCCAATTTTAATACGAAGACAGTGTAATGGCATTTACGACACTTGCAAAAACTTTAAAAATTCCGTAGGGAAGATTACACTTCCTTCAACATTTACCATAGTGTCGATCGATTTTTACATTTTCTCTTCACCGGGAATTTTCTTTTGAAATCGTCGACAATATTATTCTTAGATGCCAAAATTGCCCTTTCAAACAGCCCATCCGGATTTGTGTAGTTGTGAACAATTTTTGGATAAATTTGGTCGATGAGTTTATTTTCAGCAGTGGCTATGTTGCAGAAATCACTGTTGAGTATAATGAGGCCGGTGGACTGGTCGTCAAGAAAGGTGCCTTCGCCTAGTGGTACAAGCTAATGAGCAAAACGTGGTGCTCTTTCTTCCTTCGACAGTTTAGCTCTCACATTTTTTGTCATTTGCAGCATCTGTGTGTATGGCCACAGATGACATTTTCTTAAGGATGCACTGATCTCGTCTGATGGTGTTGACCTGGGGAGAACTGGAAGCGTTTATCGAAAGTCTCCTCAGAGTATGAGCAGAGCTCATTCCATCACTTCAGAGTTTTATCGCAAGTCGTGTAATGTTCTGTCTATGGCTTCGAGTGATTTTTTTTTTTTTTTTTTTTACGTGCCATTGTGCATTCGCCCCATGAGAAAATTTTAGGTAGCTTTAGTGGTTCACCCCGTGTAGATACTATTGAGATTTTACATACCTGGCACTGTTCTTCGGTTATATTTAACGGTAGCTGTAGGCGTTGTGGGAAGCTCGTCCACTTTCCAGAAGTGTAGCTGCAATGCCGGATGATGCCAGTGTAGGTATAATGTGTCTTTAAGCACGTATTCCCACCAACAATGGATTTATTAGAAATATTTTACCGGTACCGCCTGGTGCGTCCAAATAAATAATTTCACCACTGTTGTTGTGGATCCATGATAACATTGTAAATTTCCTGTTAATTGTCACTGAGGAATGTTTTGTTGTGAGCGATGTACTGAAATAGTTCGTTGTGCTGTAGCTTTTTTCCTTTGTAATTTTCAAGTTTAGGATTCTGATAGCATCTTTTCGTGGTGCTTTCATCGAAGGTTTTAGTAAGAACTGGTTGTTTATTGCTAAACATTTATCTTCTAGGGGAATGAGTGTTTCATTGAAGATCTCGTAGCTGAATTCGATGGTCAATCCAGGATGATCTTATCGCGTTTGGTATAGTACGTCATCACTCATACTCTATTTGAAGGAGCCCCATAAGGTTTGGATTCGATGGGTCACGTGTTGTTAGAATGATGACGAATAAATCTCTCATTTGTTCAGATGAGCCTTTGAGCGATGCTTCTTGTAGTGTTAATTCCCAGTGGTTGTCGTTTTCCAGTAGTCATAAGCGTTGGCGCATGTACGTCTTGCATGGGTAACTGTCAACAGTCTTGAGATCTGTGAAACTCGTTCGTCCCGTATTTCGTGAAGCAACATCCAGAGATAGAATCATTCGACGTTGTTCGGATGTACGCTGTATACCCGGCATAGGGAGTCAGTTTTCATAATTCCGGGTAATCTTCTACCGGAGTTCCTTGTTTTCGTCGTTAAAGATTTTTCATGTTGTAGTCCTCGTATAACGATAGGGACGTCGACATGTAGTAGTAATGTTTTTCCGAATGGATCCATTTGGCCGGCCAGTGTGCCCGACAGTTCTAGGCGCGTCAGTCCGGAACCGCGCGACCGCTACGGTCGCAGGTTCGAATCCCGCCTCGGGCATGGATGTGTGTGATGTCCTTAGGTTAGTTAGGTTGAAATAGTTCTAAGTTCTAGGGGACTGATGACCTCAGATGTTAAGTCCCATAGTGGTCAGAGCCATTTGAACCATTTTTTTATCCGTTTGACACAGTTGGTAAACAACTGTTAATGTTGTGTTCTGAGGTGGTTTTCCTGCAATTTTTCTGAAGGTTTCGTTTGTGAAGTAAACTTCCCGCCCATTCCCCAAATGTATTGCTATGCGTTGCACAGCTGGTTCGCGTTCGTGTATGGGAAACCCTAAAATCCTCCACGCTGCTTAGTTACTGTTGATCTATCTTTCCATTTAGTACACGAGCATCTGATCGTTTCTGTTTTGTTGTTCGCTGTCTTCATTGACATACTTACGGATATATTTGAGGGATTTCACTGAATTGTTGTATTGTACTTTTATGGCGCTTGGAACATTTTCGAAAGTAGAGTGTTACATGGTACTAAACATTGATTATTTATTTACAATTCGTCGCTGCCTCGTATTCGTATTTTTGCTGTGGAGCCACCGGTTTTCTGTGATCATCTTCTGTATTTGGGATAGCCATCAACTAAGGTTTGTTGTCCAAGAATGGTTTTGGGAATTTTTTATACATTTTCCATTACTGATACATGGCGAACTGAGCTTTAATTGTTCGCATGGTCCCTGAATCATACTTTTCACTATACTGTCGTACAGTTCCCGATCTTCTTGTGGATTGCGAAATTTAGGTTGGTTGACATTCTCGATATCCGTGGGATGAATTCTGTCGTGTAGCCATAAGAGGTTGTGTGAGTGAGGCAGTCCTCGTTTTCGCTACTCGATTCTGTGCACCCAGCATGCAACGGTTCCAAATATGTAATATTTTGTGATGATTTAAATAAATCTCGTTTGCTTTTTATAGGAAGAACAAATCTAGATTTTTGTGACTTTATTTTTATTGATCACTAATTTTCGGTGTATGATACAATTAGTGCTGGAATTCTAATTCGTATATGATTATAAAGTGTGAGTGTGATTAATACAACTATAATTGTTATAATGATTGTTATGCTGTTTTCTATAAATTATTTGTATAAAAATCCATTTTGGTAGGAACCCAAGTGGAAAAATCGGGCTATTGTGTCCTATCGATGTATGGGAGCTTGTCAGTATTCATGCTGCTCTTTGGTTCCTGGCCACGACGAGTTACAACTGAATGTTATGAAGAGGTCAGGTCACCAATATTTCCTTATGTAGTTCGTAGCATCTTCAGTGTGTTCATGCATGTGTCTCGGACTTCCTATTTATGATGAGGGTTAGAATACCACTGTCCCAACGTCGTCAATGTTTCCGTCGTTTATGATTGCGCCTAGAAGGTGGACGTATTCTTTCGTCCGTAGTTTCTTCTGATTCAGTCTTACGTAAAGCATCTGTCCCGCATCTATTTTTGCATGCACATCTACCAGGAATTGTCGGAATAAATGGTGAGTGTTGAGAATGTGATTGTATGTTTCAGGAAACGGTAACCAATTATTTCCTTGTAAGTGACGTTTTTGTTTGTTTCTATGCCTGTTCCAGATTGGATTTGTTTCATATTAAAATTATATAGTCCCCTCCGTGCAAAAATATTAATGGATATTGAAGGGCATCATATAACGGTGTGTGCAATGCGTTGCAGTTCATATCTCCTTCGTTGTGCAGTTATGTCAAGGCTTGTAGTTTAACTGTGCACAATTACGATGCCGTCGTCGTCTAACCGTACTGCATTAAATCGACGTTCGTGTTTTCCAGGTGGTATTCTGTCGGCTTGAATTGTAGCTTTATAAGCATCAGAAATCATTTGTCCTAGTGCTGTTTTGAACAGGTGTATCAGTTGGCTGAATTTGTGTAAGATCCTCTGTACATCCTAGACTACTTGTCTAAATCCACTGATATTTATGAATCATTACTTATTTATATTTATTTATTTCCGATGAAATATACTTGCAGAAATTTATGATCTTCGTTCTGTAGTGGTAACAATGATCATATATTATAATAGATTTAGCCTTGAATGGGAAAAACATAATCGACTTCATCTCTATTAGTGTTGGTCGAAGTGCCACCAAAAGAAGTCATTTGGAAGTAAGCCTTGTACGATTTTATATTTTGAAGAAAGTGTTTTTACGCCTTTCATGTAATGCAAAATTTCCTGAGGAGGTGTTTCCAACGGTGGTCATAGAATCTTGGTGTTTCTCTATTTCATTTTTTCGCGTTAAAAACTGGCAAATGTTACCCATTTTTCCGATTAAGACGTGTTTGTGTTTCTTATATTCTTTTGTTCATTTGTCGGGTCGTAGTGGACTGATTCATTTATTAGGCTGTGCTGTTTACTTGTCCTCGCCAGCGCTTCTGGTAGGGTGATATTTTCATAGCTTGCAAGGATTCACAGTCTTTTATTATAGGATTGTGTCACAATTCTTGATTCTTCAATCCGTTCTGTTCGTTGTTCTTCGGTTTCTTTGCTTTTCATGATGTTCATTTTCGTTCGTTGGGAACTTAAAGGGGCTTCGCGCTCTTTGTCTGTTTCGTTTTCTCGCTCTTCTTCTTGTTTTTGTCGTTTTGGTTCAAAACTGGCACCGTCTCCTCATATTTTACGTTTAGGCATTGTCTAAAATAAAAATCAGATCATTCTGCTACTAACAAATATACAAAATATACAAAATACACTTTTCAGACTTTATTTTCGATTTATATTCAGACACTGCATCGCTTTGACCACTCATACTTCACTCTTTGTTTCTATTTACTCTCTGGATGACAATTTTGGTTTATCTCTTCGTCACTGATAAGAAACTGACGTTCGAACCCAAGACGGGTCTTGCTTCATATACTCCTACCAATGGGTGGCCCCAACAATGGCAAATTCTAGAACATAACAAAATTTCGAATCGTACAGAATGTTCCAGCTCGTTTCATTACGTTGGAAAGTGTTCTGGAATGTTCGAAGATGATCTGGAATGGTCCGGAATGTTTCCGAACATTCTGGAATCTTCCAGAATGCTATTCTCGGACATTCCAGAACATCCCGGATCATTGTGGAACATTCTAGAATGTTGTGGAATGTCTCGAATCTACTTAAATATTCTGAAATGTTCTCGAATACTCCCGAATGTTCTGGAACGTTCTAGAAATTTCTGTCCAGACCTTATATCTTCAAAAGCACGCCCTTCAAGTAAAAACGGGAACCTTCTTCATGGATGGGGATAGAGGGCTACTACACCATGATCTTATCGGCCCTCGTTTCTGAGTTTTAGTGGCACTTACATTGTACACTTACTTTTATGATAGATATTGACTACTTCCTTAGCATTAACGCTACTTGCAACACGTGGACGTTGAGACAAATGAAAAACAAGCTTTTCATAAAATGAAGCGCAAATTACCTAGACTACTCTCATCTAATGTTTGATAATGAAAGTACTTAGCGACTTCCAATAAAGTTTAAATATGGCTTGGGATTCGGTTCTTTAAGGGATCAGTAGTGTCGGGGATTGTTGGTGGTGAGAGAAGTTATTGGCAATCATCGAAAAATAAATTTCATGATACTGTAGAAGAATTGAAAGATTGCTAATATCTACAAAGCAAAGAATACATAAGGGACAACCACTTCTTTAACAAATCTAAATGCAATTCATTACAAGGTAGTCATCCAACTGGTAAATTTATATTATTTGTTGTGAAACCGTAGTGCAACTCTATCACGAGGTCGCTATTGAGATTATGATGCAAACTGTGATGTACTTAATTTGAAAAACTTATTTGTCTGATCAAATAAATCGCAATTTTGGACAACTGATGTATCATAATCTCGCTAGTGACATCGCTAAAGTCGACATTGTACCGACATTCAGCGTAAACGTTAAGAAAATCAGTGTCGAAAGTCGCTTATGCAATGTGAAATACAGTCCAACTGAAAGACGCTGAAATTTAAGTATATAGAAAAACATTAAATAAATAGTTGAGACTTAACGAAGAGATGCGAAAGAAACGTGGGACTAAGGAAGTGTTTATAACGCAGTCAGAAGGAGGAGAGAATTTTAGCTAGACATGCGGTTACATATCCTCGTTTAGTTGATATAGCAGAGGAGAATGATAGTAAAGATTACTGAAGATATTCTCACATCGACCTATATATATGCACCACAGGAATTGAAAGCAAGGTTTTTTAAATAGAGAATAATGTGATACTTATTACAAATGGACATGTCTCAATACGATCTTTTTTTTTCAGACTTCTCTCGTTCCCGTACATTATATGTTAATGAAACAACGATTTTGTGAAAAAAACAACACTGGTATCTACACAACGGCTTTTCGCGTATGAATGAGCTATCTGGAAAGAAGCACTATGGCGGTGGGAATCACCCTACTCTCAGATGTGTTGGGCTGGGGGCGAAAAATAAGCGCAAATACTCAGAAATATCATCCAAGTATTTGAGAATGAGATCACTTAGCGGATGGCCTAAAATGTGTTTAGTTTATTCGTAATACATTTCGTATGGAGAACATTTTGCCTCGTATTAGGGCAGTTCATGATTGTGTCAATCAAGTTGCGAGAATGAGCACAGCATCGAGTAAATTATTTTGTTAAAGTGTTTCGGTACCAAAGGTCGAGCCACATGGTTGAATATTATAGATAGATGTAACATCCGTTTTCCAGTCATATGACATATCTGTATGCAATGTATGATACATTAGGATATGTTCAACATCTTCTCTTATGCCTCTGGATCGATTTCAATCAAACGTTGTACACATATTACTTACTATTTGGTAGGGAATTCTGTTCAACTAAAACCCACCAGCCCCACATCCAGGTGGGGGTGATAAGGGGTTGATGAACAGAGAAGGGGTGCTGGTAGACAGGAGGACAAAGAGAGGGAGCATGAGGAGACAGAGGGGAGAGGAGGAGGCGGACAAGAGAGGTGGAGTTGGACATGGACTAAGAGGGAATGAGAGGAAAGGTGAAGAGTGAAGGAGGAGATGGACAGGGGAGATAGAGGTCAGGGGAGAAGGAGATGGACAGAGAGACGTGGGTTAGGATATGGACAGGGAGAGTGGGCATAGGACGGAGAGAGAGAGGAGGAGATGGTAAGAGTGAGTGTTGAAATGGCAAGATGTGGGGCTAGGAGATGGACAGCGAGGGAGGGGGAGGATAAGGTACACTGAGACACTGGGGAGGAGGAGATCGATAGAAAAAGGTGGAGGGTTAGGATGTTGAAGACAGGCAGAGGGGGAGGAGGAGATGGCAGAGAGAGGAGGAAGAGATATTGGTAAGACAGAGTTCAGGAGAAGTGGGAAACAAAGGTAGAAGTGGCTGATAGAATATTCGAACGCACAAATACTCAAGCATCGCTGGGTTTCTCAGTGAGTTGTGCAATATGAGAACAACAAACCTATAGCCTTCGTAGGTCGACAGTTACGAAGACAATGGGACTGGTAGTAGGACAGAGATACGAGTAAATATCAGATAATGATAGCGAATCCTCATCTCAACAATCAGAAGAGGAAGACGTGTACGTACTTGAAAAAGCGCTGGAGATACGAGAAATTTGTTAGATTACATCACGGTCAGACCAACGTTCCGAAATCAGAAACTGCGTTACAAGGTATCCGCAGGAGTAGAGATAGATTCAAATCAGAATTTGGTAATGGTGAAAAGTAGGCCGAAGTCTAGGAGACTAGAAGTGGTATACGAATACATTAATGGAAGAAGACAAACCGTTGAAGTTCTCTGAAGTTATAGATAGTGTGGTAATTAATAACACAGCAGGAATTTCAGTTGGAGAGGCACAATCATCTCTTAAAAGAGCAACCACTGAAGTTGAAAAGAAAAACATAAGTACCAGAAAGATAACTGCAAAGAAACCATGGGTAAGAGAGGAAATACTTCAGTCAATGAACGACAGAAGGCAAAAAATCTGCATGGAAAAAATGAAGAAAGCGAAAAAGAAATGATTGTATGAAGGACTGACTCTGAATAAACGAAAGTCAAAACAATCTTCAATGAAATTAAAAGCAATGGTGTTAACACTGAGAGTGTAAACTGCCTTTAATTCTTAAAGGCAGAAAGGGGAAGCAGATAGGTGGGAATAAAACATGTAGAAGGCCTTTGTGAGATAACTTATCTGATAACGTGATAGAAGGAGAAACAGAGGTAAATGGGAGGTCCAGTATTAGAAGCGGAATTTAGAAGAGCTTTGGAATACTTATAATCAAATAAAGTAGAAGCGATTGATAACAGACGATTAGAATTTATGAAATAACTAGAGGAAGTATCTGTATTTGTTTTGTTTTAGGGCGCAAAAACAACTATGGTCATACGCGCCTTGCAAAACTGTGAAACACGAAGACAAAGAGAGGAGATAAAAACGATTACATGTTAGTCCCAATCGACAGAAGAGAAGACAGCTAAAAACTGGGACGTGGAGAGAGGTCTATAAAATACGCCATAGGGAAACGGAGGCCCAGAACTTAAAGTTAAATAGCCTTCGCCATATTGCTACAACGGATTAAAAGAAACACGCAATCGACATCCCGCGTCTCGTTCGCTAAACCGGCCGATAACTCAGACGGCAAACCCAAGCGGGAACGTAAACGGTTAAAAAATGGGCATTCCGTCAAGAAATGGCTGACAGTTAAAAGTTGGCTGCAATGTGCACATAGTGGTCGGGGAGCGCCACTTAACAAATGGCAATTGCTAAAAGGGCAGTGCCCAATACACAGTCTAGTTAAAATGATTCCCTCGCGGCGAGAGAGCCGATAGGAGGTCGTCCAAGCCGCCGGGAGAGGCTTAATGACTTGGAGCTTATTCCCATAAAGGGAGGACCAGTGGCGATGAAAAACTGCAACACAGAGATCATCGGCGGGAGTTTAAGAACTAGTGGGCTGAGGTACGACGACTACAGCCTTGGCAATAGACTCAGCGGCGTCGTTTCTTGTTAGACCGACATGACCAGGAACCGACATAAACAGCATAATGGCTCCATCAAGGTTGAGGGAGTGACAGATTTTCTGGACCCGTTGCACTAACGTGTGGACGGTATAGAGCACGCAGAGGCTTTGAAGGACGCTGAGAGAGTCTGAGCAGATGACACAATTGAAAATCTTGTGTCATCGGATATACTCCGTGGCCTGATACAAAGTGATGAGCATTGATGTAAATACTGAACAGTGTACCAGAAGCAGACACCGAAAAACATCGGCGCCAGTGACGAAGGCTCACCCAACACCATGGTCAGTCCGAGAGTCATCAGCGTACACAAAGGTGCTATCGCCAAGTTCCATCCAAAGTTCGTGAAACTGAAGGCGAATGAGCGAGGCTGGAGTAGTGTCTTTAGGAACCAAGGTGAACACGGGCCGCTACACGAAGCAAAGATGGTCAAGGGTTCACACCCACCGGGAAAGCTACAGCTAGTATGAAGTTAAGCTGTCAGAGCAAGAGCCGAAAGCCAACTGCAGGAGGTAACAGAGAAGAGGGAGGTGCCCATACTGGTGATCAAAGGAGTCATCAGAGAAGGAAGAATAGGATAAGTGGCGTCCCATTTCAGACAAAGGGCATGCGTAACTTCTGAGGAGAAAGTCACGACGGTAAGAGAGTGGTAGTTTAGCAGCTTCTACATACAGACTCTCAAACGGGCTAGTAAAAAAGACGCCAGTGGCTAAACGGATGCCACAATGGTGAATAATATTGAGTCGGCGTAAGAGGGACGGACGTGCAGATGCATAAACAAAGCAAACATAGTCTAGTTTCGAAAGGACAAGGGACCGGGACAAACGGAGGAGGCTGGTTCGATCTGCAGCCCAGGAAGTACTATTGAGGACACGTAGCGCGTTGAGGGACTGTGTACAGTGGGCTGCCATGTAAGACACGTGGGAGAACCAAGAGAGTTTCCTATAGAGCATGAGCCCCCAGCAGCGTCGCAGTTTCAATGAACGGAAGAGCAACAGGCCGAATAGGGAAAGATGGTGAAAGAAGCTAAATGCGCCGCCAGGAATTCATACAAACGGTTCTGTCAATGGAGAAACGAAAGCCATTATCGATGCTCCATGAGTAAAGGCGATCGAGACATCGCTGAAGACGCCACTCAGTGAGGTCTTTGGAGAACTGCAATAGATGGCAAAATCTTCAACAGAAAGGAAGCCAGAGATGCCTGGCTGGAGACAGTCCATTGTAGGGTTAACGGAGTTAGCAAAGAGGACGACGTTCAGGACGGAATCCTGAGGCACAATGTTTTAGTGGATAAATGTGCCCAACAAGGCAGAACCCAAACTAACCTTGAAAACTAGGTCTTTGAAACATTCCTCTAGAAAACGGGCAGGCAGCCACAGAAGCCCAACGTGTAGGGAGTACGGATGATACCAGTTCTCCAGCAGGTGTCATAGGCTTTCTCCAAACCGAAAAAAAACACTGTCACAGTCAGCGATTTCGGCAAAAAAAATATTCAAGACATGGGTGGAAAAAGTGACGGGATGGTCAACTCCAGAACGACGTGCTGGAAATCCACACTGTGCAGTGATTAGTAAATTGCGAGACTCGAGCCACCATACCAGCCAGGCATGAAACATACGTTCCACCACATTGCAAACACAGCTGGTGAGAGAGATGGGGCGGTAGCTAGAAGAAGGGTGTTTCTCCTTACCGGGCTTAGGTATGGATATGACAGTGGCCTCACGCCAGCGTCCGGGAAACGTGCCCACTGCCTAGATGCGGTTGTAAGCATTAAGCTGAAAGTGATTGCCTGCAAGAGAAAGTTGCTGCAACATCTGAATTTGAACAACGACTGGCCCTGGGGCAGAAGATCGGGATGAAGTGAGAGCATGATCTAGCTCCCTCATAGTAAAGGTGGCATTGTAGCACTCACACTTCAGAGAAGTTTCCCATGGAGGAAGGCAGGGTGACAGTGCGAAGAGCTCGAAATTTTCGCAAAATGGCGGCCCAAGATGTTCGATATAGAAACAGAGTCCTTACCACATAGGATTGACGGAGTACATCGGAAAAGTTCAAAGACGGGCAGCACGTTTTGTATTATCTCGAAATATGGGAGAAAGTGTCACTGAAATGATACAGGATTTGGGCTGGACATCATTAAAACAAAGGCGCTTTTCGTTGCGACGGTATCTTCTCACGAAATCCCAATCACCAACTTTTTCGTCCGAATGCGAAACCATTCTCTTGACAGTGACCTACATAGGGAGAAACAAACGATCACCACGGTAAAATAACAGAAATCAGAGCTCGTACCGAAAGATATAGGTGTTCGTTCCTTCCGCGTGGTATAAAAGTTTGGAACAATAGAGAATTGTGAAGGTGGTTCGATGAACCCTCTCTGGTTCCGGCGGAGGTTCGAGTCCTCCCTCAGGCATGGATGTGTGTGTTTGTCCTTAGGATAATTTGGATTAAGTAGTGTGTAAGCTTAGGGACTGATGACCTTAGCAGTTAAGTCCCATAAGATTTCACACACATTTAAACATTTGATGAACCCTCTGCCTGGCACTTAAATGTGATTTGCAGAGTATCGATGTAGATACAGATGTAGACAATGACATCGTTTGCTACTGTCCGGCCGGAAAATGGGGAATGGATCAGAGAGACGTCGGCGATCGGCCCACACGACTGGGGAGTGAGTGGAGCTGTTAAAGGAATTTGTGAATGTAATCCAGCTACCTTTTTTGCTATGCTGAAGAACGTAAAGACACCGTGCACGCATGTGTTTATAATGAATGCAGTTTGGCTCGTAGGATGATGGTTAAAAACGCGGAGAGCACGTCTCCGCGCGCGAATTGCGTCGCAGCACACCTCAGTCCACCAAAGGACCGGGACATGGAGTGGTAAAGAGGAAGTGTGAGGAATGGAATGTTCTGGAGCGGTAAGGATAACGTTTGTATGATATTTCATCTGGTCATCACCATTGGGGAAGTCTTGTTCGCCAAAGGTAGCCAGAGAGGAGTAGAGCCGCCAAACGGCCTTACCAAGGCGTCATGTGGGCTTGCACGCAGGTGGGGAAGGAGTCAGACGATGGGCAAACTGGGCAGTGTAGAAAGATAGGTGGTACAAATGGGAATAGGGGTGTGAGAAGTCAGAGATAAATGTGGATGCTCCTGTGTTAAAGCAGAAGAGGTAAAGTGGGTTAAGAAGGTCAGCCAAGACAGTTCCTCTCTGACAGATTCTGGGAGAATACTAAAGGGAATAGTGCACATTAATGTCAAAGAGCAGCAGAAATGGTTGAGGCATCTGCCCAAGAAGCTAGACGGAATCTACGCTGGTAACTTAAAACGATGGAGTGATACAAATGGTACAAAGGGGAAAAACAATTGAGGAAGGAGAAGGGGAACTGCAACAGTTTGAAGACGGGTAGTCAGGGAGGTGGACTGAAAGAGAACGTCATCCCTTATGAGCAGCATGACTCCCTACAAGACGGAATGCCGACCTCGGGGGAAATATCAAAATGGGCTGGGAAGAAATGCGAAATCTCAAAGCGATCTTGAGGACGTCGTTTTTTTTCCCCGAAGGACGCTGAAATTCTAAAAGCAGTTGTAAATCATCTTTCTTGGATCTAAGGCCGCGAACGTTCCACGAGAGGAGAGTCATGATGAAAAAATAAAGGGGCGTCAGCTCAGCGGCTGCGCAGTCTGCGAAGACTCACTGCGAGAGGGCACAGAGGCAGGAGGATCCTGCTTTATGAGGTGCACAGAACTGTCGGCTTCCTTATGCTGACGGCCTGCGCAGTCCAACGTAGAAAAACGGTTGGTGGTGCGCACTGCCTACACGGAGGCCAGCAGCGCGAAGATACTACGTGAAAATACCGTCGAAGAGCGTCTTCGAGCCGGCGAAGGAGAAGACAATTTGCCTTTATTGGACTTCTTCGAGCATTTCCAGATAGCAGAAGAAGAGTCCGGTTTGGTTGGCTGGAGTAACGTAGGAAGCCTTTACGTGAGTATTCTTCCTGACCTTTCTGGCCTGCTGGCGATTTGATGGCTTGTTGCACAGCTGTACGAAGAAACGGCGATACTACCACGACACTGGGCGATTTCACAACCTCAGAGATGAATTTGAGGTCGCATGTCTTGGTGGCCATGTCCTTCATGGAGCGAGATGTACTAAGGACAGTACTGTAAGTGCCAGACGGTCGAACACAGGGTTTGCCACTAGCCGATAACTTGTTAGCGACCAGTTAAGACTTCTTTCCTTTACCCTGATCTCCTTGATAGTCCTCTCATCGAGATACACGGGACAGCCCCGAGAGGAGCGGCATGGTGGCCATTGCTGTTGCTGCAGCGGGGAGAAGCAGGCAGACAATCACCCTCATGCGCATCCGTACCACAGGTTACACATTTGCCCAGGTGTCAACAAGATATGAAAGTGCGGTTGAAACAATGACAGTTGTAGCAGCGCATGGGGTTTGGAATCTGCAATCGGACTGTGATGACGTCATAGACTGCTTTGTTGCAGACAACACACACAAGACTGTAAAAGAAAACTGATGGTCTGTTAGATGACGATCGGATTTAACAAAGGTAAAGGCACCAGAAAGAGAGTTCTGACGTCTTGTTGGTACTGGAAACAAGGGTGAAAAGCGTTAGACAATCTAAAACCGTGCGGAACGTTTGAATTTGTCAGAAAAAATACGTGTAAGTGATAGGGTAAGACGTGTAATATACAATATGTACAATAACCAAGAGGGAAGGGCTGGAAGACCAAGAACGAAGTGCTCAGACTAAAACGGATTTAAGGCAGGGCCGTATGTACGCATTCGCCCCAAATGTTCAGTGTGTGCTTGGAAGAAACAGTGAAGAAATTAAACGAAAGGTGCAAGAGTAGGATTAAAACTCAAGGTGAGAGGGCATGAGTTATTAGATTCGATGAATAAAATTCCCATAAGGATAAGAAGAATTACAGGATCTATTGAATGGAACGGTCTAACACGTACAGAATAAATCTTAAGAGTAAATCGAAGAAAAATGAAAGCAATGAGAAGTAGCAGAAATGAGAACAGCGAGAAATTTAACGTCAGAATTGAGGACTACGAAGTAGATGAACTTAAGGAGTTATGCTACCTGGATAGCGATATTCGTAACGGACAGAGCAAGGAAGAGATAAAAAGCAGAATAGAACTATCAAAAATGGCATTCCTTCCCAAGAAAAGTATCAAACATAGGCCTTAATTTGAGGAAGAAATTCTAAGAATTTACGTTTGAAGCATATGTTTCTTGTATGTTAGTGAAACATGGCCTGAGGGAAAATCGGAAAAGAAGAGAATCGAAACTTTCCAGATGTGGCACTACAGAAGAATGTTGAAAACTAGGTCGCCTGGCAAGGTAAGGGATAAGAATGTTCTCCGCAGAATCGGCGAGGAAGGGAATCTATGGAAAACACTGACAAGAAGAGGAGACGGAGTGGTAGGACACCTTTTAAGGCTTCAGGTAGTAATTGCCATGATACTGAGCGGAGCTGTAGAGAGTAAAAGGTGTAGAGGAACACAGAGACTGGAATATATCCAATAAATAACTGAGGAAGTAGGTTGCAACTGCACCTCGGAGATGAAAAGATTGTCACAGGAGTGAAATCCGCGGTGAGCCGCATGAAACAGTCAGAGGACTGTTAATAACAAAAAAGCAGTACATATTGTTTCATGGCTTTTGCTTCAATGTGTTTCCATATTAGCCACTTTAAGGTCACCATTCGAGATAAAACGGGTTTGAACTGATCTTAATCCTGTGGTTGTGCTACATAGTTATCCTGAGGGGTCATTCTTTTCTTATCTTCGTTTTCCATTAATCTATTCAATTAATTACGCGCTTTGTAAACTAATCGCTGATTATCCACTCGGCAGGTCACGTGAGTAACTAATGCATTTATAAGGGTTTGGTCATCCTCAACCTTCGAACGGCCTCGCCAAAGAGGGTAAAGAAGCAGACAGAGGCTCAGGGCATTCTCTTGCTCTTAGTGTAGAAAACTGTCCCTGAACGCGGAAGAATCATCTACGATCGACAGTGTGAGGATGCAGAAGTTAATGGAAAGCACTGCATTAAAGTATCGTGTGTATCGCCGGCTGAAGTGGCCGCGCGGTTCTGGCGCTGCAGTCTGGAAACGCGACACCGCTCCGGTCGCAGGTTCGAATCCTGCCTCGGGCGTGGATGTGTGTGATGTCCTTAGGTTAGTTAGGTTTAACTAGTTCTAAGTTCTAGGGGATTAATGACCTTAGCAGTTGAGTCCCGTAGTGCTCAGAGCCATTTGAACCATTTATCGTGTGTATCCACAGGACATGTGGTCTTGAGTTGAAAAAGTGTCACGAAGATCTCTCCATCGGCAAAAGATTCCGGAATAATGTTCAGTTCGGACCTCCCGGTGGGGAGTGCCAAGGCGGAGGTGACCTTGAGAAAAAGATTCAATAACCAACAAATAGATGACATTCTGCGAGTCGGGGCGTTAAATGTCAGAAATTTGAGCAGGCAAGCTAGAAAGTCTGAGAAGGGGAATGCAAAGGCTTCATCTAGATATAGTTGGTGTCAGTGAAGTGAAATGGAGAGAAGTATCTGTGACGCGTACCTCAGTACGTGAAAGGATATGAATATACTGTTTTAGAGAATATACTCTTTTAGAGAAGAAGTAGAATAAAGAGGTATGGGAGAATACGGGCTTGTTACAAGGAATGGGAGAGGAGAAAGACTGAGTTCTGTAACAAATTTCAGCTAGTAATATCGAATACAATGTTCAATAATCACATGAGTAGGAGATACGCTTGGAAAAGGCCAGGAGCTAGTGGAATGTTTCAGTTAGGGTACATCATGGACAGACAGGAGCAAATATATCAGAATTTAGCAGTGATGAAGAGTAGGCTGAAGTATAAGAGACTAGTCAGAAAGAATCAATAAACAAGGAAGTTGGATACGGAATTTCTAAGGAATGAAGAGATATAGTTGAAGTTCTCTAAGGGAATAGATTCTGCAATAAGAAAAATCTCAGCAGGCAGTTCAGTTGAAGGGGAAGGGATATCTCTAAAACGGGCCATCACAGAAGATGGAAAGAAGAAACGTAGGTACAAAGAAGATAACTACGATGAAGATAATGCTAACAAAAGAAATACCTTAGTTAATTGATGAGCTAAGGAAGTAAAAATGTTCAGGGAAATTCAGGAATACAGAAATACAGTTCACTGACGAAGTGCAGGGAACATAGGGCGAAATAACTGCATGAAAGATGTGAATAAATAGGAAAAGAAATGATGATCGAAAGGGCTGACTCAGCACAACCTTCGGTGAAATTAAAAGCAAGGCTTGTATCAATTAGGATGCATTGTTAAATGCAGAAGAGAGAGCGAATAGGTGGAAAGACTAGATTGAAGGCCTCCGTTAGGGGAAAAGAATGTCTGATGTGACAGAACAAGAAACAGGAGTCTCTATAGAAGACATAGGGCATCGAATTAGAGCCGGGTGGTGTAGCCGTGCGGTCTGAGGCGTCTTGTCACGGTTCTTGCCGCTCCCTCCTTCGGAGGTTCGAGTCCTCCCTCGGGCATGGGTGTGTGCGTTGTCCTTAGCGTAGGTTAATTTAAGTTAGTTCACATAGTGTGTAAGCCTAGGGACCGATGACCTCAACAGTTTGGTCCCATAGTCCTTACCACAAATTTCCAATTCCAGAATTAGAGGCCGGCCGGTGTGGCCGAGCGGTTCTAGGCGCTTCAGTCTGGAACCGAGCGACCACTACGGTCGCAGGTTCGAATGCTGCCTTGGGCATGGATGTGCGTGACGTCCTTAGGTTAGTTAGGTTTAAGTAGTTCTAAGTTCTAGGGGACTGATGACCTACGATGTTAAGTCCCATAGTGCTCAGAGCCATTTGAACCATTTGAACAAGAATTAGAATTTAAAAGAGCTTTGGAAGGCTTGAAATCAAATAAATCAGAAGGGATTGATAACATTCCATCAGAATTTCTAACATCATTGGGGGAATGACAAGAAAACGACAATTCACATTCGTTTGTAGAATATATGTCTGGCTATGTACCATCTGAGTTGCGGAAAAATATCTATCACTTCAATAGACTGTAAGAGCTGACAAGTGCGACACTCGGCTTAACTGATCATGCATCCAAGTTGCTGACAAGAGTAATGAAAAAAGAATGAAAAAAAAAACCATTTCGAATGTGTTAGATGTTGCGGTTGATCATGGAAGCAAGTTTTATCAAGGCACGTTCATAAGATTTGTTGACCTGGTCGACAATGTCAAATGGGCAAGATGTGCGAAATTCTGACGGAAATGTGGGTGAGCTGCAAGGATCTATGGGTAATATATAACAGTTATAAGGGCCAAGAGGGAATAATAAGAATGGAGTATCAAGGACGAAGTGCTGGGATTGAAAAGAGTGTGGTTACTGTTTTATCTAGACATCAATGGAACAATAATGGAAATAATGTTCAGGAGTGTGATTAGACTTCAAGGAGGAAGGATATCAGTGATACGATTCGCTGATAGCATTGCTTCCTCAGTAAAAGCGAAGGAAAACTGCAACATCTGCTCAATGGAATGAACAGTCTAATGAGTGAGTATGGATTGAGAATAAACCCAAGAAGGACGAAAGTAATGGCGATTAGCAGAAATGAGTATAGCGAGAAACATAACATCAGAATTGTTGATCACGAAGTTGATGAAGTTAAGGAATTCTGCTTCCTAGACATCAAAATGACGATGCAAAGAAGACATAAGAAGTAGTCTAGCACTGGCAAAACCGGGGATTCTTGGCCAAGATAAGTCTACTAGTATCAAACATAGACCTTAACTGCAGTAAGAAATTTCTGATAATGTACGTCTAGGCTACTGACGAATGTTAAAAAATTAGGTAGACTGATAAGGTAAGGAATGAGGAGGTTCTGGGCAGAGCTTGAGAAGAAAGGAACATATGGAAAACTCTGACATGATGACGGAACAGGATTATAGGGCATCTGTTAAGACATCACGGAATAACTTTCATGCTAATAAAGGAAGCTGAAGAGAGTAAATACTGTAGAGGAAGACAGATATTGGAATACATCTAGCAAATAATTGAGGACGTAGGTTGCAAGTGCTACTCTGAGATGAAAATGTTGGCGTGAGAGAGAAAATCGTGTGGAGGTACGCGTCAAACCAGTCAGTTGACTGAAAAAAAAGGGGACGGCATAATGTAAAAATGCGCAACTGAAAACACAACTGCAGACAAGCTCAACTCAGATGTCTGGTGGTGAGTGGTCAGACAGCAGGAGTACGTATCAGTTATCACAAACCCCACTGTCAATTCGTTCAGATCCTCCTGCAGCCGGACTTGATGCTTTATGGACGCGCCAACAAACCTCGCGGTGCAGTATTCCCCAGCAGCATGTTCAGTCGCTCTTTGTTTCCATACCAGGACGTCTAGCGGCTTTCATTGCAGCACGTGGCAGTGCCTCTCCACAGTCAGTGTCTGTACAGGCTTATAATGCTAATCACGTCACGTCCATAATCGGTAGAATAATTTTCATTGTTATCACATCTCTCGATTTTGCTGTTTCACTTTTTCGTATCAGTAGTGTAGTTGTTCACACTGCAGTAACGTAATGTCCAGTTGTAAAAAGAATGACATAGAGTACAGGTACGTTGGGCCTGTTATGGAAAACAAGGTCTTAATAATATTGTTTCAAATGTGTTACTGCTTAATTAGTAGTAGCTGTGTGGAGGCTTGCAACGAAAATCTCAACGCCAGCCGGGAGCTGCCTCGCCAAGTTTTCCGCGGAGTGTACCGCGTAGTGGCACACGACTTATGTACCGCGCCTGAGCAAATAAACGGACGCTCCGTTCGACGAAAATGTGCTGTAGCCAGCGAGCCTCTTTGTTCAAATATTTGCTCCACCTCCAAAAATATTGCAGATTCTCGCCGTGATGGCTGTGTGCTATAGGGGTTTAATTCAGGGGCGTTTGCGTACTTCATCAACCAACAGGTAAGCCTACTGCTTTAACTTTTTATTTTCTTTCAATAATCATATCATCAATAACTTGTGCCGTCATAGCTTGCGAAAAACCGCTTGACACCTGCCTTCTGAAATCTAAATATGGCTTTATGTAGCCTAAACAATGCCGTACTCAATGGAGGTACATTTTCCAGAAACCCCAACCGGCGATACCTAAATCACCAGAAGCTCTCCAGAACCCACACGCCCACTTCCTCCTGTTGTCCCTATATTCATTTCAGCATTTAATCTATCGTCAAGTGCGATGACAGTTCAAATGAGAGCCAAGATTGTCCTACACTGAGATTTGGTTCAAATGGCTCTGAGAACTATGCTACTTAACGTCAGACGTCATCAGTCGCCTAGAACGTAGAACTAATTAAACGTAACTAACCTAAGGACATCACGCCCAACCATGCCCGAGGCAGGATTCGAACCTGCGACCGTAGCGGTCGCTCGCTTCCAGACTGTAGCGCCCAGAACCGCACGGCCACTCCGGCCGGCCAAGAAGTATGCCGTAGCAGTTATTGCTGTCCACCTACACTACTTTAAGTTTTGCTTCAAGTCTGTAAAACCAACTATTTCGGTTCAAAATGAAGTAAGTGGAGCTGTTGTTGCACCAGTTTAAAGAGTAGCACAGTTTATCAGCAGTTTACATTATACGTCACTCATTCACGTGAAACCGAAATTTACTCATTTAAATAAATTAACGCAGTCTACACGTTGTTTTACAACACGTGTTGGATGATTCTGATGAAGACAATGTCAATCATTGCAAAATACGTATTAGGCAGGAACTAGACACTTGTCTGAAAACATCCAGTGCACTAAGAACTGAGGTTAGCTGTTCTTCGTTATCGAACATTATCTGGCACTTGTGGCCTAACAAACTTCATTCCTTGTTTGAGGAGATATTTGACATTATATGTTATACCTCAAACATTACCTGAAACACAAGAGCTCCCTATTTGAGCCATGTATGACTGCCACTTGTTTTTCGAGAATGTAGCCACAAAAATGGTTCAAATGGCTCTGAGCACTATGAGACTTAACTGCTGAGGTCATCAGTCCCCTAGAACTTAGAACTACTTAAACCCAACTAACCTAAGCATATTACGCACATCCATGCCCGAGGCAGGATTCGAACCTGCGATCGTAGCGGTCGCGTGGTTTCAAACTTAGCGCCTAGAACCACTCGGCCACTCTGGCTGGCTGTAGGCACCTTAATAATTAAAAATGAGCCTTTTTCTATATACTGATGGTTAATGTATGTAATCCTTAGTTCCATACTGTCATTGGCATCAACACTGATTGCTTTAAAATGACATGTAAAAATGAAAAAGACAATCTTGTTTCAAAATCTTCGGAAAATATCACTGCTTTCATTAAGGAATAAGTCAACATGTCAAATATCTTAAGGATCTGCAAAAGCGACGTTTTGGTATGAATATGAACGAACTGCTCAGATTAGCGTATCAACTCGCAGAAAGAAAGGGATGTCATTACCTTTTCTACAACGAAACCAAAATGGCTGCAGAAATTTAGTCCGTGCATTTACGGCTCGCCAATCACATTTAGTTTCAGGGAGCAGTACAAGCAGTGGGCTCGTAACTTGTGTGTTGAAGCTCAGCTTACCTGTAAGACTGTAAGATGTGTCGTAGACGAAAAA